>NC_058095.1:165143475-165844451 GCF_020171115.1 Neogale vison | reverse complement strand
ATAAACAATGTCTCAAACCACAACTCTAGCTATCCACCTTAAGAAGCTGGAAAAGTACAGAAAAAGAAGAAGAAGAAGAAGAAGAAGAAGCAGCAGCAGCAGCAGCTGGAAAAGTAAGAGCAAAGTAAACCAAAGCGAACAGAGGAAAGAAAATAATGAAGCGACATCCGTGGAATGAGGACAGAGAGCCGTAGAGGAAACTAATGAAACAAGAAGCTGGTTCTTCGGAGAGATCTGTGAAATGATAAGATCCCAGCTAGACTACCCCGGAGAAAAAGAGATAAGATACAGGGATGAGCATGGGAGGAGGGGGAGAGAGGCTGTCGCCACAGGCCAAGAGACCTCACAAACAAATTCAGAAATACTGAGAACAACTCTTTAACCATACTTGATTGCTTAGATGAAATGATCAATTCCTTGAAAGACAACCAAACTCACTCAAAAAGAAAGAGAAAATCTTAATTGCCCTATATCTTTAAAGAAATTGAACTCAGACTCGAAAACTTAAAAAAAAGATAACCCTCTAAGTCCAGATAGTTTCGCTAGAAAATCCTATCAAACATCTAGGTGAAATATGACACTGATTTACACAATCTCTTCCAGAAAACGGAAGAGGTAGGAGTCCTCCTCAGCAAACTTATGAGGTCAGCATTACCCTGATACAAAACACAGACCAACATTTTTCATGGACATTAGACCCAGAAGACCTCAGCAAACAATGAACAGAAAAGAGAAAAGAAAAATAAATAAATACAATTTAGCAATTTATAATAAAAACCATATATCATGACCAAGTAGGTCTATCCCAAGAACTCAAGTCAGGCTCAACATTTAGAGATCAATAAACATGCTAACATACTAACAAAACAAGAAGACTCATATAAGCATCTCTTTAGGTGCAGACAAAGAAACAACCATGCCCGACAAAAACCCTCAGCAAATTAGGCATAAAAAGGAACTTCCTTAACGTGATAAAGGTGATCTGTGAAAAATCTATAGCTTACTTCGTACCTAAGGGTAAAGACAGAATGCTACCCTCATAAGACGGAACAGGGCCAGATTGTCTGGTCTCACCACATCTGTTCTCTACTCGACATCATACTGGAAATGTTTGCCATTGAAACTAGGCAATGGGAAGAAATATAATCTGCAGATTGTGAAGAAAGAAATAATCCCCATTAGCAGAGGACATGGTCATTTCTGTCACAAATCCTGTGAGATCTGTATTAAAGGTCCTAGCTGTGTGGAGCAGGGTCACGAGTTGCGCAGTCCAAATAGAAAACAAAATTCCTTGTACATCTACATACTAGAAATAGACAACTAGAAATAAAATTTTTATTTTTTATTTTTTAGTATTTTTAATATTTTTATTGATTTATTTGAGAGAGAGACAGCGACAGAGAGAGAGAGAGAGCAAGTCAGGAAGGAAAGGAAGAAGCAGGCTCCCCACTGAGCAGGGAACCGGATGCAGGACTCAATCCCGGGACCCTGAGATCATGACCTGAGCTGAAGGCAGAGGCTTAACTGATTGAGCCATGGAGGCACCCCAAAACGAAACTTTTTAAAACTACCATTTCTGGAAGAATATTGTTAAAATGTCTATGCTACCCAGAGCAATCTACACTTTCAATGCCATCCCTATCAAAATACCATCAGCACTTTTCACAGAGCTGGAACAAACAATCCTAAAATTTGTATGAAACCACAAAAGACCTTGAATAGCCAAAGGAATGTTGAAAAGGAAATCCAAAGCTGGTGGCATCACAATTCTGGACTTCAAGCTGTATTAGAAGCTGTCATCATCAAGAAAGCACAGAACTGGCACAAAAACAGACACAGATTAGTGGAACAGAACAGTGAGCCCAGAAATGGACCCTTAACTCTATGGTCACCTAATCTTCGACAAAGCAGGAAAGAACATTCAATGGAATGAAGACAGTCTCTTCAACACACGGTGTTGGGAAAATTGGACAGCCACGTGCAGAAGAATGAAACTGGACCATTTCCTCACAACACACCAAAAATAGACTCAAAATGGATGAAAGACCTCAATGTGAGATAGGAATCCATCCAAATTCTAGAGGAGAACACAGGCAGCAACCTCTTTGACCTCGGCCACAGCAACTTCTTGCTAGACAGGGAAGGCAAAGGAAAACAAAGGCAAAAATGAACTATTGGGACTTCATCAAGATCAAAAGCTTCTGCACAGCAAAGAAAATGGTCAAAAAACAAAAAGACAACTGACAGAATGGAAGAAGATATTTGCAAATAACATATCAGATAAAAGGTTAGTATCCAAAGTCTATAAAGAACTTATCAAACTCAACACCCAAAGAACAAATAATCCAATCAAGAAATGGGCAGAGGACATGAACAGACATTTCTCCAAAGAAGACATCCAGATGGCCAACAGACACATGAAAAAGTGCTCCACATCACTTGGCATCAGGGAAATACAAATCAAAACCACAATGAGATCCCACCTCACACCAGTCAGAATGGCTAAAATTAACCAGTCAGGGAATGACAGGTGTTGGAGAGGATGCGGGGAAAGGGGAGCCCTCCGACACTGTTGGTGGGAATGCAAGCTGGTGCAGCCATTCTGGAAAACAGCATGGAGGTTCCTCAAAAAGTTGAAAATAGAGCTACCCTATGACCCAGCTATTGCACTACTAGGTATTTACCATAAAGATACAAATGTAGTGATCTAAAGGGGCACGTGCACCCCAATGTTCATAGTA
Organism: Neogale vison; assembly: GCF_020171115.1. Taxonomy (NCBI): domain Eukaryota; kingdom Metazoa; phylum Chordata; class Mammalia; order Carnivora; family Mustelidae; genus Neogale; species Neogale vison. The sequence continues at coordinate 165,841,710 of NC_058095.1, read as the reverse complement.
GCAACATCCACAATAGCCAAACTGTGGAAAGAGCCCAGATGACCATCGATAGAGGAATGGATAAAGAAGATGTGGTTCATATATACAATGGAATATTACGCAGCCAACAACAAAATGAAATCTTACCATTTACAACAACATGGATGGAGCTAGAGTTTATTATGCTAAGTGAAGTAAGTCAATCAGAGAGAGACAAATACCGTATGATTTCACTCATATGTGGAATTTAAGAAACAAAACAGATGAACATAGGGGAAGGGAGGGAAAAAGAAAATAAGATAAAAATAGGAAGGCAAACCATAACAGACATTTAACTCTAGGAAACAAACTAAGGGTTTGCTTGAAGGGGGGTGGGGGGAGGGGGTAACCAGGTGACGGGCTTTAAGGAGGGCACATGATGGAAGGAGCACTGGGTGTTACATTCAAGGGATGAATCACTGAATTCTACTACTGAAACTAAGAGTACAGTATATATGTGTAAACTAAATTGAATTTAAATGAATTTTTAAAAATTTTCCAAAAAAATTTTAAAAAGCCCTACCATTTCAAAGGTAGCATGAAAAATGAAATATTTAGGTATTTGTATCACAAATATGTACACAATCTGTGTGCTGATGACTACAAAACACTGACAAAAGAAATCAAAGACCCAAATAAATGGAGAAAAGTGCACGGACTGGAAGACTTAATGTGGTGAGCATGTCAGCTCTTCCAAAGCTGGTTTCTCTGGAACCAAGACAAACCCCAGCAGGATTCTTTAAGACAAACTGACTGTAAAACCTTCACAAGAGGGCAAAGTTACCAGAATTACCAAAACAATTCTGAAAAAGAACAAAACCGAAACTATCTGACTTTGATACCTACTTCAAAGCTCCCCGAAGGAAGACAGTGTTGTGCCAAAAGGACAGGTACATAGTTCACTAGAAATAGAGGCATACAGACATGGTCAACTGATTCTGGACAAAGTACAAAGACAATTTCGTGGGGGAAAACATAGTCTTTTAAACAAATGGCTCTGGAACCATGTGAGTTTGTATGAAAAAATTTAAAAAGAGCCTTTATCTGTTAAATCAGAATTGATTATAGCCCCAAATGTAAAACATAAACCATAACCATTTTTAAAAACGTAGAAAAACTTTGTGAGCTTGAGTTCAGTGAAAAGGTCTTCAATTCAGCATCGAAAGGATAACCCACAGAGGACAAATGAATGATACACCGGCCTTCCTCAAAATTAAAAACTTCTGTTCTGCTCCCACCATGCTGAAGAGAAGAAAAACACAAGTGCAAATTAGGAAAGGTATTTGTAAAGCACATGCCTGACAAAGGACTCGTGTATAAAGTATAAGAACCCTCAAAACTCGGCAATAAGAAACCAAACAACCCATAATCAAATTGGCAAAGTACAGGAATGTAGGTTATACCAAAGTAGATGTCTCCACGGCCACAGGCGCATGAGGAAAGGCCGGCGCCGTGAGTCAGCAGGGAGCCCCAGATTAGAACCCATGAGATGCCTCTATACTTAGTATCTTTAGTGTGTCTATTAAATGGCTAAAAAAAAAGTAATTATGCTACTAAGTGTCAGCAAGGCTATGGGGCGACTGGGATTCTCATACAATACGAAACGGTGCAGCCGTTCTGAAACACAGTCTGGAAGCTTCTTACACAACCTGACCATAAGATGGAGTGTCCCTGCCTGAATGCACGACGGTTATGCAGAGGAGATGAAAACCAGTGTTCATTTTTAAAAAATCACGTTCACAAATGCTTTTAGCGTATTTTTTGACAATGGTCAAAAACCGGGAAGAACGCGGGCATCCCCCAGATGGAAACTGCAAACGGGCTGGTGCCCGCCCAGGACAGGTGGGCAGGCAGCAGTCAGGCGGGCAGGTCAGGTGGGCAGGTCAGGTGTGCGGCTGGTGTCGGACGTGGCGGGCAGAGTGTGAGCAGCCAGAAGCAGAAGGCTTCCATTTGCCTGCCAACCTGGCAGAGGCTGTGCTGGGGGGACAAGAACCCATCAGTGCTGTCTGGCTTCGGGGGCGGGGGCGGGGGCCAGGGCAGGGGCGGAGTCTGACCACGGGCGGGGAATGAGCGGGACTGAAGGGTGGGGAGGGTGTGGGGTGGTTTTGTGTCTCAGCTGTGCTGGGGATCACATGTTTGCGTTTGTCAAAATGGGTACAACCGTGCACTCAAACAGCTGAATAATGTGTGCGAGTTTTTCAAACGTTTCAGCAGAAAGGTACATCCACTTTGACCCAAACATTTAACTTCTAATTGTTTTGAATTAACACTAAAAGGAAGGGGAAGTTACTGATGTCCTTCGCCAAAGATAATCACAACTGACATCGTGTGGATTTCTTCACATTCTCCGATGCAGACATTTTTCCTAGTTTGTTCTGATTTCTTTGTTTGCAGGTCACTGTGTACATGACTGCGCGCACTCGGCCTCCCCCAGGCTCCAAGCTCTTCCTCCTGCAGGCCACGGAGGCCCCTCCAGGCCCCTCCACCTTTGCTCACCCCCCCATCTTCCCGTTTCTTCACTTCTCTGGGGGTCCTCCAGCAGCTGGCCCTCACCCTGCCCACATTCGCTCCGACCTCCTTGCTGGTACCCATCCTCCCCAGCAACGAGAAGCTGAGAGCTTCCCCAGCCTGACCTGCTTTCTGCAAGCCGGCACCCCCACCCCGTTCCCTCCCCCATGCCCGGTCTCCCCCAGCTGCTGACTCAGAGTCCGAGAGGGGGGCAGTGCCTGCTGCTGGGTTCCAGCGATGATGTTTTCTAGCACAAACAGGAGCTGGGCAGACGCAAAAGAGAAAAATGCCTTGGGATCCGAGTGAGCCGTCCATCTGTTATCTGGAAGTGCAACACTCTGAACTTAACGGTATTAGCTGTGGAACATGAGCTTGGAGGAAAAGACTTTTCTGATATTTTCTTCAAAGCAATGAGGTAAGTCCTGGGTGGGTCGCCCACACCGTCCCCAGGAGAACAGATGTCCTCGGTCCCCTTCCCCGCTGACCCTTAGGGAGTGGGCGGAGGGCTCAGTCAGGGAAGACGGCGGCTCTGAGGCATCCAGACAAGGGTCTTACTCTGAGGAATTTCTACAGTCGCCATCCTTCGTTTCAGAAGCGCGTTTGTCGACATCCTTTTAAGCGGTATAATGAGCGAACACAAGGCATGGGTTGGAAAAGATGATTCCCCACGTCCCTTACTGGATTGTAAGAAATAAATTATTCTTTACCTTAGGAACATTCCTATGGAGTTCTGAAATGGTAATGTTCCAGGTTAAATACAGGCGCGGAACCGACGGCTGGGCTGTGCGCACATCTGCCACATGGAGAGGGAGGAAGGGTGAGCCGGGGTCGGGGGGCGCTGAGCACACAGCCGCAGAAGGAAGGCGCCTCCGTCCTTGGCACAGAGTCTGAAAGTTCTGTCCTTGTTTTCTTAGCTCAGTCCAGGGCCTGTGGACACAGTGCAATTCGGCTTGGCAGGAGAAAGAGCCTCACCCCTGCGATCCCGCCTCCCTCGGGCTGCCTGGGGGTCTCCAGGGGGCAGATCCCATTCCTGCTCCCACAGATGCCAAGAATCCAAAGACCAGCCTGCACAGTAGGGGCCACTCAAGGAGCACATGGTCTTAGGACAGGCTTCTTTCTCTCCGTCCTTCTCCTAGAGAATGCTGCCTTCTGAGATTAAAAAAAAAAAGAAAGAAAGAAAGAAAAAGAGGAAAAAACTCTTGATTTCAACGCACGCACACACACACACACATGCACACACGCTTGCGCCCTCCAGTACAGAGCTTGTATTTGGAAGTCTGCACACAAAAAGAAGTCATTCATTATATTAGTCATTTCTTCCTGCTATTTCCCGAAATAGCCGCAAAATGAGTTTAGTACTTCTTAATTCAAATAACCAAAACCCACAGTAATTATGCTGTGTTTGCGTGTACCTTGATAAATTGAGCGCGATCACAAAGCGGTTTTATGGCCGTTTCTCTTAAACAACTGTTTTCATGAAATCTAAAAATGACTATAATTAATCTTTGTATTTGGGAATTTCTGGAACATCCCTAAGTAATTGTCTTCAACACTTCTTGGAGAACAGAATGATGGCTCAGTTTCTAAGCACAAACATGTCTTGGAGAAGAAGCCCGACTCCCAGGAAAGTGATACGTTCCACGCACGTCCCTGGGGTCACTGGACCCACTGAGGCCCACGTGTTTGTCCCACGAATATGCCCGCCACCTCTGCCCAAAGACTTCATCAAGTTAGAACCGTCCGTGGCTGGGTCTAGGGTCTTCCGTCAAAAGTAAAATATTGCATTTCCCTTGACCAGAAAATCTTTTTTTGCCCCCAAATTTAGAGCTTTATAGCTTAAGGCTTTGAATTGGAGATGCTATAGCTCTTGCCCTGAGATTCTCCAACGGTCGACTAGGAGTTGGCAGGTTCACACCAAGAAAAAAGCGAAGACCTGAGTGCTTCCTGTTAAGGCCAAAGTCCATGTCTCTCCCCCTCTGAGAGCACTGGTGAGTCCCGGGCCAGCTGGCTCCGTCGCCGGTGTCCGTGGATGTGGTTCTGACACTGGCGGATGCTGCCGGGTCTGTCCCTGCCCAAGAGTCACTGTCGCGGTGAAAATCCAACAGGGGCCTTCCCGAGGGCTGTGCCTTTCCCTGAGATCGGACGAGCTACTTCCACCGTTCCCAGTCCTCCACGTGATGCTGTCCTTCACCCGTCCTGGCAGAATGTCCTTCTTCCTAGGGAAGGACATTAAGGGATGGTAAAAACACAAACAGGAAATCCAGCTTCCCAGCAGTCCCGGCCGGTCTGTGGGAGAGCCTCGACTGTTTGCAGAGGGAAAGCTGGCCTTTGCTGGGCCCTGCGGGAAGCAGGGGCATTTGGGGGCGGTGAGGTGGGAGGGGGAGGGGGAAGGGGTGCGGCGCTCTGCTCTGTCCCAGAAGCACCCGGAGCTCTTTCCACAGCTGATGCGCAGAACCCCTCTCGCTCCTGCTCAGCTCCTGCTCATGTTCTCCCTGCTGTGCCTCCTTCCCCTCCACCCCCCTTATCCCCCCCTCCATCCCCTTCCACTGCGTCCGGCACATGCGGGTACTGTCCTCAGGGCAGCAGAGATGGGGCCGATGGAGGCCGGCAGCCCCTCCTGAAGGGACCCGAGGAGCACAGCACAAACCCATGATGACGGGGCAGTGTTGCAGGTCCTCACTGAGAAGCGGCCTCCGAAGCCACGGGGCTGGGGGACAGTGGCTGACAGGCTCAGGGACAGGGGTGTGCAGCGGCCCGACCCCAGCCGGCTGCGCTGCCTGGGCTCCCTGAAGCCACTAACAGTGCTCGTGTTTTTGTTTTTCTTTTGAAGAGTTATTTATTTATTTATCGGACAGAGGTCACAAGTAGGCAGAGAAACAGGCAGGGAAGGAGGAGGAAGCAGGCTCCCCGCGGAGCAGAGAGCCCGATGCGGGGCTCGATCCCAGGACCCTGGGATCATGACCTGAGCCGAAGGCAGAGGCTTTAACCCACTGAGCCACCCAGGCGCCCCCAGCTCTCGTGTTTTAATACCCAAATCGCCCACCTTGAGGTGTGTGTCCATGAATTCCCGGCTCATCACGCCCCTGAAGTGGTCCCGGCCCCCCGGGGGTCTCTGGAAAGGCAGGCCTCTGAGGGGTCCCCGCCTGCCCCCGCCTGGCTCCCGACTCCGGGGTGAAGACTCACCGGAGCCTCGGCTGCCCCAGAGCTGCGAGACCCAAGCATTAGGGGCCAGTGCTGCCTCAGTTTACAGTAATCCTGCGGTTGGCCCGGCCCCGGGCCCGCAGTGCTGAAGCTGATCTCCTGGACTGACCGGCCCTTCAGAGGCGCCATCAGGCCCGACGTCGCCTGTCGGTGCTGCAGGGGCCAGGGCCTCTCCTTCCCGCGGCCCAAGCGGCGTCTGGCCAGGCAGGGGACATCGGGCCAGGAATGCAGGCTGCACGCTGGGGCTGGATCCCTCCAGGCGCCTGGGTCTCCAGGCGTGGGATGCCCTGGTGGGGGGCAGAGGTCGGGCCTCTAGGGGCCCCACCTGCTTCCTCAGCAAAGGAAAGAGAAGTAACCACATAAGAGGTAATCCACATAAGAGGGGCAGCTGTGAACCCTTTGGGGTTTGCTTCTAAAGCAGGGATCCTCCTTGCCGTCCCCCTGCGCTGGGCTCCCGGGGTGATGTTGTCGAGCCCGCAGGCTCCCATCCCCCTGCTGCCTGCTGGTTGACAACCCTTCCCCTTGGAGGTGGACGTGATGCTTTGTGCTCCCAGATCCATGACCGGCCGGCCAAGCCTCCCCTCCACGGAGAGGGAGCCCAAGCCAACCAGCCAGGGCCCATCTCTGTCACCAGGAGCTGGGGTCTCTCCCTGCCAATAGGCTCCAGCTGGGGGCCCAGGATGGGGGGGACGCAGAGAGATAGCGGGATCCAGACAACCTCTTTCCCCAGCACCCTGCTTCAGTGACTGCCCCCAACCTCCTCCCTGGGGCCTGGGGTGTGGAGCCCTCACCATGCTCCTGCTTTCCCCATGTGCCGACCCACCTCTGAAAACAGGGCCTCTCTGGGGTCCCTCGCAGCAACCCCTACCCGAGCTTCCTTGCCTCCTCCTGGATTCTGGGGCTCCTTGGCAACCCTGGGCATTCCCTGGCTCAGAGACAGAACACTCCGAACTCTGCCTCCCACTGCGTGTGGCTTCCTGCCCACGTCTCTGCTTCTCTCAGGGGGGTGGTCCTGTTGGCGGAGGGCACCCTGCTCCGGGCTCGTCTCACCTCAACTAATCACATCTGCAGCAACCCAATTTCCAAACAAGGTCACATTCAAAGGTGCAACATGTCTGTTTTGGGGACACAAGTCAACCCCTAGCCCGGCTGCTGGGCTGGTTGGCCCTCCCCAAAGCTCACGCCTCCTGCTCCCTCCTGCTCTGTGCACGTCAGGCCTCAGGCACCCAACACCATCCTGGTGGGTCTACAGTCCAGTGTCCTGCCAGTCCTCACGGGAGCCTCGTGACCACCATCCTACCTTCCTGCGCTTCTCTCCTGCCCAGGAAGTTGTGTGCCGTGAGCCCTCCTGGGGCTGGAAACAGGTTGGAGGACAGAAGGGAGCCAGGACTGCCCCGGGCACAGCTCCCTCCTACCCGCTTCCAACTCATTTCTCCAAGCCTTTCTCTTTCTGGGAGGGTGGCATTTTCTGTGTTTGCAACCTGTAGGCATGCCAGCCTCCTGGCATCATTTTTCAGAGCCTCACTTCTAACTTGGGAAGGAAAAAAACCCATGATTTCTCCACCAAAAGACGCAGAGGGCACTGCTGTTTTATTTTTCCTCACTGATCAGCAGTGACGGGTGACAAGAATTTCTCTTTCTTCTGTGTTTCTCTGCAGAGGTCCGTGAGCTGCGAGGCAGAGCACTTGTGTAGCCTTGCAGCCGGTTGCTTGGATCGAAAACCTGAGTCCCACCCACTCAGAGTCTCCTCGGGCTGTGCTCACAGCCCAGCTGCAGGGGGCCACTCACGGTGGATCCGGGGAGGTCCTCCGGCTGGGGGCCAGCAGGCAGCGGTGCATGGGGCCGGGGGCAGACTCCAAGCCCAGTCTCTTCACACTCACTCTTTGCCTCAGATCTCCCACCAGTTAATTCTGAAGCAGAGAAAACCTCGTCTTGAATGGTTACACCGTTTCCACGTGTACCAACTAAGGAGGCCACAGAGTTCTCTCCGCGTGTGCACTAACTGTTCAGTCATAGGTGTCTCGAGTGTGGCTTTCACAAGGTGTAAAAGGGAACCATTTTTCCAGACCAGAACATGAATGAGATTGAAATGTCTCTTTGAAACTCCATAGTTTCATTCGTGTCTTTAATTCTTTGAAAAATCAATAAAACAAAGACATCTATAAATATGTAAGCATTAATTATGTATTTGTACCTTTATCACAACATTTAATTAAAAACCTCTCATGGCAGGAGAAACATTTTATGCTTTATCAATTGTGTTAATTCGATTTTTTTTTTTATTAAAAAAGCCTGGAAAACTATCTTCCCAACAAGCCTCATGTTGCATAGCCCCGTGCTCCTGAGTGTGCAGGATCGCGTCTGCTTGGTCCCACCTCCCACCCTGCCGGCACATACCGCTGCCCCCATGTGGAAGGGCAGCTAGGCACTCTACTGAACCCCACACCGGCCTCACTCAGCAAACTCCGGCTGCAAGACCCCTCGTGCCTTCCTCCCCACTGAATGGCTTGAGAAAGCATACACCTCCTTGTATCACCATAAGATCGTGACCATCTGCCTCCAGGGGCCCCAGTGCCATGGCTGGAGCACCCCACTCTCCACCTACAGCCAACCTCCGTCTCTGTCTCCTCGTGTCTCTGTGTCTCTCTCTCTCGGTCTGTCTCTTTCTCTCCATGTCGCTGTGTCTCTTTTTTCCTCTCTGTCTCTGATCTTCTCTCTCTCTGTCTCTGTCTCTCTGTGTGTGTCTTTGTATCTCTCGCCTATCTCTGTATCTCTATCAGTCTCTCTCTGTCTCTGTCTGGGCTCAGTTGCTCTCAGATTCTTGTCAAGGACAATTCTCAGGGACCAGGGAGCAAGCCATAGCATTTACAATGGCCCTAGCAGTGAGAAATCCTGGACCAGGAGACCTACCCAGAACTGCAAATCTCGCATCTGCTCAGAATCACCAGACGGGTCCCTGTTGCCCAAAGAGTTGTGCACAACCATGACCTACATTCATGCGATTTGGTCAAGGCGCCCCGTGCTTGACGTCTTCCCCAGTATCATCACCCTCTTCACATGGTCAAAGCTTTCTGTTCCAACCAAACCCAGGGTGCCCCACCCCAACTATACTGCAGCCCCCCACCCCATGCTCCCTCTGCCCAAAAGATGCTACCTGCCACGCGGGCTTTCCAGAAGTGGCCTTCGTTTTAAGGTCCAGAGCCAATGTCATCTCCCTCCAGAGCTTTCCCTGACTGCTCAGCTCCCAACCCTCCTCCCCCAGAATGATTAAGGCATTCCTTCCTGTAAACATCCCCTGTAAACAAACACCCCCCCCAGCTTGCACTTTCCTCACCCTGACTCTCTTTTTTGCCTTTGCATCTTTGTAAATGCCACTCCCCACCTGGAATGCCATTCTGTTCCCCTCCTCTTTGTTCAAGACCGAGGTCTCTGGATGTCCTGAGGTCTCTGGCTGTCCCCTGTGACCTCGCCCAAAGCAGATGCCCACTGGTGTCTGGGTGGCTGACCCACCGCCTCATTTCCAGACTGCTCTCTGCCCCCATAGGACTGAGAATTTCTTTCCTGTTTCTTTTTCTTAAGAGCATGGATCATAACCAGGATCTTTTTGAGTTGTATGTGCCACACTTTGCAAATACCGTGAATATAATAGGTCCCTAACCGAAGGGATAGATCACTGAACCGAAGGCTGACCCTATGGTCTTCTACTTTCTTATGGGAAGAGATGAAAGTTACTGTTGTAATTACGACTAAACCGCAGCAAAGGGATCTGTTCCCACCCGCAGGTTAGAAATAAAAGGTGATGCCACGGGTCTGCGGAAGGTGCTGTCTAGGGCTGAGCTTGGCCAGAGCTCCCTCCGTTTGCTCCCATTTCTTCCCCAAGGGAGACGCACACGGAGAACAAGCTCTAGTCAGCCCCGGGCCTGCTCGGGTCCTGGAGGAGGAGCGGCCTACGGAGCTGGGCCCCTGAATGGGAAGGACGCCCGCACCCACCGGCGCTCCGGTCCGGCCGCAGGAGGGAGGCGGGGACTGGTGCAGAGGAGGCTCAGCTGCCCCGCGCCGCAGACCCAAACCCTCGTGCCGTGCACGCGGAGGTCGAGGTGCAGAGAGCCGGGGCGCTCGGGACGCCACACGGGCAAGGTGCCTACGCGCCCGCAAGCCTTCCGCTAGGACGAGGGAGCGTCTGTGGCTTGAAGACGAGGAGCCGCCCCCGAAACTCCCAAGTCAAGTCAGGACGGCGCCCTGCAAGCGTCCGCGGCCCGGGGAGGGGTGAAGGGTGACGGCCCAGGGCGCGGCCTCGCTGACTGCCGTCTGTGGTCGGGGCCAGCGGCGCGGGGGGCACCGTTGGGGGCAGGGGCACCGCTGGGGGCGGGGGCCTCGGGGAGTCCGCCGGCCAGCCCAGACCCCTGAGCCCAGCGGGCAGTTTCGCACCCGTCCTCGCGCGAACGCAGCGTCTTACAGGAAAACACGCTCTTCGTTCCGGATCTCAACTCGGATTTATTTCTATTCCGTTCGGCAGCTGCTCTCGGGCCGCAGCTGCTCCGGCGTCCCCCGTGGCGGGCTCGCCGGCTGTCGCGGCCGCGCGGATGCTCCGCTCGCCCGTGGACTCGCGTCGGGGTTTCGCGCCCGAGCCCGTGGGCCCGTCGGAAGCCGCGCCAGCCTGACCCCGCGGGCCGAGCTGCGGCCGCGCACACGCGCCCGAGTCAGGGGCTGCGAGCGGGGTCCCGGCCCCGGCTGTCCGGCCGAGCGTCCTGGAAACCCGTTCACGAGCAGCCGTCCGTTAGCGAGAACAAATGATCCACTTCTTCGGTCTCCCGTGATGGCAAATAAAGTGTCAGCGGCGCAGAGCGAGGAGGGAAGCCCTGGAGGGATGCTCCCGGGAGGGTGGGCCAGGGGCGGGGGCTCGCGCTGCCCTCCCCCAGGCCCCGCTGGTGAGAATCGCCTGCAAGAGGGTCCTGCCCCCAGCGCCCTGGTCTCTGCAGGAAGGGCCCTGCATCTTCCTCTCCAACTCTTGTTCCGGTCCGGGGAATCTGGTCAGCACCGTCGGTTTTTTCAGAAAGAAGCGAGGCCGGAGGTCAGGTGTCAGAGAGAAACAGGTGAGCAGGAAGGGCCTGACACCGAGACTGGACATCACCAGCCTCTTGTCCATCCCAGAAGGAGTTAAACAGTCCGACAGCGTGTCCTGAACTTGATAACATTTCAGCCTTTCTACAGAACGTATTTTGAAGGAAAGAAAAGACCCAAGAGCAACGGACGGCTATGCAAGCTCTATAGCGACTGGCTTAGAATCACAGAAACTTGAGAAATGTCCGCTTCCCATATAAGTTGTCTAACTTGCAAAAAACATGTACAATTTGCTTACCACCATATTAAATCTAGATAAGCTCGCTCATTTACCACAGGGCTTCATTGCTTATCTGTTTTTGAGACATCTTGTAATAAGACTTTTTTTTTGGTCGGTAGTGCTTTTTCAATCAATGTAGCTGACACCAGATAATTTGAACACAAGGGACATATCTCACTGGCCCTGTGTGGACATTGACCTAATTTAGCTAATCTTAGATTATTTATCCAAAATATCTTGTCTGCAAATATTTGAAAGTGTATAACCATTATCGACTTTAGGGGGAAAAGAAAAACAGGAAAGTGAATGAGAGTCTCTCTAGTTTTATGATATGATAGAGCGAATGAGGGCACGCAGTTCGCATATTAAAGCAGCAGCAGGAGAAGTTAGCTGGGAACTTTGCTAACGTGTAGAATCTGCCTTGTGCCCGGATCTCCCTCCCCAATGCTGGTCAGTCACGTTTGGTTCTTTTACTCCGAGATGATCCCAAGGAAGCAGAAAGTGGTTAAATTCTTACACTTTGTGGGTGTCTGGGTGGCTCAGTGGGTTAAGCCTCTGCCTTGGGCTCAGGTCATGATCTCAGGGTCCTGGGATTGAGCCCCGCATAGGGCTCTCTGCTCAGAGGGAAGCCAGCTTCTTCCTCCCTCTTTGCCTGCCTCTCTGCCTACTTGTGATCTTGTCAGATAAACACATAAAATCTTAAAAAAAATAATAAAATAAATTCTTACACTTCATTTCTTAAAGTTATCCCAGTAAGTTCAATGCCAGCAAATGTGAAATCAGCCCAGAGATCCACCTGTCTCACTAACACCAATGCCATCCTATGGATCTGGAGTGAGTTCAGGTCTAGTGGGATGCCCGAGGCTGCTCAGCCACTCCACGTTACAGTTCTAGTTCTTTCCCTGGAAACTCTGTCAAAAACAGGCAGTCAGATTAAGTATTTCTGTTAGTTTCTTGTTAATTGAACATAAGCCTCAAAAAACAAAAGTGATATTTTCCAAGGAATTAGTACAGGAAATAAGCCATTTCCTTAGTTTACCCATAAAATCAGGATGATTCTTAGTACTCTACATTTTCTCTTTCCCTTAGTTAAATTTCATTTGGCCAAAAAACCAGAACTGATGGATGTATCCACGAGGAGCAGGTAGAATTCCTTTTACAATAAAAATGATTTTTAAATTTTATCCCGAATTGCTTATGAGATGGGTCCGATTTGTTGGCCCATAGACTCAGCTCACACTCGTGCTGAATTGGTTCTTCATTAATTATGCAACACTCCAGAAGTTAATGTGTAAAAATACGACGTGTGCAGATCGAGTGTGCAGGCACGCCCATGTTCGTGCCGCAGTTACGGTGAATTTATTTAAACAACATTCTCTGCACAAAGTCTCCTTTCTTGCTGTCATCAAAGGATGAAATGTCATTTCTAAGTTTTATGACTTTACTGCTAGAAGTCTTGTCTCTAAACTGTTAATGTAGACCATTTAAGAATATTTTATTTAAAATAAAACATGTTTGCAAATATGTTTATTGTCATCTTTTTGACCAAGGTGTGACTCCCCAGGTTTTGGAAGCCCTGGGTCCATCGTAGGAACAGACGAATCTGAAAGGACTTGCTTTCTTGCTTGGCAGAAAGCACTTTGAAGGGCTCTGAATTCTCGCTCAGGTCTCCTGTTTGTTTTGTTCAGGCAGCGGCGGGGTAACGCCCTGCATGGGAGAGGGGCTGCAGAGGGCCGCCCACACGCTGGCCTGAAATTCGAAAAGGGCCGGAGAGGGTTGCTTCAGCCCCGGGGGGGACATTACCCAGTAGCCTGTCACGATCTGCATTTCATCAAGACCCAGCATTTGTAGCCGGGTCCTTCCAGAGCTACTCGTGAGTGCCTTAGAGATTGACGGCTGGGGTCACAATACAGCGATTAGGCAGAATTAAAGTTAAAACGGGAAGAAAATGAATTGAGCAAGAAAACACACTCTGCGTTGCCTTTCCACCCCACCGCTCACTCCCGCGGAAGGAAAGCAGCCTTGATCACAAATGACCTGACGGCAGCACCTGGAGCTCCGCAGGTTCTGCTTTGCCTCCTGCGAAACGTCGTGCTCGGCCTCGCCCTCCAGGTGTGCTTCTCCTCCTCCATCTCTTGAAGGTGCGAGGAAGGTCCAAGACCGTCCTGTGGGCCAATTCAAATCTCAGGTGGGGGTCCTGGGGGTACCTGAAATGCCCCATAGTCACATTTTCCAAAGTAAAAGAAGCAAGTGAAAAGAACTTCAAAAACGTGTTCAGTTTTACCCCCTACATCCACATTTCACTCATTTCACCATGAAATCAAGAGGTTTCAACGTCCCCTGAGACATTGCACAGGCTTTCTGTCCCCGCCCCCCACCTTCACAAGCTGGAGCGTCCGGCTGCCCACTGCACACCTCCGCGTGGACTGGCCATCTGTAAATGCTCCGGGGCCACCTGTGGCCGGTGTCCCCCAAACTGGGTCACGGACACGTGAGTGGGCAGCTGGGGAGAAAGAACACAGCACACGGGAAATAAGCTTGGAAGGGTCTGCCTGGAAAGCTCAGAAGAAGGGGGTCGGGAACATCCCCTTGTCCTCATGGCGTCCCTTCATTGTGGGACTTGGTGAGTTCCGTCAAGGTCGGCTCACGCATTCTGGGTGTGTCCCTAACAGGAGCCAGGGGGTCACTGGCCACATCACCCCCCCAAGCAGCCTGCCCTACAGAACCCCAGACGAGCAGCATGTGTGGGAACGTGCAGAGCACGCGCATGTGTCTCTATGTAGCACGTGCATCTGTAGGAGAGAGAGCCTCTGCCTGTTTGTGTGAAGGTGAGTGTACACTGTGCGTTGGGTGAGGCTCTGAGTGTGTAAGGTGTGTGTGGCTTGTGCGAACATGTCGAGAAGGGGAGGGAGGCAAGGGCGACTCCAGGCTCACAGCCCGGGGTTGGGCGCCGGGCCACTGCCAAGCGGCCTCTGCCAGCAAGATGGCCACAGGACCACTGCAACTTTCCAGTGCCCATCGGCTCTACCCACGGCCACGGCCTCTTCGGGCCTTTGGCAAACCTATTTTGGACACCCCTGGTGAACCCGACACTGTCTATACCCTGGAAGGTCAGTGGTGATCCCACCCGGCAAAAGCCCGGTGCCCCCGGAACTCACATCTCCACGTGCAGCACGGGCAGGATCTCGAGACAATGGCGGGGGCTTCCGGCTCCGCCTCAGCCACTGTGGCCCTTGTGGGAGAGGTTCTGGGCCCCGCGATGCAGGAAGAGGGAAACACAGAGACTTTCGAGAGTAGCCACAGGGTCCAGGCCCAAATCCTACGTTCGGGGAGAAAAGGAGTGTTCTAGGTCCCCTCCCTAAAGGCACCCACACTGAACCAGAGCTGCCTGCAGTCGGGCATCTCACCGGCACCCTGCCCCCAGCCCCTAGCAGGACACACCCGGTGGGGCCTCTCTCCATTCATCTCGCAGTTCTCCACGTGTCTGCAAACACATTATTTGGTTGCACCCCTTCCAAATCCTACCCCCTCAGTCTGTCAGGAAATCATTCACCTGGAGAGGCTTCCGGGCACCCCCGGGAGCCTCTGGGCACCCAGGAAGACTTGACCCTGGGGCACCTTCAGCCTCCATGTCTGCCTCTCGCTCCGGGGCTGGGAATGGCCTGGAGCCTGTCTCCGTGTTGGCTGCCTTCTGGGAAAGATGTCCAGCCCACGACGAGGAAGGGAGAGGACGACCCACACGGAATCCTGCGTAAAGAGGCAGAGGAAGGACAGGTTAACAGGTCAGTTGTTGGAGGAAGAAAGCCACCTTCGTGGGTGCCCAGGCCTCCCTGGTCCACCCGGCCTCTGCGTCCTTGGAGCCGGCCTCGGGGAGGCTCAGGGATGCGGTGGGCCAGAGCAGCCAGCACAGGCCGCCCCTCCCGCCACACGGTTCAGGAAAAATGAGGTCACCCTGGAAGGGGGAGTGGGGGCGCAAGGTGGCCGAGAGGGAGAAGGGCGGCCACGTGGTCGGGGCGCGGTGGCTGCGACGCTCCGGGACGGCGAGTGGTTCGGAGCGCCGCCGCGGAGCAGCGATGTTGCCTTCCCGACCGGCTTGTTTGTTCTGGGCCAACAGCTCGAGTATGTGTCGTTGGGAGTTCGGTCTAGAGAGAAGCCTTCGGGGCTCTCACTGGCCTGTCCCGAGAGCAGAAGCTGGCATCTGTGTTAGACGCTCGCCACCTGTTACGGCGGCTGCTCTCGGGAATCTAAACTTGCACGCCACACTCAGAAAACCGTGAAAACCTCGAAAACTCAGAGTTGCTTGAGTCAGACATCCGAGCTCCGGAGCCCAAGGACCGTTTTAAAGTGTTCAAATTCTCCAGAGAGAGGAAAGCGTGGATCATCGGTGGCTGTCCCTTGCAAAGCCCCTCCTTCCCCTCCCGACAGGAGGGGGTCTGCGGTTTGAAACTTGTCAGGGAGAAGAGAGACCTTCGCCGAGAAGGCTGCTAATGAATTCGGATTGTATGGTGCTCAAATGTGATGTTTTGCGATGATGACATTAGTGTGGCAAGCGAGGGTCCAGGGCGACAAGTCTGCGCAGCTGCTCGCACTTTGAAACGCGCGGACAATGGGCGCCAGTGTTCCCGGGCTCGGCCTCCCCGCCGCATCTGCATAGTCTGTTCTGCCTGACTGACCAGCGGCTCCGTCGCGGGGATCAGCATTGTTCGCAGATCACTTCAAGATGGCCGAGATGACAAGATTCAGGTGAGAGATGAAGCAGGCTGCCTCCCGAGGCCGCCACAAAAAGCCGCCCTGGGAAACTCCGCCCTGGGAAACTCCGCGGGGGCGGCCGCCAGCTCCCAGCGTGGATTTACTTGTTGGCCTTCGAGACCTCATCAAGCTGCTGGAGGGGAAACTGAAGACCACGGAGTGTAGCGGACCTCACAATGCCCTGCTGGGGGGCAGTTTCGGGTCCTCCTTTCTGTAAAAATCCAGGACACTTACGGCACTTTATTTCAGTGTACGCCTTTGCTCTTAGAATTCTAAGAGTCTGCCAAAGGAAAACAAATAGTTTCCTTCCATGAGGCCCCAAACTGTCGCAAGAGAGACCGAGTTTCTCTTTTCCAAAAACACCATTTTGAAAAGTGGCCATGGCGCTCCATTGGCTGGCGACTCTGAGCTGAAGGAAACAGAGCGGGTTTACTTCCAAGTCACCAGACACACGGCAATCGGCCTCCCGAATCAGGCTCACACTCAGTCACAGGCCCCGAGACCCGCCGGCCTGGATTTCATGACACTGATGCGTTGACTTCCGCTCGGAAAACAAAATCTCTGTCATCCAAGTGCCTTTCCCCCAGAGGCCTCAGCTCCATCCTCCGACCCCCAGCACAGGAGCAGGGTGGGGACTGCGGCCCTGGGACACGCTTTCACACCCCAGGTCCTCTCCTTGGGGGTTTCAATCACGGGAGTGCAAATATTGCCAATAATCCGCAGATTTGCGGATCCTGGAGGAGGGACCTACGGCGGAACAGGTGGCTGGGGCAGGAAGGGAGGAGAACCTTTTCTGCAGAAAGTAAGGGGGCCGGTGGGCTTTCTCCCAATCAGGAGACTTGCTTATGGCACCGACAGTTCCACCGTGTGGACCTGCAGGCCGCATCCTGGGGCCGGAGCTCCCAAGGGCCAGGCCCAGCTAGACCCCTGGCTGTGCCCGGCCTTGCAGCTTGCAGGACCTCCTCCTCCTCCTCTCCACCTCCCCTTCCTCCTGCTCCTCCCTCCCTCTCTCCCTCCCTCCTCCTCCTGCACCCCTCCCTGCGACACCCCCCCCCCAGTAAAAGTAAGACCCACAGAAGGCGCTCTGCTGCACCCGTGGGCACCAACCCCCGGAACGCCGTGTTGCCGAGTCGTAGGCAGTAGCGGGGATGGCCAGCACCCGCCCCGCCAGCGCGGGGGAGGCCTTTCCCTGTCCCCACCCGCGTTCGCTGCGGCAACGCTCATCTCGGGAATATAACGATTAATCCAGCCCCAGGTTTCCAGATAAGTGATTGTGATGGAGATTGTTGGCGAGAAAATAGACAATTATCCGCTGTTAGCTTTACATAAAGATCGCATTAACTCAAATTAGTTATCAGACAAAAGAGCTTCGGCGCGAGCGCCCTGCCCGGGCCCTGCCCGCGGGACCCCCGGGCGCAGCCAAGCCCAGCGCGTAGCGCAGGGCGCAGGGCGAGGGGGCGCGCACCAGGTGGACCTCGGCCCGGGCCCCACGCAGGGACGCTAGTACGGCGTGCGCCAAGGCCAGGACTCGCAGCCCCGCACCTGATGCGGTCTGGGGCGGCCCCCTGGGGACGCCCCGTGGCCGCCCCCCGCCGCCCCCCCCCCCCGCCTCTGCGCTGTCCAGGGCCCGCCCTGGGCCCCTGGTCCTTGAGCGCGAGCAGGGCACGTCCTTCGTTCTCCCAGAGAGGCCGGACCCTCCTCTCCACCGCAGAATCAGACTCACTGCAAAGGCCTCTTGATCTCTTCGAAGGGGCGACCCTGTGACCTGCCCCCACCCCACCCCACCCCGCACTGTCCCTCCCACCACACTGGCCAGGAGGACTGATGGGAAAGGGGGGATGGGAGAGAAAGGGCACAGAATGACCCTTGGAGCTGAGTGTCAGTGGCCTGGGGGACCGTCGGGGACCCACAGCGCCAGGTTGGGGCAGAGACCCTGCAGGACGGTCTGGACGCTGGATGACCCGGCGGTGCGTCCTGTCCACACAGCCGATTGCCTCCTGCGCGCTTTGACACGGGCACATGGGAGCACAGGTTTCGCTGACGCCGTGGGTGCAAAGGCGGCCCCCCTCTGCTCAGCGCCCCAGGCCAGCCCACGCCCGGCGCGGACCCCAGTGGCACAGGCGAGCTGGCGCTCCCCCGAGGTCTGCCTCCGGGCCCCCAGGGTCCCTGGGCCCCGCTGAATAGGGTGGATAATGACCCCCGGTTCCCAAGGCAGGCTTTCTGCTGCCTGGTGAGCTTGGATTTGTGTGGTCCAAGCCCTTCCCAGCTTGCCCCATTCTGTCACCGGGATAAGGGGCTCCCTCGGCTCGTTTGCACCTGCGTCGCTTTTGGCTCCTTCAGGAATGCGCTGAAGCTTGTAATCAGCTTTGTGAAGCCATTGAGTGCACGGCTGAGCGAAACTTCCAAAGCTCGAGGAAAACTCGCCCGCTGAATAGGAGCCAGCATGGGGCTGCTCTCCAAGCCTCCGCGCTGCCAGATTCCAGCAGAGCCCCTCACAATCCCTCACAATCGCTCCGCGCGGGCTCCGAGCTTCCCCACACTGAGAAGAGTGAGAAAAGAAAAGCGAAAATTCCAGTCACTGAGGTTAGCCGTTTGTTCCCAGATTAATGGCAAACGGCTCCTTCTCCCTGCCCTCCCCCCAGCTTAGCTCCCAGCCCAGGAAACAGGGCGGCACAGGGACCAGAGGCCAGTTTTGGAGCACCCGTCTGATTTCACATTTTCCGCTGAGCTTCCCCCAGCTCTGGTCCCCGGGGAGCCCCCGCCTGGGGCCCTGTTAGCCGCGGGGGCCCTGCACCTCGCTGGAGATGAAGGCGAAGCTCAGAGTCCCATATGTCAGCCCTGCAAACTCTCCTAACCCCCGCCCCCGAAAGGAAAACACAAGCTAGTCTGACTCCTTCTCAGGGGCCCCGCACCTCCTTGGGCAGCAGAAGGAAGATTCAGGCAAAGCGGAGGTTCCCGGCCATCTGCGGTGTGTTTGTGCTTTTCTAGACACAGATGACTTCAGGACATGAGGTGCTGGGGTGTCGCAGCCCCCGGAATGGCCTCCAACCTGTGCTGACGGCCCTGCCTTGGCGGGTGGGGGCTTCCTGGCAGGGCCCGGTTCACTGTCCCTACCCAGGTGCCTGGAAGAGAGGCTGGCCCAGGCTGGCTCTGTCTCTGAAACAGGAAAGTCTTGACAGCTGAGAGATGAGGCAGCTTGCAGAAGGCAAACGCATACTCGTCAGCTCAAGACAGCGCAGCACCTTCTACCAGTCAGGTGTCCAGGGCTGGGTTCTTTCCTAGAACCGTGCCCAGCGCCAGATGCTGTGCACTTGCCTCCCTGCCCTCAGAGCCCGGAGGCAGGCCTTCGGAAGTGTGGACTCTGTTTCCCGATCGTGGATCTGGTTCTTCTGTCAGTGAACCCTACCAGACAGGACTTGGAAGAAAAAAGGGAAGGCTGCTTAATGCTCTGCGTTCAAAACCGTTCACAGTTGCTGCGGATTTCTTTAGCTCCTGAATTTTTCTCACCTTGAAGTGGGAGCCTGTCCTCTCCCGCAGCACGTCCTGTGGAGGGTTGATCTGGATTCGCACGCCTGCGCTCCACCCTGCAGATGGGTTTCCCCTGCAGACCAGCTTCTGGCCCCCAAGCCTGGCTTCTGAGGGTGCATCCTCAGGCCGGGCTGTGGCTTGGTGCTAGAAATAGTGCCTGGCGCGTGGAAGCCCTTCATGGGCTTCTTCCAATACCCAACAGATAGTGCAGCCCGGGGCAGGGAAGGAGAGGAGGGCTCCCTCTGTGGATGCCCCCCAGGACAGTGGCCGTGGTCACACTGTTCTCTGGGACCTGGAATGGGCAGGAGTTCTACTCATGCCCCTGGTCGTGCATCAGGAGCCGTAGGTGGGAAGTGTGTCTGGGTGCGGAGGGGCTGGTACCCCAGAAGCTCTAGGGACGGGCCCACAAGTCCTCGGGGGCACCGATTGTTATCAGCAGTAACAGGAAGCAAAGAAGCAAAGGCTTGGTCCTGTCCTGTAGCGCATTAGACAGCGCTGCTTGACAGGAAGAGATGCTCCAGCTCTGGACCCCACCGGGGCACAGCGAGAGGAGCTGGGGGTTCAAAGTGGAGTCAAACGTCTCTCCGTGCCAAGGCTCTGTATGTTCATTCCTGGGTGGCGAGCCTGCTTGAAACACCCCAAATCCATACCACCCATTTTGGCAATTTAAGTTTTTTGGTTTTTTTTTTGTCAAGTTTGATGTGTTGTTTTCAGCAGGGGTTTCTCCTTCTAACCATTCTCCGTAACAAGTCAGGGGGATATGCGGTAATTCAGAAATTAGTGAAATTTTACTCTTGGTGGGGGCGTTGGATTAAGAGGCTGGGAGAGTGTGAAACAAGCCAACGTGTAATTGTATGATAAGGCTCTCACGAGGAATTTATTGGCCAAGTTGCTATTTCTATTCCTTCCTAATCTCGTTTAGCACATTCATTCTCTGCAATCTGTCTCCATAATCTTCTGTGGCAGAACGGCAGCCAATGGAAGCCCGCGTGTTTGGAGAGAAGAGAAAATATGCAGAAGCATGATAAACTGACGCTAATTATCCATATTTAGGACACCGAGTGCAGAAGATCAAGGTTTACAAATAACAAACCAGAGCCAATGGTGATGGCTTCCTTGTGTGGAATATGTTGGAGGGGCCAGATAAGGCTTTCACGGGCAAGAGAGATTTATTGGTCAAAGCGTTCACCTTCCACTTTTCCACTTTTCCATAGCAGTAAATTATTTAGGCCAAATTCACCAGAACATCACTCTTTCATTTGGCTGGGTGCCATGGCTTGCTCTTTGTGTCCTTTGAATGCAAATCCTTGTAGAGTAACCTGGGTCCGTAAGGGACGGATAATTGAGGGAAAAGGTAATTCCCTGTAAACGGTGCCTAGAGGACAGTGAGGTGATGCCACCAGCAGAACAGGATGAGGTATGGGGCAGAGGGGCCGACCGTGGGGCAGCGGCGGCCTGTCGTGGACCAGCCCTCTGCTGGAGAAGACGGGGACAGAGAGTCACCGACCTTGTGCACAGAGGGGGAGGGCTGCTCCCCTCCAGCCAGTCAGCCGTGGTAAGAAGCGGTGTGGGAGCATTGCGCCAACACGTCTGTTTTCCTGTATGGAATCCCGATCGTTTAAAAATCTAAAGATCTCAACTTGTTCTTTCTGTCCTCTCTACTGTCCTCACACCACCTCCAACTGACCTAATGTTTTAAAATTGGTTCCCAGTCCTCTGCAAGACTTCTGGCTCTGAGGAGAGACGTGGCAGGAATGCAGGCTGGAAATACCGTGTGGCACGGACGTGGGGTCAGCGGCGCAGACTTTTCTGTATTACAATAATTGCCTTGTCAGGTTTCCAGAAAACAAGCCCAAATATAGCCCAAAGTTCTGCTGCACATTTGCACGCTCATCTTGAAATTTAAAATATTAATTAAATTCCATTTTCAGTGGTACTAACTGGGTGATTTTTTTGTTTTGAGTCATCATCACACTTGGTACCAGTTGCGAAACCGATCTCCTTGCTTCATCCTTTGACCGTTTTCCAAAGTCTTCCTTTGTGACTTTTCCGGTCCGTGCTGGGCAAGGCAAGAGGAGCCCTTGTCAAATCCCCAGGGTGATCCGGTGGGAGCCCCTTAAAAATACAGGACTTCCTAGAATAAAAATAGCCATGCTGAAGTTTGGGGACATGATTTATAATTCCAACATAACGAGGTATCGGGGCAGAACAGGTAACCTTTGACACACAATCTCTCCTCCCTGTAAACCACACGGACAAGAGATTATCTACAGGTTAGCACGCACGCGCACCCGCTTTCTTCAACACACGTAAGATGCCGGTCGGCCGGGGACGCATCTTTACTTTGGGCGTCTTTGAACCGAGGCAATAGCGAGACGAGGAGTTTGTAACATTCTGCCGCAGCGTGTTCACAATTACCCGCTGTTCTGCAGACATGAACTTCGCTGAAACTCAACCGATGGGCTAACATGACGTGTGGTTTGCGCAAGCAACGTGCAGTCTCTAAGTTAAAAACGTGGGATTGAGACAATTATCCATTCGCTTCACCCCCGAACAGAAAAATAGTCCTTCATCAGTGATCATCGAATAGTTGAGGCTAAAGACGCAGGTTGCTGGTATTTCTAGACTTACATAGGCTGCAGGAAGAACCCGCTTCTGTAATGTGTCTGCTGCACCCGAGTCAGTGTGTCACTCCACACACACGTGTGTTTGGTGAAGGCCACGGTGAAGAGACCCGTTTCGGCGTGCTGTGTTGGTTGGGTTTGGCTTTGGTGCTCCAGACGGGGGTGTCGACCTGAGTGATGTGGGTCCCAGACTCAGCTCTTCTCCCAGCGGTGCAGGACGGCGACCCGCGTGCTCTGAGTAGTGCCCAGACTCTCCCCGCAGATGCCCTCGTGTCCCTAAGCCCCTTCTCCCCTCACCGACCGCCCCCAGGCTGAGGAAACCAGCGGCTGTTGTGAGAACAGGACTCTGCTCAGACGGAGAGCAGCAATTCTTTTAAATGAACACGATAAACTACTTACCAAAGTGAATTTTTTAATTTTAACTTCTAAGAATAACTTGAGTGTGCGGGTGTTCAAGCAGCCGCGGGTCATGCACTGGATGGGGGCAAACTTCACCCCGACCAGAAGCATTATCCTGAAGGACGTGGGAAAGCCACGCAACTGACAGACCACAGATTCCAACTGTGGCTGCTGCCACGTCCTCCCGGGCCGTGCGTTGGTGTTCCCATGCCTCCTTTCCAGAGCCTTCCTCCCTCCGCATCAGGCGACATCACACGTTTATTCAGTGCACATAAACCCCAGCAGGTGTCTCTGACACAGACACCTCCTTGCCACTGAACCTTCAAATGACACAGAGGGCGTAGTGCTCCGCCTTCCTGGGGCACTTCATGACGGCGTCAGCGTGCCTTAAGGTGTCTGTGAACTGCACTGTGCGTCTGTGGGCACTAGCCATGGAGGACTCTGAAAGAGACAGGGGACCCCAGTCATTGTTTCCCCGGGCGCTGGTTAGCGAGATGAGGAGGAGATACAGTAAATGCGCTTGGCATGTTGAAACATCCTTTCAGCTCCAATGACTTCAAATAGCTTCTAAGTAAAACAAATAAACAGAATAATGGTGGGATTTGTTTGGAATTATTCATTATGAGGCTACCCAAGGCATGACATTTCCAATCACGTCTTAATTTTCTTCTTCAGAGCAGAAACGGTTTTCATATCTTGACACGTTCGCCGCCCTGGGCCTGAGGCGGTTGGTTCTCTCCCTGCTCGTTCTGTGGCTGCGAATGCCGACCGCGTGCTGTGGGGTCTTGCCGACCATGGGCGCTTGGCTCCCGCTTCTGCCCATTAAAAGTGAAATAAACCCCCGGGCCGACGGCCCCGGATCCTGATCTGTGAGCTGATGTGTTAAATGAGCCTGTTGCTCTAAAGGTTATAAATGACAAGATTTTTACTATTACAAGTAATTTATAGCTATTTCCTGTTTGACGTGACAGATCCTCCTGGAGAAGTCCAAATTTGTCTGCTTGACATACATTTATTTTAACATTCTTTCTCCGAATTCTAGAACGGATTAACTACTGTTTTCCCGGGTGTCAATTTGCACCTGTGGGGTCTACCTCTCGAGGCTTCCATGGGTCCCCTGGCCTCCACTCCAGATGGCTGCCTGCATTTCCTCTCCCCAGGTGGATCCTTACTGGCATATTTACTGTAATTGATAAAAATCACAGGAAACGACGTTGTTATTAGTCACCGGCTGCGGTGGAGGTTATGCACACAAATCCATTTAGCAATCGCTCTTCCTGGATCGGAAGCTCTTCGCGGTCGTTCCTTCCGGGGGACGACCCTGTCTGCCTAGCGGGTGAGGTCACGGACGCGCTCCGCGCCCGGCGCATTTCTGGCCGCCTGGAACTTGCCGTGCGAGGCCGGGACGAGGGTCGGGGAGACGCCCTCCCCGGCTGAGAGAAAGCCCCAGAGCGTGCGGGCCTCGGCAGGGCGGGCAGCAAGGAGCCTGAGCCGGAGGGAGGCGGCAGCCGCGGAGAGGGGACCTGCGCTGGGCGGTGGCGGCCACAGTGGGGCGCGTCCGAGTTCCTGCAGCGGCCGCTGGCGCAGCTCAGCGCAGAGACGAGACCTGAGGGCCTCGGACCAGCCGCCCAGCTCCCTGCTCCGGGCCGCGGGGCTCATCTCAGGGCGCGCGGGGTGGGGCCTCCCCGTCTGAGACGAGGGCGGAGGACACAGAAGTCACGGTGCGCCCAGACGCCAGGGTCCCGGTCCAGCAGACGGAGCAGCAGAAAACGCGGCCGGGAGCCGGGCGGGAGCCGGCGCGGAGCCCCGGACGGACCTTCACGTGCTGTCCTTCCGGGAGCGGCACGGCCGGACACTCGCCGCCGGAACCACGCGGCCGCGGAGGAGGAGGAGGACCGCGCGCCCCGCTCGCGGCCTTGCTCGGGGACACGCGCGGATGAGGTCAAGACGGGAGAGGCCCCGCCAGCTGCAAGAGCCGACGGCCGGCGGGTGGGAGCCCCCAGGCCCCCCGCGCTCCGCCCGCGGAAGCGAGGCCGCCGCAGGCACAGAGCCGCAGGGGCGGCGGAGCAGAGCGCGGGTCCAGCCAGCGGCAGCGCGAGGGCAGCGCCGGGACGACCCCGCGCGCGCCCCGCGGAGGAAGCGCCTTCGCGGTGAACACGGGGGCAGCTGCTCCGCTGGCGGACGCCCGCGCGCCGACCCCGGGGCCCACACGAGCGGAGGCCGCGGCGCGAGCGCTGCTGGCGCGCCGGGGACCCGCCGCCGGGCAGGAAAGCCCGCGTCCGCGCTCGGACCCACGGGGCCGAACCGTCCCTCGCGGCCCGGCCGCCGCCGTCGCCCGGATCTCCGCAGGGGGAGGGACGGCCCGGGGGACGCCGACTGCGCGCCGCTGAGGAGACCCGGACAGCCACCGGCGACGCTGAGGAGCCCAGGATGGGGGGGGGAGGGGACCCCGGCCAGGCGTTCGTCCGCGCCCGTGGCCGGCGGCCCCGACGAGACCGCGACGGAGGCATTCGTGGGAGACTTGGCGGAAGCGCTGGGGAGCGACGCGCACGGCCGTCGGCGAGTCCCTGACGAGACGGACGCCGCCCGCGCGGGGGCGAACGGGGACCCACCCGGCCGCGGCTCTTCTGACCGGAAGGGGCGGTGCGGCGGGCCAGGCCGCCGGAAGCGCTCGGAAGCCGGGCGAGTCCGGAAACGCGAGAAGAACGTGGCTGGGCCGGGGGTGCGGAAAGGGGGTTCCCGGGGGGCCCGGGCCGCTGAGTTTCCAAGCCAGCCGCACGGATGTGCCCCGCGCTGCAAGGACGGGCGGAGACACCGCATGGGTCCTTTCACCGCACTGCGCGGTCGGGTCGAGGCAGGACGCCCAGGGTGGCGAGTCGCCGGAGGGGTCGCAGGGTCCTGAAGGGAGCAGCCCGGCGAAGGGGCAGGGGAGGGACGGGAGGAGCCATGCTGCGGGCGGAGCCCGGCTCCCGCAGAAGCCCATTTCCGCTTCCGGCTGAGCCGTTCTGCTCCTTCCGGAGGCCGGAGACCGGAAGTGGGAAGAAAGCAGAGACGCCAGAGGGCGAGAGGGAGGGACCCAGCGAGAGACTAGGAGCGCCCGGACGGAAGGCTGAGGAGACGGAGAGGAAGCGCGGAGGGACGGAGAGAGCGGGGGCGGGGCAGCGGGACAGGCTGTCGGGGAGCCCGCCGCGCCTCCTGCCGCGACCAGAGCCGCAGACCCCGAGGACAGGCCGTCCGCCGCGTGTCGGGAAGATTCCGACCCGGCAGGCCCTCGCCGAGGACCCGCCCCGTGCTGTGTCGGGAGCGCCCCTCCCCGGTTCTCGGGACGATGCGGCGGGTCTCGGGTCACTGGGCCCTTGTGCGCGGGGAGAACGGAAGCTCACAGAGGCGGATACTGCCTTGGTTTGTGCAGCTGGTCAGTGGCGCGGGCCCTGCTCTGCCCGCACCGCGGCCGCTACCGCGAGGGTCCCCACGGGCATCCACGTGCCGCGCGAGGGGGATGGCGCCGGGGGGGGGCCGAGGGGAAGCCGGGCGGGGGGGCGTGGCGGGGGGCGTGGCCGGAGGACGCGGGCGGTGCCCACAGGCTCCTTGGAAGAGCCGGAGCCCAGCCCGAGTCTCTCGCTTGGTCTGCAGGACGGGCGCCAACCGCTTCGGGACGTCGCCGCACCCGGCAGCCGGAACAGCCGCCGACCCCTTCGCAGGGTCGCGCTTCGGCCCGTGCGCAGTGGGCGGCGTGAAAGGACCCGCGTGGTTGTGCGGACACTGGGTGGATCGAGGGCAAGAACCAGGCCCGTGCGCTTCGTCCCAGGCCGGCCCGACGGCTCCTGGAGATCCGAGCTCCGTGCGGAGATGGCGCAGATGTACAGCGAGAGCCGGGGTGGAACGAAAGCCCGGAGCCCGGAGCCTCGATGGATCGGAAACCTGGAGATACGGGCTGCGGACGCGGGGAACCTGCGCTCATCTGGCCGCTTCTTCTGCCCAACAGCTGGCGGCACCGAGCCCCTAGACCCAAATTCAGTCGCGACAGAGCGAAGCGGGGCGGGATGAACCGCGCTTCGGAGGCAGCCGCGTCCCGGACCGCTGGAAACGGCAGGGCAAGCGGCCTGCGGAACGTCCAGGAGTCACTACAAGATCATGCCGCTCTGCAAAGGATTTGGGGGCGTAGCTGGAGGACGGTTGTGTGGGAGTCGACTTGTCTTTCGGTCTGCTTTTATGCATGTTCTGAGTTTCTCACAGTAAAAAATTAAAACTGCTATTTAAGATGATCAAGGAAACAACTCATATTTTGAAATGCAAATATCAAAATATGTTTTAAAAATATTTCCCAAGATAGTAATAATTTCCCTCCGTAATGCACTCAGTAATAAGGCCTGTGGCAGTTCTGAAAACCACCGCAATGTCAAAGTGGCTGGGAGAATAAAGCCGTAGCATGAGATGAAAATACCGATTATTTCAATGGGTGACAACACCACAGGAAATGCTCATCCCCCCGTGGTTTGCCGACTACATTCATAACAGAAGAAAATGCTAAATTTCACTTGGGAGTTAATAAATATAAAGGTGAAGTTTTCTCCGTGCAAGCGCGGTGAGTCATTCTGAACTCTGCACAGAGTCCTTCGTCCCAGGTTAACAGCCCCCCCGGCAAAAAGGCACAGAAGATTCTGCAGTGAACACACTCCTTTCCCCGGGCGAGAGCCATCCCGAGTGTGCAGAGGGGATCTGAACGGACTTAAAATCGTGGTTCTTATCCGCTAGAGGCACTCGCGAAACTGCCTCTGCTCTCCTCTCCTCCCTTCGGAGACCAAGGCACCCTGGCTCCAGAGTCAGGCTGGAAGCTCGGCATTGCTTCTTTGCTCCCCTGATAGAAGTGACCTCAGTAGCGTCTCACGTTCACTGTGCCACAGAAGAACCACTTGCAGCCACACAGAACCATAGAATCTCAAATGTTTAAACAAAAAAATTTAACGCAACTCCTTTGTCTTCCAGGTGGGAGGAGCGATGCTCAGACAGAGGAGGGTCCTACACCTGCCGCGTGCTCGGTGCCCTCTGCCTCTTGCTCATTGTGTCACAGGTCCCGGTAGTTCTCTGTGAGTGGGTTCAACTTAAAGCACTTTCTTGCACTAAGAAAATAACACATGTAAGTTGAAGGACGAAAGTGATGCTGTCATTACGTTCACAGATGAGCGAGAGAGGCCCATGTGCCTTCTGCTGGAACCAGAGCTGGCTGCCGCCTCCCCATCATGTTCCATGTTGATTTTTGTGTTTTAAGCACCGATCAACCAGGCTGAAAAGACCACACAGAACACACAGAGCTCTCAGCTAATATCCCAGGAGAACAGGGCTCTGAACAGGGTGACTCAAGCCCTAGAGGGAAGACTCCTTGGGATGTGTCCTAACAAAGCTTAGGAACAAGCCTTCACAGATCGAGCTGATCCACAAGTGAATTAACTGCTTCGGAATTGAATCCTATACTCTAAAGACAATAAAATTGGGACATAAAACACTGTAGCATCCAGTATGCCCAGGATACAGTACAAAATTTCCAGACACATAAAGAAGAAGAAAAAAAAAAGTGAGGAAAACGTGAGTAGGAAAGTCAGTTAAAAGGAACAGACCTGAAATGACGGAAATGTCAGACTTTATATTTATTCTCTTAAGCAGCCTTCATACCCATTGTAGAGCCCAACATGGGGCTTGCACTCCCAGCATGGAGATTGAGACCTGAAATGAGATCAAGAGCTGGACGCTTAGCTGACTGAGCCACCCAGGCACCCCAGAGATGACAGACTTTAATACACCTATTATAAATACATTGATGTTTTTAAATGAAAGGATGGATGTCTTGTGGGAATAGATGGAAAAATCAGCAGAGAAGTAGAAATGATCAGAAAAGAACACATGGAGATTCTGGAACTGAAACATACAATCTGAAATATTTCCAATAGAAACTAAAAATCAACCATAACAACAACAATAGGAGATCAAGAACACTGGAAGCTGATTCTTAGAAAAGATAAATAAAATTGACAAACCTTTAGCTAGACTCATCCAAAAAAAAAAAAAAAAAGAGAGAGAGAGAGGGAGGTGGGGATGCCTGGATGCCTGGATGCCTTAGTCAGTTAAGTGCACAGAGCCTGGTTAAGATTCTCTCTCTCCCTCTCCCTTTCACTCTTTAAAAAAAAAAAATAAAATAAGTAAAGAGAGGGGACTCAAGTACGTAAAAGTCAGAATTGAAAGAGGAGAAATAACACCTGACAGCAAAGAAATTCAGAAACTACCAGAGGACATGATGAGAAATTGTACACCGACAAGTTGGACAACCTAGAAAAAAAATGGATAAATTCCTAGAAACTTATAACTTCCCAGAGTTAGAAGGAAATGCAAAATTTTAATGTATTGATTACTGACAATGAAATTAATCAATTAAAAAAAAAACAAAAACCTCCCAAGAAACAAAAAACAACAAAGATGGCTTCAAGGACAAATTCTACCAAACATTTAAGAAGAATTAGTACCTATTCTTTTCAGACTTTTCCACAAAATAAAAGAGGAAGAAAAACTTCCAAATTCATTCAATGAGACCAGCACTACCTTAATATCAAAACCTGATAAAGACTTCACTAAGAGAGAGAATGGCAGGGTAACCTGTGTGGCTTGGCCGGTGGAGCGTGGGACTCCTGATCCTGTGTTATGGGTTGACACTTTGAGTGTAAAGATCACTTACAAATAAAATCCTTAAAAGAAAAAAAAAAAAAGGAACTATAGAACATACCTCTGACGTACATAGCTGAAAAAATCCCTAACAAAATACCAGCACACCAAATCCAAGAATTCCTTAAAAAAATCCTTTACCACAATGAAGTGGTATTTACTCTGGAATGCAAGGGTAGTTCAGAATTCACAAAACAATCCATGTGATACATGGCATCAACAAGAGAAAGGATAAGAACCATATAACCATTTCAATAGATGCAGAAAAAACATTTGACAAAGTACAACATCCATTCATGATAAAAACATTCAACAAAGTAGGTTTAAAGGGACATACCTCAGTATAATAAAGGGCATACATGAAAAACCCGCAGCCAACATCATACTTAATGGAGAAAAACTGAGAGCTCTCCCCCCTAAGGTCAGGAAAAAGGCAGGGATGTCCACTCTCACCACTTCTATCCAACTCAGGACTGGAAGTCCCAGCCTCAGCAATCAGACAAGAAAAAGAAACAACAGGCTTCTAAATTGTTAAGAAATTTGCAAATGACATGATGCTATATATGGAAAATACTAGAGACTCCACCAAAAAACTACTAAAACTGATAAATGAACTCAGTAAGGGCATAAGATACAAAAGCAATGAATGGAAACCTGCTGCATTTCTCTACACTAATAATGAAGCAGCAGAAAGAGAAATTAAGAGAGCAACCCTATCTGTAATTGCACCAAAAATAATAAAACTCCTAGGAATAAACTTAACCAAAGAGATGAAAGACCTGCACTCTGAAAACTATAAAACATTTAAAAAACTCAAGATGAAACAAAGAAATATAAAGAAATTCTATGCTCATGGGTTGGAAGGACAACTATTATTAAAATGTCCATACTAAAAAAAATAAAATAAAATGTCCATACTACCAAAAGCAATCTACAGATTTAATGGAATCCCTATCAAAATGCCAACAGAACTAAATACCAAATATCAAAATACAAACAAAAGAAAATACCAATTTCACAGAACTAGAACAAACGATCCTACAGTCTGTATGAAACCACAAAAGACCCTAAATAGCCAAAGCAATCCTGAAAAGGAAAAACAAACTGGAGGCATCACAGTTCCAGACTTCCAGCTCTATGACAAAGCTGTGGTCATCCAAACAGTGTGGTGCTGGCACAACAATAGATACATAGATCAATGGAACAGAAGAGAAAATCCAGAAATAAACCCACAAGTATAAGGTCAGTTAATCTTTGATGAAGCAGGAAAGAATGTACAATGGGAAAAGGACAGTCGCTTCAACAAATGGCATTGGGAAAACTGGACAGCAACATGCAGTAGAAGGAAACTGGGTCACTGTCTTTCACTGTGCCCAGAAATTAACTCAAAGTGGACTAAGGACCTAAATGTGAAACTTGAAACCATGAAAATGTTAGAAGAGAGCTCAGGCAGCAGCTGCTCTGACATCAGTCACAACATCTTTCTAGATATGCCTCCTGAGGCAAAGGAAATGGAAGCAAAAGTAAACTACGGGGACTTCATCAAGATTATAAGCTTCTGCACAGTGAAGGAAACAATCAACAAAACTAAAAGACAATGTACTGAATGGGAGAAGGTATTTGTAAATGACATATCTGATAAAGGGTTAATATCCAAAATATAAGAAGTACTTGTACAGCTTGAGTCACCTGGCTGGGTTGGTTGGTAAAGCACGTGACCCTTGACCTTGGGGTCATGAGTTTAAGCCCATGTTGGGCATACAGTTTTCTTAAAAAAAGAAAGACAGAAAGAAAGAAAGAAAGAACTGTTACAATGTAACACCAAAAAAACAAATAGTCTAATTAAAAATGGGCAGAAGACATGAACAGACAGTTCTCCAAAGAAGACATACAGATCACCAACAGACATATGAAAAGATGCTCAACATCACTTATCATCAGGGAAATGCAAATCAAAGTCCCAATGAGATATTATCTCACACCTGTCAGAATGGCTAAAATAAAAAACTCTAGGAATAATCCATATTGGTGAAGGTGTACTCTTGCTCTGTTGGTGGGATGCAAATGGGTGCAGCCACGATGGAAAACAGTGTGGAGTTCCTCAAAGAATTAAAAATAGAGCTACCATATGCTCCAGTACCTAAAGAATACAGAAAAACTGATTTGAAAGGACACATGCACCCTTATCTTTATGGCAACATTATCAATAGCCAAATTGTGGAAGCAGTCCAAGTAACTATCATCCATCTATATGTCTATCCATCCATCTATCCATCTTTCTTTCTTTCATTCTGTCTATCTACCTACCTATCCATCCATCCATCCATCCATCCATGCATCTATCTATCTATAATGTGTATTATTCCACCATAAAAAGGAATGAAGTCTTACTATGATTGCACTCACAAGTGGGATTTTTAAAGATTTTATTTATTTATTTGAGAGCAAGATCACATGTGAAAGAGCAGGGGGAGGGACAGAGGGAGAGGGAGAGAGAGAATCCCTAGGCATACTCCATCCATCCTGAGTGCAGAGCCTGATGCAGGGCTCAATCTCCTGACCCTCAGATCATGACCTGAGCTGAAACCAAGAGTTGGAGGCTTACCTGACTGAGCCACCCAGGCACCCCTCACTCATATGTGGAATTTAAGACACAAACAAATGAGCAAAAGGGGGGAAAAAGAGAGAGAGAGGCAAATAAAGAAACAGACTTAACTATAGAGAATAGGCTGATGGTTACCAGAGGGGTAGAGGGTAGGGGAAATAGGGAATGGGAATGAGAAGTGCACGTGTGATGAGCACAGAGGGATATACAGACCTGGAATCACTACACTGTACACCCAAAACTAGTATAACACTGTGTGTTAACTATACTTGACTTTTAAAACATGGTAATAGGGGCGCCTGGGTGGCTCAGTGGGTTAAAGCCTCTGCCTTCGGCTCAGGTCGTGATCTCAGGGTCCTGGGATCCAGCCCCGCATCAGGCTCTCTGCTCGGCTGGGAGCCTGCTTCCCCCTCTCTCTGCCTACTTGTGATCGTTGTCTGTCAAATAAATAAATAAAATCTTTTAGAAAAACATGGTAATAAAATGAAACAAAATATTTCCATTCATCTGTAAACTTTCCAATAATAATTTCTGTCTTGTCCATACATGTAATGTACTTTACAAAATACACTGTCTCCATAAGTAAAATGTGTTGTAAGACCAGTAGCACTAAGCTTTACTCCGGGGGACTTTGTGAACACACGCAGGTGAGCTCAGAGTGAACTGGGCACCACGGGACACCACTCCTAAAGACAGCACTGTTCAATGAGACTTTCCATGATGCTGACAACGGTCAGAATCTGTTCTGTCCCATGCAGTAGCCACTAGCCTCACACAGCTCTTCAAAGGTATTTTAATTAAAAACTCAGTCTCTTGGTCACAATAGTCACATTTCAAGTGATCATAGCATATGGCTTTGCATGCACTAAGGTCTTAAGGAAGATGTTTATGGCCTTAAAGGTAATTTTGTTAAAATTGAATGCTTTGTGTGTTGAAAGAATTAATTCAACTTTCAAAGGTTAGAATAAGTCAATAACTCCATGAAGAGTAGTTTATGCCCTGGGGAAATCAAGCGGGACATTTTTTCTCATTTTATTAGCCAATAAGTTAACAGAGAAGTGAAGGCCTGATCTGAACACTGTGGTTTTCAAACTTTCATGAGCAAAGCAGTCACTTGGAGAGTTTGCTGCCAGTGAAGATTTCTGAGACCTATCCATGCTCACATTAAGGTGTGTCTAATCTGGGTGTCTTCCCTGATGGGAGTCAGGAATCCAGCTTCTTAGGAAGCATCTCAGGTAATTCTGGTATACGATTACCCCTTAAGAAATGCTAAGAAAAAGCACACAAACATCCAAACCAAATATTAACACCTCAATCAGTATGGTTTTCTGTGCGCGATGTGGGCAATTATTAAATTTTCGCTTTTGTTACTTATGTTGTTATTCATCAGCTAAGCTCTTCTTAAATGTAGAACAATATTCTTTTCCCATTTTTATTTTGTTCTATTCAAAGTAAATTACATTTTCTAGGTGATTCAAAATATCCTGTTTTTGTACATTAAAGCCTTGGATGCACCAGGTGCTGTTCATTCATTGAGTGAGTGACTCTAGACGATGGGTGGGCTGTCT
Organism: Neogale vison; assembly: GCF_020171115.1. Lineage (NCBI taxonomy): Eukaryota > Metazoa > Chordata > Mammalia > Carnivora > Mustelidae > Neogale > Neogale vison. The sequence continues at coordinate 165,808,458 of NC_058095.1, read as the reverse complement.
CTGAAAACACCTGCCCTGCACACGCTAAGAAGTTAACGACGTGAGAACGGAGATACTGGTTCCCAACTGAGTACTTTCCCTTTTTACGTCAGCAGAATGCATTTCACAAGTAAACTCATCATTAGAGAGTTCTGGATCATTAGTCCCTTTCTCTTTGTAAATAAATTATAATAAAAATTTTACTCACGGACTCACTAAAACATGTGTTCTCTCTGGTTGGTGACTGGAAATCCTCTCACATGGTAATGCAGACTTGGCTTTCAGAATTCGCTTTATGAACCAAAAGAGAAGTGGGAGGGAGAAGGAATAGGAGCGTGAAATTGTGAAAATCAGAGGATGATACAGAAGACATGGCCTCGGCTAATAGGAATTCCAGAAAGAGAGAACAGAGTAAAATAGAGGAAGGAAGCTTCAAAGAAATAATTGATGTAATTTCACGGAATTGAAGAATCTGACTTTCAAGATAGAAAAGATCCAAATATCCAGTATAATTAATGAAAAAAAAAACTGACATAAAGCACATGATCATGCAATTTCAAAAATCAGGAATAAAGAGAGGGGATAAAAAAAATACCCAGAATAATTTACATAGAAAAACCAAAAAACAAGCAAACAAAATATAAACAAGTCAAAATAAATATAATGAAATATAAGTACTTTATAAATACTTATAAAAATCTATCGAAATTATAAAAATATAAATCTATCAAATTTATAAAAATTTATCAAAATAAAAAATAAACAAGTTGAAAATAAAATAAAACAAGTCAAATCCAACACAGTGGATTGTCTTCAACTGATGTGATCCTTAATGGTGAAACATTGAAAGCTTTCTCCCTAAGGTCAAGAGTAGGACAGGAATGTTGCTCTGACCACCTCTCTTTGACATTTTACTGGGCTTTTTTCTAGCCAGTGCAATAAGGTAAGAAAAAGACAGGTTAGAAAGGTAAAAACAAAAATGTTTTTATTTGCTGATGGTAGAATTGTTTTTGTCAAAAATTTTATAGAAGCTGGAGAAAAAAGCGAGAAGAACTTAGAAGAAACTTATCAAAGTTACAAAATATAAGATCAAAATTCAAAAAACTAATGGCATTTCTCTATTAGCAATGAACAATCAGAAACTGAAATTCAAAAAATAGTACCACTTACAATAGCATAATCAAATATGAGATTGTTTGGGGTACAAGATCTGCACACTGAGAACTACAAAACCTTGCTAAGAAACACTAAGGAAGATGTAAGTAAATGGAGAAACGTAATGTGTCACTGAGTAGGAAGACTCAGTTCTTCCAAAATGTGTCTATAGATTCCATGAAATCCTACTTAAAACTGCAGAAAGCTTTTTGTAGAAATGGACACACTTAATTTAAATTTTATATTTTAAAAAAAGGCATAGAAGAGCTGAAAATATTTTTGAAAAAAGGTAGGATTTACACTGTCTGTTTTCAAGAATTATAAAAAGGTAGTAAGCCAGACCATGCAGTGTTGGCAAGAAGAAGACAACACGTGCATGGTTAAGTGACTTTTGACAAAGGTGCCAAAGCAATTTAATAGGGAAAAAAGAATTTTTTCAAAAGTGATATTAGAACAATTGAGTAACCATAGGCAAATAATATTAACCTTTACCTCGTGCCACATACAAAAGTTAATTCAAAATGCAGCATAGCCCTGAATGTGGGAACTAACCTACAGAATGTTAAGGCATGGTTCTCCAGAACTTTCTGTGATGAGAAAACTACTCTCTTTGTACTGCACAAGGTAATAGCCATTAGCCACATGTGACTACAAGTGCTTGAAATGTGAGTACTGCAATGAAGGAATTTTTAAAATTCAGTTTTACTTGATTTAATGTGAAATATAAATGGCCATGTGTAGGTAATAGGTACAAGGCACCACAGTTCAGAAGAAATCACATGAGACAGGCTTAAGGACCTTGACTTTGGCAAAGATCCCTTAAATATAACATGAAGGCGCGAACACTTAAAAAAAAAAAAAGATACCAATAAATCCAACTTTATCAAAACTTAAAACTTTTTTTTTTGAAGATTTTATTTGTTTATTTGTCAGAGAGCGATAAAGGGCACGAGCAGGCAGAGAAGCAGGTAGAGGCAGAGGGAGAAGCAGGATCCCTGCTGAGCAAGGAGCCAGATGTGGGGCTTGATCCCAGGACCCTGAGGTCCTGACCTGAGTCAAAGGCAGATGCTTAACAGACTGAGCCACCCAGGTGTCGCAAAACTTAAAGCTTTTCTTTTTCAAAAGACAGTGTAAAGAAATGAAAAGGCAAGCTGTAGACTGAGAGAATATTGGCAAAACCATTACCCGACTTGTGTCCAGTATATATTACGAACTGTCAAAACTTGCAACACACAAAAAATTTTTGAGAATGAACATGTTTGAACATTTGTCTAGAAATATATATACATACTTCGACATATAGCGATTGTACATTATATACAATATATATGTGGCTAAGAAGCACATGAAAAGATGATCAACATGATTCATCATTAGGAAATGAAAAGTGAAACCGTAAAGGGAAACCACCAGACACACAGTTGTAGAGCGAAAATTGAACGGTGTTGGGGGGAATGTGCCGTAATGGGGACTCTCACGCTGCTGCTGTTGTCCTGTAATTTCTCAAACCTCTAAGCATGTACCTGAGACCCGACCATTCCACACTCAGATATTCACCCAAGCAAAAGGAAAGCCCGTATCTGCACAAAAACTGGGACGCAAATTCACAGCAGCCCAGAACCAGAAACAGATGTGCATCGCAGATGTCTAAACAGCTGTAGACGTCCAGCAGTGGGATGCTACTTGGCCATTAGAGGAGAGGTCTGTGGATAAGGTGACACAGATGAGTCTCACAACAACTGTGTAAGTGAAAGAAGTGATGCGGGGTTATATTCTATATCTTCCATCTCAGTGAAATTCCAGAAAACGCAAACCAACCCATAGTGATAAAAAGCCCTTTCACAGCTACCTGCAGGCAAAGATGGAGGGTTTGCAAAAGGACTAAGGAAACTTTGGGGGTGATGGATGTGTTCAGTATCTTGATCATGCTGATGGTTTCATGAGCACATACATTTATTGAAAGGATTATGTCAAACTGTGCCCTTTACAAATGTATAGTTTATTGCACATCAAGTATCCCTTAGTAAGTGGTAAGAAACAGTAGTATGAACTACTAAAAAGCAACATAGTGAGTTAGAGGACAACATTTCAAGGGAAAATTACTTTTCACCTAGACTCCTATACCTAGCTCAACTACCCTCTCGTGTTACACAGCCTGCTAGAAGACATAACTTCCCAAGCAAGGGAGTAGTTGGAGCAGGAGGGACAATATGGGGTCTACAAGAGGGGAGATCCACATGAAGAACAGTAGCGTGAAGACTAGCGGTGATAGCTTTGTACCGACACAGGAGAGCAGCCCGTCCAGCTTGGAGCTGGGGGACAGGGGGCCTTGGCAGGAATAGCTCTGGGTAGAAAGTGAACTCATAAATGCGTGATGGGTTCAATTTTGCAGAAGGTAGTATCAAAGATGTTTACGATACTGATAACGAGCCTGGGAAGAATTTGTAATGTGAAAAGAGGAAACTAAGTAAATGAACAACTTTCACAAACCAAGAATGTTACCAACTCTGGGAAAAACAACGTTTCACCAGAAAGGAAATATAATCATTGTTCGCCACTGGGCTCAACCATGAACTTCCATTTTCGGACTAAGATGTACCCTGAATATTGATGTAACATAAAACAATGATACAACTACTTGGGGAAGGGAGAGGGCGAAGAATGTAAAAGAACATGAGAGCTTTATAGTTCGTAGATAATGTCTAAAATAAAATTGAGACTAATCATCTGGAGGGTGGATGACCAGGTGGAACCCAGGAGATTCCCAGGGCAGTGGAAATGCCCTGTGTGACACTGTAACAGTGGACACAGGACGCTCCATTTTGTCCAAACCCACCGAGTGTACAACACCAAGACTGACCCCTAATGTGCACTGTAGGTACTGGGTGATGGTGACAGATGTCCCGCTCTGCTGGGGGGCGCTGCTGGTGGAGGAGACTGCGTGTGCAGGGGGCAGGGGTACGCAGGAACTCTGTGCTTTCCTCAGTATTGCTGTGAGCCTCAAGCTGTTCTAAAAATGCCGTCTATTAAACATGTTCCCATGCACTACACTAATTATAACCATCAGGATCTGTCCCTTTTAGATTTTAATCTGAGTTTCCTCTTCATTAATGATATGCCCTTTGATATTACTTAACCTCTTGGTTTCTTCATTTTATAAAAAGGGGGAAAGTTATAATTTGGAGGCGTAGCGAGGATTAAAGGAGATTCTGCGTCTGAATTTCAATACTGATTAATCCTGCGTTCTTCCTGCAGAGATAACGGGAGCTCACAGAGATGCACTTAACAGCAAGACAATTCAGTTAAAAATAACTAAGAAAAATCAGGCAAGTCTGGAACCCAGGACTTACTCAGTTCTCTTTCCCCTGTGATTGAAGCAACACCTTTGAGGGAAATTTAACAAGTTCCTGTGCCCACTACATTCTGCCTTCATGTGGCCACAATAGGCCCCGTATTGTCCAGCAGCTCCGTGGGTGACTTATTCAAGGTACACCCCAGGCCAGTTTGAGGGTCCTGACCGATTGTATTAAGGGGTTCCGTTTACAAATAGAATAGGGGATAATGGCATACAGATTTTCCAAAGCTCACCAAAGCCTAAATATAAATTTTCTAGTGGAACCAGAGCCTTCAGAATGCAAAGCACTTCCTGGGCAAGAAAATGTATTAGTGTCCTAATCAAAGAAGTGGACGTTATGACTTGAATGGTGTTCCCAAGGAGATGTGGCAGTCCCGAGCCTCTTCTGAGATCTGCCTTGGAAACAGGGTCTTTGCAGATGATCATTTTAAGACGAGGGCATTATGTAGGTCCTGATTCAGCATGACAGCTGCCCACACCAGAAGGGGGAATTTGGACCCAGAGGCACACAGGGAGATGCTGCATGCACATGAAGGCAGAGACGGGAGCTGTGTCTACAAGCCGAGGGGTGTTGACCATCTCCAGCACATGCCCAGAGGCTGGGGACAGAGAGAGCTTCCCCTCACGGCCTCCTGGGAACTAGCCTGCCCCCATCTTCGCCTTGGACTTCGGGCCTCTGGGCTGTGAGGCAATGAACCTCTGGGGTTGTCAGTCCCTTGGTCTTTGGCCCTGTGCTCTGGAGGCCCCGGGAGACGACCAGTGTGGGTCAAGAATCGCATACAAGCTCAGGTAGAGACAGGGCCAGGCTCTGGCTCCCAGTTCTGGAGCCCGGCTGCCGCCGAGCAGCAGTGCCTGGTCTCCAGCCCTGAGGCGGAGTGGCCTCCTTGCCTTTGTGACGCGTCAGTGCCTCCAAGGTGACCCAGCTGACTGCCTCTGCTCTGCGCCCACTCGAGCTCCGGGTAACCCCTCCTTCCTGGTCACTCTCCTAACGGCCTTGAAGGAGGTTCTCTGCTCGTTCCTATGCTCCAGTCCTTGTAGTGCAGACGTGCAGCCAAGCCATCCAGTCACCGCGGCTCCACACACAATTCTGTATCTGTGACAGAGCCGTGCCAGTGGGCGACAGCTGGTTCAGAATATTTCTACAGGGAGCAACAAAGCTGTCTCCTCTACTCCCGGGACTGGGGGACAACCGGCCGCGGAGCAAGGGCCTTTCATTCTGTGCTCAGACTCTCGGGTCCTGCAAACGGCTGACCCAGTGCCAGCTGCCTCCTGCCGCCCGCCCGCCCTCACAGCGTCCCCGATCTCCTTGGGCCTCCTCAACCTCACTCAACAGAACACAAAAATAGGAAGTAAAATTAGGTTTAAAATAATAACAAGGTTTTGAAGAAAGTAGTTTAATATACGGGGTGAAGAGCGGCCCCTTTCAGAGGAAGCCTGGCCCGTCCTCCGTGTATCAACGCGCGCACGAGGGACGAGTCATGCGAGAGAGCGAGAGTCAGAGCCGCTTGGGTTCAGGGTCCTGGCGACAAGCCCTCCCGACCGCTCTGCTTTGCATGCCGCCTTCACGTAGCAAATGTCATTAAGTAAGAAACTTTCCCGATTGGTAAAAAAAAAAAAAAAAAAAGAAAATATTTTAGTGTTTCAAACTGAGAAGACTCCTCTTAGTGTTTAAAAGTGTAAAATTTGGATAACAAGCTATATTATCACTTATTAAGGGAAATTATTAAAGAGATTCTTAAAACAGTTAAACCAATACTTTATCATCCAACACGAATATGTCCACTGTAGTGAGTCCTGGCAGAAGAATAGGATTCTTTACAGTTGCAGCTTCGATTAAATGATGCCATCATATTGATACAATAAAAGAAAAAAATAGATACTTTTATATCAATCCATAAGCTACAAATTCGTATCAGTTTGAATTGAGTGTATTTTTACCTCTTAGCGTTCCGGTAATTACTGATAGGGCCCCAGGCTGCAGAATTATCTAACAGTTCTGTTTGTTAAGTACTGAACTCTGAACAACTTAATAAATATTTATGTCCTAATAACTTAGCAACGTTTTCTTTAAATTACATAAGCTGAATGAACAAATAGCTACTTTCACTTCATTCCCCAACCTGTCACGATTCCTGATTCCTGCTCTCCGGACTGAGAACCAGGGTGGACACTAACCCCTCGTTTCGGGGTCCACTCCGATTTTCCCAGGGAATTACTTTTGACACAGCAACGGCTGAAAACCCCGTTTCACAAAGACGTGCTGTCAGCAGAGGGATTTCGCTGTAAGTGCACGTTCAGGCGGTGCGTGACCTTGATGTCGAGCTCGCCCAGCGTCCCATCTAACGGGGCATTGCGGTGATCCCTGCAAACATAAACACCCTGAGCTGGGTGTCTGAGTTCTGTGGGGCCCTCAGGGGGCCTCAGCTCACAGTTTGGGGAAGCACAGGAGTAGCGATGAGGTTGGGACCCGTCATGTGGCCGCAGCCTGTGCCTAGTGCTTCCCCAGCACCCAGCGCTCTGAGTCCGAGTAATACCATCGCGTTCTGCGGTTTTCCAACACAGGAGCAAGGTACCCGGCGGGATTCTTCCTGGCACACGGAGGGTTACAAAGAAGAGGAGGAAGTGTGCTTCTGGAGATGTGGCTGGCTGGGATCGACACACCCACCTGCTTCCCCCGTCAAGGTCAAGGTCACCGCCTGGGGAGCTCCTCCTACAGGCCTTGCTAGGACTGTGACTGGAGCGGGGCGTGGTGGCCCCCCTACCCCCCACACGTCTGGTCTGCAGCCTCAGAGGACACCTCCCTGCCCGCTTCCCTTCCGGCAGGTGCCGGAACCATCCCTGCCCCTAATGGTCCTGCCAGGACCTTGACCTTAATAGACTGTGAAGTAGCCCAGCGTTGCTAGGACATGACACAATACCCCCGACGGTCACACCTCCCCGGACTCAGGCATTCCTCCCACCCCACTACCTGCCAGGTCGGGTTGCAGGTCTTGGGGAATTCACAGTTGAAAAGGAGCTCCCAGCCTCCGCAGCCTCTCTGTGCAGCTTTATGTGATATAGAGAACCTGCGCTGTCTCAGCGCCGTGCCGCGGGAGTGCGTGTCCCGCTCCCCAGACTGGACGTGGCATTTTGTGTCTCCTGAAGAGCCACAAGAACGAGGGCCACGAAAGCCCTCCTGCTCTCCATGTCCTGGGATGTGCCGGGCACCGTGCTGAGCCCCCAAGGGGCCCTCTACCCTTGGGACCCTCACCTGCAGAGGTGGGACCCTCTCCTGGGAGCCCAGGGGGCCAGCCTGGCTGTGTCTGGCCCCTCTCAGCAGCCCACGGCCCTCTGTGGTGTTCCCTCCGCAAGCAGCGGGGTCGCTCAGCAAGGTGCCGGGGAGCTCTGTGGTGTTGGGGGGGGGGCGGTGTGGGCGGCAGTGGTGGGAAGAAATCAAGCCGGACGCAGTTTCGGTTCTCCAGACTGGGTGATGCGGGTGCCACCGGGTGCCTGTGGTCTCTGCCGGGGGCACACCGGCTTCCTGGGCGTCGATTCTAGGGGCTGCAGGGGCCCTCACCTTGCCCAGGCACTCGAGAGGAACCAGGGCAGGCTGTCCCCGCTTGGCTCGTTACATATACACCATGTACACCCCGATGTGGGGACTTCGCCTCGAAGCGTTACCACCAATGTCTTGGTTTTTTTCAAACGTAGTTTAATGCACTCATAACTGTTTCAAATTCGGTTAAAATTTTAATTTGTTCAAATTTATATTGAACTTGTATATTATAGATTGATTTTAAATGATCCGTTTTCAATGCAATTGTACGACTAAACTTAAGCTGTGACTTTAAATTATAATTTGAGTTTTCTGACAATAGTTACTGCAGGTGATATATTTGTTTTTGAGAATAAAATATGGTCTAATTATTTCAAAACTTATATAATTTCCCTCAGTAAATGTATAATTTAGTTGGTTATCTAAATGTCATAGTTTAAGATTGAGATTACACCTCTAGGAGTCTTCTCAGCTTGAAAGACTAAAACAATTTTTTTTTTTAATGATCAAGAAAGTTTTTTACATTAGCGTCTTGCTCAGATGATCATAACCAAATTTAGAGTGACAGGTGACCCAGCATCTGAGAGTGACAGGTGACCCAGCCCTGACACCGAAGCCCAGCGGCTGAGTACTTGCTAAAACAGGGTCATTGGGTTTGTGCCCCGTTGGGGGGTAAAGGCCCCCGAGCCCCCGGGTTCCCCCACCTTCCTAAACAGAGGCCCAGTCCGATGGTTCTGACCAGGGCAAGTCTGCTCGCAGGCACCCAACTGGTTCACGCCACTGTCTCTTTTTTGCATCCCTGTTTCGTGCCATGGACCCGAAGAGTGACAATTCTGTTTCCTAGCATGCCCGCTTTCTTTCTGAGAACAGGGTCCTCCCTGGTCTGCGTAAGCCACGTGGTGACAGAGTGTGTCCTGTTCTGGCTGTGGGGGGCAGGGTCGGAGGGACGGGAACAGGAGCAACAGCTGGGGTGTTCCTCCCATGGGGTAATAGTCCGAACAAGTCCGTCTAGGAAACTCTGCCCTCCCCACTGCCACGGGGGCCTGGTTATCTGGACTGACATGCTCATCCATTAAAATTATGAATGATTTAGTCAACAAAGGCAATGCCATTTTCTCCAAAAAACTGTAGTTAAAATGCATAGATTTTCAGGTTTCCTGCACGGTGCCCTGTGTCCTGAAATCACCTGAAAGCCATATTGGAATTCTTCTATTACTAAATAGTTTTGGTTCCTTTTATAGAGTATTTTCTCTCGTTCTGTCACATTTAACATTTATTTTCTCACATGCTGTTCAAAGAGGTTGCGATTTCTTCCACGACCACAGCTTCCTCTGGGTCTGGATCTAGAATTCTAAGGAATGCTGGCTTCACCGTGCTCAGCAGGAGGCGTGACCTCCGAAGGTGGACCGTGCTCTGCCCTGCTCTGCCGATGCTGTGTTCATTCGGGCACAGGGCCGTCCCCCCCCCACCTTGTTTGCAATGCCTCTTCCTCGCAAAGTCATGTCAAGTTCTTAACGTGCTGAGGTTTTTTGTTTTTGCTTTTGTTTTTTTAACAACAGATTAGTCCCATTTCACAGATGACCCTAATGGTCCCATACCACTAAATGGTTCCACTAAACCGGCTCAGTCCACCTCGTGTCACACACCCTTCCTCACGGAAGTCGCACGGGCTATTAAAACAACTCGACCACCTGACAGGGGCGTCTGACCGCACGTGGCATTCACCAGGGCCACCCAGACCAGGGTATCCGGATGCCCATCGGCTTGGTCAACTTAAAACTTGGTAAGCAACATGTGGCTCTGTTTACCCCTTTTATCATCCGATCCGGGAAGCAAAAGGCGCGAGCGGGGTGCGGGCTCCTGGCGCCTCACTGGGAGGGCCGCTCGGGCGCGGCCAAGTGCGTGTGCAGGCCGCTGGAGCACTTGAGCAGGAAATGGAAAATAAAAGCCATGAATCAGTCATGCCTTTCTATTTATGAGATTCTAATAATCCAGCTTAATTTTTTTTTCTTCTCCCACTAATTTAATTTTTTCAAAAGCCGTCTGAATGGAACAATGAAGCGAGAGCACTTCATAAATAACGAGTCGCTGTTCAACGTCAAGCGATCCACACCGTCAGCTGCTCTTCACCACACATATTTTGGGGCCCATCTCCTGACACAGGTTTCCCGCGATCCTGCGCGACCCCCCATGTCCCCGGCAAGCACAGGCACCAGTGCCGACTCACCCTATCGGGGGCACTGGGTCTGCGGCCCTGCAAGCTCTTCTGGTGCCTTCTGCACCCCAAGGACGAGAGACCACCGCCCCGCGGAACCCCTAGATCTCCCTCCCTAACAGCTCAGAGCCGGTCTGCAGCAGCCGTTGGCTGAAAGGCGAAGCAGGTATCGTACACACTCTGCTCCAGGGGATGTCTCCGTGTTTGCTGGTGCATGAAGACACGCAGTACGGGTGCCTCGTGCGTGGACAGGCCGACCCCGGGGGGATGGCGACGCCCCCAGGATGTTGGGCTTCCACTTCCTCTGAGAAGCCTCCCCCAATTCCCCCAAAACGGCACAAGGGATCAGGGAGCATCTAGCAGGTGCCTCTGTCCCTCAACTGTAGCCCTTGGTGGCATCCTCGCTGGTGCGACAGGGAGTCTCGCCTGCTGGGCGGTGAGCCCCAGCGTCTGGCCACACACCTCCATGTGCTCTTATCAAAACCTGGCCTTGTAATGTGCCGTGATGGATCTTGCTGGACAGGTGAACGGATGCGTGAGACGGTTGTCACGCAGCTCTAAGGAGGTACTGTTACTAACACGGACATCGGGGTGTGCTGGTGCCCATGGGCAACACTGTTCCACTCGGACCCACTTTGGCATCGAAGCCGCCATTCTCCCACCGTACCCCTGCCTGAGCTTATACGTCAAGTGGCCATTTATTAAGGGTCTTTTCTAGTGACAGCATGCACCTTAGATCACCAATCCTGACCATATTCTTAGGACGTTGGTTTTCTTGTTTCTTTTTGCATATGAGAAGAGGGACTCGGGAAGGACCGTTGACCGGGGGCAGGGAGCTGGATGTGCCCCACAAGCCACAACGCAAGGGCAGTTGTGTCTTACTCCAAATCCCATATTCTCCCCCAGGCTCACCAGGGGTCTTAAATACAATAAATAAATGCCGTAGTGACTAACTTTTCTCCTCCGTTCTTCCTTTTCTTTGGGCACACGCGTGTAGCTTCTCTGTAGTGTGAAAATGCAAATAGTCAATTTTTACAAGAATAAACTTTGCTCTTCGGTCCAGTTTTTCGCACGAACGAAGCTGCTGCTTCCCCATCGACGTGGCTCTTCACAGTAAATTCACTGGTGGAGTTTGGGCTTTTCTGTGTCCTGGAATTTCCCCTATAGTTTGGATGACTTAGGAACATGAGGGTCTTAAATCTTTTCCCAGGTTCAGACAGGCTTGCCTGGATTCCCTCCTACGCTGTTGCTTAGAAATAGGCTGATGAGGTGACCTCTGCTTTCGGTTTCTTCACGCCAGTCTAGAGGCGGCTGCTGAAATGCTTGTAGGTTTCACGCATCTGCACCGCACCGTGCCCTATATTCTGGCGTTCCTCGTAGGAAATCCTGGGTCAGTCCTCCAGATGTCTAAGACTCTTGTTTCCGTATCTTTCAAGTGCGTAGGACGAACAGAGAGTGCTGTTGCTGCCTCTAGATACCGTCTCTAGTTAGCATTTCCGGGGTGCTCAGAGAGAAAACAATGTCTGGGTGATAACTCTTGTCAGTTTCCCCATTGTCAAACCCAATCTTGCATTCCTCCACACTCACAATATTTCCCCATTGGGAACATGCCTGACATTGCAATTCCGCAAAACTGCAGCTCTGCAGGGCCTAATTCCTGAAACTGCAAAATCTAACAAAAGCTGATTTTTTCCACTGATTTGACTGGCTGACTATTTCGAGACTTCGCATGTGATGACCTGCTGTTCTTCGCAAACAACATCTTTGATGTGCCCACATGCTTGTTCCCAAGTGGCTGTGGGCAATTAAATCCCCGAGAGCTGCCTGCGGGGCACATTCAGGATTACTCACAGTGTCCAGACCCAGACCCAACCCCAGGTGACATTCACCACCTTACTGAGTAGCGATGGGTCACTTGCTTTTGAACCCAGAGACCATGGGCCACCTCGGGGCACCCTTGAGACCCGGGGAAGGCTGAGTGCTGGGCTCCAGCCTGGGGTCTGGAGTGTTTTTAAAACACTCAATCCGTGTGGATGTTTTCATATTTAAAGATGAAAAAGCAACTTAGAGTGACAGGTGGCAATCCCGGTTTTTTGTTTGTTTTTCATCACTCAAATAGATGACCTTTTTCTGTCTTGGCTTAATCACTTGTTTGGGGTAGTTTCTCGGTTTTTCATATTTGTTAAAACTCTTGGTGTGATTTAAGCACAAACTCTGGACCTGACTATTAGGGAAGGCAAAGATTTATCTACTTTCTCCTCCCCCGACCCCTCTTATCCTTCCCCCCAAACTCCAGATTTTATTTCTTCTCTAGATCAGCGCCCCCCCCCCCCACTCCCGCCAGTCCACGCTGCCCGGTTTCACTCCCTGATGAAGTCGGCCGGGTGAATCACCCAGACGGGTGCCTCACTCTTTCACGCTGGTGGGCGGGGTGGGGGGGCGAGCACATTTCGCCCCCACCCCGCCCAGTACTGCTACCGGCCGCTCAGGGTTGGCTGGGGCCTAAGGGAGGCGACGGCCGCGGGGAGAGCCTCGGTAAGACCCGGCTCTTTCGGTTTGGTTTCTCACGGAAAGAGAGCAGCGGCCTCCGGGGCAGGGAGCCCACTGAACCTTCTCCCGGGCGCCCGTCCCAGCAGCCGCCGAACACGGCCCAGGAGGCGGGAGAGGCAGGCATTCTGGAGAGGAAGGAATGCTGTGGACAACCCATCCCCTTGCAAAGCCCAGACCTGCGGGCGGTTATCCGCGCCACCCCCCGCACCCCCTCCGCGCTGGTGCCCTCCAGTGCGGGCTCGGGCCTCATCTAGGCCCCCAGCTCCGCCCTCCACTCTGCAGCCCGGGGGGTGCGGGTCCCCGCCTCCCGCCTCACCTCCTCCGTGCTCTCCACCCCAGAGTCCTGGGGTGCGGGCCCCTCACCTCTCCTCTGCTTCCCCCCTGCTCTCCGCCCCGCAGTCCCGGGGTGCGGGTCTCCCGTCTCGCCCCTCCCGCCCCACTCCGGGCAGCCCCGGGGTGCGGCCCCTAGGTCGCCTCCGTCCTCCCACGTGTTGCCGGCCGGCCTGGAGACAGGCTTGTTCCGCTAGCTGATTGTAAAAGGGTTTGACTTGCCGCTGACCCCGGGTCAGGACTTTCTCTCTACTAATCCCGCTCTCTTTAAACACAGAAAAACACTCTGCCTCTTCCCTCGCATCAGTCACCTTAATCCCCCGCGGCTGACACCGCCGGCCCCAGAGCCCAGGCTGCACCGGCGGGTCGGGGAGGTCCGAGTCCGTTGCCCGGGGTCCCTCCCCTCCCGCGCCAGCCCGGGGGTGGGGGCGACCGGCCGTGTCCGGGTACCCGCGGACCTCGACCCGACTGGAGGCAGCGTCCCGGGCTGCCGCCGGGGCGACGAGGGGCCGGGGCGCGGGGCGGAGACGGACGCGCCAAGGACAAAGGGAGGCCGGGCGCACAGAGAAAGGAAGGGACTGTGCCGGAGGCGGGAGGGGAAGGAGGTAAAGGAAGAGGGAGGCGAGGAGGAAACGCAGGAGAAACGAGTGGCTAGCGGGACGGGAAGGGGCGCGGAGGGTGGAGAGGGGAGGACGTGACCGGGCGCAAAGGCCCGAAGCCGCCCCGACTCGGGCTTCAACGGAGCGGGGCAGGGAAAGGGCGGCGGGCGAAGCCGGGAGACCGGCCCCCGGCGCTGGAGGGGACCCGGGCCGCGCACCGTGCGCTCTGGGCGCTGCCGCCCACGCCGCTGGGTGCCCGGGGGCGGGCAGAGCAGGGTCCCGGAGGCGCGCAGCTGGAGAGGAAGGGCCGGGCGGGGGGCGGAGGAGGGGCGGGGATGAGGGCTCTGCGCCCCCCTCCGGGCCTCGCCCTCGGGCTGGGGGGCTGAGGGGCAGAGGGGCTGCAGGAGGGCGGGGCAGGGCCGGGGCCGAGGCGGGGGTGAGGGCGAGGGGTCCCTGCGTCCCTCGCCCGGCCCCCGCGCTGTCCCGACCCTTCAGGCCTGGGGGCGGGGACCGGACCCACCTCCCTCGGCTGCTCTCCCCGGGGCCTGCGTCCCTCTCCCCTCCCCTTCTGGCCCTGCCTTTCAATCCCGCCGAATAGTCGTGCTGGAAAAGGAGCTGCGCCAAGGCCAAGTCTGCTTTTCACTTGAAGTTTCCAAGGAATCAAACCTATTATTACATTCTGCTGCCGACGTTTCTGGAGCCTCTGCCCCGCGGGCCAGGCTGCGGAAGCGGGGAGGGGGGTGAGGGGGACCTGGGAGGGGGCGGGCGAGCAGAGCGGGCGCCGCGGGCGGTGGGAGCGAGAGCCTGGCCGCCCCGGAGCGCGCCTTCCCGGGCCGGGGATGGTTTCTCGAATTAACCGGAATTTTCCGGAGACAGATCTCTGCGTGGCCCAGTCTTTGTCGGGAAAATGAAATGCGTGAATATGCGCGTTATTCTTCTCCCACATGCACGATTTTAATAGACCCATCAGTCACGCCACCCGACACACATCTGCAGATCGGGCGCGCGCCGAACCCGCGACTGGTTTTAAAATTAATTCATTTCATCTAGCTGCTGGTTTCTCTGGCCGGGCGTGGGGGGGCTGGTGTCAAAGTCTGAACAACAACAACAAAAAGGGCCCGTTAGTTTAAAAGAAAAAAAAGTGGGGGGCGGGGGTGGTGGTGAGGAGGAAGAGAAAACCCCCTCCGGCAAACCGCACTCCGCACTGCGTGGACGGCCGGGCCGCGGCCAGGGGCGGGTTTAAGAGCGGTTCTCGCGGTCGCCGCAGCACGAAGTTCTGCAAACTTTGTACGAGACCCCAAACGAGTCCCACTCGCGTTCTACACCCGGTCTCCGAGCAGAATTGGAGTAAGCGCTAGAAATACCACCCCGTGGTTTGGGGAGCGAGTGAAGCCACCATATAAAAATCATCGCCACGACGTGGTTTCGTGCCTGCGGGGAGCAGCACCTGGGCGAGAAGCAGGCCCCGCGGAGCGAGACGTCTGCGGGACTGTGGAATCTTTCTTCCACCAGCGTGAGCTGGAGAGACGCAGCTGGGGTGATGGGGTCTGGATCCTGACATGAATCCTAGCCACCGTCGGCTCCCCCCAGTCCGGGTTATTTCTAAATAGAGTCATGAGCGAATTTATATTTGCCTTTCACCAGGTTCCAATCAACAAAACAAATACAAACACGCGACATTCCAGGAATTCCTATTGGAAGGTCTTCCTGGGTGTTTACCAAAGTGGCTCCCAGCACCTGGCCTTGCATTTCAGCCGTGTAGGAGACACCTGCGCCCAAGTGCCAAGCCGTGAGCCCGCCTTCCAAGAAACCAAGGGACAGCTCTGCCTGGAGCTCCTGCCTACTGCAAACTTTTTAGTCGGAAACACTTCCGGGGGACCCACATTGCTAACAGTGTGGTGAGCCGAGACTTGGATGCCAACAGCTGAGCCCACATACAAACCGGCTGTGAACGCATATGTGAGCATGGCCGCATCTGTCTGCCCCTTTAGTAAATGCGGGGGACACAGAGATTAGGAGGCAGCAAAAGAACCCAGAGCGTCTATTCAACTGCACATTTCAGAGTCAGCACGGCCTGGTCCCTAAGCTGGGTGTGGTGACTTCTCAGAGCCTCGCAGGCTCTCCCAGAGGAGACCGCGTGTGGCCTTCATTCATGTATCCCCCGACTATCTCATGGTGCCGATCCCCTCAGCAATCCATATATATCCAAGCACTTTCAGGAGCCACAGCTTCACAAAGGATCGGATTTCTAAGGGTTTAAAAAAAAAAAAAAAGGAAGAAAAAAGAAGGGACTTTATTATCTCGTTAGAAGCAGTGGACATCATTTTTGAGATTTTTGCACTCACTTAAAAAATGCACGGTTTAAGCAAAATTATCAAAATGACTCCAAAAAATTACACATGTCAATTGCCAGGTCAGCATTTTACTTAAAGCTATTCTCTCCTGCAGGCTCAGTGCAGTGTTCATTGACCTGCTAGCGGAGGCCCATTCTGGGCTGGATCATCTATGCTCATTCCAGGACAAGGAAAGAAAATGAAGGGGAGGCCTAGGTTGATGAAATCAACATGTTTTGATGTGGCCTCAAGGCTTTTTTTTTCCTCCAAAAATATAATTTCATCTTTATGTTGTGACTAAGTTCAAAATGTATTGGCTACAGTATAACTTTTAAATGCAATATTTAATGCTGTCAGATTACTTGAAGACAAAGTTTTACAGAAAACTTTAAATTCCAGAAAAAAACTGCAGTGTGCCCATAAACACCTAGAAAAAATAGAATTAAAAAATTTAAAGCATCAAACACCCTCTGATCTTGTTGAGAATAATAAACGGCACATTCCATGTGCCCCAGTTCACTCTGGGGATGGGGGGTGGTCGAGTGAATGTGTGTGTGTGTGGGGGGGGTGGCAGAGAGAGAGAGAATTCAAGATCCTTTTGCCCTTTCCCAAGGAGAAATAAGCCAGAGGGAGGGGCTGAGGAGAGAGGGAATGGGTCCCACTGCAGGATATTTTGGTTCAAAGAGTGTTTCCTTGAGCCAAATTCAGATAAACTCCATTTGCAATCTTGTTAATTGCAGGGGGAACTGGGGACATCGGTGACCCTGCAGTGGTCTTTGTCATCCATCCGAAGCCTGGTCCCCCCGTTGGGGTCTTCCTCCTCCAGACCAAACTGGGCAGATCCCAGGCCAGCTGGAGGACGCAGAGCCCGCCGGGTCAGCCCACAATAACACACCAAAGGGCCAGACTATAAAATGAGGGGTGGTTTTTTTTTTTTATCCTGGTAATTATTTCTTGATCCATATTAACACAGTAAACATTACAAAATAATCTACGATTTAAACTTTCTTCCCTTCCACTGAAAGAATCTCCCTGAAGATTGTACCCTCCCCCCTGAGGAACCCTTACTTTTAGTTTATGCTGATAATTTCTTCCTCCTCCGTCAGATTTACTAATTGTATTTTGAGCTCACAAAACATGCATATAAAATTAGCACGTTCCAAATTATGGGGGGAAACTTGGCTTTTTTTTTTTCTCTCTTAAATTTATTGACTCAAAACTCGATGCATTTTTTTTTTTTTAAAGGAGAGGTCTTTTCTCGGTTTTAGAAGAAAGGCTTTTTTAGGAAATTATGTACATAATCTGAATCCCCCTCCCCACACCGCAACGCCTAAAATAAAAATTTCACAATGCATTTACAAGAAATAATACAAAACAAAAAAAAATGGAAATGCTCAGATACAGAAAGTTTTACAAAAACCCAGGGTATAACGCTGCCATCTGAAAAGGAGTGGGGAGATCTCTTTGTATAAATTAACAAACCAACCCAAAAAAGCGGTAACAACTACAAAAAACTCGTAAGTGTTTGGATCTGCCTTACTACATCGATAACAAATGAGAGCAGCTCCCTGGCGCCGGGTCTAGGGCCGCCAAACGCCGGCAGGAAGCGATGCAGGATGAGAGCGGGCGCGCTGGCCGGGCTAGAGAAGTTGGAGTCGCCTCTCCCTGGGTTTGGGCTTTGTCCCCTCGAGCAAAGAAAACGCTTTCTGCCTCCTCCGTGAATGATAAATACTGTACAAAAAGTCTCAAGAAAACACCGAAGTCAGTCCAGACCGCAGGCTGTGTCCGCGCCCGGCGGTCCCCCGCGGCTCCGGGGAAGGCGAGCCGGGGGCGTGCGTCGCCCGCGCTCGTGGCCAGTGTCGTCCTCTTCCCGAGACCGTGGAAACGTCTGTACAAAAGCAAGGCCGCTCGGGCGGGCCGCGCGCTCCTCCTCGCGCGTGGCGGGCGCGGGCCGCAATGTCCCCGCGTCCCTAAATGTGCGTCAGGGGCACCGTGCCGTTGACGCCCGCGCCCGCGCCCTGGTAGTGCTGCGGCAGCGAGTGCAGCCGGCTCTGCGCTGCGGCCGCCGCGGCCGCCGCCGGGTCTCCGCTCTCGCCGGCGGGCAAGTACATGCTGATCATCTCGCGCAGGTCCCCGGGGCACGGCGCCCGCGAGTGCGCGGGCGCGGGCGGGCTGCCGCTCGGCTCCGACTTGACGAGCGAGCCCAGCGCGCCCAGGGCGCCCGACGACGCGGCCGCCGCCGCCGCCGCCGCCGCCACGGCCGAGTTCTGGTGCGCGCCGCCCGCGGCGGCGGCAGCGGCGGCCGCGGCGCCGTAGGGGAGGCCGCCGTAGCCCGAGGGCGAGGCGCTCATGTAGCCCTGCGAGTTGGAGATGGGGCTGTACTGCAGCGCGCCCATGTCGTAGCGGTGCATGGGCTGCGGGTTGTGCGGGTGCGCGTGCGGGTGGTGCGGGTGCGGGTGCGCCGGGTGCGCGTGCGGGTGCGCGCCGCCCGCGCCCGGGTGCTGCCCGTAGGCCAGCTGCGCCTCCTGCATCATGGCCGCGGCCGCCGCCGCCGCCGCCACCGAGCCGGGGTAGGCGCCGTTGGCCCAGCCGTTGACGTGCGCGTAGCCGCCGCCCGCCGCGCCGCCCGGGCTCTCGAGGCGCTGGCCCACGGCCGCCGCGCCCACGCCCACGCCCACGCCCATGGCCACGGCCGCGCCGCCGCCGCCCGCGCCGGCCGCCAGCAGCCCGCCGGCCAGCGAGTACTTGTCCTTCTTGAGCAGCGTCTTGGTCTTGCGGCGCGGCCGGTACTTGTAATCCGGGTGCTCCTTCATGTGCAGCGCGCGCAGCCGCTTGGCCTCGTCGATGAACGGCCGCTTCTCGGCCTCGGACATGACCTTCCACTCGGCGCCCAGGCGCTTGCTGATCTCCGAGTTGTGCATCTTGGGGTTCTCCTGGGCCATCTTGCGCCGCTGCCCGCGGGACCACACCATGAAGGCGTTCATGGGCCGCTTAACCCGGTCCTGGTTGGCCTTGGCGACCCCGCCGCCGCCGCCGCCGCCGCCCCCGCCGCCGCCGCCGCCGCCGCCGCCCGCCCCGGCCGGGCCCGACAGGTTCGTGGGGGCCTGGGCGCCGCCAGGCGAGTGCAGGTCGGTCTCCATCATCATGCTGTACATCGGGGCGGCCCGCGGGTTCACCGGCACCGCGCGGGGAGGGCCAGGAGCATAGACGGCCGGGGGGGTGAGGGATGGAGAGGAGCTCCGTGGAACGGAGCGAGACGTGGGGAGGGGGAGAAGTCCTACCAGAGAGAAGAGTGGGGGGAGGAGGAAGCAATGACAACAAAACAAGAGGCAAAAACACACGCACTCAGCGCAGGTCCGGCTCACAGTTGCAAAGTTTCTCCTCGTGCTCCAACCACTCGCCGGAGAGGGGCGATGGCCGGGGTCGCCGCCGCCGCCGCAGCCTGGTCGCCTCGGCTGAGCGGTGCAAACAGGTGCAGTCGTGGCCAAGTTGCAGCTCCACTTTTCGGGACGCGAGCGGTGCGCGGGGCCTGGCCCCGGGCTCTCTGCCTCCTCCTCGCCGGCCGCCGCCGCGCGCTGCCTCCTTCCTCCTGCACTGGGTCCTCGGCGGCCTCCCAACTCCGGGGCTGCAACTTCTAGCAGCGCGGCGTGCCGCGTGCGCTGGGCATGTGCCGGTCCCAGGTGCCCGGGGGGAGCGAGGCGCCGAGGGGGGCGCGGAGGGGGGCCGTTGGGGAGGGGGGCAGGGGGCAGCGCCGGGAGCGCAGGCGCGCGGAGAGGGCCTGAGAGCGGGGCCGCCGAGCCCGGGACTGGCTGCCCACTGCCTGCCCGAGGCCGTGCGCTCGGAGCGGAGGCGCACGCGGGGCCGGCGGCGCGCGGGGCCCAGCAGCCATACGCCGGGCCCGGGCTGCCATTAAATGAGCGCGCCGCGGCCAATGGGAGCCGGCGGCGGCGGTGATTTGCATGGCGCGCTGGCGAGTGACGTGGGGAGGGAGTAGATGCTCGGGGCGCGGGCGGCGGGGCGGGAGGAGGGGAGGAAGGAGGGGGAGCAGGGGCAGGAAGGAGGGGGAAGGAGGCCCGGGAGGGGGCAAAGCCACGCTGCTTCCTGAGCGCGCGCGGCGGCGGCGAACCCCGAGCTCGCCCTCCTCGCCTCTCCCGCCCGCGCGCTCCGAACGATTAAGGTTGGGTTTAAAAGCGGAGCCGAAGAAAGAATCGTCCGGGGCGGGAGGAAGAGCGGGAGGAGGGGCGGGGGGTGGGGAGGGGATGCAGCCTGGAGCCTGCGTAAACGAGGGCAGTGGAGATCCGGCCTCTGCACCCCCGCCGGCTGCCTCTGCACCCCCGCCGGCCAACTCTGCGCTTGCTGGGAAGGGGAAAGTTGGGGCCGCGGCGGGAACCTCACCCCCAGCTGGGCCCGAGGCCTCGGAGGGATAGGCGCGCCCTCGGGAGCCAGAGGTAGTTGGGGGGCGTCTGAGATGTGCAACTCGAAAGCCCCGCATGGGTTCTCCTGTGAGACCCTCCCAGGGGCACCTGCTCCGCCGCCGCGCGCTCGAAGTTCTCCAGTGCCCCCTCTCGTAGGAAGGCCTTCCCAGTCCAGGCCCCAAGAATTCCCCTAAAGGAGGGGGCGGGCGTTCTGTCACACTTGGCTCCGTAGCTGATTTTAGCATCAGCCCTGAACTTTTTTTTTTTTTTTTTGAGGGTCTTTTAATGAGCCTGGGGGTTCTGGGCGCGTACTCTTCTCAATCTGGCTTCTTCCTCCTGAAAAGAAATTGCCAGGGGCTCGGAAACAACAGATCTATCTGAAATCTAGCAGCAACTCAACAACAGCTGAGAAAGTTTGTTTAAATCGCAAAAGAACGGTGGCTCCCACGCTCTTCTGGAGCGAGTCTAACCGCATCTGTTTATCTAAGAACTGTGAAAACTGTGAGCGGAGCGGGGCCCACTGGACACGGAGCTGGGAAAGTGGGGACTCGCGACCGAGCGGCAGATGCGGTGTTCCTACACTGTGCGAACGGAAGGCCTGGTTCTTGGGAGGAGGAAGCCGCCCCCTCCCCGCCCCTGCGGTTAGAATTCCCAAACTTTAAAGTGTCTTCCATCTGGGTACGCACAGATTTCCAAACCCAACCTCAAAGCCCCCCACCATTGCGCCCACGCTGCTGATTCCGTCCGAATGATTAGCAAGTGGCCCAGAGACTTCCTGCAGAGAATCCGTTGATCCCAAGCACCCGTCAAGTGTGCTCGGCGCGGGGGTCCGTGCGCCCCGGACAGGGAGGTGCTTGGAGGCCGCGGGTGGGTAAAGCGGAGCCGAAGCAAAGCGGCGCGACTGACCGTCTTGTAGTCCAAGGAAACGTGCAAGGATGGGCACGGCCCTAGGCGTAAGAACAGGGTGTTCAGGTGGCTGGGCGGTGACTACCTGACACCCTACCCGCCCATTTAAGAAAAAATTCTGAGGTTGTGAATATCCCGAGCCCTTGGCCTGTCCAGTGTGCAGGAGTCGTCCTTCGGCTCCTCTCTGTTACCGCGATGGGTGCTGTAGGCTTTTTATCACTATTTCA
Organism: Neogale vison; assembly: GCF_020171115.1. NCBI lineage: Eukaryota > Metazoa > Chordata > Mammalia > Carnivora > Mustelidae > Neogale > Neogale vison. The sequence goes on along the minus strand of NC_058095.1, from coordinate 165,786,859 downwards.
AGGTCGCTGCCGTAGCCAGTGACACTGCAAATCGGTCTCTGCAGATTAAACTGCTTCTGTTTCAGGCCATTCAGCGTTTCATAGTGAACTCACCAAATATTACATAATTATATTAGAAAGGGAACTTCATTTTGTATTTAGTTTTTCACTAAATATCTAGGTTATAAACTTGGTTTGCAACTACCTTCTCATTTCATCAGTCGAGTTTGTTAAATCTTTTGATCTGTTGTGTATGCACTACCTCCAAATATCAGTTACATTGTGCATGAACAAAAAAAAGGAACAAGAACATGGTTTAAGAATGCTACAGCCTCGTTTTTCTTCTGATAATTTAGGAGACGATGGGTGTGCAGTGAGATCCAGTGTGTTATGGAAAGTCAGCAAGACTGAAATAAAAGAAATGGTTTACAAATTATAAACTATATTATCCACTTAGCAATTGAAAGATTTCTTTTCCTCTGCTTTTCAATTTAGATTTTAAACTAAATAGCCTAAGACCCCCTGAAAATGCTTTGTGTGAGTCAGGCTTGGCACATTATTTTCCATATCAATGGAGCAATTTATTTTATAAACACCCTGCACTCCGGTTAGCATTGCTGGAATGCTTTCTTTATGCTTTGGGGAACTTGGATAGCCGACTTTGAAATGGTCTGGTTTCTTTCTGCCACAGTCCTGAAAATTGTTTCCAAATACGATGTTACCCTTGTTCTCCAGAGCATCTAAACAGGTGGTCAATGGTTTCGCCTTGTGTGAGATCTTGCTAGTGCTTAGCGTTCGGGGCGCACCCCACAAGCCCTTTTCAGTGGCGAGATGTTCCCTGGGCCCAAGCGGGCGCACACACTACGGGTACCCACGTGCAGAAGCATGAAACCGGAGCCGCAGGTGTAACTTGTTGCCAAGGGAGAAATGATTGGCAGCAGCCGCCTGTGCCAATTAGGCAGTGGCAGGGCCGTGAGTGCCAGACCTCTCAGTGCCTTCCATCCTGGCATGGAGACCGAGGAGCGTCATACCAATTCCTGCCGGTAATGGCTTCTGGGAGCCTCACCGGCCTGCTCCTTCCGACTCCTCTCCCCAGTGACTCTTTAAAGGGAGAGAAAACAGTCCAGAAACCAGTTTGAAAAACCACCTCCTTTCCCTAGTTTTGTGTCTCCCTCCCACCCTCCACCCAGGTTGGCAGGGGCCTCCTTCAGACTGAGAGCTTCTCAGAGGCAGGGCACTGGAGGGTCTGGAGACAGGCTGCGTGGCTTCCCAGTGATGTCAGGGCCCAGACCCCGAGCGGGGCTGGGGGGGATGAGTTTGCGGTCGATGGACCAGATTTTCTCTCCTGGCTTCTCGGACATCTCTTCCCTCAGAATGCCCAAGTGAAGACCAGCCTTGGAGTGCGGATGAGTAAAGATACTTTCTGTTCTTTTGTTTAACTTGGCATGATCCTGAAGGAAAATTCAGAGCCAAGCATCCTTAGAGGAAACGATAGACACATGTATGCTGATGTATCCGCACATGTGTGCACACAGAATGTGTGTATGGACGTGCACACGTGTGCATAGATGTGTACACACGCAGGATACACACACACGGATGCATACATGCCCACAGATTACGTGCATACATTGACACACACGCGTTCAGGCAGGATAAACGCATACGTGTACATGGGCGTGTACACATACAGAATATGTGTGTATATGTGTATGTGGTGTATTTACACGATTACACAGAAGCCTTTGCCTTTCAAATAAACTGATTACTGGACTCCAGCACCAGTAGAGTGAACTGTTTTTGTGGAGTCACTGAAACTTCTGGCTCTAGCTTTGCCCCCCTCCCTGTGGTTGGCGCTCAGAGGAGATGTTAAAGGCAGAGAGGGTCCCTGTGCCTAGAGTCCCCGCAGATTCTCCCCAGCACTCTTCCAGGAAAGCTTCATTTCAGGCCCCTAGAGGTGACTTTCCGGTAGCAGAGACAGTCTAAAGCCCCGCGCAGTGGTGAGAGGGACAGGTCTGGAGTTGGGGGGTGGGGACGGAAGTCAGTGAAGGGTCCCCGTAGGGGAGCCGCGAAGCCTAAAAACGCCCGTCCTCCGCGGCCTCGGCCCAGTCAGGCCGTCCTGGGGACCCCAGCCCCGGGGATGCGCGCAGACCGCCGCCGCCGCCCTCCCGCGGCTGGGCTCCCGCGGCTTCCCCGTCGCCCGCCGACCGAAGCCATGCGTCGGCGCCTCGGTGCACCGCCCCGGGCGCAGCCTTGCAGGCTCTGGCTTCGCCCCAAGGGCTCAGACCGGAGTCGAGGGAGGCAGATCCCGAGGGACGGAGCCGCCAGATCAAGGCCGGATTTGGGGCGAGAAGACGTGCTCGGAGAAGGAGAGCGAGCGGGGAGGAGAAGGCGGCGGAGCGAGCGAGCGCGGCGGGGAGAAGAGGACCCGGAGGCAGCTGGGCCTTCGGGGTAGTCTCCGCCGACAGGAGGCGCAGACCAGGAGAGGCGGGAGGGACGGCGGCGCCGGCGGGGGCCGCTGGAGGGGGACAGCGGCGGGAGGCGGCGGTGCGGGCCGCGCGTCCCCCCAGCCCGGAGCCGCGGGAGCGCGGGCCGCGATCGCCGTCTGCTGGCAGCCGCCGCCCTCGCCGCCTCCACGCTGCGGGCCTCCGGGCCCCGCTCCCCGCCGCGGCGCCCCGTTTCGTTCCCGGCTCCAGCAGCCTCGCGCGCGGCTCCGGGGCTCGGCGCGCGCCTCCGCGGCTTTTGGAGCCGGGGTGCGCGGGAGAAGTCTGGGGGGTGGCGGGGGGGGGGTGCCGCTGGTCTGTCCCGGGTCCCCCGGCGCCCTGGGTGCCCCCTCTGCGCCCTGGCCATGCTAACTTGGCCCTTGTTCCCAAACAAAGCCAAAGGAGCCAAAGTAGCACTAAAGTTTCTTTGTTGATTTTTTTTTCTTTTAAAGGGGAAAAATAGTCATGGAAGAGGGGAGAGAGGAAGGAGGAGAAAAAGAAGCACTCGCCAGTGTGGAACTTCCAGCCGCATCTGTGCCGTTTTGGGGTAGCAACGGACCGGGGACCTTCGCAGCCGCTCTGAGCGCGCAAGTCCCGCGTCCACTCCTCCCGCTGGGAGCGTCGGGGTGAGCAGGGCTGAGCCTGTGGCTTCCGCGGGAAGGGGGGAATACAGGCAAGCAGGGCTTTCTTTCCAGCCACCAGTGTGGAGATCTGTAAATTCACCCTGAAGAGCAAACAGCCCGCGTGCGCGCGTGTGTTGTTTTATGCCTCCTCGCTCTCTGGGTGAAAGCGTTTGGAGAATCTCTGGGAGCTTTCGAGTAGGGGCCCATCCTGTGAGCGGTACTCACACATATAATTCAAATTTCACAGCTGACCTGCTCTGAAAACCTCAATCAGCTTCTAATTGAAGGGAAAACAAAATATTGCTTCCCTACAGCAGAGCTAACGATTTAATCATTATATCAGACATTATAGCTTTTAATTAGGCTAATGCTGATACTGTATGGGAAGAGATAATTCAGCACAGTTCTTGATGAATTCTGTAATTGGGTTAACGGCGGAGCAGTTGGGGGAGAGACGTCAATATTCAAGCTGCGTCTGTAGCCACCAGGTTTATGAATGAAAGAGAGAAGACAAGGGAGGGAAACACTGGGACCGGAGGGGAGCCTCGCCCCTCGGACCGGCGGCGCGCTGCGGGCGCTCAGGAGGGAGGGTGGCGGGCCGCGCGCTCGGAGCTGGGTAGCCGCAGGGTGCCAGGCCGCCGGGGCCTCGCCGCCTGCGCGGGGTCCTCCTGCTTCTCAGCCGGCCTGGCCCTTCTGTGGGAAACTTTCCCAGCAGAGTCTCGGCGGCCACCTGCCCCGTACACCTGGACGCTGCCCTCTCCTCCTCCAGGGTGCCCCCTCAGCGCAAACCAAACCAGTGCTGGCGGAGAGCTGGGCCCAGCGCAGCTTTGACACGCACTCCTGCTGGGCAGCCTTTAAAGACGCGAGCGCAGTCCGGGCTCCCATCCCTTGCTTGGCCCGGGGCGCCGGCCGGGAGGGCCCAGCGTCCCGGGTCAAGGGCAGCGGTCGTAGATCCCCAGCTCTGGGGGCGCGGTGGGCACGCGGGACACCAGGTGCCTGGGCGCACGGCCCACCGCCTGCATTCTCATGTCCACACTGATGAACAACTTGGCGAGAAGGCGGCTTGAGTGGGGACCCGGGTTGGTGCCCAGTGGCCTGGCCAGTGGGCCTGGGCCAAGCCACTGCCTGACGCTTAGGCTGCGCGTGGAGCTTGCATCCCGGCCTCCGGCTGTCCCTGGAAGGCCGGAAAGGGAGCCGGGAAGGAGACGGCCGCCAGCCGCACCTGCGGAGAGCCTGGGGGCCAGGGGGTGGGCGGGACCCCTCCCCTCCCCTCCCCTCCCCTCCCCTCCCCTCCCCTCCCCTCCCCTCCCCTTCCCTTCCCTTCCCTGTGCGCCGCCTGCGGGTGCTGGCTCACCGAGGCCGCTGCGCCATCCCGCCTGTCCTCCCGGGGGCGCGTGTGGCCCAGGGCCGAGGCCAGGCAGCGAGAGCCCCCATTATCCGCCCCCCCCCCCCCCCCCCCCCCGCCTCCCGCCACGCCCGCTGGCCGGTAGGACCTGCAGAAGTCGTGCTCAAGTTCCTGGGTCCGCATAGCTGCCCTGGAGGGTGCCACAGCCCTGTGTTTGAAGGAGAAACCCCGGGCCTCTAAAATTTGGATGGGTTTTTTTTTTAAAGAGGCCACCTGAGTCGCATTTTCTGCGGTTTTAATCCGTATGATTTCACAGTGTGGTTTTTATGTACTTTTTACATTTCTGCATTCCCCTCCCCCCCCAAATTTTGTCTTACTCCTTGGCTTAACTACCTCGCTCATCGCAATCGTCTCCTTCAAGATAAATATACCGCATTGTGATTCACCCTTGTCTTATTTTGTCAGTAATTACCACAAAATTAAATGGGTCACTGGTAAAGTTTCATTTATACAAACCCCCATAATTAACAGTTTGAATACACCTTGTTACATTGTACAAAAGTTGTAATTTTCTAACGCATGTGGGTTTTTATTGGTAAAGAATGCTTGTGTCCCAAGTGATAACACAAAAGGCCCTCTTCCGCCAACAATAGGTGTGTTTTCTAAGCTCCTGTGAAGACTCATCAGAGACCAAACTTTCCAGGATGTGGGGGGGGGGCTTCCTAACTATTCAGATTAAAATGTGCAGAATGCCAAGATCTAAGAATACAGGACATCTGCGGGAGCTAAGTTCTACAGCCAAAGTCCTTGGGAGAGGCAAGACGCCCGGCCAGGTGAATGCCAGGCAAGCAGGCTGCACAAGTTCATTCCCCTCCCAGCTCAGAACCGCTCCTTCCCAACACACACAGACAGCAGTGACCCCGCCCGGTCCAGGTGAGGTCAGGTGAGCCGGTGACCAGGGGTGTTTGCAGGAAAGAGCTGCTGGGAGTGGGAGACAGCCCTGTCTCACATTCTCTCATTAGCCTACTGTAGAAAAGGCATCACTCACAAGAGGAGACAAGTCATAAGGAATTTCTATATGAAAAGAAATGAAGTGAAATCAGAGATGCTTTCTCTTACAGGCCGTCTCTGTCATTGCAAATTAGATTAGCTACACAGGCTTCAATATCAACATGACACGGGGTTCGCAGGAGTGAAAGGACCATCCACTCCAATCTCTCCTTTCATCGAAGCATCGCACATAAATTACATCTTGTCCTTTAATACACTTTTCAATGAGATTAAAACATCACTTTGACACAATTTCAAGCCTTTCAGTTGCATGCGTTGCTTACTCCAGAAAACTGCAAACACAGAAGGAGGTCCGCTGAGCGCTTCCAGCCCCGGAATTGGGCTGGGAAGCTGGCACCCCTGCCTTGGGATCAGAGCTAAGAGCAGGCCCGCTGGCTCCCCTGGAATGCTGGGTATTCACCTGGCAGGGACAGACCCCAGCTGTCCTCAGAGGGAAAAATCACATTTCCCTCCCATGGGGTGAAGGCCTGGAGACTACCTGGGAGTGTGGGCCTCTCTGGAGAGCACACTCCTGTTACTCATTAGTCATTATTTAGGGTGGCAGCGTTGGGACAGGAGGGATGGAGAAGGACCAGCAGTGACCCCAGAGCATCTCCAGGGATGCCCCTTCCCCACGGGATGCTAACTAACTTGGGGAGCAGGCACCAGGAAAATGAGACGGAAGGAGGTTTGGCAGATCGGAGAGAGAAACAGGCTTGTTTTAGTCTCTGAAACTTAAGTCTTGTGAGCAATGAGGAAAAAGTGGGGGAACATAGTTTCCTGCAAAACCAGCTGAAGGCAGAGTCCACCTCTCTACCGGGCTGCGGGCACTCTCTCTCCCTTCGGGGACTGGTGCAGCTCTGGGCAGTGACCCCAAAAGGACAAAGGGCCCCACCAGGCTGCAGAGATGGGGTGTTCAGGTGGCAGGGTACAAAGTCTATGCTTGCTTTATACTTTGACTAAAATTGTGTTGGACCCTCAGAACATAGCCACGTTTGCTCCTGGAGGAGAGGCTACTGCCCACCCTTCCGGTAAATGGGATTGTCTGCCAGGAAGCAGGTAGGCCGCCCCTGGAGGACAGCGCCAGCACCTCCTTCAGCTGGTGTGCTGGGAGACTGTGGGCTGCCGGTCTAGATGCTCCTGGCTCCTCCCAGGGTCCTCAGAGGGAAGCCTGGCCCTTTCAAGCCCACTCCTGGCCTCCACCCCCCCCCCCCGCACCTGCTGACTTCCACACCTGGCTTCCTCTTCCACTCTATCCTTTCCAGTAATAAAAAGGACCAGAACTCGAGGCCACCTGGATGTTTTGTGTCATTTTCAGGGAGCAGGGGAGCTCAGGCCAAGCTATCCCGCCTGCCTTGCCCCTTCCAGGGGAGACTCAGCTCTGGGAAGGAATCCTGGGAGCAGCTGGGGTGGGGGGTGGGGGTAGAGTTCCTCGCCTAGTGGGTCCCAACCGGCCTCAACCGGCCTTAATCCTGGGTCGAGGGTGTCTGGGACAGTGGCCGGTGCAGGGCACTTCTGCCTGTGCCGCCGCATCACAGACCTCTAGGCCCGAACTGGGGAAGGGACCTGGGTAACAAGATCATAGTCCTGGGGTAGAATAGAGCAGGACCCCTCCCTCCCCAACTCCAGCCCAAGGAAAGACCCCAACCTGGCTGCCTGGACAGCACCGCTGCGGTGGTCAGGGTGTTGGGGGTCCCCTGCGCCAACTGGGGGTGCCATCAGTGCAGCCCCTTCCCCCCTCACGCCCTCGCCCTTCACAAAGGGGCTTTCAGGACGTCAGCCCCTCAGAGCTCCGGGAAATCAATGCGGTAAAGCGGGCTTTTAATGGGTTAATTGACTGGCGGCCGCTATCGTGTTCAAACACCTGTTTCTTGCTGGCTGAGGCAGCCAGCCCCGTTCTGAAGCGGGTCGATGGCTGCCAGGCCGACCCCGCCCGGTCCGTCCACTCCATCTCCCGCCCCAGCCGAAAATCCATTTTCACCTTTGAAACTTGGCGACTTTCCTCTCCGCGGGCGCCTCAAACCTGGGAAATAGGGGCGGAAGCGGCCCGCGCGCCCGCGCGGGTGGGGAGGCTCCTGGACTGTGCGCTCGGAGGACCGAGGCAAGCGCAGCGTCGCACCGCCCGAGCTGCCGAGCGGGAGCGATTTCGCAGGAGGAGGGAGGGCGCGCGGAGGGGGCCTGGGCGCCCGCGCCGGGGTCACCTCCACGGCTCAGCAGGCGGGGCTTTGGGGCACGCCGGACCTCACCTGGGGCGCCCTCCCCTAGCCGGCGGGACCAAGAGCTGGGCCACGCCCGGGGGGCTCGCGGCCGGGCGCCGGGCGGGTCCGGGCGCTCGCGGCGTGTCAGGGGCTCTCTGCTCACTGGTGTGCGTGGGCATGTGTGTGACAGGTTTCACACAGTCAAGACCGTCGGTCGAAGTTAAATTGATTCTTTGCCCAAAACACCTCTCACTGGCACACGCTCTCCACGATCATCTTTAAAACGTAATTTCCACCGGCGGGTTTCGTTCTCTGCGCCGCTGGGTGCGCACAGCCGAGAGCCGGAGCCAGCAGCGCCATGAGCAAGGGCGCGGAGCCGGGAGAAGGGGCCGCCGCCAGCCACGGGGCAAATCGCTGGCCCGACCGTCCTCCGCCCTCTCCAAAAACGGGCGACCCAGAGAGAAACAAGTCTCGGTCCATTGGGCGGCGGCCAATCCCAAAAGCCGAGGAAGAGGGAGGAGGGAACGTACAGGGTAGAAAATGACAAATGCCCCCCCACCCCCCGCCCCCGGCTCGAGAATAGCCCGCCGCGGTCACCACGGCTACCCACCTGTTCTCTGCCGGGGACGCCGCGCGGACACAGTACACGCCTTTCGGGAAGTCGCCCTGGAAACCTCGCGCCCCTCCCCGCGCCTGTCGCGCCCCCGCCCCAGCGTGGTCCGGTCGGCCGCCCGCGCAAGTTCAGGCACTTACAGTGAGTTCCTCCTCCCGCGCCAACGGGTCCCACGCTCTGCCCGCCGCACCTGCCGGCCGGGCGCCTCGGCCGGCCCCGGTGGCCCGCCAGTTCCGTGCGCGAGGCGCTGCTGCCCGGGGACCCCCGCCGGCCGGCTCCTGGCGGCGCCCGCACCGCAGACGCGGCGCCACGCGCACGCACACTCACACGCGCACACTCGCACACGCACACGGGGCTCGCCCGCCTCGCGCACACCCTCCCAGACACACACGCTGCGGGCGAGAGAGACAAGAAAATGAAATTTATTATTGATAGGGAAGACTTTAAAGACAATTTCAAGTTATTGTTTCTCTCTGGAAAAAGGGGGATCCCTGCACATAATGAAACGCCTTTTGTGTGGCGCCGAACAATACCAAACAAGTATTCTAATAAATAGCCACTTTTTTGTTCCTACTCGACAGTGAATAGAATTGAGCAGTTGGTTCTCGAGCAGCTGCGACGCCTTTTTGAGCGGGAGGTGGAGCCGCGCCCCCCGCGCCCCTGCGCCGCGCCCCCGCGCCACTGTCCCCCCGGCCGCCCGCGCTCCCTAGTCCTGGGCCCCATCCCTCGGCGCCTCCCCCACCGGTCCCGGCCTGGCCTCAAATTCGGGCTCAGCAAAACTGCGCCTCTGCCCTGGGCGCTCCGAAGGCTTTGCCCCCCTCCCCATAAAATAGATGTCACTCCTGTCATCACGCAGGCTTCTGATTTTCGCCTCCAACTGCTCTCCATCCTCGGAGTGGGAGCGTGTCAGTCCCCACCTGCAGTCCGGGGTCACCTCTGTCGAAGCCTAGGGTTATCAGCACCCTTTTCCCATTCCGCCAAGACCCAGCTCCAGGCTCGCTCCTCACCACCGAACTTCAGCTTTGTTCTCCCGCCCCCCTGCCGGGGGGACACCTTGGCCTTGTCCCCCCACCCGCCCCTCTGCTATGTGCTCCTAAGCCCCCACCCCCACACTCCTAGCTGCTGAGCCAGGACAGTACCTAAGGATTAGTGTTATGGACACAAAGCTCTCCAGGTGCAGGCGGCCTGGCCTTTGGCTTCCTCCGAGGCTGGTGGGGAGCCTTCTGCAGGCAGAGCTCCCTGCCACCCCTTCGGAGGTCGCAGCCCTGGTCCCAGGGGCCCAACAGGCCGGCAGAGGAGGAGGACCCCTGAGACGGCTCCTCTGTCTTCCGCCCTCCCCTGCAACTTCCTCTTCTCTTCTCTCTCTGTCTCTCTTCTGTTATCTCTGTCTCTCTCTGCGTGTGTCTCTGTCTTCCCTCTACCCCTTCCTCTTCTCTATCTCCCTTCTGTTCTCTGTCTCCGGAGGTGCAAAGATGTCAGCACTTGGGACTTAAAACCAGCACCCTCTGATCCTACCTGGAAATGCATCAGAAACTGTCTTTCTCAAAATGATGACCCTATATTTTGCCCAAAGCACTTATGATCTCCGCCCACCAGAAGGAAAGCTATCTGCCATTAAAAAAAAACAAAGTAGTCGGAACACAGCACAGAGGAACATCCCATGTGCTTGCGAGCCCCCTCCGGTTCCAGGGAGCGGGACCGCCGTACTATCCACATATCTTGGACAAATGCAGGATAATTTTTTTTCATTGCTTGCAGCTGCAGTTTTCAGGAGATCCTTCTCTGTCTGGCTGTAATTGTAGAGACAAAAAACCCACATGACTTTTACTCAATGGACCTTAATCTAGAGAAACACTATGTCATTTGCAAATTATTTCTTAATCGGACTAAGCTACTGAGGAGTGCGAGGAGAGGAGGTAGTGTTCTGGGAGTCGAGGACCAGCTCCGATGGTAGCTGGGATTCTGTTCTCCGCAGTTCGCTTAGCCCAAAAGACGCATCCGCGTTAACTGCCGAGTGCAAAATAAAGCATGGAGGTTGCTTTACTGAGGATTATTATTATTATTTTTTTGAAATCTACTTTTGAGAAACTCTGTTCCCTTGGAGTTTAAGGCAATTTAGTTCTGTCATCTGAGATGTCGGTGACAAGAGGAAGAGAGAGTTGGTCCTTAACATTTTTTTAAAAACCGGGTTTGTGCAGGAATCCGTTGGTGGGAAACAAGGAGGCACGTTGGAATTGGACCCATTCCAGCAGACACCCTGAAAGCTTTTTCCTTTTGTATGGAAAATGGAAACATTTTGGAATCCAGATTTAAAACTTTGACTTATATTTTACATGTTAAATCACTGAAAGATTGGGTACAACACTGCATAAAGCTTCAAACCCTGCAAATATTTGAATGGTTTTTGTAAGCGGAGCAGCTGCCAGTCAGCCGGCTTTGACAGGCTGCCACAATTTTGTCACTTAATAGTGGGTGTTAGGCTAAGTGCAAAACACTCTGGCAAACAGATGTCAAACCGTATCTCATATCAATGGGGGCTGTGAAGTGGAGTTTTCACCTCCATCTCGGTCTGGCGTCTGGGAGTCCCGGTCTACGCGGGTGTACAGCATCGGGAACTGGGGGCTCTGAAAGTCGTGGCCAGGGGCGCCGGGCACAGGGGACTCGGCCTAGGAGTGGGGCCAGGGACAGCAGGCGGGAGGCGTGGGCACGGCCTGGGATGGGCCGGGGGGAGTGCCCGCGCCCTAGCCGGGGGACCTCCGGGTCCTCCCCCGCGCCGGCCCCGTGGTGGCGGCTCTGCCAAACGTGGGGTGGGGGGAGGGCACCGGCCTCGGAGCGCAGCCCGGCGCTGCCCTCCGCTCGCAGCGCTCCGGAAGCTGCCCCGGCGCCCGGGCCTCTGCCCTGGGGAACTGGGCCCCGCTGCAAGCCTGTGGTGGGCTCTCGAGTGGGGCGGGCGCGGCCAAGGTCAGCCCGATGTCTGCGGCCAGTCGGGCCTGCAGCGAGGCCCGGGCCACAAGGAGAGCGCGCGGGGGGGGCGGGGGGGCGGAGAGCACCCGCAGTCGCCCCGGCCCACCGCCCCAGTCGGATGTCCGGTGGACAGGGTTTTCCTTGTAGAGATGCGGAGGGCTGGGGCGAAGGATGCTAGCAGTCCCCGCTGCTCAGAGGAGGGCGGAGGCGCCAAAACCTCCTCTTTGTTCCCGGGGCTCTCCCCGCCTCTCCGGAGCAGGCTTTCCTCCCCAGAGGTCAGAACTGCCCTCGCCGCTGGGCTCCCGGAGCACGATGCCTCCCGCTCCTTTCCTAAGGCTCCGGGTCCCTTTGCCGCTCAGGCCCCGCGCACTCTCACGACCTGGGCGTGGTTGCAGGCGAGGGGTCCCGGTCCTGGTCCAGCCGCAGCCCAACGCACGGGCTCCGCGGCAGTGAGAACATGTTCCCCTCCTCACGCAGAGACTGAGGCCCTCCCAGCACCCCAAACGTCTTCCCCAATTCTCACCTCTTGGTGATGCCCAACTTGTACACAAAATGCGGGTGTGTACGAGATCACAACCTAATTTACACAGGAATGCACGTGTGACAGCTGATTAATTGTTAAGATTTTTAGGTTATGGATTCCCTTTGACTCCCCTGCCCCACATTCCTCCTTCCTTTTGCATAACCTCCTGCCCGCCCTTCAGGTTTAGAATTTATTCTTGAAGCTGGAAGGTCAAAATGAAAAATTTGGATTATACTACAAGATGTGCTAAAAGGCAAATGTGTCAGTATGAAGATTAAAAAAAAATTCTCAGTACTTTCCCTTGAAGAAGGGAAGCTACTTCACTGTGCCTTCAAATTCTCTCATGATAGGCATTTTAAAAATGACTAAGAGTCTAGGCGACTATCTACTTTATAATAAATGGAGTTCAAAAACACTAGTCTTTATTTGCTTTGCTGTAAAGTCAGCCCGAGGCTCATTCTTATTTTCCACAAATGCATACACAGTTAATAAGTGCTTGAAATAAGACCCTTTCGTGTTTCTCAAATTCTCGCTGATGGAATGGAATCAAAACACATCTTAATGCCCTCCCCCCCCAAACCCTTTTAGATGTACAGAACAAATATTCTACTAGGATTGAACTTTTAGGGGAACTAAAGCTTCTCTGAGTCCATTTATTTTAATTATATTGGAATGAAAAGCCAAATACGTTCACTTCCTGAAAGCAGTTTTCACAGGCCTCTAGGATTCATTAATTCTAAACGTACCAAGAAGAAGGTGCGAACATTTCACTTTCTGACCACGGGCCACTGTTCTCACCGGCAGAAGTACCCGGCCTGCTGCGAACTTAGCTGTAAGCCTGAATACTTCACATTAAAGTCGCCGGGGCCTTTTAGAACTTTCCAGTGTCCTATCCCAAATCAACTGACTCAAGCCCCTGAAAAACCCATCAGCATTCTCAAAAAGGACACGAAGTGACTCTGATTACAAGGCAGAGTTGAGAATCCCTGGCTTACACGAGTATTTCTAAGAAATGACTTAAAAAGTCCTCCAAGAAACCACATCTTCTTGTACTCATAATAAATGGTATTTCCAATGTTGTGGGAGAACTGTCCTGTGAAACACCGACTGCAGCCCCGGGGGCGCGGCTGTGTAGACGCGGGCTGCTGGCCTGGACTCTGGATGCAGCCGTGTTCACGCTTACACACGGCGGGCCGTGATGGCGCGCCTCACCATCCTCCTGCGGAACCCTCGTCGCTCTCCTGAAGCGCACGGGCTTTCTGGAAAGCAAGGGGTGGGTGGTGGGAGACATTGGGACGGGTGTGGCTTCCAGCAGGCACACACACCGCCTCAGCTCATGGGATCCCCGACTTTGAGTTGGGAGGTGGCCCTCAGTAAGAGGGGGTCCTTCCTGAACCATTATGAAGGGTCCAAGGCTGGTCTTTTGAGGGAAGGGCAAGGCCCGCTTGTGGGCTGTGACAGGTTGAAGCGTGTGCCGCAGCCCGGGCCTGCCCCAAGGAGCTGGGGTGGGAGAAAGGGCTGGGGATGGACACGGGTGAGGGGCCTGGAGGGTGGGGACAGGCGGGCAGGTGGCAGGAGAGGGTGGCTTCCTTCCGAAGGGTGGCCTGTCCCTGCGGGGGCGGGGGCGGGGGTCTCCACATTGTTGGGGTTCGTTGCCTCACAAGAATTGTTTGTGGTCTGTCTGCCTGCTCTTGGCTGGCGATCACGATGTCGCTCTCGTGGCCCTCTTCTGGCCGCACATCCAGGGATTTACCCGGAACCGGCTTGTGCGCCGCGAACGAAGGAATTCTGCTGATGGGCCAAGTGTCCACGTCATGTGTACCTGGCATAAGCCCCGCCCCCAGCCTCCCTAACAGGCCACCCTCCCAGCAGAGCGGGGGCCGGGCCTGGGGAGGAACGGATTCTACGAGCTGCTGAACGGGAAGGGAACGGGAGGGCGTTCTCAATCAGAGCCCAGAAGGGTCGGTGTTTCCGTGGATGCCCGGCCTCTAGCAGAGCCGTAATCACGGGGGACCCCGCCAGAGGGCTCACCGTGCTCAGCGGAGAAGAACTTGGGTAGTTGTCCTTAAAAAGAGGAGGCGTGTGGTGACTCACAGCCGCACCTGAACACAGAGCTTCCTCTGGAAGAGTATACATAGATGTGAGTAAGTGTTTGAATAAAGACCTTCTCAGTTGATCAACTCATAATTGAAACCCATGATCTTTGAAAAGCTAAAATGACTTTGGGAAGCCGCTAGTACTTACAGCCTCGGTCTGCTTCGTAGGTGATGTGCACGCAAGGGGTTGAGACCGAGCTCTCCAGCCTCCGTGGTCGGTGTGGACGGCCGCCACCACCTGGGTGGTCGGTGGGGGCACAGGCGGCGCGGAGATGTTCGTTCCACGCACGGGAAGGCATCCTGACGTGACTTTAGCACAAGACCACCTGCCGGGAGCCTGGCTTCGTTCTGCTTTATGCTGGGCAACCTTGAGCAGGTGACTCACCTCTCAGTTCCGTGCCCTGGTCTGTGCGGTGGAGAGAGTCACTCCTCCGCAATGGGATCGTTGGGCCAGCGGAGCGTGCAGACGTGCAGAGGCGCCCGAGACCCAGGCCCAGGCTGTGCCCTCCCTCCCGAGGCCCCTCCTGCGGTCTTCCTGGCGCAGCGGAGTGGCGGGAGCGCGAAGTCAGGCCCAGCCCTGGTCTTCTCCAGGGAGAGCCTCGCCGGCGGGGCCGATGCCGCGCTCGCTCCAGGGGCAGCCCCTCGTCTGTCCGCGGACACCCGGGACTCTGCTCACCTTCACATTCAGGGCTTTTGTCTGAAAACCCAAGATGAATTCATCTTCTCAGAGGTGTTTTTAGCAGCAGTCTGAAATAACAACTTGGCAAGGTGTTGCATGCTGGCCTGTAGGCAAATTGGCCTTTTTGGGGAACCAGTGACTGAATCTTAACCTTCCCATTCCCTCCACCAGTGAAGGCCCATTCAAACTCGGCTGGAAGGGTCAGGGCGGCCCCTGTTTCATAAATTAGAGGCTTTGGATCTTACTGCTTCTTTGTTGGGGAATTTTTTTTTTTTTTTAGAACTCTGTTCATCCATTTCACAAATATTTACTGATCTCCTGCTGTGTGCCGGGCCCTGCGTGGGGCCTGCCGGCCTGATCCTGATCTTTGTCCTCAGGGGGCGCACAGTCCCGCTGTGGAGAGCGGGTGTGCAGACGGGACTGAGGGAGACAGCCGGTGTTTCTTGGGGACCGGCCCCTCTGCTGACTCCGATGCTCCTGCTTTTCCTCGGGCGTGTACTTCCTGAAGATTATTTTTGCTTTGGTTTGAGTTTTGTTTCTGGGGATGCATTTCTTTTCCTCTTTTCCTTTTAGGTCCATGATCATGTGGTGAAGGTGAGCCTTCCTTGGGAAAACAATCGATAGGACTTTTCTCTGATTTTGAGTCTACATGATGCCCAAACCCCTGAACAATTCGGCCTAAAATAAGGTTGTCACATGTGAGCTCAGGGCAGGCCAGTGTCTGACTTCGAGGGGTGGTTACCGGACCAGTCTGGGACCTCCATTTCCCGAGCTCCGGAGAAAGGTGGCAGGATTCTGTCTTGTCTGTATCTCCTTTCTAGAGCGAACACTTCAGGATTCCAGAACGGAGTAATGGAATAGTTTGTCATGGTCAAAACCTCTGGGGTTTAATTTTTTCATCTGGGAAGTGGGTACAAAAGTGTTAGTCTCCCAGGAGCAGTAGTGATCGAAGAGGAATTCAGAGGCGCCTGGAGATCAAAGCTCATTATCACTGAGAATTCCTGCGCTCACCCGTCCATGGCGCAGGGGGTGGGGACAGATGGGCACGGGGCACGGTGCTGGCCCTCGCGAGAGGAATACTTCCTGCTATTTGAATTTTGCAGCTCTGGCAGGGTACTGAGTATTAGGAACTCAAAGAGTGATTTCATAAAGAAAAAAAAAAGTGTAGTTTACACCAAAATGGAATAAACCCCCTTTTGAGTAACAACAATCTGCATAAATGCTTTAAGAAAGCCTGTAATTATGATAAAAATGTTGCTCAAAGTTAAAATTATGAAGCAATCAAGATTTATAAACAGTCTCTCATCGACTTTTAATCATTCTTTCTTTTTTATATACAAACTGTACACAATATATGTTTGCAATATATCATGCTACACATCTTATTTTCAGTAATTCAGTGGAGTAAAATATACGTGAGGTGACATTGAGAAGCTAGGTTCTATCCGCACGTGACCATGAGCATATAGCTGCCTACAGTGCACGCCCACGCACCCACACGCACACACACAGACATTTACGCATCTTTTTGGCTAGTATCTTACACAGAAAAGACGCAGGCTTTTACTGCATCAGAATAGCTTTCCAATTTTAATTAACCAAGCTCCTTTAACAAATCTGAAAAAGTACCACACGCATATGAATATTAATTTCTTTCTGCCAAAAAGAAAACATTTAAGTCACCAGATGACTGAGGTCAAATTGATCAGATTGACCAATAGTTGTCCATCCTGTGCAAAAATTGCCTCATTTGAGTGGGTGGAAATAGCAAGCAATTTGGTATCCCCATGAAGGGCTGACCTAAAACATGAGTTTGTAGATGCTGTGTTTGATAGAAAAATGATGTGATGCTGTTGAAGCTGATGTCAAGGAGTGGCATGACAGCACAACCTTGACACCAAGAGATATTTATTAACCTTTTTTTTTTTCTTTCTCTTTGTCAGGGACCCAGAGACGACTACAGAAATGTTTCTGATAGTTGTATGACGGTGCCTTCCCTGCGGGCCGTCCTTGCCGCCCTGGACACTTCTTCCTCCCTAGTGTCTTTATCCCAGCGTTTGTGCTCGGGGGCACCAGCCTGAAGCACGCTGTTGTCCTTCACCTAGCTGGTCCTCGTTATAGCAAATTAAACCCATAAGAGCCCAAAGAACCAGTTTGTAAACTCTAGATGAACTTTTAGGTAGGATCTCGTCACCTAGACATTGGCAAAGATTAACTACCGAAACTGTATGGCCTCTCTAGATGTCGACCCCTAGCATGTGGACTCTCTGAAGGCAGACATCTGTAGCTGTTCTTCACGCTCTCTGAAAGCTTGTTTATTCTTGCTGTCTTGGAGGACGGCATATGTATTAGCGCTAGTTACGGGTTTGTCACCGACACTTCAGAACACCATGCTGACCCCGACCCTGCTCAGAACATTTCAGTGGCGCTCCCTTCTTCCGAAGATACAAACTCATATTGTTTACAAGGCCCCGTTGAGCTTTCCAGCATCATCTTGGACCGTGTCCCCACGCACCGACACCCAGCCCTTGGACCTCCTCCCAGAATCTTTTCTTGGTTCTCATAAGCTCTCTCAACCCCAACACATCTTCCCTCAAACTTGTGTCTGGCCCATGCGTCACTCAAGTCACTTGCTTAAAGAGGCCTTTCCCTGTGGTCTAAATTAGGGCGCTCTGTTACATTCAAACATAGGACAGCAATTACAATTTTAACTATGGATTTATTTCTGTGGTCATTTGTTTCATATCCACTTTTTAGCATAGATGCTGAACTTCATGAAGGCAAGGATCATGTCATTTGTTCAACTGCATGTTTCTAATGCCCGGCACACTGCAGACACGCACTAGATAGTTATTGGCTAGGGAAACATAAATGATAAGGGGCAGCTGCCTATGATGGAGACTGTGCTCCAGCCACAAATTATTGGAAAATATCATAAGATATACAAGGCAACTGTTCTCCAGCAGCAGCAGGTGCCAGGCACAACAAGGTCATGGTTGTTAACAGAAGGACACTCACAAGGTGAGCTCACGCCCTTGCTCTCTGCCTGGGGACCATTTACTGGACATGGTGCCGATGGCTGGAAGCCAGAGAGAGCACTGTGGTCCCTATGAGTTGAGGAAGTGGTAGTCAGAGCTCTGGGTACTGGAAGTGGCTGGACTCTGCGGTGAAACATCAGAAAGGAGAGAATCACGCCATGAGAGAGCTCATGAGAGAGAATCATGCCACAGTGTCCGGTGGGGCTGTGGCTGAAGGGCAGGCTGTCCATGCACAAGGCAAACCAAGCCAAGGCTTGTCAAATGGAAGCTGTTAAAATAGAAAACTGGAAGATGAGCCATGCAGCTGCTGTTAGAGCTCCAGGCCCGCTGGGGGGTTCGTGGGGGTGGGGGTGAAGGCAGGGGACTTTCACTAACACCACTAACACCGGTGGCATCCAGATGAGATACCAGCTGGATGCCCTTAGGAATTAGGAACACACACTTGTGTAAGATGTTCTCTGGTCCGGTCCCAACAAAACCGAATACCAGGCTGCGTAAAGATTCACAAGGGAAATAATTATAGGTTGACAGTTAAGTTTGGCCAAGTTAGAGAGCCTTGGGAGACACTGGACCTCCACAGAAATGCACCAACAAAGCAAAAGACAGGCAGCGGCTCCATGTGGCTTTGTGTACACCTCTGTGGCTTTGACTGCAACAACTGTTCACCTCTAGGGGTTATTGTCTCTGATCCAGTTTATATTCCATTCACCTGTTAATGGCCACTCCCTTGAAAATACCCTCAGCCTCCTGGCTCCAATCTTATTTCACTAACTCCACTATGGCTAGACCACAAGCTTAGTTAAATGAACCCTCCACATTCCATCTGCCAAATGAACAGCTGAATGTGGTTGGAGAAAACAAACAGAAACAATTAAAATAATGGGTACATATATTGGGAAAGAGGAAAATGAGCTCCATAGTCAAGAGAAAAAGAAGTCAATAGAAACCAACCCTGAGATGGCCCAGATACTTCATTCAGCAAAAATTTTAAAGCAGTTTGCATATGTTCAAAGAGCTGAAGGAAAATATGGTCTTAATAAGCAAACAGATTGGAAAACTCAGCAAAGATTTGGAAATTATAAGTAAGAAACAAATGAAAGTTATGGACCATTAAAGTATAGTAACTTCAATGAAAAATCCACTGGGTAAGTTTGGCAGCAGGTAGGAAATGTCAGAACGAAGAGAAATTAATTTGAAGATGTTAGCAGATATTGCTCAATCTCAAGAACAGAGAGAAAAAATTAAAGAAGCATAAACATAGTTTTGGGGATCTATGGACATTATCAACTAGTGTAACCTACATGTAATTGGAGGCCAGAGGAGAAGCAAGTGATTTAAAAAAAATTATTAATTTGAGAGAGAGGGAAAGAGAGAGAGAAAGCATGAGCAAGGGGAGGGGCGGAGGGAGAGACAGAATTCCTGCTGAGCAGGGGGCCCGATGCGGGGCTCATCCCAGGATGCTGGGTTCATGACCTGACATGAAGACAGACACTTAACTGACCGAGCCACCGAAGCCAGTGATATTGAGGTATGAGCAATTTTTTGAGAAAACAATGGCAAAATACCTGCCTAATTTGATGAAAAACATGACTTACAGATCCTGGGAGCTGATCAAACTCTACGATGATAAATACCAAGACTGCTGTACTGAGCACATCATAGTTAAACCGCTACAAAGATAAAGGGGGAGATCTTGAAATAGCTGGAGGGAGAAGACACATGTACAGTGGCATAAGTCAGTTCCCCGTGACACACAACAGAGACCAGAAAACAAAGGAAAGATGTCTTTAAATTTAGGAAAGAGCTCCTACCCCCCAAATTATCAAGCCACAGCAATTTCATATGAAGCAAATACACCCTTCCAAAAGAGACTGTAAAAAGACATTTTCACGTCAGCAAAAGCGGAGAGGACTCACAGCCAGCAGACTTACTCCAACACAAATGCTGAACGATGCTCTTCGTAGCGAAAGGACATGACACCAGGTGGAAACTGGCAGCAAGAGGAAGAAATGAAGACGAACAAACATGTAAAATTTGATTGTTTTGTGTCTTCCCATGATTTGCTTAAACGATAACCATGTGTTTAAATAGTAAGTCTGCGGTTCAGAATTTGTCTGGCATTAACACACCCACGTAACAGTGACTCCATGTCCTTGGCTCCATTAATTCCAACAAGTTCATGTTTGTTTACAAATAAAGGAAAAAAGGGAAGCAAAACTCAATGTTGAGAATGGTAACACTTGATCAGGAAGAGAACCAAAGTGGGGTGCCTGGGCGGTTCAGTGGGTCAGGCGTCTGCCTTAGCTCAGGTCATGATCCTGGGGTCCTGGGATTGAACCCCATGGGGGAGCTCCCTGCTCAGCGGGGAGCCGGACTCTCCATCCGCCCCTCCCCCTGCTCGTGCTCTCTTGTCTCTCTCTTAACGAAGATTTTATTTATTAATTATTGTTCAGAGAGAGACCTAGGACCCTGGGATCATGACCTGAGGTGAAGGCAGCCGCTTAACTGACTGAGCCCCCCAGGTGACCCTAAATAAAGAACAAAAACAAAAAACAAGGTGAGCCAAAGCATTGGGAGGTCGTGAGCTTTCTGAACAGTTTACCAACGGAGAGTTTTTAACTCCGTCTTGTGAAATCTCTTGAAGGTGAAATGCCCATTACCTTCCGGTGAACACTAGGCTGTGTTGAAGGGACGATTGTGTTCTTTTAACTACAACAGCCGGCCGACCTCCCTTGCATTGTTAGCTTGATTCTCTGCCCGGTCCTCCTCGCTCTCCTCGAGCGTCCTCACTGGATGAAAGAACGCTGCGCCGGGAACCTGCCCCATTTTTACAAACTGAGAATCGTTCGCAACAGACGTGGATCTGTTAGGTTTCATATACTACTGCCCAAGGGCGGGCAGGCCCCTATTTCCTCGTGAGAGGTTCGTGGGGAGACTGTAGGACTGAAGAGTTCTTTGACTGTGGAAACCTATACAAAATGACAAAATACAGATGCTTTTCTTTTGGGAATAAAAAAGGAAGGGGGCGCTTGTGTAACTCAGTCAGTTAAGCAACCGGCTCTTGATTTTGGCTCAGGCCATGATCTCAGGGTCCTGAGATCAAGCCCTGAGTCAGGACTTGCTTGAGATTCTCTCCCTCTGCCTTTCCTTGGCTCTCTCTCTCTTTGTAAAATCAATCAATCAATCTTGGGGGGGGGAAGGAAGAGTCAAGTATCCACGTAAGACTTATTTAGTCTTTCTTCCCTCCCCTCGTCTGTCCCTCGTCCTTCTCTCTCTGTCTCTTTTCTTTCTTACTTACTTTCTTTCTTTCTTTCTTTCTTTCTTTCTTTCTTTCTCTGTTACTGGATATTGATCATGCATTTTTTTTTAATAGGTGATTTTTTGTTTGGGGTATGAGTCCTCTCTTAAGTGAATTATACCAGAAAGCATGCCGAATCACACTAGACTGGGTTTTTAGAAAAAAGAAATACTTCCATTCATTAGGATAAATACAGTATTGCCTCTGAAGACACCTGGTTTCCATTTGTAACTTGACATAAAAACATGTTTTTATCTTACTGTCTTCATAGGCTTAAGGGTGCAATGTTCTGTCTGTCTGTCTCCCTCTTCTGATAACAGAAAAATTTACCAAGGTCTTTTCTTTGAAGCTGCATAGATAGGATCGTCTCTCAAAACCTGAAGTTCTGCGTATCAATGAGAAAATCTGAAAAAAATGTGTTGCACACGCTAGCTTGACAGTCATCTGGAGTGCTAAAAATACTATGCAACCATCAATGCTATGTCTTATCTAATTTTGTAGGCAAATTGACATACATTTAAAAATAACTAGAATATTATTGAACATTTCTTATTGGTACAATTACTGTATTTTTCTTTCATCTCCTATATGTTTTCTGAGGATGATGTTTCTGAACCTGCATCCTAAAAAGAAAATATCCCATGACCAGCAGCATTTCTGATGGAAATGCAGAATCTTGGGTTCCACTGAGTCAGGATATGCATTTTAAAAGGATCCCAAGAAGCACCCCAGGGTTCAGGCCTTTTAGACTGATGTTGACTCAAGTGGTTTCAGATGAGAGCGAGGCTGTGTCCTGTCTGAGCAGCCTCGTGCGATCAGTGTCCAGACAGGAGCTAATGAGAAGCTTTAATTATTGTTTTTGATACTTTACTAAGATTTGTGTGTATACCCAGTATTTTTTTTAAAAGATTGTTTTACATTTGGAAATAATGATAAAAGTGCATTCTGAGGTTCCTAAAAGATGGCTCCTGAGTTACTTGGGGTGAGACTACCACAAATCCCAGCTCGGTGCTAAGTATGTGCTCACTTAACATCTGCTTCCTTCCAGTCGTTCCACGTGGCTTCCTGCTCACTAAAATATCAACCCGTTTCCGTGATTTAAAAACTCAGAGCTTGTTTTTCATCCTATATACTTCCTAAAATAAATGCACACTCATGTTGTAACTCCTCCATCATTTCGACACCGAGAGAGAGTGAAGGAAAATTGAAAGGAAGTGAATATCCACGAAACATGGTGAAGGGTTGAGAAGCAGAGAACTGGGGGTTACAGCTAAAGACTGGGACAATCAGCCTCTAAATTAATTTTGCCTCTCTTCTCTCTGGATTTCTTAAGCCATTATTTACAAGCTGTCAAATTTTATGGTTGAAGTAATTTGTATAAAATATGCAGTGAAAGCACATTTTACCCATTGATTTCTGGGCTGTTCATGGATGCCACTCATCTCCTGAAGAACTCTTTCCTGCTCGCACAAAACAGATTAAAATATCAGTTTTCTCTCCTGTCTTTAATGCAGAGATAAAGAGAATGGGCTACGGAGTTAGGCAGGCCTGGGTTTAAATCGCAGCCTGGCCCCTGATGAATTGTGTGTTCTCGGTCAAGTTACTCTGTGTCTCTGGACCACAATTTCTTCATTGAAGAGTGGAGATAATCATGGTATAACATCCAAGATGGTTGCAGTGCCACCGGCTGAATTAATACAGTGACGTTCTCTAACTTGGGAAATGCTTAAAGTGCTTCGAGAGGATTTTTTAATGGAAATTTTTATCAGTACAGCTTCGCCTCAGCTTGACCTTACAGAGGGACCTGCCACTCCCGGTCATGGCGGACTGGGCAGCTTCCTGCCGCGATGGCTGTGTGTGCATGTATTCGAATATAATTAGCAAATTATAAAAGCAAATGTAATAATATACATTTATAAAATACATAATTACAATCAAATATGATTTGCAAATTACAATGACACATATAATGATACATACTAACTATGTAATTGACTCTGTCCCACAGAGGATAACCCGTAAAGCTGGGCACGCTGTACACAGACAAAATCCATTTTTTTTTTAAGCATCAGAGAACTCGCAGGATAGTGAGAGTTTGCTGGACCAGATCTGGGAAAGGATGGAGCGCGGAGACAGGCTCTGGCACAAAGGGCCTCTGTGGATCCTCTAGGTGTTGACGGAACAGAAAGAGGGACTGATGGGGGTTTTGGTGGCCTTACAGAACTAAGGGCAGAGGTTGGAATTTGGGGCCTACCAGAAGGAAGGCTTGGCTGGAGCACCCGCACTGTGAGCTCGCAAACCTGCAGGACGGTGGCTTCCCATGCAGCCGCCAGGTGGCCAGGAAGCCCCGGGGATCCACCTTGGTACAAGGGGGCCCCAACTGCCACCCCCACCTGCGAGCTCCAAGAGCAGATAATCTTTCTTCAAGGAAGGTGACATCACCCTAGGCCTCCGGCGACTTTCTCAAAGAGCACTGTGTCCCAGTCCCAGTCCAAGGGCGGCAGGCGCGAGGGGACCGCATGACATGGGAAGGAATGGGTGACTCCAGGAACCAGGAGGGTTGGGTGGGGTGTCCGTGGTGTTTACCCTGTTGTCAGAGACCAAGCCAGGCTGAAAGCAAGGCGCCTGGAATTGGCAGCTATAAAAAGTGAAATAGAAATTTCTAAAAATTGAGAAGAAAAAAATGACAAGTCAATTAAGAACTCACTGATAAATTTGAGACCGAATCCGATAGAGAGGGAGAGAAAGCTAGTGAGCCGGGAGAAGGTTTAGAAGTATATCCGAACTCCAGCACGGACGGACAGCCGAAACGCCAGAGTTAGGGTAGGGGACAGAGAGCACCTTGTGCGCAAGCAGGAGATACAGAAGGAAGAAGAGACAGTGGGAGACACAGTGGCCCACAGACATGTGACAGCCCAGTGGAGAGTGCCGGCCGCTGGCGAGCTCCGGGCGCGTCCTGGTGACATCGCGAAGACCAAGGACAGACAGGACTGAGGAGCAGCCAGTGGAGACGCAGCCCCTGCCTGCGGGGTCTTTCTGATGGCCCCAGTGGACCGCAGGAGACATGGGGTGATGCTGACACACCCGACGTCAGGGCCAGCGGCCACGGCTCTGACAGGGCACACGGAGCCTGTTTCCAGAGCGTTCACGCGCTTAGCTGAATCTGAAAACCCATGCAGCCTGGGAACTTTTTTATTAACCTTCACAAAACCTTAAGTGACCTATCAACATTAGATAAAATTGGAGGATTAGAGAAAAGAAGGTAAATAGTTCATTCTACCGCTCGGAATGATCGTCGTTTTCCCATTCCCTTCTAACCCTGGCGCATAGGTCTGGTTATGTTCTCACGGTTAGGGCCGCCTTCTGGGGGGTGGGGAGGCTTCCTGGTCTCCCCCGTGGGGTGGGGGGGTGAGGTCGCAGGCCTGGGTGTGTCCTGGGGCCACCTTCACGAAGATGGCCGAAGCACGGCTCAGATTAACAGACATTCATGCATGGTTCTGGGGGTGAGCGGGATCAAGCCAGCCAGATCCTGCTGCGCTGAGGCCCTGGGTGGTGGTAGCTGCGGTGACCCAAGGCATCTCTCAGCCCGGACGTCCACCCCTCGGTCTCTGCCTCCATCGTCACACGGTGTCCTTCCGTCTGTGCGTGCCTGTGTCTCCTGTCTTCTTCTTAGAAGCCCCGTCATACTGGGTCAGGGCCCTTCCTACTATGACCTCATCTTAACTAATTATAGCTCTAAAGGCCTCTTTCCCAATGGGGCCACATTGGGGGTGCCAAGGCCTGGCCATGAACCTGACTTTCTCATGGAGATGCAATTCGACGTACAAAGAGGTTAGGCCAGGAAAGGCGGCAGTGGCCGGCCCGGGAGGTGAGGGCCCTGCGGTGACAGGCCGCGGGCGGGGGCAAGGACAGCTGTGCCGGCCTCCTGTCACCGTCCCCTGCAGACACCAAGTGTGGCCACCCAGGTCGGCCTCTCCCTGCTTCCTGAAGGAAGCTCCTTGGAGGGCTCCAGAGGTTTTCACTGTTGGACCGGAGTCCCACGGATCCACTTCTCAGGAAACAAAAACATGTGCTGATATCATGCATTTTTGTCCAATTCCACTCTTTTCCCAACAGGAAGTGTGTTCTCCCCCCGGCATCAGCCGAAATTCACCACCTCTGTGTTCTGGGCACTATGGGTCCGGTGGGACTTTGCTAGGGGCTTAACACGCTCTGTGGAGCCCACGGGTGTTCTGGACGCCGCCTCTGGGAAAGTCAGCAGTCTCTCGGCCCGCCCAGGACAATGGCCCCGTCGCTCTCAGAAGCGTACAGGTGCGGACGCAGCCAAAGGTGCAGCGTCTTTGCAGCCGGTAGTCGCGCGTTCCAGTCCCAGGCCGTGCGCTGGCCGCGGCGCGTTCTACGGTTTGCTTCAGCTCTGCGTTTCCTTCCGCGCTCAGAAGTGAGCACGGGTCAGTCACCCCAGAGGAGGCTGCGGAGGAGGCTGCCACGGGAGGTTCTTCCTCAATAATCCCGGAGTAAAAACCACTTATGCGAACGCCATTTGTGATGTGCGGGTGAGAAGCGCTGCTGGCCAGGAGCACCCAGGTGGCACCTCCCCAACCTCCGGCTTTTAGTCCTCCCTTAATGGGCTCAGGTCTGCGTCAGGATAATTTTAGTGGCGTATCAAAGTCATTTAGTGCGGAAGATGAAGTTTCTTGCCAGCGAGCGCAAAGCCTTTGACGTAAACGAACTCAGGCAGTTCTCTGGGAGACAAGCTGGGGAGGAGGTTTCCTGAGCTGACGGGTGTCCTGTCCCGGGTTCCAAAAGCAGCCGTCGGGGACCAACCACAGGCCTGTCGGCCAAGGCTCGGAAACTCTGCCCAAGAGGCGAGAGTCAGAGAATTGGAGGTTTGTACACATTTCCGATTAAAAACTGAGCAGGAAGCGGCACGTGTGTTGCATCCCCTTCGCCAGCCCCGTTCTACACCGTCTTGTGACGACGGGCATCGAGACAAAAGCGTGGCCGTGTTGCACCCACGAGGGTTTCTGTGCCTTAAATACCGAGAGGGTCGTGCAGGGTCACCCGCAGTGGGAAAGTGGGAGCGGCAGCCCCGGGTAGGGGCAATTTAATACACATCCCGGTGTCATGCCATCGTGTGTGGTCACGCGTGCGCTTATCGCCTTCTTTTCCAGGCACGCAGTCACGAGGCATCTGCACAGATTGCAGGATGGTGGTGGACGTAACTTTTTGTGAAGCTGATCATTTTTGTTATTTGAACGGGATAAATTATTTTCTTTCTCTCTGCATTAAATAACCCCAATTTATCCCTAAAAATTTGGAGACACAGAATGCTTCCAGGGAATCAAGGTTTCAGAACCAAGTTGTCAAAGACCTTGGTGATGGCAGTGATGTCCTGTGTCTGGGGAACCCACTGTTGTGGCCACTAACCAGTCATGATGTCCTGCATCCGGGGAACTCACTGTTGTGGCCACTAACCAGTCATGATGTCCTGCATCCGGGGAACTCACTGTTGTGGCCACTAGCCGGCCATGATGTCCTGCGTCTGGGGGAACCCACTGTTGTGGCTAGCAGCCGGCCGGGGCTGCTGAGCACTCCACGTGGGGCAGAGGCAGCTGAGCGGCTGAACGTTTTACCGCGCCCCCTGCATGTTACAGCCGCACACGGAGTGGCCACTGGGAGCTGCGCTGGGGGAGACCCACAAGGTCGCAGTGATCCCGGGGCACAGCTCCTTAGCAGGGGAAAGACGTATTCTCTACTCCCTCCGGAGCAATGCCGAGACAATTCCAGTGATCGCTGTTCTCGGGAAGAAGGCGGGTGCCTTCGCCGTGCGGTTGGGACGGCGCAGCTGGTATGTGAGGGGAGCGGGAAGGACGGGAGAGATGGGCTCCGCATCGAGGAGAATGAGTTGATTTATTTTTCCCGCTGACGGCGGTGGGTGAAAGCGGCTCAGGTTTCATCCACTCAGCACACGCAGGATGAGGGTCACTGGCCCGTGGTCACCTAGGTGCTGGACGTGCCGCTGGGAGCCGGCTGGAGGGCACTGCTCACGGAGTCCGCTCCTTGGCTGCGGAAAGGGTGCCGAGCGGACAGGGATGAGTGTCCCACGCTTGTGTGGCACGGGGAAGCTCGCTTTGGGGAAGAGCAGAGCGAGGGTGGGGGAGAGGGACCATGGTTGGTCAGGGCAGGCCTTGATGAGCCGAGCAGAGCTTTCTAGACAGCGTGAGCATCACACACAGGGGCCAGTGGCAGGGGAGAGCTTGGAATACTCCAGAAACCACAAGCAGAGAGTTTTCTCGAGCAGAAAGAGGCGGGAATGGTCAGGTCAGGTCCGTTGGGCGGGAGGTGGCCTCGGACGATCCCTTGAAGGCTTGTGCTTGAGTTTTGAGTGATCTGGCAGGTTCCGGAGGACCCTCAGGGGCAGAGTGATGCTCCTGATGCGCTCTCAGAGCCACTAGCTGCAGGGCGCACAATGGGGACAAGGTGGGGGCCAGCATCCAGGCAGGAAAGCCCTGCATGTGGTGTGGGGGGATGGTGTCCCCGGTGGCTGTGGGACCCCGGCGTGAGCAGGGGTGGGACCTCGCTGCCCGCGGATGGGGTACGAGCTCTGACAGGTATCAAGGCCCCAGGTGAGCGGAGGGGCTCGGCTGGCCTGGAGGTGCTGACTGCAGACAAGGTCAGATCCGGGGTCGAGGGCATAGGCCTCGAGCACCTGAAGTCTGTGGGGACAAAATTTAGCCCATAACAACCCCACTGCCTGAATAATTTACAAAAAATTGCTGGGCGTGTGGCGGACGATGGGGCTGAGCCCAGGTGTGCTGGTGGGTCCCTCTGCCCTCCCCGGACCTTCAGCTTTCATCGGCCGAATGTAAGAGACCCTCCAGGTGTGTCTGCTGCGGTTTGCATCCGGAGGCCGTTTCCAAGGCAGGGGAGGTGGGGTGACGAGCAGGGCAGCCCCCCGGGAATGCCCCTGCCCTCGGCCTGGCTGGTAGAGGGTGTCTGCCTGTGGGGACCAGGGGACCAGCGCTCAGGTTCAGCTTTCTCGTCCAAATGAACCGCGAGCCTCTTACTGTGGGAGTCGGCGCCGGCTCTGATGCGAGCCTGGCGGAAACAAACAGCACCGTGTGTTCTTGCTTCGATGGAAGCAAGTCCGTCCAGTAACAGATGTGAAGATCCCCGGGGCTGTGTTTGATGCCGGACGGCACACCCGGTGTCATTGCTCTGACCGTGGCTGTGGGAAGCCCTCTCCCTGGCTCCAGATTTTCATCAGTGGAAAAAGGTATTTGGACGAGACTAGATGAGCTGTAAGGTCGGCTTCAGATACTCGAGGTGGAAAACATGTCCAAGTGTGAAGCCCAGGGAACAGGAGGTCCCGAAATGGGGTCAGGGAGGGGAGTCGGCGTGTTCGCTGCCTAAGGACGGGATCCCAGTTTTGCTTTGGTGCTGGGGGCGGGTTCTTGTCCTTGCAGAGATGCGGGTGCCCAGCACGCAGGTAGACACAGGCAGCCTCTGCTCCCTGGGACCCGACGGAGAGGGAAGGGCTGGTCCCTGCTCAAAGCGGGAGCGTTCCTGCTTCCCGAGGCACCTCCCAGGCGGCTTCTCTGAGGGTGGCCAGAGGCCTTCCTGCAGGCTCCCAGGAAACGAGGGCTCTTCCAGGGGAGGACACTCCCACGGTGGGAACAGGTGGGGACAGCAGCATGGCAGACCCGTGGGCCTATCCTGTGGCCTCGGGCTGTCCTGGAGAGATGGCCACATGTGCACTTTATCGCCAGTGGCCAGACCATCAGAGACCAGCTGCCGAGGTACAAACAACTCACCAATCCCTAAACATTCACCGAGCTACCAGACAGCTGCGCCTAGATTTCAAATACAGGCCGGGGTTCGGACAGCTCTATGCCATGCCTTCGGTCCGATCGCTGATCTCCGCATGAGGCCAACAGACTTCCGCAGGTGACATGAAATGACCCAGAAAAGCAAAAGTAAAAGCTACTGTTTGCTGGCAGAGCTGTGGGCGCAATGAGGAAAGTGTCCAGGGGAACTCCTGGAGGTCAGCTGGGGAACTCGCGTGTGGGTTTGGATGGTGTGGGAACCGTGGCACGTCCCGTGGGAGCCAGAGGCGGCTTCCGAGCACAGGCCTGCACCGTGACATCAGCTTCTGCTCCCCAGCAAGACTGCAGGATTCCGGTGGCCTCAGGGCGGGCGGGCACGAGGCGGGCGGAGATGCGGCATCCCGCTGGCTTCCCCTGAGCGCACAAAGTCTGGCCCTTCTCCACTCAGAAGCAAGCGTCCGAGCTGATGCCTGGGTTTGCTTTTCTGTATTCTAGAGAAGCCTGCAGGGAGTCTGAGGGAGGGGAGGAGGGCCTCTCCCTGGGGCTCTGGGGCCCGCCCTCGCGACTTCTGCAAGCACGGCTCAGGGGTGCTCCTGTGTCCACAGCTCCGTGCCACGGCTCCGTGGGCAAGGCCATGGTGGGATCACGTGGCCTGATGTGGGGTCACAGCTTCTGAGGCATGGTCGGGGCATCCTGGGGGGCGGGCAGCTTCCTGATCCCGGCAGGGCATCCTGGAAACTTGCGGCTTCCGAGCTACCTGATACCCCGCTTTTGTGACTGGGACAAAGGTTCCCAGCGGGTCACTTCTTCAGGGGTCCAGCCTGCATTCCTGGGATGCAGGCTGGCGCTTTGCTCCCGGCCCCCACCCAAGGGTCCTCAGTTTTCACGTGGGGCCCTTGGAGTGGTTTGCGTGGCTTTGGCTAAACCATAGGGGAGATAATCCCCGCACCTGGGAACGTCGGTGTTTTGTTCTTTCGTCCATTTGCTCTTTGACCAACATGAACACTGGCGTCCTGTGAACTTTCCGGATCTTTGGGGAGGCAGGATGCATAAGAGCTGCTCTTGAAGGCTAGGCTGGTCTTGGGGAGACAAGCTGTGACAGACCGCGGTGATAAAGCACGTCATCCTGCTGAGAACGTCGTGGGGGGCTGCCCAGGGAGAAACCAGAGGGACACGCCCCTGGCCTCGAGGAGCTTGGAAGGAAGAAACCAGTGTCTTCTCGTCACGGACATGGAGGCATCAGGGACGCTCACATCAGAGCTGTAACAGTGACGTGGGAATGTGGAAGTGAGCTTGGTTTCCAGAGGGAAAGAGGGCAGATTTTTGGAGAGGAAAGGGGTCAAGGCAGGGCCTGCCTTAAGTGTCTTCGGGGTGGGGGCTGGGGGACCTCTTGCCTACGGGCCCCGCCTTCCCCAGCAGCCAGGGTCCCCGACTCTCCGGGCCTCTTCTCTGGTCTCACTTGCCGACTGGGAGCAGAGGCGCACACGGCCTGCTCCAGAGCCCAGATGGTAGCTGGGGTCCCTCCAGATGTGGCCTTGGCGCTTGCTCCCCACCTCCCTCCTACCCACATCCAGATCCTCCTTCCTGGCCACTGTGCCCCGCTCTGTTCCCGAGTGCTTAGCAGTAACCCTGGGGCAGGTGGCCTCGCTCTTGGCTCCTCTCCTGTGTTCTGACCTTGACTGTCAACCGGGCAAGGTCAGGGCCCACCTTCCCCTCCATGATTCCATCAGGGTCCTGCCTGGTCTGTGACGTCGCAGCTTGCCCGCGGAACTCAGGGCAGTGGCAGCTCAGCCCGGGCCACCAACTCCTCCGTCATTCCTCAGAGACCAGGGACCCGCCACCCTAGCCCCGGATGTCAAACTGAGTGAGATCATCGGGAAATCTGTGCATGGGAAACACCCACCTACAGAGGAGGGGAGGCTCCCTCTGAGTGAGAGCGACCGTCTGGCGGGAGGCAGGCATGGTGGGATCCAGGAGCCCGGGGCTAGCATCGGGGCACACCCTGGGGGCAACGAGTGCAACAGCGGCAGAAGCCGGGGGGTCGGGGGATGCCGACAGCCCACATGCGCCCGCTGACTTCCGTGCTGAGCGGGTGTCACCCGCAGGGGTGACTGTGGGGTCTCAGGGCAGACACGGTGCGGACTGTGTGGGTCCCCAGCCCCTGTTCGCACAGCCCGGGAGCAGGGGCAGGAACGCACCGCGGCAGCCTTGTTCTGAACCGAGTCCTGGAGCCCGAGCAGGAGCTCACAGCGGAGCAGTGCAGTGGGAAAAGTGACACGGAGCAGGCACTGGGGAAACCCTGCCTGGATGGACGGCTGAAGCTGGGGGCCGGGGGCGGGGTGGGGGCGGCCAGAGCCGCGGGGGCAGAGGCACGGTGTCGGACCAATCAGCTCCGGTTGGCACTGACACGGCCAGGAAATCGGGGCCTCAGTTCCCAGGCCCCCCATCGGGAGCCCAGCATGCCCTCGGGGGGCCTTATCCCGAGTGTGGGCCACAGTCTACACGGAGCTCCTAGCTCGGCACCTGGCAGACAGCAGGGGCCCAGCAAAGGGCACGATTAATGTTGCCTCACTCCGTGCACAGTGGGTCGGCAGGGGCGGATAGGACCCGGGGTTCTCCCCTTAGCCACGGGGTACCCAGAGCGTCAGGATGGGGAGCCGGGCCCGAGCCCGGAAGCGATGCGGCGTCTGCTCTGCTCTGCGGGGCTCCCTCATTTCCTTGCCACTCGTGTCCCCATGAACGCCAGCAGCAAAGCCCCCGAGAGCACCCGGAGAAGCCCCCCGCAGAGCCGAGGGCCACACCTGCTGGACGAGGCCATGGCAGACACGTGTACCCCGCGGAGAGCGCTGTCGGGGTGCAGGGCGCCGCGCTAGGTGAACGGCCAGCACGGCATCGATGCCGGCCTTGAGGCCCCCGTCGCTCTCACCAGCGGTAACCGCCGAGTATCAGAGTTGGCAGCCACCTTGGAAGGTGTTTCCGTGACGCAGCAGCCCCTGGTTCTCCTGGCCGCCTGCTGGTTCCCCTGTGCCCCCTGCAGCCCAGCGTGGAATTAGAGACGTGGGAATTCCTGCCGCCCGAGCCCTGGGAATCCGGATGCAGCATGACCCTGCAGACGCCCAGGCCAGGGCCCCGTCCGACGGCAGAGTGGCGCATGGTCCCCTCCGCTCGAGAGCGCCCAGGACTCCCGTGCCTCAGTGGGCCTCCCGCGAGCATGAGGGCTCTTCCAGGGAACGTGTCTCCCACACCCGCCACTTCCCTCTCCACCCGCGCATGTTCTGCTTCCCTGTATCGACTCGGGGCCCCTCGAGCTGGGCAGAGGGAGAGGAGGCGCACCGCCCCTGAAGGGCGGATGCCGGCGGCCCGCGGGCCTGTGGGGGCTGCACCTGCCCTCCCGGGAGCGGTGAGAACAGGCTGGCGCGGAGCGTGGCCTTCCACGGCGCCCGCTGGGCTGCGCCCAGGCTCTCGCCGACGGAGCGCGTGGTCCGGCCTTTTCCTTGGACTGACCTCATGGGAAACTCCATGGGTGTGAAAATACGTCAGTCAGATCGTCTTCCTGAGAAGGAACCTCTGCTGACAGGTGCAGAATCCAACGCGTGTGGCAGAACAGCTCTCTCCCACTCGGGTGGGGTGACGTCTGGCCCCACAGGAGCCCTGGGAGAATGTTCTAGCTCGGCCGCGAGCCGACAGCAGCCAGCCGAGGGGTCCACTCTGTTCTGTCACCTGCTCGTGTGAGGGGTAGAGCCTCGGGAGGCGGCAGCCCGTCTCTGCCCCATCACTGTTCCCCGGGTGAGGCCGGCCTGTGGCTCCTTTGTGGCCCTCTCATGTGCTAATCAGCCAGAGTCAGGCTCGCAGGACTCACCCGCTCCTCACAGCAACATCTGGAAGCCTGAAGGGGCCTCGTCCCTGTGGCCTTGGCACCCCCGGGCCCTGTCTGCAGTTCCTGTCAGGACGGCATCGGTGGCCACCGTCCCCAGCGCTCGTCCAGGGTTCTGGGGACATGGCCTGGTTGGGGAGACGTGGAGACCTTTGCAGGCCTCAGGGAGGAACTTCAAGAAGGACAGAGAAGGGACGCGCGGGGTTTGCTGGTGGAAATGCCGTCAGTGGAGGTTTCGAACCTCCCTTCCAGCCCTCCCTGTGCCCGCGGGTCCAGGGGCAGGAGCCGTCCTTCTCGGACGCAGGCTTAACTCGGAGGCTCACATTTTCCTCCTGAACTGTTCTAACTCTTCAGAACAGCAGCAAGACTCTTTTCGTCTGAAAAACACACGCACACCCCCGACTCGGGGAACGGGAGGTCCCAGCGAACAGGCGAGGGACGGAGAAGGCCAGGCCAGCGGAGCCTCGGGCGATCGTGGCGTATTTGCCCGCAAGTCAGTCGTTGGGCAGAGCGGGGCCTTCTGGACTGAATGTGTCTGGGGCGTTTGGCGGCTTCTGTTCTGACTGGGCAGCACTTGCCGCTGTCCCCTGGTCCCAGGTACCAGGCCGTAGCCCACCTTCTGGCTGAGCCTCTCTTGCTTCCTAACCTCTGACCTCACTGACCCGTCCCTTCCTCCTGAATGCTGCTGGCTCCCGCGGCCCAGTTCACAGCCCTGGAGGCCTTCCCTCACCCCGTGGAGCCGACGTCCAGGCCGTCTCCCTGTCTCATGCACGGGGTCTGCAGAGGAGGGGGCTGGCCCGTGTTCTGCAGAGCCGAGCCCTGCTTACCTGGGGCTCGAGCATCTGGCCATTAACCGGTTAGTGAGAATAATGTAGATGCCACCCCAGAGACGGGGAAAAAGTACTTCCATACACAAAACTAATTAATTTTATCGTGTAAGTTTTAGGGGATAATGAATTTTACATTCAGAGTAATTTCCGGGGTCTGTTTTTCTTGGCATCATTTTCTTCTCCTGAGACGCTTCCTTTTCTGGAACCCACTAATGCTTCCAAGCCCTTGGGGATCCCTTGTGGCCCGTCAGTGGACAGAGAAGTCCGCGGAAACCGAGGTGGGGCTCCCAGCACATGGCCCCATGTGCCCTCGGTGATGGAGGTGGCGTGTCCTTCATGGGGTCCCAGCCGGATGCCAGAGTCCACACCCCCGTAAGTGCTCCTCTGTGGTCAGAGGTCACTCCTCTGTGGGGTCTAGTCTTTGGCTCCGTCTGCCAGTGTCTCATCCCCGATCTCTCTCTGTCACAAGCTCCGGGGATCTCCTTGGCATTGCCTCCCCCACACGCCCCTGCGCTGCATGGGCTGTGCACCTGCCGGCCCTCTCTGCCCGGCGTCCAGCTGCATGTCCGCTGGCTTCGGGGTCTGCTGTGTGGGTCTCTGATGCCTCCCAAACTCAGATCCCTCACAGTCGTCTGGCCTGGAGGACCCTGCCTGCCTGTGTGTTTCGGAACTGGAGCCTCGTCCAGGATGTCAGAGCGGCCCTGGACAGCGATCTTTGGCCGCCCCCGGCACCCGACAGCCCCTCAGCCCACTTGCCTTCTGCACCTTTGCGTGCCCTTTCCCTTTGCGTGCCAGCTCACGAGTCTGAAGTCTTTTTACTTAAAAGACAGAGCATAAGGCAGGCACTTGTCATGTCCACTCACTGTGGTCACATGTCCACTGTCCATCTGTCCTTTGCCGCTGTCCCCTTGCTGTCACACACTGACTTCTCATCCTTGCCCCTCTGCTGATGCCCTGGGGGGAGCATCTGTGCCCGGGGGGATGGAAGGCCCAGGGTGCTTGGTTCGGGCAGCTGCAGGCCCAGGCTGGGGGCGTCGGGGGCCGGGTGGGGAGAGACGTCACCTTCCGCCAAGTATTGGGTGTTCGTGGGTCAGGCCGTGTTGGTGCAGACGTGAGCGATCCGTGCACTGGGGTGTCTAGAGGACTCTGCACTTCGGTGGGAACCGAGAGACACTGGAGCCAAGACAGTGCCCCCACGGTCTGTGGGGTGCAGGGGGGAGACGCCCCACAGACATTGAAAGCCCTCTGTGTTTGCCCTACAGTTCTGGTCCCGTGGGGATGTGAAGCCGTCCAAACAGCGTCGCTGCAGACACACACGCTGAGGGGACCCAGAGTCTATGCTCTGCCCATCTTTACTCAGAAACGCCTCAAACTTCTGGAAACGCAGAGAGGACGATGCAGTGGACTCTGTGTTTGCCGACTGCCAACGGGCGTGTCCATGAACAAGGATGTTCTCGTACAAATCCACAACCTGACCCCAGCCCGAGCGACCGCCCTTGATTCCGCACGGACTCCTAGCTACACTGTCCGAGCACGGTCTGCAACGGTCCGCAACGTGCTCTTTGTCTGCGGTTCACAATGCGGATCCAGACAGGATTCACATGGCGCGAGCTTTGAACAATTCTCCATTGGTTGTGTTTTTTCCTTTTTTTTTCTTCCCCCCCGGCTTACACAATAGTGTCATTTTTGAAGAGCACAGTCCGGTTGTCTTGTACTTGTATTTTAAGGTCCGTATCCCCCACTGACACAAGCAAGTTGGAAGGTAAATGAAAGAGAGACCCCAGGTGCTCCAGCGAAGGGAGCATCAGTCCCGGCGCCCGCAACGGCAAAACCAAACTGACCAAGAGGCCTGGGAACCGGGCACGAGGGCGCAGCCTGCGCAGAGCGAGACGCTTGCTTCTCCGGTAAGCAGTCTCGAATCTAGAAAGATACCAACTCTCTTAAGTTTAAATTTAATACGATCCCACTTACGTTACATACCTGCGATTTTTTAACACCAAACAAGCTAATTTCTAAGTTGATAAGGGAAAATAAGGAACAGCCAAGAAATCCTGGAAAGAAGAGCCCCAGCTATGGGCCCGGGGTCACCCGACAGCAAACACAAAGACTCGCTGTTGAGGGCCGTGGTGCTGACGCCCCGACGCATGGACGGACAGACAGACAGGCAAGGGGAACAGAGGAAGGCTCAGAGCTGAGCGGAAAGAGAAATGTTGGTTCACATGTCACACCTTAAACTAGACCAGGCCCCACGTGCGCCCGGAGATTAGAGGTAAACAGAAGAAACCACGAACACTAACAGGAAGCAGACCCTCGCCCAGCCGGGCTGCGGAAGCCCAGCCGAGGCGCCGGTGGGTAAGACGCAGGCGACGCGCGTCGAGGACCCACTTCCCTGACGCGCGAATCATGCAGATCAGGGAAAGAAGACGGTGGCCCGCCAGCAGTGGACGAGGGAGGGAACGAGTGTGTCCACAGAAGAGGGACGCAAACGACCCCTAATTCATGAGCAGATGCTCCGGTTCCGCGAGCGCCACGGAAACCCCACGGCCACGGAGGAAACCCCACGGCCACGGCGTAAACCCCACGGCGGGTGGCCGGCTCTGTGCCTCGGGGACCGTACCCACGCTGTCGCCGGGACTGGGGGGTGCGAGCCACGGCGTGGCCCTCAGATGCGACCCCGCTCCTGGGATCTGTCCACAGACGCAGCCGCGCGTCTTGGAAGGAGACTAAGCCCGGGCGGGTCCGTGGCGGGGTCCGTGCTCACCAGCAGGAAGCGGAGGCGCCGTCCTGTCTTCGGGGAATTCACGGCCTGGCAAGGAGTCCTGTGTGTGGAGGAGGAGGAGGGCGAGGAGGGAGAGGCCGGAACGAGATGAAGACAGAGGAGAACGCCCGAGTCAGAGGCCGTGAGGACGCGGGGGACACGGGGGACCCTGCCCAGGGGAAGGGCCCAGACACAGGGCTCCCACCTCGAGGGCCCAACACTCCTCCAGGCTGGGGGGCCCACAGAGGCCCCCTCCCAGGCTGTTTCTAGATGCTTCCTCCGTGGAGGGCCTGGTTTCCACTGGGGGTGAGGGATAGGCCCATGTCCCGGGTGAAGCTGCCCGGGGTGAGGCAGGTTTTGGGGCTCCGGGTCTCTCTGCACCGAGACCTGGGAGTTGCAGGGCCGTGGGTCCCGGGGGCCTCCGGCAGCTCCATGGGCAGGTCCGAGGCAGAAAGCCGAGCCTCAGTCCCAGCCTGTGCGGGGTGGGGCAGGGTGGCTGCGGGCGCAGGGACTCCGGGGCTGCGGGGCTGGTGAAGGCCTGACAGCCCGGCAGGGGCAGGCGTGGGAGCCGCAGGCCTGGCCGGCAGCGCTTAGCCGTGTTTGGGTTTTTCTGCATACTCTGCCTATCCCCAGGTCTGATTTGTGTCCTGAGCCCGATGTCCTCTCTGATCTGACCACTGAACTCGTTTCCTGGACCTGTGACATGGCTTCACAGCCTGGCTTCCGTGACAGGAAGGGGTCCTCCCGCCATCTGGGGTCACAGCCCGAGGTCCTGCCTGCCTCCTGCTAGACCTCCCTGCAGACACGGTCTTCCTGAGCCCGGGGCATCCCTCTCGGTGCCTGTCTGCGTGAAACGTGCCCTCCCATAAGCCCCCGTCCTATAAGGGAGGCGAGGGACCAGCCCAACGGCACCACTGTCACCTGATCGTCTCTGTAAAGACCCCATTTCCAAATACGGTCACCTGGGAGGTACTGGGGACTGGAACACCAACACGTGAATTCTGGGGGACACGGTTCTGCACCTGGCACCTTGGTCTCTTCCCTCCCCCACAGGAAGGACACCTGCGGACGGTCGCCCCGAATTCTCCCATACGGACTCCCGCCTGCTGACACGGAGGTGTTGACTCCTCAGAGACGTCCCTGCCGTGGCTTTTGTGAACCTACAGGCAGGACTCGGTTTTCCTCGATGAGCCCCGCTGAGCGAGTTTCCCGAGACGGGAGCTTCTATTGGCTTCTGGACACCCGCCTTACGCTGCGCCACTCCAGCGTCTTCTCCCGCCGTTCTTACGGTGACACGGCCATTGTGCACGCGGCGGTGGGACTTTGCCACCCTTTAATGGACCAGGAGCCGGCACTCGGGAGGTGTCAATGACTTGCCCACAGTCACACAGGACAGCACACCACTGGGGTCTGAGCCAGCTTCCGAGGTGCATCTCCCCACCATGGGCCCCTCTGCCACGGCCCATGACGGGCGGGTCCTCTGCTTGGCTTCCTGAATGAAGTCCTGCTGACCCAAATGTCAAGTCCCCGAGGGGAAGCTTGCTGCCTCCCCACGCAGCCCCTCACCTGTCTTCTGCCACCTTGCACATCTGCGCACACGCCATGCGGAGGGGCACGCGGGTGCTGCCGGGGCCCGGCGTGCCGTCCCCATGGTCTAGTGGCCCACCTCAGTGGCATGGGGCACTGGCTGCATCTCACACCATTGCAAGCTCGCTCACTTAACAGAAAGGAAATGGCTGGCCGAGGAGACCCACCAATGCATTTATACTCTGCGGAGGTGACTGTTTTTAACGGATCAGACGCTGGCGACGGTGAAGTCAGTATTGACGGTAATTCCAGGCCACAAAGGGAAAGACGGTAATTGTGCTGAGCCGCACAGAAGGGGGTTTTGAGACCTTCCTGTGTTCCTGAATTTCAGGTCCATGAGGAGATGACACGAGTGAGGGCGAGACCACAGGAAGACGTGTTCGCCCAAGGAAACAGCGCGTCAAAATGCTCCTTGGACAGAACCCCCACAAAACCGAGAAAACAAAAAGCTTGAATCCGGTCAAGTCTCCAGGACCGCGCTGTTCGAGACTCGGGATTTAAAAAGTATTTAATGTTGAATTATTTAGGACCAAATTAAACTAAGTATTCATTCCTCAGTGGCAGAAGCCACGTTTCAGGGGCTCGACAGCCACATGTGGCTGGTGGCTGCTGTAGGGGACAGAGCCAGTATGCAACACTCCCGTCACTGCAGAAATTTCCACTGCACAGTGCAATTCTAGAAGAAATGACCCGCTTATAGAAAACCCAGGGGGAAGAGAATTGTATGGATGCAATCAACAAATGCAAACTGTGGAATTGCTCTGGGACAAATGACCTGGTTCTTTAGGGAATAAGCAGTGAGCGCCGGGGGAAGGACAGCAGCCAAGGCCAAAGCAACGTACAAGGGGCCTCGGCCTCATGCGACGCGTAGACCTCTTGTAGGCCATGGCTCGAGCAGACCACTGCCCACAGAGGCATTTACGAGTCAACGGGGGACACGGAGCATGGACTACGCATCTGATCTCATGGACGTCTGTCAATTTCTAAAAATTTAAAAAATTGTGGCAAAATATTCTTGAGATAAAATTTTCCATTTTGACCCTTTTTAAGTACACAGTTCAGCGGCATCAAGTACGTTCACATTGTTTTTTACTGCTCTCCCCGCCACCCGGTGCTAGAATGTTCATCATCTTGCACAGCTGAAACTCTGCCCCCAGGAAACAGTCTCTAGTTGCCCGTTCCTTCCAACCTTGGCGTCCAGACGGTCCCTCCGTCTCGTGACGGACCACTCAGGGTGCATCCTATGAGTGGACTCCGATACTATTGGTCTGTCTGTGACTGGCTTTTTCCACTTAGCCTAATGTCTCCAAGTTTTACCCATGGCACAACTTGTGTCAGAAATTCCTTGCTCTTATTATTATTATTATTTTAGTGCAAAATGGTGGTTTATCAAAGGACGGGGACAGGACCCATGGGCAAAATAGAGCTGCTTCCTCCTGCCTCCTATTTTTAAAAAAATTTTAGAAGATTTTCAAAATTTATTTCAGAGAGAAAGAGAGAACAAGCAGGGGGAAGGGCGGAGGGAGAAAGAGAAGCAGATCCCCCCCTGAGCATAAAGCCTGATGACGGGGCTCGATCTCACGACCCGGGAACGATCATGACTTGAACAGAAACCAAGAATCAGGTGCGCAGCCTACCAAGCCACCCAGGCACCCCAGAATTTCCTTGCTTTTAAAGGGCAGATATTATTCCACTGTATGGAGTGACCACACTTTGTTGATTCATTCATCTGTGGTTGGACACTGGGGTTATTTCCATGTTTTGGCTGTAGTGGACGCTGTCGCTGTGAACATGGGTGTGCAAATATTTTTTTAGGATCCTACTTTCTTTTTTTTTTTAAGATTTTATTTTATTTACTTATTTATTTTGAGCACAAGTAGGGGGAAGAGGGGAGAGGGAGAGAGAGAATCTTAAGCAAACTCCTGGCTGAGCACAGAGCCTGACGCGGGGCTTGATCTCACCAGCCTGAGATCATGACCAGAGCCAAAATCAAGAGTCAGATGCTTTATTGACTGAGCCACCCAGGCACCCCAGGATGTTACTTTGAATTCTTGTGGGTGTACACCCAGAAGTGGAATTGGTGGGTCATATGCTACTACGATTTTAAAGTTTTTTTTTTTTTAAGATTTTATTTATTTATTTGACAGACAGAGATCACAAGTAGGCAGAGAGGCAGGCAGAGAGAGAGGAAGGGAAACAGGCTCCCCACTGAGCAGAGAGCCCGATGAGGGGCTTGATCCCAGGACCCTGAGATCATGACCTGAGCTGAAGGCAGAGGCTTTAACCCACTGAGCCACCCAGGTGCACCCGATTTTAAAGTTTTTGAGAAAATATCGTACCATCTTTCATAGTGGCTACACCATTTTATAGTCCCACCAACTGTGTACAAGACTTCTAATTTCTCCATGTCCTTACCAAGACTTGTTATTTTCTGTTTATTATTTTTAATAATAGCCATCCTATGAAAAACTGAGAGCTTTTTCCTGTAATGTCAGGAGCAAGACAGGGATGTCCACTCTCACCGCTTCTACCCAACTCAGGACTGGAAGTCCCAACCTTCACAGTCAGACAACAGAAGAAACAACAGGATCCGAATTGGTAAGGAAGAAGCAGAACCCTCACTGTCTGCAGATGACACGATATCACACATCGAAAACCCCAGAGACGCCACCAAAACACTACAGACCTGATAAACGAGCACAGTAAAGTCACAAGATGCAAAATCGATGTTCAGAAATCTGCTGCGTTTCTACACACTAATAATGAAGCAGCAGAGAGAGGAATAAAGAGAGCAACCCTATCTATAATTGCACCAAAAATAGTAAAATACGTAGGAATAAACCTAACCAAAGATGTGAAAGACCTGCACTCTGAAAACTGTAGAACCCTGATGAGAAAATGGAAGATAACACAAAGATGTGGAAAGGTGTTCCATGCTCGCGGATCAGAAGAGTAAATGTGGTGAAAACGTCCATGTGACTAGAGCAACCTAGACAGTCACGGCGTCCCTCTCAGAACGCCAACAGCATTTTCCGAGAACTAGAACGAAGGACCCTGCAGTCTGTATGGAACCACAGGAGACCCAAGTCGCCAAAGCAACCCTGAACAGGAAAAGCAAACCGGAGGCATCACAGTTCCAGACTTCCAGCTCTATGACAAAGCTGTGGTCATCCAAACAGTGCGGTCCTGGCACAAAAACTGATACGTAGACCAATGGAACAGAACAGAGAATCCAGAAACAAACCCACAATTATACGGTCGGTTAATCTTTGACGAAGCAGGGAAGAATGTACAACGGGAAAGGACAGTCACTTCAACAAATGGCATTGGGAGAACCGGGCAGCCACAGGCAGAAGAAGGAAACCGGGTCGCTGTCTTTCACCGTGCCCAGAAACAAGCTCTAAGTGGATTAAGGACCCGAGTGTGACGTGGGAAACCATAAAAATCCTGGAAGAGAGCACAGGCGGTAACTGCTCTGACACCAGACACAGCGACCTCTTTCTCGACATGTCTCCTGAGATGAGGGAAACAAAAGCAAAGATAAACTATTGGGACTTCATCAGAATAAAAAGTTTCCGTACAGAAAGGAAGCAATTAACAAAACTAAAAGGCCAACTATTAAATAAGAGAAGGTATTTGCAAAAGACATATCCAATAAAGGACTAGCATCCAAAATATATAAAGAACTGATACAACTCGACAGCCAAAACCAAATACCCAATTAAAAATGGGCAGAAGACATGAACAGGTATTTCTGCAAGGAAGACATCCAGATGGCCAACGGACACATGAAAAGATGCTCCATGTCACTCGGCATCAGGGAATTGTAAATTAAAGCCCCAAGGAGATATCATCTTGCACCTGTCAGAACGGAACATCAACAACACCAGAAGCAAGTGTTGGTGAGAGTGTGGGGGAGGGAACGCAAGCTGCGGCAGCCGCTCCAGAAAATAGCATGGAGGTAGTCCAATGTATATTTTTCCTTGTTTCTTGTGCTTTTGGTGTCATATCCAATAATTTATAATGACATTTGTTACTTTTTTGGTGTAATAATAATGGGAAGGGCCTGTTCCTTCTAGAGCAGAGGGCGTTTCTGCTCACGCGTCACGAAGATGGTCATGGTCACGGAGTCAGGGCTCTTCACCCAGGTGGTTGCTGGGGGTCCTCCCGAAAGGCACCGGCCCCCAAAGACATGGTTTATAGAGCAAGGGCGCCAACCCCCTTCCTTCTCTGGGGGCCCATCGTTGTGGTCTTCTGAATAAAATACCTTAATGCTTTGGTCGGTCAAAGACCCAAGTAGGGGGGCGCCTGGGTGGCTCAGTGGGTTGAGCCACTGCCTTCGGCTCGGGTCA
This sequence comes from Neogale vison, assembly GCF_020171115.1. Classification (NCBI taxonomy): domain Eukaryota; kingdom Metazoa; phylum Chordata; class Mammalia; order Carnivora; family Mustelidae; genus Neogale; species Neogale vison. The sequence goes on along the minus strand of NC_058095.1, from coordinate 165,744,743 downwards.
TGATCTCGGGGTCCTGGGATCGAGTCCCGCATCGGGCTCTCTGCTCGGCGCGGAGCCTGATTCCCTCTCTCTCTCTGCCTGCCTCTCCATCTAATTGTGATCTCTCTCTGTCAAGTAAATACATGAAATCTTTAAAAATGCAAACTATTTTAAAAACCCAAGTAGAGAGCAGATGTGGGAACTCGAGAGCGATGTGCTGTATCATATTCCTTTATGTCCTGCTCTGGGCCATGTCGTGAGGAAGGGAGTTTGGAACCCCACTGTCCGGTGGCGTTCATCTCTAGGCGGCCCAGTGAGTGAGCTGTGAAGCATCATGACCCTGCGACGGGCCGCCCTGCCCTCTCCCTGCGGGAACGTCGCCTCGGCCCGCGTGCCTCATGGTGTCGTGTCACTCAGTGAGCACGAAAGGAAGGCTCAGGGTTCATACATCATGCTTTCCAAAGGCAGCCACAAGAACAGGCAGCACTCTCTATTATGCACTTACTAGAGAACACCAGGCCTAGTGCTAAACTCATTCTGTGCTTCGCTGAAATCGTCTTTACAACAGCACTATGAGGTAGGGGTTGTCACGATGCTCGTTTTACAGGAGAGGAGAGAAGGGCTCAGGGAGAGGAAGGAATCTCTCCAGGACCACACAGCCAGAAAGCACAGCGTTGCTGGGTCTTCCCAGCAAATCTGTGGACAGAGCACCATCTTGCATCTACTTAGTTGAGAATAATTATTTGGATGTAGTTGACTCACAATGTTAACGTTGGGTTTGGGTGTACCACGCGGAACATTCCGCTGGTTTCGGGCGTAGCGCGTGGTGGTTTGACGTCTGTGCTCCGCACTGCTCAGCACCAGCGCCGCCCCCACCGAGACCGTAGCCCGTCCCACTGCCGCCCGTGCTCCCGTGCTGCACTTTCCACCCCCGGGACTCACTCAGGCCTTAACGGAAGCCTCTACCTCCCGCTCCCCTTCACACAATTTGACCAACTCCCCCAACCACCGATTTGTTTTCTGTATTTCTCTGTATTTGCAGTTCTGTTCTCTGATTCTGCTTTTCTATTCATTTGTTTTGTTTTTTAGAGTCATCAAAATACCAAGCTTTTGCACACCAAAGGGAACCATCAATAGCACAAAAAAGCTACCTATAAAGCAAATGATGTATCCAAGACGGGGTTAATATCCAAAATACAAAAAAAAAACAAACCCAAAAAACCCCCCAAAAAAGCCCCTTATACAATTTAACACCAAAATACCCAAATAATCCAATTAAAAAGAGGGCAGAGGAACTGAATAGACTTTTTTTTTTTTCTAAAGAAGACATCTAGATGGTCACCAGGCACGTGAAAAGATGCTTGATGTCACTTGGCATCGGGGAAATGCACATCAAAACCACAGTGAGATGTCACTTCACACGTGTCAGAATGGCTACAATCAAAATGACAAGAAATGGCAGGCATGGGTGAGGATGTGGAGAGACGGGCACCCTTGTTCTGCTGGTGGGCGTGCAAGCTGGTGCAGTCGCTCCCATTGGAGGCTCTCCAGGAAATTAAAAGTGGAACTACCCCGTGATCTAGTAATCCACTACCGGGGACTTACCCAAAGGAAAAGAACACAAAGTTGAAAATACATATGCACCCCTCTTTTATCGCGGCATTACCTACAGAAGCCAACCTGAGTGCCCAGGACCAGACGGAGGGGTGGAGGAGACGTGGGCGGGCACGTGCGGGCGCGTGCGTGTGTACCGGAATATGGTGCAGCCACGAAACCGGAGAGATTGTGACGTTTGTGGACGTGGATGCACACAGAGGAGATCAGGCTGAGAAAGACAAATGCCGTATGACCTCATGCATCTATTTAGTTTTCTAGAGCTATTTGAGTATATAAAAATATATGCTCTGTATAAGCTTTTAGGGAGGGAGGGTTTGGTTGTCTCTGTCTGTAATTTCCATTTTTCCTCCTGTTTTTCCTAAGTTTTATTGTTGATTCACACCACACACATTATGAAACACACAGATGGTCACATAGAAAAGATCATGTTTAGAAACTGCAAAAATCACCCCATGGTAGGACCGTCGGATCACGGGTGTTCGGTGGGTGCCCAAGAGCCCACAAACAGGACAGAGTATTAGCCCCCATGGCAGGGGCGCATGGATGTTTCTAACCAGTGAGTTCTGAGGACAGAAACCCCTTTTTTATTCTGGACTTGCCTCCCAGGTCTGGTAACTAGACACGGCTTGGTATCGTTCTGGAGCAAAGGGAATGGGCTCAGGCAGCGACGCCTGGGCGGGGGAGCTCGGTGCTGGTGGCTGGGTTTCTTGGCTACGGATATTCTAATTGGATTTAGCACATTTATAAAATAATCACCCTTATGGATAAAATGTGAAGCCACCATACATACAATTTACCATGCCTCAATGACATAAAAAAACACATGGTAAATACATTATAATTATTGGTTAAGAAACAACAGAGACAGTTCTCTCTTTCTAAGTGCTCATTTCATTGTAAAAGGTTTAATAAATAATTATATTGCAGTTATGTAGTCTCCTCAATGGCTTATTAAACGGCGACAAATGATCAAACACCTTGCTCGCAAATACTTTGCAACGTGTCTGCTGTGTAAACTAGTTACGGAAATACCAATATTCTTAAAATATCAATACACATTAGCGATGCATTTACTTTCCGTTTTTAGACGTATCCACTTCTAGTCCAAAAAAAGCTTATTAACGACCCTTATAATCAGATGCACAACCTTTAAAACAAATGAGCTGAGAGGGCTGTCTTTGGCATCAATCTGGGAGTTTTATAATACTGTACATTTTCAGCCTTGTTTTGCTTTTGCCTGAATTGAAGCCAAAAAGCTTTCAAAAACGTGCGCTCACCAAAAACAGAGTAAACTGCCAAGGCATAAATTGAATTCTAAAGATTAACTGCGGCTCTAGCCATTGTTAGCTTTTACTGTCTTTGTTTGCTTAAAAAAAATGGATTCTGGTCTGAAATGTGGATTGCCTGCACACTAACATTTTGCAAATTTTACCTACTTGACTAATATGACTTTTTTTACTTGCTAAAATTTTTATTGTTTTGTTTTCTGAAGGATGCAAGTCGCATCCCCCCCCTTTTCTTTTTCAAAAGGAATGCTGGCTTTTATTGAAATTAACTACAATTCCGAATATATTTAGATTCATGTGCCCCTCCCTGCCCCACCCCCAGCAGGGCCAGGGGGCGAAGATGGTAGCCCTTCCCTTGAAGAGCAGAACACACAGGTTGCCACCCCTAACCAGCCCAGCGGGGCCTGTTCAGGCCCTGAATTCGGATTCACTCGTCACCTGCCATTGCACAGATGCAGTGTTTCCCATCGCAGACACTATGCAGGCATTTACAGGTCAGTACACGAATCTTTTCCAGGCACGGCTTCCAAGTACATCACACATTTGGTTATTTCCACAGCTGACGGTCCTCCCCCACTGCAGGGCCTGCATTGGAGTCATTTTTCTGTTTGTTCCTGGAGTTCTTAGATTTCTAGTAAAATAATTGCTTAAAAAAAAAAATCCTTGCCCAGCATCTAGTTTAGCAATTTTCCTCCTCCCTCCGTCCCTTTCCTTCCTTCCCTCCGTTCTCTCTAGATTTTATTTTTAAGCCCTTTCTACCCAACACAGGGGTCCAACTCACAACTCCGAGATCAGGAGTCACACGCTCTACCGACTGAGCCTGTCAGGTGCCTTGCATTATGTGGTCCATAAGCACCTGGGGAACCCCAAAATCTCCATAAAGTTTTCCACATTCCACAATGTTTCCACGATCATGCAAGATGGCACATGTCCTTTCACCGTGCCGACATCGCAGCGAGGGTGCCGAATCCACGGTGGACAGATCGCCGGCATCTGAGCCCAAATCAGGGCAACAGCAGCCTGAGTGCAGGGCTTGCTCGGGATGCATCACGGCCGTGTGCTCACAGGAAGGCATGACAATACCTGCTGCACTTAAGAATGCCCTGGACAAGGGATAACCATGGTTGGTCTTGTTAATTCTTGACCTTAAGCACACGCCATTCCAGTGTTCTGTGTGGGCAAGGGGCAGGTGCACGGGTGTGCGGGTCGCCTCGGCAGGAACGTGGGAGACTGGGCTGCAAGCTAAACCAACTGCTTCTCCCTTCCCGGAGCACCGTCCTTGCAGCTGGTCCAGGGAGAACCTGACAGACGCAGCGTGGGCGTGGGGACGGGACCGTCGGGGGGTAGGGAAGCAAGCGGCCTGTCCTCCAACGGAAGTCACTGCCGGCCTTCGCAGCCAAGGGTAACATTCGATTTTGCAAAGGAGAATTCACGTGTTTGGAAACTTGTGTTTGCCGAGATGATCTGCACAGTGTTTTCCGTCTTGAAGAATTTTCTTTTCTGATGAAGTCAGCGATATGAATGATTGTGCTTTTCGAATATGATGTAATGAAATGTGTCAACGGCATGAGTCAGGGAGCCGTCATTTTACAAATGACCAATGCATAATGTCAGAAAACCACGAACGGGCTGAAGATCTACTCAAAATGCAAGATTAGCCCCTGGATTTACGTGTAAGGTGCTACGACATGGTCACTGACGTGTTTGCGGACGCCACAGAGCCGTTAGCAACGGGATACGAACACTCGTTGCCCTCTGTGGTAACAGAGATCATCCACAACTATTTATAAGAGCTAATAAGATGCTCCTCCCCTTTCCAACCGCACAGGTGTGGAAGGGCCTATGTCTCTTATATAATTCAAGCAAAACAGCAGAGAGGACAGACCGGGCACTGGAGCGGACGTGAGGGCTTGGAGGCTGTTGCGAGAGCCAGGTTCCGAGTCATTCTGCTCTTGTCATGACCGTGCCCTCTGTTTTTGCAAATATAGTCATTTTTCATAAAAACAGCCTAAAAGTCATATTTACTTCTTTATTCATCATTATTTTATACATTATTATTATTTTAACATAGATTATCAAATATTCTAAAACGTACCCGTGTTAATTTTTAACAGGAAAATACCTAGAGGTCGCTCCCACAGACAAAAGCCTAACGTCGTGGCAGGTGCATCTCCCTCTCCTGACACAGAGGCTGGCGAGGAGTTAAATTTTCGGGGATCCAGCTTCAGTCTCCACATTTCCACCTCAGAAAAGACTGTTTTAAGTATACTGTCTTTTATTATGTCGTAAAATAATCATCAGAGTGATGGCAGCTCCATTTTAATCTTGGGTTAGCTACCAAGAACACTGGCTAGAGGGTCCTCGTTGGATAAAATTAAAACTAGTTTTAATGAAAGATTACAATAATGTTTTGTTAAAATTAGGTGGAAGAGTGGGAGCTGCTGACAGTAAAAAGTCAAGTTCAGAAGCTGATTGCCGGCAGCGCGGAGAGACGGTCCCCCTGGGGGATTCCTGCCTGCCTGAGCTGCAAGCAAGTGCGAGAGAATGATCGATGGCAAGGGGTTCTCTTGTTCCGCTCTTTCCCTGCAGAGCCCTCGGGAGGCTGGGACGGGCCGGCGCTCCCTGGACCAGCCGCCCGCACCCGCTGAGCAGACTCTCCCCGGGTCGGACCCACCCGCGGCCTCGTTTGACTTCACTCACAGGAAGAGCCGGCAGTCGCCTCCGGGAGCACGGCCCACGGTCCTTGAACGTCTCAGACCCAGCGCGACGAGCACCTACAGCACGCGAGGGCCGCCTGCAGCGGCCGAGGGCACAGCGGCCCGGACGGAGCTGCTCTTCCGTCCTGCGCACGGCCCGGCGCGCGGGTCCGTAAACAGCTGCACCTGCAACAGCCGGGCCGCGCGAGGCTGCGCGGAGTGAGCGGTTCGGGCTCCCGGGCGGGAGGAGAAGTTTTGAAATCTGTACCTCCCAGCAAGAACGGAGACGGAAATAATCAGGGGAGGTGAGAAAAATCTCCCTCGGATGTGAGCAGCTTCATTCGATTTCAATTCCATTCCCCGTGCAGGTCCCAATTCTCTGTGTTTCCCGAGCGCGTTTCTGATAGAATGCTCTTAAAAATGAAAATGTTTTCGTGCTCCTGTAGAGTTCATAATTTTCAAGTGTTAATAATCTCACTCATTTTAGCTAAAAAATTCTTTGCACTTCATAGAATTTCCTTTCTCACCAAGGTCTTCCCACCTGCTCCCAGTTAATTCTCTGATGTCTTACAGGAATCAAAAATAACTCAGTAATTTTGCACGGAAACATCTAAGACAAACAGAGGAGAACGTTTGTTGGAAAGCGGATTGTTAATAGGCTTCGAACCCTGAGAAACGCAAACTCTAAGCTTCCAGCCCTAGGTAGCCCTGACCTTGAGTAGGTGAAATACATTGAGAAAACTGCTTGTTTTTCCAGACGCAGGCCTGACGGAACAGCCTGAGACTTGCGGGGGGAAAAGGCATGTGCCCGCGGGCAGCCCTCCGCCCACAAACACAGGCGTACTTGAACGTGTCTGCAGAGCTGTGTCCTTGATAGTCAACAACTTCCAAGTACTACAGTCCTTTCCTTCACGTGGGACATGATGGACGCTGCGGGGGTGTGTGACAGTGTCGTCCGCAGGAGAGCACCTGTGTGGAGTTAGTGCCCCCATTTTACTAGGTGGGTGCTGGCGGGTGGGGGCAGTGTTCTCCGCGCCTGGGGCTCATGGAGAGGCCCCGGGGTCTTGCGCCGTGCGTGTGTGTGTAATTATGAGGGGGGTCCCATTGAGACGAACGCCGCTCGGGAAGGACCTTCTGAGAGCGGGTCCACTGACCCGGTGGCCTGGGGACCACCGAGAGGAAGGAGTGGAGACACTTCAATTTTAATTTATTCAGTTCTGTGTATTTTGGGGATAGCCAATTTCAAAATCTAAATTAGCTGGGGTTCATGTTTTATAAAATTGCAGTTCTTTGCTTTTTTACTTTTTGAAGATTTATTTATTTATGTTTTAGGTGGAATTTTGTAAGTTCTCTTTCTCTAAACAAATGTGGGCAGAACAGATCCGAATCATTAGGTCTCGCTCGACTACGGGTGCGGGTCCTTACACAGGGTGAGACGTGGCGTTCAAGTGCTCGTGAAAAGGACACGGCACAAAAATGTGACGGTAGACGCCCCCCACCGCGGGCTGGCATGTAATTATCGTAGGACAGAAGCATCCTGCGGCCAGAGAAGCTCTCCTATTGTGAGAACACCCAGGTCTCCCCAGTATCACCACGGCACGCTTCATTCCCCTACTCCTTCACTGTTGACCTTGTCCACGCCTGGTCCCCGGGGCTCGGGGGACCCTGCTCATGGACCCCTTGTTTGTCGGCAGAACTGGTGGCTTCCCGCCCCTTCTGTCCTCGAACGAATGGCCCACGCATCCTGGTTTTGCTCTTGTGTCCGCATAGGACCCTCTGTGACAAGAACAGTCATTGAGAAAGCAGCGGCTGCAGCGCAGTGCTCTGGCCCAGAGCAACAGAAATCTCCGGTATAACCACCTTCCACAACGAGAAAAAGTCTTTGTTTTAACTTTAAATTTAAAAACCCCAAAGTTTGGTCTCCGGGTTTTCACTGGCTGCACAAGGGCCCAGGTTCTCTCCATCTCCCGCCCCGTCTTCCAGCCGCCAGGTGGTCTTCAGGCCGGTTCCCACGTGCTCCTACCACGGGCGACAATTCCAACGCGACCCGGCTCTCTCGGGACAGTGTCTAAGGGTGGATGATGACACACTTTTCTATGTGTCCCATTTCACGAGTAACGACATCCCTTTGTGCTTCCTGGGCTGGAAAGAGATCACAGGTTACACGCCTAATCTTTCTCCGTCGGGAGCAGAGCCCAGGACTGGCCGGGGATCTTCGGGGATGCGGACCCTTTCCCTCGAAGCAGAGGATCACGGGGAAGAGGGTGGAGACTTGAGGAAGATGACGTCTCTTAAATATGAAGAAACTTGTGCTTGAGAATGGCTTTTGGGGACACAAGTCACAGTGTCCACTATAGACAGAGAAACCACGGGCAGATGCCATGTCAACTCTCCCATTTTTTCAGCCTTGGGATGGAATCAAGGACCCCGGGAAATCTCCCGTGGGGAACCCTGGCTACAGCAGCTGGTGTGTGCCATGGGACCTTCGAATGCCTGTGGCCCCACCCCCAAAAGCAGGCTCTGTTCTCTTTCCTCCTACGTCTTCCTTCCAGGGGCTGAGTGCCAGCCCTGGAGCACAGTCATTAGTAAAGGACGTGACCTTGGTAAGCAAGAACAGGGCTCCGCATTTCCCATTCCTTCAGCACGAACTGTAAAAAGCCCCCTAAAGTGGGGGCCACACTCCTTATTCCTTCTACGTCTCCGCGGACCACTGCAGATGTTGCCAAGATGAACTCGTCTGCACGGCACCAGCGGCCTCGCGTGAGCAGAGGGCAATGGAGAGAACCCCGAAAGGGAAGCTGGAGGCACCCCAAGGCAGCTCCCCCATCCACCTGTACACGGAGCGGGCTGGGAAGGGCTGCCTGCTCTGTGCCTTGACCCTGGGCCAGAGCGGCCGCAGACAAGCAGCCTGGGCCTGACAGTGAGGAGGGAGGAGACGGCGCGGTCTGGGTCAGGGGCGGGGACAGTGACATTCCCTCTCATCCAGCCCAGGCGCCAGCGCCGCGGTGGCCGACGGAGATGAGGCAGTGTCATCTTCAATGTCCATCATTATTCGTATCATGAGTTAGCCGGTGACTTTCAAACAAAAGATGACTCATACAAGAAAAAAGCAAAGCTCTGAATAAAGTCAAATTGAAATATTGTCATTTCTGGAAGTCTAATTAAAAAAAGGCCACCCAATTTTGATCACGGATGGCTTGTAATAAATAAAAAAATCGTATTGGGTCTTATATAAAAAGCAGATTAGGTTTCACAGTGAATCGTGGAGAACCGACATAGATACACACAGTGTAAAACTTACGACTCGTGTCACGGAAGAAAAAAATTTCAGTGGCGTATTGATCATCTGAAGGTTTTCTTTGTAAGTTCATGTTATCGGAACAAACCGGTCCTGGAGCAGCTAGAATGCCGTGAGGTCTGCGTGATTACACGTGCTAAAACCCGGAATCTGCGGCGCACGCAGAAACCAAAAGTCCCCCAGTTCCTCTTTAAGCAGGCCTCGGCGAGTGCACCATGCGTGCAAAGAAACAAGTGCGGAAAAGGCAGAACAAAAACGTACGTGTGTAAGATGCACGTATTCCAAGGCCCGGATCTTAGCTAGGCAGTGACCGCAGCTCCGTGGGAGAAAAGTCAAGGGTAGGGCTGCAGCCGGCTCCTGCGAAAACAGCCCTCGCGAGCGCCCGCGGCGGGCGGCCTGCGTTAATCCGCTCTCCCATCACTTAATTACATCACCCTTTAAGACAGACGTGTAATGTAATTAGAGATTTGAACAGTTCACAGCCAGATCACTTAAAGTAACATTGTTAATGGGCTCTAGAAGTTCTCCCTTTAATATTGCCAGTGTTATAACTGCTAATTACCTTAATAATTAGGGCTCTGTCACTCACGACCGAGGTGGCGGCTCCTTGCACTAATGGGTACTGGAGGTCTGGTGCGAGGCATGTTTTGATGTTCTCATCCAGTTGCTTAGGGTCGGAAGGAGCTATTTGCCCTCGGAAACCTGGCGGTTGCTATGAGGTGGCCTGGGCACCCTTACCCGCCGCCTGGAGGCTGCCTCTGCCACCGCTGTTTTCATTCAGCGGAGAATGTAGAAAGTCTATTCACGGAAGACCCCTCGCGAAACACAAATGTGGCACCTGTGGATGAAAGGCTCTGAATTTCCACGGCTCCCGGGGCTCATGCTACAAAGTAACAGTATAAACTTGGATGTCAAATCAACCGGATTGAAATGAAAAGGCACCGAAATTTCCTTCCTGTGCAGTCAGGAAAAGTAGACGGAGGTTGGGCCGGGGGGTGGGGGGGACGGGAAGGACCTTGCTGCTCTGTGCACAGTTGCATGGGGGCAGGTTGGGGGACTAGGCGTCCACAGAAATTTACTGGAACAGAATGGAAAGAAAAGGCAAGGAAGAACACCTGGGGGCTAAAATTATCTTTATGACCCCGAATCAGAAAGTACGGTTCTCATGCGATGCAGGGGAAGGATCCCGGCCAAGAGTGGACTCCCCTTCGCCAGAGCCATTTCCTTGCCTCTGGGGAAGACCCTCCGTGATCTTGTGCCGCGGCCATTTGCTGGTGACATATTCTCTTCTGACCGTAAGCCCCTGGGAGTAAGTCACAGAATTAGTCGTCCGAGCGCCTCCGTGGTGTGCGGCACCGTGTGCGGCTCATCAAACGTGGGGCCCCGCGTGGCTCCGCCAGCAAGAAGACCCCTGAGACCGAGCCAGCTCGGGCTTTAGTCATTGACTTCATTAGCGTATTTTCTAGAATCTGAAAGGTGGTCGGCAGAAATTAAGAGAATTCATCTGAGAACAGCGAATTTGTTGTATCACCGGGCTTCGGAGCTGAACTCTGAAGACAGCACGCCGCAGGGAAGCGGTTTTCCTTCTGCAGCCGTTTCCCTCAGGAGGATCACGGGGCAGACTCCGCCCTGCGGCACAGCCAGGACTTTTCATTACGTTTTTATTCTAATTCCAGGAGCGTGGACATGCAGGGTAATATGAGTTTCAGGTGTACAATAGCCTGACTCCGCTTCCTGCCGTGCGTCATGCGCAGCACAAATGTCCTCCTTTGTCCTGACACCGGTCCCCCCCGCCACTGGCGACCATCCAAGTGTTCTCTGTAGTTACGAGTCTGTTTCTTGGTTTGTCTCTCTCTTTTCCCCCCTTGCTCATTTGTTTTATTTTTTAAATTCCACATATGAGTGAGATCACATGGCATTTGTCTTTGTCTGATTGACCTATTTTGCTCAGCTCCACACACTCCAGCTCTGTCCATGACATTGTGAATGGCCGAGTTTCATTCTCTTCTGTGGCTGAGTAATATTCCTTTGTATGTACTATACCACGTCTCCTTTATCCATTCATTTATGGATGGACAATTGGGCTGTTTCCGTATCTTGGCTAAGGTAAATAAGGCTGCAGTAAACATGGGGGTATATGTATCCTTTTGAATTAAAGTTTTTATATTTTGGGGCAAATACCCAGTAGTGCAACTGCTGGGTCACAGGACGGTTCTATTTTTGACTTTCTGAGGACGCTCCATGCTGTTTTCCAGAGCGGCTGCCGCAGCTTGCGTTCCCTCCCACCGTGCGTGCGGCTCCCCTTTACCTGCGTCCTCGCGCACACCTGTTGTTTCTTGCGTTGCTGATTCTCGCCGTGCTGACAGGTTGAGGTGGGATCTGCTTGGGGTTTTGATGTGCATTTCCCTGATGCCGAGTGACATTGAGCATCTTTTCATGTGTCCGTTGGCTATCTGGATGTCTTCCTTGCAGAAATGCCTGTTCATGTCTTCTGCCCATTTTTAATTGGGTATTTGGTTTTGGCTGTCGAGTTGTATCAGTTCTTTATATATTTTGGATGCTAGTCCTTTATTGGATATGTCTTTTGCAAATACCTTCTCTTATTTAATAGTTGGCCTTTTAGTTTTGTTAATTGCTTCCTTTCTGTACAGAAACTTTTTATTCTGATGAAGTCCCAATAGTTTATCTTTGCTTTTGTTTCCCTCATCTCAGGAGACATGTCAAGAAAGAGGTCGCTGTGTCTGGTGTCAGAGCAGTTACCGCCTGTGCTCTCTTCCAGGATTTTTATGGTTTCCCACGTCACACTCGGGTCCTTAATCCACTTAGAGCTTGTTTCTGGGCACGGTGAAAGACAGCAACCCGGTTTCCTTCTTCTGCCTGTGGCTGCCCGGTTCTCCCAATGCCATTTGTTGAAGCGACTGTCCTTTCCCGTTGTACATTCTTCCCTGCTTCGTCAAAGATTAACCGACCATATAATTGTGGGTTTGTTTCTGGATTTTCTGTTCTGTTCCATTGGTCTACGTATCAGTTTTTGTGCCAGGACCGCACTGTTTGGATGACCACAGCTTTGTCATAGAGCTGGAAGTCTGGAACTGTGATGCCTCCGGTTTGCTTTTCCTGTTCAGGGTTGCTTTGGCGACTTGGGTCTCCTGTGGTTCCATACAGACTGCAGGGTCCTTCGTTCTAGTTCTCGGAAAATGCTGTTGGCGTTCTGAGAGGGACGCCGTGACTGTCTAGGTTGCTCTAGTCACATGGACGTTTTCACCACATTTGCTCTTCTGATCCGCGAGCGTGGAACACCTTTCCATGTCTTTGTGTTATCTTCCATTTTCTCATCAGTGTTTTACAGTTTTCGGAGTTCAGGTCTTTCACATCCTCGGTTAGGTTTATTCCTATGTATTTTACTATTTTTGGTGCAATTATAGATGGGGTTGCTCTCTGAATCGCTCTCTCTCTGCTGCTTCATTATTAGTGTGTAGAAACGCAGCAGATTTCTGAACATTGATTTTGCATCCTGCGACTTTACTGAGCTCATTGATCAGGTCTGTAGTGTTTTGGTGGCGTCTCTGGGGTTTTCGATGTGTGATATTGTGTCATCTGCAGACAGTGTGGGTTCTGCTTCTTCCTTACCAATTCAGATCCTGTTGTTTCTTCTGTTGTCTGATTGCGGAGGCGGGGACTTCCAGTCCTGAGTTGGGTAGAAGCGGTGAGAGTGGACATCCCTGTCTTGTCCCTGACCTTATGGGGAAAGCTCTCAGTTTTTCTCCATTAAGTATGATGTTGGCTGCGGGTTTCTTATATAGGGTAGTGCAGGCAACGGTGAATTCCATCCTATGAACCCTGAGGACCAAGAAATCTGTGGTTCCTCAGACTTACTGGGTCATCTGACTTAATCTTCACAATATTTCTGCAAGGCCAGCACGGCCACAGTCATTTTCCAACTGCATGAAGCAGAGATCTGAGTCTGGATACAGCTTACTCCGCATGCTACAATGTGACACGTGTGTTCTTAAATACAGTGTAACACAAAATCGTGTGATGAAAACCACAGACTTTATTGGAACAAAAAGATTGGGGATAGAACACTCCAAAACTTCACTGGTGACACATTTTTAAAAAAGATGGAAATGTAACAAAATGTTAACAATTCTTCACACATTAGCTGGTTAAGAAATGCACCTGTGCGGCATCTACCCTAGGACGTATCCTTCCGGGCCTGGCGTGCGGATGGAGCTGGGTGCGAGGGCTCCGTGTCCTCAAGAGCTGGTGAAGGGGGCTACCCGAGGCAGAGGGTGGGCCGCGACCCCGGGGGGCTGGGGACCTACAGCCTGCAAGGTGAGCGAGGGAGCGGGTGGCTTCGGGCCGTGTGCACGTGTGTGTGTGTGTGTGTGCACATGTGGGCTCACGTGAAGCTTTCTTCAGCCGCATGTGGGGTTTTGGGACCCTTCAATGTTTCTGGCAGAGGAAATCAGGCATAAGCAAACACCAGTTTTGTATCATCCTCAATACATCAATTTCATCAGAAATAAGTCTCGATTTCAGAAGCTGCACTCTAGGAAAACAGAGTGCGTCCACTCGAAATCTCCCTGCCTAGGGGTGGTTGTACCCAAGCCGGGCACTTCTGGCCACGGACCTATCCGCACACACATCTGCTTGGATGCTGGGACGTACCCCAGGGGGCGGGAGCTCATGCTAAGTAGACGCCAGCGTTTAGGACCAGGGGCGCTGGCAGACTGGGCAGGTCCCCCCAGCAGGTGGGCCTGGAACTCCTACCTGTGACTTCACAGCTACAGAATCACCCTATGAGCCCATTGAGGTCTGAGAAGAACAGTTTTGTTCACAGAAAGCAGGATACGTTCTTTGCAGCCAACAGAAGATTAAAGCCCGGAGACGCGGGTCCACGGAGACACCAAGCTCATGCACGGAGCTATTTGCAGGTCTCTGAGCATTTCGCTGTGTGTGTGTTCATGGTCCCTGGGCTGCCCGCTTCTGTGTACACACGGGGGAGGAGATGAGAAGCCATCTCCTCATGGGCAAACTTGGGAATGATCCTGAGGACCTCCTGTGGCAGGGAGACCTTGCTCCTTCCCCAGAACCCCAGGTGCAGTGCTGGGGGTCTGCACATGCACAGGGGAGAGAGGAAGACAGACTTGGATTGACCCCCCAGAGTCACACCCGGGACAGTTAGCTGGACAGGGACACGCACAGTTAGGTGATGGGGGGTATTATTCTGGAAACAACTAACCATCAGGAATGTGGGATTCTGAATCTGGACCAGAGACCAGAAGACAGCCAAGACAGAATCTTAGGGGACCTGTATTTAACGGACAGGGGACAAGGGCAGTCAGTCAAGGAAGAGAAAGTGCCGGAATGGCCATGAGCCGCCTGCGATGGGGTGCGGTAGGCCAGACCCCTCTCCTTCCTCTGATACTGCATTTCGCGCCCCCATCATCTCCACCAGCAAGTGAGACTGAGTCCAGATGTCCTGAGGGCCAGTCCTAGCACTGGGCGCTCAGCACGGACCATGCTGGACACGGCCCCTCCCCCAGGAGAGAAGACATGGCTTCCGGGAAAAGCAAGTACTTGTCGGGCAAAAGGATGGATGCGTTAGATGTGTGATGTGGACACAAAAGCTTATGGGCATTTCTTGGAGAGAAAGGCACTTCCCTGGGGCAGTCCTGAGGGCATCCTGGAGGAGGCAGGCATTGATTTCAAAAGGCAGCGATGGAAAGACACAACTTTAGTCAGGGGTGAGTCAGGGGGAAGAGATGGGTTTAGAGGATGAGGAACAGTGTCCTCAAGGAGGTTACTGACGGGCCCTTGCCCAGGCTCGCAGGGACAGTGATGGAGTTCTGTCATATTTACACGACGGGGGCCCCGCACAGGACATGACCTGCACACTCCTGGGGAAATAGTTCCTGTACTGGGGCTGTGGGTGGCTTGGTGGCTGGACTGTGTGCCCCCAAAATGCACATCCAAGTCCTACTCCTGGGGCTTCGGACACCACGTGGGCAGAGGGTCACTGCAGATGGAATTCGTGGAGATGAGCTCCGGTGGGCCCTAGAGCAGTGGGACCGGTATCCTCAGGAGAGGTGAAACGCAGACACAGGCTGATGCCTGGACGGAAGGTGACGTGGAGATGCACGGGGAAGACGGCCGTCTGTGTGCCGGGAGGGCGGCTGGATCCCACCATCCCTCACGGCCTCACAGGGAGCCAGCCGGGCCCGCAGGCTGCTTCTGTCCGGGGAAGCGGACCCAACACCACCCCTCAGGCAGCCCTTCCTCCCCAAGCTCACAGACAGGGTCACACAGACAGCCAAGGTCAATGGTCAGGGAGAAGCTCTTGGGGATCCTGAAGGCCCAGTGGGGAAGGGAGGCAGCCGCAGCCTCGGCGGTGTGGGGGCCCAGGGGCGCCTGGGGAAGGGCCAGCTGGTGCGGGGCCGTGAGAGAGACCTGGACTGTCCCCGCGTGTGTTGGCTGAAGGAGGAGCTTCACGTTCCCACACGGAGGCTCTCGAGGGGATCCTGCTACGTGAGGTCAGTCAGCCAGAGAAAGACAAGTGCCACATGATTCCACCCAGATGTGGGACGTAAAAGCCATAGTCGAGCCAAGGCAGACTCATAAATGCAGGGGGCAGTGTGGTGGCGGCTGGAGGGGAGGGGTGGGGAGGGATGAAACCGGCCACGGGGATTCAGAGTACAAACCGGTCACCGGAACTACGTCACGGGGATGGGAACACAGCGCGGGGACACAGGGGTCTTGTTGTCGGGAACGGGGAAGGGCTGATGCATGAGAGGGCCAGCCGGGTGCAGGCAGGACGGGGGGGCAGCTGCCCTGTGCCCACGGGGCAGGGACCCCGAGGGTGCGTATGCTGGGTTGGCGGGGAGCCGGGCTGCCCCACACAGAGCCCTACAGGGAAGCCCGATGCCGTGGGGACCATGTCCTCTCTCTCACGGGGGCAAGGCACGAGCAGCACACGGCGGGGAACGAGGGGGACAGAAAGCTCTCGGTCGGACGCCATTTGCAGATGCTAAGTGACTTCAGGAGCGCACGACTCATTTCCCTGGGGGCAGACGGGACGTGGGCACACCCGTTTTCCGTGGGTGCTCCTGGGCCCCCGTCCTATGCCGTTCCTCCTGCAGAGTTTCTGACCTGGGGCTGGTTTGCTCACGTGTCTGACCTCCCTTGGCCCTTCTCCTCCAGCACCCAGGCCCTCCACCTGCTCTGGCTGCCCAAGGCCAGGCGCTGGGATGGGGCACTGGGGTGGCACAACACTTCACTGTCTCCTCGGCTGGCCGCTCTCTGCCCGGGGGGGACAGCAGCGCCGCTGTCAGGTCTGAGAGACTGGCAGGGGTGAGCGCGTCAGCTAGCACCGGAGGAGGGGGGACCTCTGACGGGGCCTCCAGGATGCGTGCAGACCCTTCCGGCTGGAGATGCAGAACCGAGGCAGGAACCTCCGGGAGACTGGCCCCTGCCCCGAAGGCTCGCCACTGGAAGGCTGGAGCAGACTGCAGAATCGGGCTGTGGAGCCCTCAGCACCCGGAGTGCCTGGCTGCCCCTGCCTCCCCACGCTCTGCTCCCCAGCAGGTGAAGGGGGGCTGGCAGGGCGTAGGAGCCCACGGGGCTGTCCCCTCCTCACCACCGGACTTGGCTGAGTTTCGAAGAACTGATGAACTTGGGATCTCTGCATTTTGGAAGCCTTTTACCAAAGAGCCCCTGAACTGACGGACTGTATCGAGGAGGGGTCATCCCTGGGTGTTCTCCAGCGGCTCTGGCGCAGCCCCGACTGCTCCAGAAGGAAGGGGGAGGCTGTGGGGCCACCTCAGAGATGCGGTCAGCCAGGCGGGAGCTCGCCGTGTGCACGTCCCACGGCTGGGGGTTTCGGGGCTAACGGTTCCTGCAGCCAGTGAGACACATCCCTGTACGGCTTTACTCAGTGAACTTAAAATGCAGGCGAGCACCTGGTTTTTGAAGGGGCGTCTGACCTTGTGATGGCGACCTCACACGGGCCGAGGACGCGAGATTTCTTGACCATGAGTGTGTTTCCACAGGCCTTTTCATGTTCTCCCGCAAACGGCATCACGCATAGCTTCTAACTCCGAGGCCAAAGCCTGAGTCAGACCACATCTGAAGCGCCCCGAGTGGACTCAGCGAGGTCTCACGGCCGCACAGCTGCTGGCCTGGCAGGAACAAGACGGCTCCTCTTCCCAGACTCGGGGAACCCCGTGTGGCAGGAGGGTGGGGAGAAGGGACAAGTGGATGGCATCCTCCGGTCTCTGGGGGCCGGTTTGGAGCCACGCGGCCCGCATGTCTCTGCCCCACCGGCTGGGTTTCTAATGTCTATGCCCGTCTCAAGCCCGCTCGGCTGTCCCCTTCCGGGCTGCGGCTGTTCTCACGTTTACCGTCTTCCTGTGCCCGCCGAGCCGGAGGTGCCCACTTGACCTCAGCTCGCGGATTCGTCCCTCTGTATCGAAGGACGAGGCAGGAGGATGTGTCTGGGACATCCCAAACGTAGTCTGTCCACCTGTACCCGTGCGAAGTCGAAAGCCACAGGGCGGCCAGTCTTTGGGGTGATTCTGCCACTCGGCCTCACAGCTGACCCCAGATTTCACCTCCAAAGAACCATCTCCCTCGTCGCAGTCACTGTGCTCCCGGCTGGGGCTGTCTGCTTCCGCCTCTCCGAGTTCTCCAGCTCTGCCACGTTCAAAGTGCCGGAGAGAGTGCTTACGACCCCCCGATGTCCCCGGGGCTCCTCACTGCCACCCACCGCTCTCTGCACACACTGGCGAAGGGGGTGTCTGTAATGTCCCCTCAATGCAGGGCTTGCTTCCCACGTGTCACCTCGGGGGCTGCTTCCCCGCCTCGCCGTTGAGTCATCACCCAGGGGTTTGTATAGGTGAAGCTAAGAAGTGCTTCGGGACCTGGACAGGACGCTCAGCCATGGACGTGACCACTCTGCGAGCGGACAGGAGCTGGGGGCTTGCCTGGGGAACGGGGCGTCAAGGACCCGTGAACCCAGACGTAGCAAGCGTTCAACCCAGAGGTCCACGGAGGGAGGACAACTCTGCTCTCAGCGCCGCCCGCGTCCAGGTGTGCTGATGACCTCACACGTGTTGTGGCTTCCGTGACTCTGGGGACCCGGGTGGAGACACACGTGTCACCATGTCCTGCCGTGTCGGTGTGAAGGAGGGACGCTGACGGTCTGAGCTTCCCTGGGCTTTGAGATTCGCATCGAGAACACCTACAACAGGTGCATAAAATGCCTCCATCCCCTGAAGGCACCACAGCCAGGAACCCGAGTCAAGCTCCTTGAAGCTTTGACGACGCTCCGTGACTGTCTGTGCGCCTCTCTTCGTGTGGCCAGCGGTTTTGTCCCAGACGACTTCCCAGCCCCAGGACTCTTTCTGGGACCACGAGGGGGCTGCGAGGAAGGAAGCTCAAGGAAGCCCGGGGTGCAGGCAGGCCGGCGCGTGGCGGTGCCTCCCCGGGAGCCGGTCTGCACTGAGCCGTGGAGGACAGCGGGTGGGAGAAGCCGCTTTCCAGTTCGGTCACGGCTCAGGGAGTGGGGCTGACAGGACACTCAGCACTGCCGTCCACCATGGGGAGAAACTACAGGGATTCTTTTTTCCCAGTTCAGTCCCTGGAGCATCTCCTTCTCCCAAGAGAGAAAGAGAAGGCCTCCCGTTGGACCAGCGGCGTGCCTCGTTCTCGGCCGGGCCGGAACTGGCTGGCCGTGGACACCGGAGTGTGCCTCTAGCCTTGGCCACACACGCCGGCTGCCCAGCGTCTCACCCGCACCGTCTCGTCGGTCCCGCTCAGCCCCCCTGGGACCCGCCTTCAGCCCCATTTTGTGGAGGCTGCAGAGGAGGACCAGAGAGCTTCAGCAACCTGCCTGAGGTCATGGGGCCGGGAACCCGCAGAGCTGGAGCGGCGGCCCCGGCGGGAGGGTGACGGCAAGCGTGTCCTGTGGCCCCGACGGTTCTGGTCCGCTAGAAACATGCTCTGCTCTTGGATCGCGTCACAAATCCCACAGGTGTGACGCTCACACGCACACAGCCTGCAGATGGGGCTTAGTTAATGCACGGGTTGGCTAAGCCCCCAGATGACCCCATTTAATCTCTGACCGGATCGCTTTCTGTCCTGTATAAATAAGGACGTAACGAGATGGGGAGCCTGGCTTCGTCACAGCGTGAGCCCAAGCAGGAGTGTGAGAACCCACAACTTCAGACGGCAGACTCCGCGGAGCCCACTTAGACCTGACGGCCTCCCCCTTTCCAATCCAAGAGGAAGAAGGCAGGTACCCTCTTTACTGACGTCTGCAAGTTGAAGAAAAACGACTGAGATTCAACAAGCTAAGAACAAGTCAAAGCCCATCGTGGTATTCAGTATTTTTCCTCCCACTTGTTTTCAGGACCGGATCCCCGGAAGCGAGCCGAGGTCCTGGAGGGTGATTATAAAACTCAAGGACTCTGGGTTCTGCCGGGTCTGAACAGAGGGGCAGCCCGGCTCCGGCCTCTTGTACCGAGACCGCATTGCCTCCAGGCTTCCTGCCTTGGGAACGGACGATTCTGGGAAGCGCACGGTTGTCGGGAATGCCGGGAAAGGTAACCCTGGAAGGTTAATGCTTCCTCTCGTCATGGGTAGCTTTCTCGGGGGATGTCGTCAAGTAGCCGACAGGACATCCCGGTGAGCCACGACGCTGCGTGGGGATGCTTCACCGAAGACGGGACGGGTGAGACCGTGGACAGTGGGGCCCTTACACAGAAGATACGAGGCTCTGACGAGTGAACTTGTAACATTCCCTGCTGCTTTCGGATTGCATGTGGACTTGAATAATGGCTCTAATTACTTCCGTTACGATTCTACCTTTGAACCCACGTCAGACAAGCATCGCAGCGACCGCCCCTAGTTCTGGGACGACTCAAGCGTTACTTCCCCGTGGACGGTTTTATTCGCCGGTGAACAGGCGCTTCACACCTAATGGAACAACGTCCTTCCGCACAGAACTTCAGCGCGCGGGCTACCCTGAAGGCCGGGTGACACTGTCCAGCGTGGACTTGATAATGCGGCCCATGGAGCTGCGGGGGCAGGGGGCTCTCCCACAGCACCGCGCCCCCTTCGTCCCCACCCACCAGGCTGCTAAAGCTGATACACCCTTTGCCGTCTGGCCCAGCCGCCCATCTCTCTTCTGGAAAACAGCTCATTACAATCATTCTATTTTACCAAGGCCAGCAACGAGAGAGGCCTGTGTGTGTGAGTCGGAATTGGAAGGTTCCCAGCGACGGCCCAGCCCCCTTCCTTGAGTCGCAACCTTGCTGGAAACCTGCTTCCGAGGACCTCGGAATGGGACCTTGTCTAGAAGTTTTTGTCCAGACTTCATTCATTTATTTGAGCACGCAAGAGAACACACGTGTACGTGTACGGGGGGGGGTGGCAGAGGGACAGGGAGAAGCAGGCTCCCCGCTGGGCAGGGAGCTCACATGGGGCTCGGTCCCAGGACCCTGGGATCATGACCTGAGCTGAAGGCAGACGCTTCACTGATTGAGCCACCCTGGCACCCCAGAATGTGACCTTATTTGGACCGAGGGACTTTGCAGATGCAATTAGCTAAGATGAGGTCAGGCTGGGGTCGAGGGAGCCCCCACCCCAGTATGACCGGTGTCCTTTAAGGAAGAGACGCGGAGACAGACACAGGAGCAGGATGACCACGGGACAACAGAGGCAGAGAGGGAGTGATGCTCCCGTGAACCGACGGCCACCAAGGCTGCCCGCGGCCACCAGAGGCTGGGGGGCTAGAGCACAGCCTCCCCCACAGCCTCAGAGGGAGGCCGACAGCTCATCTCGGCCGCCCGGCCTGCACCCCGCGAGAGCGTCCCAGTCTGCCTGTGGCGCTTGGTCACCATCATGCTGTGTTTACCACGGAGGAGCGCGGCTGGGGCAGGCTCGAGGCAAAGAGGTCCCACGAGGTGACGTGTTTGGTGCTCACGAGGCAAACGACTAGTTTGAAGGCACGTTTGCTTGTCATGAGTTCTGTGCGTGAGTGTGGGGTGGCCTGCTGGGGCCGGGCCGCGGGCTGAGCGGGCCCTGAGCGGGGCGGTCGTTCCCACCCCGTGTGCGTGCGTGTGTTCCGTGTTCATACGTGTCAACCTGCAGGGGCACGGGTACTGCTCAGCGCTACTACGAAGCCCTCATGTTCCTGCTGGAACGAAGCCGTGGCTACGCCCTGCGTTTTCAGGGACTGAAACACACGGAGAAATGGAACATAACGGTCTGCCCCGGTGCCAGAGGCAGAAGCTCACCACGTGGTGGAAAGGTCCCAGGGGGAGATCTTCCATCCTCCCTCTCTCTGGCCGGGATCTTCGAGGCCTCAGAGCGTCGGAACCCTGCGCAGGACGGCCCGTGCGGGGCTCCGATTCAGCCCCGGGTCCTCAGGGAAGGAGTGAAGCCCAGCGGCCAGGCTCTCCCTTGGCTGCCCCACGGTGTGGGCACCTGTTTGCTCGGGGCAGCCTCACTTCTGAGACCGGAGAGGAAAGCAGATGGAGACCACGGCTCCGGGTGATGTGAAGGAAGAGTTTTCTAGATGAACAGAGAGCGGGTCCCTGGCTTTCCCCCTCCCTCATTCTACTCTGGTCCCTTCTCCTGCCCACTCCCGGGCCACGCCCCACTGAATTCACCTCTGCTTCTGTTGGACATTTAGTCACGCAAGCCTGCTTGTTCTCTCTGACGGCCCGGCACCTCCCCAGACCTGGCACGGACACCCCCTCTCCTCCTGACTCCCCCGGCTCGCAGCTCCCCTGGGCCGACACACAAGCCTTAGAGCGGGGAATCCTACAACAGCCGGGTCTGGCCGGAGCCTGGAACGTAAAGCAGACACACACTTCGCTGTCGGGCCAAGGCTGCCGTGTGGCCTCAGAGCCCTCTTTCTCGCACAAACAACTTCCACCCACCCACCTTCCAGGTTTCTTTAAACTGAAGCCATTAAAGCCGCGTTCTGAACGCAGGCTCCGGCTTTGCGCGGTTTTCCCTGGTCGCTGACTCGGGTCTCGCCCGTGGGTGATTCCAGATTTTTAAAAACACCGGCTTGCTCTTACATAGTCTTTTCAAAATACTCTGCTTTGTTTTCAGAGAAAAACCAAGTCTTTATTATTTTTTTGCACTCGTGTTTCAGCAGTTTGCACAACACCTAGTCCCATCTCAGACCTGCAGCAGAGACGGCAAATAGCGCGGACGTGAGCTCGGAGAGGGGCCCGCGCGTCCGTGGGCCTCACGGGGAGGGGAGGGTGGGCGACCCCGGTTGCGGCGAGGCGGCCCAGACTCTCAGTAGGAGACGACGGCGTCGGCACCTAATGCGAGACCCACTGGGACCTGTCGCTGAGACCGCGGCGAGCGGGACTTGCGCGTCCTCACACACACAGGGGAGGGGACCGCGTGAGGTCCGGAGGCGGCCGTCACTCCCCGAGGGGTCACCTTTCACCCTGTACGGTGTATCAAGTCTCCGTGATGTTCCCCTGAAGTCTCTAGCGATCTGTCGAGCCACCTCGGTCAGTCCACAACAGAGGGCGGCCGGGGACGGCGGTGTTCTTGGTGCCCTTCTCTCTGCCATCGAAAAAGTATGGAGTCGCTCGTGCACGTTGGAGGCTCCTTGTTCCTTATCCATTCAGTCTCTCCCTGAATGTCAGTCCTTGAACGGAGTCGGCCGACTTTAATTCTGGATACAAATTTTCCCACCAACCATCCTTGCCGAGGCTAAGTGCGCTCTTCGGCAGGGGCGGCGCTGGGGGCGGGGACATCATTTTGGGGGAAAGAATGAACGTCTTCAGCAGAGTTTCTTATGCTTTGTTTGGCAGGAAACGGTCGAACTGAACTCGCAGGGGTGAGTGCAAAGCCCACGGAGGGGGAACTTAAAACTCGCCGTCCCAGTAGATCCACAGGCCGGAGTAGGGGGTCGGCCCCGAACCCGCAGCTCACGCTCCCCTTTCCACTGTGCTTCTCTCCCGTTTGTTGTGGTAAAACACACGCAACAGGCAGCTATGCCATTTCAGACGCTTCTATGTGTGCAGTTCAGCCGCATTAATTACATTCCCAGTGTTGCTCGCGCACCACTGGTATTTCCAGAACTTTCCAAATAGAAACTCAGTGTGCATTAAGCAAGGACTTCCCCTCTCTCACCCCTTGCCCCCAGAGCCCCATCTCCTTCGGCTTTTGTTCGAGGAGATCCCAGGCTCTCCTGCTTGCGTGTTCTGGTCTGGCCACAGTTCCTCAACGAGGCAGTGACGAGTCCTGCTTCTATGGAACTTAACACCAAAGTGCCTCCGTCGCGCGCATCTTATACAGTGAGTGAGTTCATGGGACTTGTCTGCTTGGGCTTACTTGAATCCAATCATGTTATAAATTATCTGGTGAAAATGCAGCGGGCGGGTGGTGGGAGGGGACAGGAGGTCCGTGTACGGACCCGTAGCACGGAGACGACAATGTCGATTTTACACTTTGGATCCCCCCAGGGCAAAATCCACACAGATCACTCCAAAACTTCTATACCTGGGGAAAGTTGTCATCATTTTCCTCAGGCATAAAAGTGCTTGCTTTCTGAGCCAGTAAGAGCATCGGACAAATCTGAGCTCGGCGGAGCACGTTCCCATCTGGAAGGCTGACTGTTTCAGCAGATTTCCTCACGTCGTTTCAAACCCGTCTGCAGAAGCTCCAGCCGACTCAGAACTGGTTTATTCCGGGTCGGGGCAAATTCCTGCCAATATTAGAAATTTGAATTATCAAATAAATACCGATGGAGAAAAAAAATCAATGTTTCTGGAATCGTGCGAAGCCGTTAGCACACAAGAACAGCAGTGACGCGCGCCTACGAGCTGGGGCGTCCGGGTTCTTACAGCCCTCATCCCCTACCCTTCTCCGTAAGCCACACTTAATACATGCAAACATCTGTAAAAGAAAATAAATACATCTGACAGTATAATTTCTTTTAGTCTGCGCGCTGATTTCTCAAAACACGTCTCATAAAAAATAAAATCCCATTTGGAGATGTACGCATTCCACCCGACTTCGAGAAGGAAAAGGGATATCCGTGTCCTTGATCACGAGGAGATCCCAGGCTGGCCACAATCCTGAGGCGCATGCAGTGTGACAGTGGCGGCTTCTCGGAGGCACTCAGAAGCAGCTCGGATCCTGGGAGCAACGAGTGTGCTTGCAGAGTACGATCTGGCTGATGCTGTGTTCTTTGCTAAAGGCTGTGAGGTCTTAGCCTAATAAGCATAATCTCATTACACTGCAAATAAAAGTTTCCTATTTATCTCCAGATTTCAAATGAATCTAATAAGGCTTATGATACAGCCACCCAATACCCTAATCATATTTCTGCCTATCTAAAAGCAATCAGTAATGGTGTTACAGCAGAACGCGCCGACAATGCCTCTGACACAGAGAGGAGAATGAAAGCCCAGCTGTACTAATTAAATTAAATGCTAGGCTGATGGAATACATTTGCCGCAGCCGGGAGAGTATGGGTGCAGAATTAATAAGCATTACGGCTCAGAGCGAGAGATGATATCATAATGGCCGCCCGGTTTTGATGTTGAGAGCCTCATTCAGATTCAATGTACCATAATGTACGGGCCTGACAGCTGCTTACAGAGGTGCCGAGCCTTGAACAAATTACCCGGGAACTTTCTCGTTTCCATGCTCCTCACCGAGGGACGCGACTACTTGCTGGGCCCCCGTCGCCTAAAACCCGCCCAGGCCGCGCCCCCGGGAGGCGATCTGCTTGTCCCTGCCGGCCCGGCTCAGCTGTCCCCCGGCTGGGACGTTTGGGTGTCCTCCTCGGTCGCTTTCGGATTAAAACCACGGAAGGCACGGCGTCAGCACAGGCGGGAAGAGATTGCGCTGGCATCAGCTTGTCCTCGGGGGCTGTCCCCGCGTCTCCCCGGGAAGGCCAGGGCCCGGGGTGACACTGGCACAGGGGGCCTGGCCGTGTGGCCCCCGGGAGCGTGGCAGGGACGGTGGGCCAGGGGGCCTCCCGGTGCCAGCGCCGCACAATCTCCTGCTCATGAATGAGCCGCGCTATCTCCCGGCCGCGGTGGCGGAGCCCTGGTGCCAGCCGGTCGGCCGCGACTCATTATCATGAGAATTTTGACAGGATATTAAATTTACTAATCCTGAACTTTCCGGACTGACCCTAACGGGGAACAGACAATGCCGGTGTCTGCCGGGAAAACATTCTCTCCGCGTTCTCCTTCCTCTGCCTTCTCTCCTCCTGCGAGCCCGCGTGCGCCCGCCGTCCCCCGGACCCCCGCCTCCAGTGCCCCCAGCCCAGGCTACAGGCTGCCCTCCCCCCGGGATGCGTGCTCCCTGTGGCAGGAAATCCTAAGAAGACGCCGCGCCCCTGCCCTCTGTGGGTAGGTGTTTGCGAACCCAAACTCTGGGCGCGTCCTTCTGAATGCACCGGGCAGAGCCGAGGGTGACCCGTGGGTCTGCAGGGCGAACGTGACGGCGCGGCTGTGGTTTCGGACACTTGGACCTGAGGTGCGTGACGGATGCACGGAGACACACCTGCACACCGGCCGCGGCCTGGCTCCAACCCGCACGCGTGTGCGTGCTCAGGCGAAGACACGCCCCTGCGCACACGGCCCCTGCCCTGGCGTGGGGTCTCACGGCCGTGCTCCCCTGGGACGTACCCCAGGAAGACGCAGCCCCACGCCGATTCCAGGCGCCGCAATCCCCGAGAGGCCCGCACGCGCTCGTGTGTGCTCGGAGCTCCCTGCCTCTCCAACTGCTCGCTGTCGCTGCCCCGCAAGCCAGACACCGCACATATGTTGTGATAGCAACTGGTACTCCTTGTTTATTTTGTCTATAAATAACCTGCAGCAGACCCTATGAATATTTTTAGAAAGTTTCGGGCATCACAGCGGAATCCGGCATCTTGCCCATTCATAAGCTCTCCGAGCTGCAGAAAAACAAAACGCGGCACAGATTTCCACTGACATTCTGCCAGTGTGATCTCTAAATAATTCAGCATTAAAATCTGGTCAGCTCTCCTACCTCCCCGAAAAACTCCTGCAAATACAGTGCCAATTAAGTTGCTGAAAACAGCAGATTTCCACTGATACTCTACAGATAAAGCTGACCATTAAATCCCCATTTAACGTCCAGGCAGCGGGAGCCGCTGACAGCCTGCAAAGCTTGTAATCTCATTTAACCCCTCCTGTCACGAGCAGGCCTGCCCCGTTAGCATAATGCCACCAAATTAGACCTGGCATGGCAACAAGAGAAAGAAAAACCTCTTTAGCTTAAAAGTCAGGCCACAGTGGGCAACCCTGACCTTCAGCATGGCCCGCTCACCCACTCCGTTCTCCAGGGACCCTGGAGACATTTACCCTGAGAAAGGAAGAGAGAAGGACAGAGGTGGGGGGGGGGGCCCGGCCGCAAGGCACTTGGATTTCCCTGGGGGCAAATTACAGAGAATTTTCCGAGACAATGGAAGGAAATTTCACCTGGGCTTTTTCAAGTCTTTCTTTGGTAATAAAAGATGAACCCCGATGGCTGTGTTCAAACTCTTTTGGCTCAATATTTCTCTTTGCCTGCAGTGGCCTCTGACTTCGAAGCCAGGGGACGCCTCTGTTGGAACACAGAGTTCCCCACTCCATGCCTGAGACAGTGTGCATTTTAAATGAGGTCATCCTGGCTGGGGGCGGACGCCTTCAAAGCCCACGTTGGAACTGGCATTTACTGGAGTCTGTTTTCATAAGGAAATCGGCGCCTCTGACAGCCAGAGCTCACGGCTCTCTTTCCCCGAGTCCGACTGATTTTGTTGAGTGGGTGGTGGCTGACCATGGGGTCCCAGCGGAGGTGCTGGGGGAGGGCTCTTCAGGTCGAACCCAGGCTACCCTTGGAGAAAGAGCCACCCCACGTTTCACGCCTCCCTGAGCATCCGAAGCCCACGACGACACCAGGGCACACTCCATTTCAAAGGAAAAATAACCCCTTCTCCATTTAAACAAGCTTCCTTCCCACGTATTAAGTAAGGTTTTTGTTTATTTTTCCCCTGAAAAAGTAAAACACGGTTTCAGGCCAAAAGTCAGAGGGACGTCTCCCAAAGCTTGCATCCGTGTGTCTAGCGCGTCTTCGGACCGGAAGACCCCAGACACGGCGGCACCCTCAGAAATCCTGCCGCAGGTCTTCCTTTGCCGGCCTTCCAAACATTCGTGATGGATCAGACCACGGGCTTCTAGAAGTCCTGGCAGCGCGTAAGAGACACAGAGAGAGCCAGAGAGCCAGAGCCAGAGCCAGAGCGCGGGGACAGAGAAGGGGGGAGAGCCTCCCCGTCTGTGCCCGAGGGGCCCACTGTCGGTAGGAAGCAGCTCGGCAAACGTATGAATAAATTGTGCTCTGCAAAAAGGACAGGGAAGCCAAGATGCTTGCAAGCGGGAAACTTCGGGGCCTCCCGGGCTGTCAGCACGCCGTCCCGCGGTGCCCCCGGCCGGGCCCTGGCCCCGAGCGGCTGCGGCCCCCCCAGCGCCTCCCGGGACTCACCTGTTCCCGTTCCCAGGGCCCACGCAGCAGGAAGGGACCTTCGGCGCGTCTCGGAGCCGCAAGCCCTCTCCGCCGCGGACCAGTACCTGCCGCGGGCTGGCTCCGATTCCGGATCCCGCCCCGTTACACATATATATTTTTCTTTCCTCGCTCCTTGGCCAAAGTTCGCTGAGACCGCTTGCAGCAGCTGCCTCAGTGTTCCGACTTCCCGGGGCTGCGGTGGCTGAAGCCCGGCCTGGCCGAGCCTTCCGGCGATGGAGCGGTTTATTTAATTTGTCAGGATAATGGGAGCGGCTGAATGAGAGGCAGAGAATGCAGTGTGGTATAAAAGAAACAAAGGCTGAAAGTACCACTATTTTGATTCCCTTTTTAAAATTACTTCCAAAGTGTGGTATCTATTGTGGAAAATAGTGCTGAACAAAGCACAGTGTCTTGGCAATATTCACGGAGCTCACTCACCCACAGCCGGCGCTGCCCGTCCCCTCGGAGGTAGAATACACTTATAAATCATGTATTGCAGGGACTCGAGCTTCCATTGTGTCCCCAGTGTAAACAAAAAGGCAGACAGGAGCTGAATGGCATACGGGCAGCGAGGCCGCGCCGGAGGCAGCCATTCCCCCGGCGCTGGGGAGGGAGCGCTGAGGTCAGCTGAACCCCACCGAGGGCTGCCCCACTTTCTCCTCGTCGTCGCCCACCGCCCCCGACTGGGACCTGGAGCGATTTCCAGAAGCTTCGCTTGGGACGCGCAGGCTGGGGACGCGCCCTGCCGCCTACACTCCCAGGAGGAAGGGCCACCCCGGCTCTTCCGACAATTTCCGGAAAGTTCCGCATGGAGGGCCCATGCGGCAGCCACTCGCACAAGTCTCGGCGCACGGGCAGACCGGGCTGGTCCCCGCGGCGCGCGGCGTGTGTACACGTCCACCCGTCGGTGGACACGGGCGCCGGGGCCCTCGCTCACGTCCTGCTGCCGCACGCTTCTTCCGAAGGGTTAGGGTTAGGGTTAGGGTTAGGGTTAGGGTTACACGTGAGAAAGGGCCTCGCACCCGCCTTCCCTGCCAGTCTGGGGAGGAAGCACTCTTTGACTGTAGGTTTTCTCCTGGTCAAACCTCTCCAGGCGCTCACGCCGACAGGGAAAACGAGCACTTTCGGGGCGGTCTTCGCCTTTCGATGGGAAGCGGGTAGGTTGGGCTTTTTCCCCGAAGGGGCCGTGCCTGCCTTCTGGAGACCTGCCTCAGATGGCGTCTTGGCCCTTGCTAGAAATTTGTACTGCACACCTCACCCCGCACCAGCCGTCCCGTCCCGGGGTGAACCACACCTAGACCCTGAGCCCTGGACCCGCTCACGAGCGAGCTGTATCTGGAAATGTGTGTTTGCAAAGTCACTTGCTTCTGCACGGACGGACTGCGTGGTCGTGGGGAGAGAGGCCCGGCCGCCACATCTGCGTGTCTGAGCCACCACGGCCACGAACCCAGGAGCCGTGAGGGGACCCAAGGACAGGTGGCGAGGCTCCTGTGTCCTTCAGGGTCGTTCGGGCCTCAGGTGCAGAACACATTTCACAAACGAACACGCCAAGTCTCCCAGAGGCCAGGGGGCCCGGCCCCGGCCGTGCGCGGTGGGCAGTCTCCGGTCTACTTGGCCCCACAGTTCACTCTCCCGTCCCAATTCCACGAATTAATGCGCCTTACCTTAGGCTGAAAAAACAAAAAACAAAAAACAAAAAGCCCAGCTCGTATCTCTTGTTCTTCATATTTCCCGCCCCATATACAATTCTTCTTAAAAAAATTTATCTTGTAACTGAAAGTTGTACCTTTCCCCCATTTCACTTGGCCCCACTTCCAGGAGTGCATTCTGATTCCCTGAGGTCGGTGTTTTCGGATTCCACCAATAAGAGATGAGAGGATGTGTTCCTCAGATTTAGCTCATTCAGCACGACATCCTCGGGCTCCATCCACGTTGAGGCGAACGGCAGACCTCCTCCTGAATAGTATTTGCGTGTGTGCGCGGGTCTTTATCCAAGCTTCTGCAGGCGCACACACCTCTTTCCACGCCTTAGTCATCGTGACGATGTTGCTCTTATCCTGGGATTCCTGCGTCCTGTGTGCTGTGTCCTGCGTCCTGTGTGCTGTGTCCTGCGTCCTGTGTGCTGTGTGCTGCGGTGTTGCTGCATTTGCCCTTCCAAGGACCCTCCGTGCTGGCGTCCAGAGCAGCCACCCCAGACCGCCTTCCCATCAGCAGTGCACGAGGGGTCCCCTTTCTCCGCATCCTCGCCAACACCTGTTGTCTCTCGTCTTTTGATACTAGCGTGTCTTTCAGTGTTTTAAGGCTGGGCCCCCTGCCTGCCCAGTGTTCCCAGCTCCTCGGCAGCATGGCTGTGTCCTTAGCTGGGGGTGAACGCCCGTGTCACAGTCCTGTTCTGGAAGTTCTTCTCGCTGCAGCACACTTGCCTGTGCGAGAAAGGTGGACGACGAAATACCATCCAAGTGGGGTTCCAGATTCCGGTCCGGCTGTGACGGGGCCAGTGTCCAGCCTCTGAGCTCCGGCTCCCTGTCTCAGAAACGGGGACCAAGGGACACTCGCCGTTTGCAGTAATGGGAACAGAGTGTTAGAAGGGAAGCATTCAGGATGGCTGAGTCAGAGCCTGAAGACGGGTCCCGAGGGGCACATCTCTTCTTAGCTGTGTGAGCATCGAGCCCACATGGGTCTTGAAAGACAGAGGCAGAGCCTACATCTGTGAGCCCCACGAGCATCCAGAGCCCTCGTCTCCATCCCCCATGGCCTCGCGTCTGTCGGGCCCCTTCGTTGTGGCCACCGTTGTCGGCACTGGAGGCACGAGGAGAACGGGGGCTTCTGGGACATCATGCTGGGGCACGCAAGTGTGTGTGACGGCGGGAGCTCGCACACAGCCCACCTGCTGCCTTCCTCTCACAGTGGAGGTGACGGGGCCCCATGAGCCTGGGTCGCGGAGCCTCATGGAACAGCTCCTCTGGGAGTTACGGGATCCCGCTGGTCTAACTATCCCATTTTACAGAGGGAGAAACCGAGATCCAGGAACTTTCTTTACTCGAGACTGGTTAGGAGACCGACAGGCATTAGGTCTCAGATCTCTGAAGGCTCCCAATACTTTGAAATCTCTAGACACAGGGTCCCCAAGCAGCAGTGGTAAAGGCTACAAATGTAGTTACTTCCGATGCGCAGACATGCCAAGAGACTCTGCGGTTGTCTAGAGTTTGAAGTTTTGTCCGCGAGGTTCTCGGACCGTGAATGGCCGAACAACAACTCATCTGGGGGGCAGGGACCGAGCCTCCGCGGCTTGGGGGGCCTCCTCTGTGCGATGTCCTTTCTGTTTGAGAGCGACGTCCTGCGCACCACGAGTGAAGTGGCCGGGCTCCTGGCCGCGTCGGAGCCCCTCCCCCGGCCCGGCTCCGTCCGCGGGGCTGCCCAGACCGGCTAGCCGTGGCGGGAGGCCGGGCTGTGGCCCCCGGGTTCAGAGACTGTTTTCCAAGAGTCGGAACGCCACAGACGGCCACTGTCCGCAAGAGGCGGTTTCAAGGGTTTTGGCTTCTGGGGTCAGTCCGAGCTCCAAGGCCGGGGCGCTGGATGGAGGCCAGGAAGTGAGTCTAGATCTCACCTCAGGTTCTGGGGACACTGGTAGGTCCTCCGGCTCCAAATCTGTCTTGACAGCTCATGTCTATCGGCAGGACCTGTCCCCTCACTCGCACGTTTCTAGAGACACGTGTGCCTGTGACGTGTGTCAGGACAGCCGCCTCGGGGAAGGGAAGTCAGCGCTACGTGTGCGTCTCCGGCTCCTAGGGAGAAAGATGCTACGAAGTCTAGGCAGTGGAGGTCTTCGTCTGCAGGGGCAGCCGGCAAGGGTCGACACCCGGCCCCGCCTCCCACTTAATCCACATTCGCCGAGATCTCCCCGACTCTCCTGTGGGACTCCTGCAGGCCGTGGTCCCGCGAGGCAGGGAGTGTTCGCGCTCCCCGCACGGCTCGCCGGACCGTCCCGTCCGACCCGCGGGAATCTGCGGTTCTGCCCTGAGGCACGGGTGGGAGGGTTTAAGCAGCGTCAGTCTGACTCTGAAGGTCTCGCCGAGAGTCGAAGTAGCACGTCGGCTTCATGAGGCGCCTCCTGAATTCCGTCGCACGTCGCTGGGCTCTGGGCTGTCTAGATTTTCAAACAAGGATTTCTGTCTACTGAGGAAGAGTCACCAAAGGGGAAATTCACATTATTAGCCAAGCACTCTGCCTGCTTTGCGGGACTAAACAGCAAGCCCACTTAAAAAAATCCATTCTCCAGTCCCCAATTCTTTTCAGCTCTTCTTTCTCCTCCTTTTTTTCATACGCTATAAAATTCGCCACAGTCTTCCCTCCCAGCCGCACAGGATCAAAAGCCTCTGTGCTAATCCTCTCCTGCGCTGCCCAATTAATCACTTCTTGATTACAGAGCTTGGCGTCCTGCCCTCCCGCTCACCAACAGGCTCGCGCTTCCTCCTGCTCTGCTCTGCCGTGCGGTCCGCCTCGTTCTCAGGCTCCCACTTTCTCCCCTCATTTTTCCCGTTCCCCATTTCATGCTCATGTTTTCTCTCAGCCTCCTGGAAATCGGCCCGCGCCCCCACGCGCTTGGCACACCCGGGGCAGGCCTGCTGCGCACCTCTGACGGCAGGCGGAGGGGGTCCTAGCGCAGGGTGGGAGCCACGCACCGTGGCCCGGGGCCGTGTCCATGCCTGCCCTCTGGGAGCCTCTGGAACTGTGGAAAGGGGGGGACGTTTGACGGGGGGGGACGAGCATCCGTGACCGTGGCCAGCGCAGTCCCCTGCGTGACCTCTCCCACCGCCGGTTCTGGGGGAAGTGGCCGTGGCCTGCCGACGTGGGCAGGCAGGGCTCCTGCGGGGCTGGTCATCGTGGTCGTGGGGGGTGCGGCCGCTGCGGCTTCCTGCCTCATCTTGCGAGGACCACCGCGCTGCCCGGGGAGGCCGTCCTTCTGCCGCCCGTCAGACGGCTATTCCGATACTAGATTTACTCGTCAGTAACGAGAGTGACCTTCATCTGAGCAGCTCAGTGGGATGGTGAAAATGCGCGACAAAAGTGTCTGCTCTCACATAAAATACTGGATACTTTACAATTTGTGTTTTTCTGAAGGTCTATTTTAAAACTTCATTATACGGCATAAGAACATTTCTGATCCCTCTTTATGTAATTGCCCTAAAATGCAGGCCTTTCCTAAAATCACAGGTGTCCGCCGAATTCTAGGAGTGTGAGCTGAGCAAGGCACCTGGACCCCAGGGGGACCCGTGAGACGAAGCGGAAGGATCACTGCCAAGTGCTGTAGACCGCACGCCATGAACACCCAAACGCAAGCGGCTTCCCTCTTGGGTGTTCCGGAAGGACACACTGGCCCTGGGGAAAGTGGCTTACCGGCTCACATGTGCCCGGCAGCACATGGAAACCTTCCACGGTCCCTCCACGACACCCTGTTACTGACGCTGAAATGAACACGGCGCCCGAAAACACAGCCTCGTGGCCAGGAGGCTGCCCTGATGATGACGGCCCGGGTCCCCGAGCCTCGAACCCTGGTTTCCTGTCCTTGTGCTCCCCCCGCCTAGGGCTCCATCCCGCTGGTCAGGCCCCAGTGCCCAGCCACCGCATGGCACCCAGGGTGGGAGCCACGAGCCCCGGGCGGCCACTGAGACCTGAAATCCTGCTGAATCGAGGGTGGTCAGTGCAAACACATATCAGGTTTTGAAGATTCCTATGAAAGAAAAGTGCTTTAAAACATGTAATGTGGAAAAAAAAAACATGCAATGTGTATACTCTATTTGGGAGCTATTTAGGGTTTATGGCTACGCTGAGAGAAAGAACCAGGGATGCCCCGAATGGCCCTGGCCCCCATTATCCACACCCCCAGCGACGGGGACCTTTGTCACGACGGATCGCCAGAGTCCACAGTCACAGTAGGCTCCTTCTCAGGATTGTGTTCTCTGTGGGTCTGGACCAACATGGAATGACGTGTCCACCACTATGGGGTCACGCAGAGAGGTTCTACAGCCCTGATATCCTCCCTGCTTGGCTGGCTCGCTCCCCAGCCCCCAACGACCACCAATCTTGACCGTCTGTCCCCAGAGTTTTCTACCTCATGTAGTTGGAATCACAGGCTGCCGCCTTTTTTAACTTCTTTCGCTTAGCGATGTGCATTTAAGTTTCCTCTGTGTGTTTTTTTTTTAAGATTTTATTTATTAATTTATTTGACAGAGAGAGAGAGAGAGAGATCACAAGCAGGCAGAGAGGCAGGCAGAGAGAGAGGAGGAAGCAGGCTCCCCGCTGAGCAGAGAGCCGGATGCGGGGCTGGATCCCAGGACCCTGCGATCATGACCTGAGCCGAAGGCAGCGGCTTAACCCACTGAGCCACCCAGGCGCCCCTCCTCTGTGTTTTTGTTTTTTGTTTTAATTCATTTGAGAAAGAGAGAGAGACAGAGACAGAGAGCACGAGCAGGGGAGAGAGGCAGAGGGAGAAGCAGGTCCCCACCAAGCAGGGAGCCCGATGTGGGGCTCGATCCCAGGATCCGGAGATCATGACCTGAGCTGAAGCGACACTCAACCGACTGAACCCCCCAGGCATCCCCCTCTGTGATTTTTCAGGGCTTGACGGCTCATTTCTTTCCAGCACTGAATACTATTCCATTGTCTGGATGGACCCCGATTTATTTATCACTATTCTGCGGAAGGATGACTTGGCTGCCTCCTAAATTTGGATGATTATGAATAAAGCTGCTGTAAACATCCCTGTGTAGGTTTTTGTGAGGATGTCATGTTTAAGTCATTTTAGTAAGTATCAAGGCCCAGGACTAATGGTTTGTAAAGAATGTATTTTTAGTATATTGGACTACACCAAGTATGTGATTAAAACTAGTTTTCCTTATTTCTTTTTACTTAAAAAATGGTTATTAGAATATTTAAACTCACACTTGGTCTCTCATGGCCTCTCTCTGACAGCACAGGCCTGAAGATGCCTGGAGAAGCCGGTGGAAAGCGGTCGGTGGAAAGCGGTCGGTGGCCGGGCCCTGCAGCCATGCCACCCACACCAGGTAGATGAACCCCCATCCCCGGCCCCGAGTCGGAGCCCACGACAGTTGGCCAGAACCTCTCAGCTCTGGGCACCACTTCTGGTGGAGAAGAACCCAGCCAGCCGGGAGGTCTGGCGACTTGAAATCGAGACGAGTTAGAGCAAAGGGAGATCCTGGAGTTCATGTGCGTCTCAGCTTGGTGCCAGTGGGGCAGCTAGGAGCTGATGGGTCCGGCCGAGCTCCACGCCCCCCAGATGGCGGCTGGTCTTCTGTGCTGCTTCTGTAGGACAGGACACCTGTGCCGCGGTGGGCAGTGCACGACCCCAGAGGCCACGACGTGAGCTCCCTGTGGATGCGTCACCGCGGTGTTCACGTCTCCCGTCGTCCGACGGTCCACGCCACTCCCCGAGGCTTCCTGGCACCCACAGCCTTGTCTGCAAGCTCCTTCCCGCGAGCGGGGGCACCGGGGACCGGGTCTGGGCTGCCCCGGAGGGTCTGCTGCAGGAGCAGACGGGTAAGGGGTAGCGTCCAGAATGACACCGCAGACATGGCCGTGCTCCAAGCCGACTCCGGCGCAGCAGCCACGGATCTCTAGGGCACCGGCGTGGCATGGCAGATGCTTCCCTGGGGAAAGGGCACAGACGGGGCTCCGCGGCTGAGCAGAGAGAGAAGAGGGTGTGTGCCAGTTCCTGTGTTTGTGGCCTGGTGGTCAGGGGGCCCGGCTTCCCGAGTGAGCACACCTGCTTACTGCAGGGACCCCACAGGAAGCTCGGGCTTCCTACTCAGAAGTCAGGGACACGATGTAAACTCCTCCTGAGAGCTGCCCAGCGACACCCACGCGGGCCCAGTTTGGCAGCTGCTCCGTGAAAATGCCCGGCCCCAGCTGCCCGTGGGGTCCCGAGTCCTGGCCCCACGCGTGCCCTCTGGGCTCCAGTGACGACGGCAGACACGGGCAGCTTCGCTAACACGCAGCACCTGCCGCACGCAGACGTGGCCCGCTCTCGCTGCAGCCTTGCTCGCCGGGTGTCCCAACCCTGCACCGCGGGGACCATGATTATTACTCCCGCCACGGAGGGAGAAACTGAGGCAGGAGACGGGGCGAAGCTTGGCCAAGGCCACACAGGGGTCGGCTCACAGAGTGAGGATTTGGGCCCAAGAAGCGAGGTAATCGCAGCAACCGCGGCAGGAGGTGCCCAACCCCCACGGTGCCCGCTGAGTAGTCCCCAGCTTCCCGTGGGAGCCCCGCATCTGGGCCCCGCTGGGGTGACGCCCAGCTCATGGGGGCCTGGGGGCTGGAGGCGTTCAGAGAGACGGGGCTCAAGGGTTCAAAGGTGAGGCTTGGAGGCGAACTGAACTTGAGGTGCCGAGGAAAGACACTTCTGTGTGTCCGTTGCTGTCTCGCAGACGCAGCGGGAGGGCCTGGCCCGGAAGCCCAGAGCTGCGGAGCCTGTGAGCCCAGCCTCCCTCACGCTGTCCCGGGAGCGCCTCAGAAACCCAGACGCACACACTCGGCTTTGGGTCTGCAGGGTTTATCTACAAATTGGTCATCCTGGGTGGCTCAGTTGGTTAAGCGGCTGCCTTCGGCTTGGGTCATGATCCCAACGTCCCGAGATCGAGTCCCACGTCGGGCTCCTTGCTTGGCGGGGAGCCTGCTTCTCCCTCTGCCTCTGTCTGCCACTCTGTCTGCCTGTGCTTGCTCTCGCTTCTCTCTCTATGGCAAATAAAATAAAATCTTAAAAAAAAAAATTGGTCATCCACATGGGATGTAAAACAGTGCCCCAAAAAATTTTTTAAGAGGAAAACCTTGTTTTCAATGGATCTTTACAAGGTTCTGTGAAACACCAAGGTCGGCTGGAGGTCTGCTGCCTTAAGGAGAGCCGGAGGTGGGGGGCACGCACTTCCACAAGGTGGGGGCTCACCGCGCAGCCCAGTGCACAGAGCGCGGTTGCAGGCCTTCGGCGGGACGCACAGGGCCCGCACCATCCCCAGGCCGGGAGCCGTGGCTGCTGGAGGCTCTGGAGACGCCAGCAGAAGAGGGACGACCCTTCCTTCCGCCCACGATGAGCCCTTGTCCACGATTTCGGGGGGAAGCAGTGAAGCCGCGTCCCCTCTGGGAAAGGGACCACACTGGGCCCAGGCTCATCCTTGTTTCCTCCTGGCTGTGCAGTTACAGCCGTCCTTCCGGAGACAAGCCTGGAGCAGGGTCTTTGCGGGGGAGAGGCGAGCGCTCAGAAAGGTGAGGCTTAAAGTTCCGCATTTAGGGCGAAAAGCAGGTGATCCCAGGGCCAGCCGGGAATTGGAGGAGCCCCGGCCAGCGTGTGGGCCGGCCAGAGAACCGCAGCCTCCCCAGACGGAGGGGCTGCCCCTCGCCCGGAGGAGGCCTTCTGCTTCCCGCCCCGGGGCCGGCATTTTCTGCAGGGACCGCTGTTTCCGACTTTGGACCCGTCCGGGCAGGTTGTGCTGTGGCCACAGCCTCTCAGCATCTGCCCGGGGAGATGTGTCCTCAGGAGAACACGCCACTCCGAATCAGGGCGCGGGACCTCTAGGGTCCAGACCCGGCGGCCACTGGCTGGCTCATGGCATCACGGCCCCAGTGGGGCCATAACAACCACGCTGAGCCCGGGTGGATGCCACTGCCCCGTCGGTCCGCAGTGATTCTCAGCCACCCTGCCTCCAAGCACGCAGACCCGCTCCCGTGACAGGTGCGGCGTGGTCCAGGAACGGGGACTTGAGGTCATTGCCAGAGAGACCGGAAGTGGAGAGGGAAGACTGTGTCCGCGTGTCTGTCGGCTCTCAAGCTGGCTCTGAGCCAGGGGACAGAAGGCTGAGACACTGCTCCTAGGGCCGGGATGGCCAAGACCCAGGTGCCAGCCGTGCTGCTGTGGGGCGAGTGACAAAGTGGAAATGGAGAGTATCTCAGGGTCAGTGAAGTCTGAAGGGAGTCGGAGGGGAGTCCGTGGGCCTTTTGGCACAAGAAGGCCGTTGCGTGTCGGCAAGCATCCTGAGCTGAGAACTCGTGTCCCTTGGTGGCCCAGGCCATCCCGCGGCTTTCTGGCCAGACCAGAAATAATGGGAGACTCAGGGATGGCAGAGTCCTCCGGGGGAGGGCCATCAGGATGGTAGCAGAGCTGTGATTTTGTCGCCGACGACAGGACCCGCGGTGGGTAAACAGCCCAGAGATGGGGCATCAAGCAGTTTTCGTTGCGCAGCTATATGCACCGATGTCCAGAGGACGTGTAATGCCAAAAAACCTTTCAGGTTTTTTTTTTCGGTTTGAACAGCTGCTCCACCGTCCCAACTGGAGGGCAGCTACCAAAGGCTATGGTAAGGAGTGTCTTTCCGACAAGTTTGTGGGAGAAAAAATCATCTCAGTAGAGACCACTTTCGGCTCAGGCCCCTCGCTTCACGAAGACGAGAAGGAAACCTGGGGCGCGCCGGCTCTCACCCTCCCTCTCTGCGGAGCACTTGCTGGGCCTCTCTGTGCCTGACTCTGCCCCAGACCCTGAGAGATGGCCTGGCTGCTGTCCCCTGCCCTCACGGCATAATGAACTGAGGGCAAGGGACCAGGCTAACGGGGGCAGCTGCTAATCAGTGGAGGGGTCTGTGGGAGCCTCCGCGGCCCGGGGGTGCTCAGGCAGAGCTGCCGCCTGGGGGAAGCAAAGAAGTACATTCACGTGGCTTTATGCTATGGACTTGCTTGCGGTCCAACAACATCATTTTCTGTATTTCATAAATATTGTTTTCTTTATTGCCTCATTCAGCAAAAGATCTGAGATGGCTTGAAATGATCCACAAATATGAGAAGATTAAGTAACTGAGGGAGTCCACCTCATCTAGTAAAACTGAGGTAAAATGCATAAACCATTTTATGTAACAGGAGGCTCATAGAGGGGTTGGGTTCATCATGCCGAGTGCAGTCATTAAAAAATACTAAAATATATACATAAGAAAATAAACAGCCCATTGTTTCGCCAATCAGATAACCCCACCCACATAAAAATAATTCACACACAACAAAGAAACGCGAACATTATAGAAAAGTACAGAATGGAACGTGAAATCCCTCAAAGCCACCATAATTTCCCCCAAATTCCTAGTTCTGCCAATGTTAACCATAACAATTTCTTGTGTTCCCTTTTAGGAGAAATAAAATAGAAAAGGTAATCTATTTTTTTTAAACTCTCCATCCATCCATCATCCATCATCCAACCTTCATCCATCCACCCATCCATCCAAAATCTCCATCCATCCATCCACCCATCCACACATCTAATCTCTCCATCCACCCATCCACCCTTCACTCTGTCATCCCTCCGTCATCCACCCATCCCACCGATCTTTCCGTCCATCTCTTCATCCATCCGTCATCTCTCCACACATCCATCACAATCCGTCTCTCCGTCTCCCCATCCATCCATCCGTCCACCCATCTCTCTAATCTCTCCATCCACCCATCTGTCCTTCCAATCTCTCCATCCCTCTCTCCTGCCAACCATCTATGCCAGGTTTAATTTGAATGAACAATCAAGAAGTCTCTAAGGTTTCAAGAACAGGTGCACGGTGAGATAGTTGGAGCCACTTCTATGTTAGGCCTGATTATTCCTGAGCTCTAACTTCTCCTTGACGGGGTTTCAGTAGGAAATACACATACCCAGTCTTCTCAACTTCTCACTATGTTGTAACAGTTAAGAAAAGGTTGGCAAGGACTGGGATTATTTCTCAAGGAATTTGTAATCTGAAGGTGTTTTTACGAAAAGTCCTAAGTGGAATTTTAGTTGGCAGCCTGTATTTGTGTGGAATTCTCAGGTGCATGAAGAGTGGGCCTGCAGCTTCCTTGACTGCGCACATTTTATCCAAGCACGAGGGGTGAGGCATGCCAGGGGAGCCACTCTCCTTCACTCAAATCCCCGTCAGGCTCCACGAGGCTGGGGATGTTGCGTTCAGCATCGGGGGAGTCACACCAACTCAACGTACAGGCAAACCAACGGATGTGAGGAGAAGCACGAGGCCGTCTTGAACAGACGGGACTTTGCAAAGCAGGCGGGTTACATCCCCTGGGTTGAGACGCAGGTGGAGGTCTAGTTTTGATGGGGCCTAAGTCTCTTTAATAAAGACCTGAAAACTTGCAAACTTACCATTGTAAGTATAAAATTCCATACAGAGCTTTGGAAAGGCCCGTGGAAGTGAGGGTCCTGCGCTGATGCTTTCCTCGCTTCACGGAACGTCAGTCTCCGCCAGGCCCGAGCATCAGGCTCACGCGGCCGTGGGTTCTCGGAGCTTCCCGTGGGGGCCGCTCCCCTCCCAGAGCCCGTGTCCCAATATCCGGAGACAATCTGATGGTCCCACCTGGGAGGCCAAGGAGGTGCTACGGGCATATTTCATCTGGTCCAGAGACTGGGGATCCTTCCACGTGCAGGACACGCCCCGTCCTCTGGACCCACGACATCCGCAAGGCCGAGGCTGGGAAGCCCGGGGTTACCGGTGGCGACACGCTCCTACAGAACGCCAAGTTCACCCTGTAGCGCGTTCCACACGTAGGGCTCGAAATACCGTATACGGGGCGACTCAGACTCCACAGGGTGGACATAAACGTTCTGCTGCCCCGTGCTGCGGCCTCTGCCCGCTGGTTTCAGGCTCCCAGGCTCTTAGAGTCAGTCCCGCTCATGCCGTGTGACCAAGGGCACTGTTTCCACCTTGTCCTTTGTCCTCGGCCACCAAGTAATATTTGAATCTGCCTCGACGAAATTAATATATTTTAATGCTTATACCCATAAATCATTCATCTCGAAATCCGCATCTCTTATGAATAAGTTCATCATCTTCATTCACACTTTGTCACAAAAATTAAGAGTTTAGCTTTTCGAAAATTTCATTTTCCACTTGTCTTTTATTTGCAGCAAGATAGTAAACCAGCAGATTAGCTTTTCTTTCATCACAGCAGAGGAGGACGAACTAGAACGTAATACAATCAAAACAGATTGCTTGGGGAAATAATTCCTTTATTTAAAGGAATTACCAATAAGCAGCCGGCTTTCCGAGGAAAACAAAACCGTCACGGAGCCAGCCAGGGTCGGAGAACGCGCAGGCGGGATCGTGTTCTTCCGCAGTTGCTCTTCCGAATGACAGCATCGCTCGGCCCCTGCGACGGCTCCTTAGCCTGGAGTGAGTTACGCTCCGCGCTCACATCGGACGCTCCTCCTGCCGTCTGACGGTGTAAACGCAAAACACCTTCGCCTCGTGCACAACGGAGCCGACGGCCCCTGCCTGGCCCGAGTCCAGGCGGCACCACGTGGCCACGCTGGTCCCCATGTCCCGTGCACCCGTGACGGCACTCACGGCAGGCCCCCCGAGCCGTGCGCCCTCACCTTCTGCTAAAACGCTCCAACTGGCTGGGAGCTGCTTTGGCCACAGGAGCGCACCCGGGGAAGACGTTCTCCTCTCGAAGGTTCGGTGACAGCAGGAAAAATCTACTGCCACGCGAGGGACAGCCCAGTGGCGCTTTCATGAATGTCGTACGTCCGCATTAAAGTAAGCACATGCTGCCCACTGACATCACGTCTATTTCCAAAACAATTTTAAAACAAATGAAAGCAAAAGCCTGAAATGAATTTGTATGTTTGCTGTCTTGGGGTCATTTTCACTGTATGAATAAAGGAAAAAGGTGAATTAAAGTCATCCCAGGGTATTACTTGTAAGAGGTTAAAGTAGGTGCTAATGGGCAGATTAATTCCGTGGGGGAAATGATGTTAAATCTTTCTGAAACCTTGAAATTTCTCGAAAGCATTCTCGCTGCTTTCTTGCACTGCAGAAATGCAATCGTCGGGCTGGATAATCTGGCGTCTTAAATAACTTTGCACTTAAGCCCCGTCAATTTGATCTTCCAAGGTTAATTGATTATTTCAACAAGCATTCTTGCCAGAAAAGATCTGAGTGCTTCCATCTTTTCATTAATTCATGCTGTTTGGTGAGGAGGTGAACACACGAAGGCGCTGCTTGGTTTAACGCTTTCCTGACCCTGCCTCCTCGAGCGCGGAGACGCAGGTCAGGACACGGCCTCGCTCAGCTGAACCGCGGCCCCGTCTGCGCAACGAGCGTGCAGACGCAGACCCTCACACCCCACACGCACACCCGGGTTTCCCAAACACAGATGCGCGTGCCCGTTTTGTAATAATACAACAATTTCACTTCGACCGCTTCCCCACGGCTGGCGCTCGGCCTCCCCGGAAACACCAGACCACTCATGCGGGACAAAGCCTGCTCTACCAGCGACCACGTTTGTCGTTGACATCCCCCTCCAAGGGGCGGCCGGGACCCCGGAGGACCACGGCTCACACAGACGGCGGCTCTGCTCACCGGCTGAGCAGCTCGACCTGCTCCAAAGTCAGGGTCTCTGTCACGGGCGTCCACACGGCGCGGCAGTAACGTGTTTCTTAGACAGAAAGCAGCCCCCGACCCGTGTCTTTCTGAAGTCCCTCTGTGGCGGCAGTTCTGCTTCTGAAAGCAGCCATGTCCAGTCCCGAACGCCGGGAGGGCAGGGGACGGCGGACTCCCTCCCCAGCAGAACGCCGCCATCTCCTCTTTCCCTCGCTGCCGTTCCTGACCGGGCGGGCTTGGACAGCGCATGGAAGGATGTCCCTTCGGCAGCCAGTCTGGGGCCGGCGGCTCCCCTGCTGCCACCTGCCCCCACGCCCCTCGCGCCAGCTGGCTTCTGGTCCGGTGCCTCGGTGGACCCCTGCCCCGCGTGCCTTGGCACAGCCCGTGCGCGCTCCAGGGCGAGGAAGGGGGAGGGAGGCCCGGTGCGGGCAGCGCCGGCAGGGTGGGCACCGCCGGGCAGAGGCCGGGAGCGCAGCCGCGGCTGGCAGGACGCCCCTGCCCTCCCTCTGTGCGCTTCCAAATGAAAGCAGCCGCACCACCCCGATATTGGAAGGAGAAGGCCACAGCTTTATTTACATGACACAGAGAGGGGACAATAAACAAGCACTAATCATGGTCATTACCCAAAATCATACAAAGCGGGGCTGCTGACCGCTTCTGCGGCTCCTGGGCTAATTCTGTTCCTTTCCTTTCCCTCGATGATAAAAGGGGGAACATGACAGAATCATGAGAGCAATCCAGGGTCCCCAAAATCCAAGCACGTGTAAATCAAACATATACGAGGGGCTCACCGTGCGGCAAATTGGTGTGGGAACAGGCAGGGCCACGCGGCGGAGGCCCCCGGCCCGCGACATGACAGGTGCGGCTGCCAGCGGGCCAGGGACTCCAGCCCGGCAGGAATCCTGGGGTCCGGGAACGTTCCAGCCCGGTAGGAATCCCCGGGTCCGGGAGCGTCAGGGGACTGTTACTAGACAAGTGTAAT
The DNA here is from genome assembly GCF_020171115.1 of Neogale vison. Taxonomy (NCBI): domain Eukaryota; kingdom Metazoa; phylum Chordata; class Mammalia; order Carnivora; family Mustelidae; genus Neogale; species Neogale vison. Next base: position 165,701,910 of record NC_058095.1, on the reverse strand, counting down.
TAGGATCTACCCTGCTGCTCCTAACAAGCATTTAATTAACTTCCAGGCAGGGTAATTAGCCCCAGATTGCAGCTGATTTCCGTCCTCACCTTCTGCCGACGCGTGGCCTGCACGGAGGCGTCCGGCCCGCTGACAGCCTCATGGCTAGCGTTGGTGGCGGCAGACTCTCCAGCCTCTGGGAAGACGCACCCCGGTGATGAGGTAAAAGACGCCAGAACACGGCCGGCCGGGTCCCGGGGGATCCCAGAAGTTCGCGGACCCCTAGGCAGACGCAAGGCTGTCCACCAGGAGGGGAAGGACGGTCGGCTCTTGACGTTGCCGGCTCAGGTGCAACGAAGGCAAAGACGCCCCAGAAGCAAAGCCAGGACTCCCCTCTGTGCTGGGCTTTGCCACCCACGGCCCCGGGGCGCCTCTTTCCCCAACAAACCGGGTGGTGTCTGCCTGGCCATCTTCTCCCGGAGGACACGGTGTCCGACAGACGCCCTGGCTGACCCCCGCCTGTCGCGATGGTACAGAGAATGGAGGGCAGGGCCCAGGCCCCGGGGGCCCCAGGAGCCACCACCTCTTCGCAGACGCTGCCTCTCGGGTGCAGGCCATGTAGCCTGCTCCGCGGTGCCCCGGCGTCCCCCCACCAAGCGCAGCAGCACCTGTCATGCTGCCCTGGGCCCGAGGCGTCGGCTGGGGCAGAGGGAGAGGTCCAACAGGCCACGCTCAGCCCCGAGAGGACACGTGCTGGCCCGCGAATTCTGTTTGCACACCCCTCAATGGTGGCCCTTTCCCCAGCAAGCGAAAGACGGAGGCGGCTGCAGGGTCTGTGGGCCCACGACTGTGGTCCGTCCGCATGACGGAATATTCCTCAGCCCCGGAGAGGACGGTCCACATGGATGGGCAGACGCAGGAAGACGGCACACACACGGGGTCCCGAGAGTCCTCAGCCCCATGGGCAGGAGGCAGCACGGTGGGTGCTGGGGGCGGGGCAGTGAGCGTCCAGTGGACACAGAGACCTGGTCTGGGAGGAGGAGAAGGTTCTGGAAACAGTGTGGTGGCTGCACCGTGGCCTGAATGGGCTCACGGAGTCTGTGGTCTGTGCAATTCGCCGCAGTAGAAAGGGAATCGGTTCTTCATCTTCTGCCATGTGTGCCCGGGAGCACATCGGGGCACTCAGGGGCGCTCTGTTACTTTCTCCCGGATCCCACGCACCAAGGCCAGACCTCTCCATCTGGGCCATAGCACCACGGGGACAGCCTGAAGCTCCTTGAGTACGTGCTGTGCTTGCGGTTACAGGTGGCTGGGGGACAAGGGGCTCGCTCTCAAGTCCTGGAGGTGCATCTGTGTCCTAGGCCCCTTCAGATGCGACACACGGCTCAGCTCCTGTGGCTGCTATAGCCGCCCAGGGGAGGGGACTGTGCCTCTGTCCAGCCTCAGGGCCCCGGCCTCCGTCTCAGCAAGTGCCCCCTCCAGCCCGTCGGCCAGCGGCTCTCAGGCAGGGCCGCACCCACAGCCTGCGGGCCTCCCTGCGGCCCTCGGAGCTCCCACAATCTCACGCGTGTGTTGCAGCCCCCACGGCGTCCACACTCTCCCGGGCGCAGTGTGTCGGGTGGTGAGAGGAGCCGGGCCTGGAAACCGCACAGGGAGGCCCGAGGTCGGGTTCCCGTGAAGCGAGAGTCAGGAGGGAAGCTGAGGGGACAGTGTTGGGCCCAAGTGGGTGTCGGTGACAGAGCGTCACGGGCAGAGGAAGCAGCAGATGCAAAGGCCCTGAGGTTGGGTGACTTGCCTGGAGCTACGGAGCAGGTTCCCGGCTCTGTCTCTGCTCATGCCCCAGACGCACCGCTATGACGGTGTGTCATGTCCACTCCTGTCCTCCCTTCTCCCTGTCCAGGGCGGCCAGGGAGCCTTGTGTCACCCGCCTGTTCCTCTTTGGGCAAGACCTTGACTCCTAATCATGTGCCAAACCACCTGAGGATGCGGGTGACCTTTCCAGTCACTTCCACGCTGGCGAGGGGGACGCGGCAATCGGGGCACGTGCACTGACCCTCAGGGCACAGGACACGAGGACACACCGCCCTTGAACTGCCTGATCTTCCATTGCGTGGGTTTCCACGAACACGTTATTTTTTGCTATTTCTGGAACAGCGTCATTACTATCTTGTATTTGCCCCAAAGAAGAGTGTCAAATGGTGAGCACCTCCAGGGCTGACATGGTCTTGGACACAGTAGGGAAACCTGCCTGTGATGTGGACACTGGGGCCACTTCAGGTGGAAGCTGGGGGGTGGACATGCGCGTCTGTCGGGGGAACCTGTCTCCGCTCCTTCATGGCTTCCTTCAGACCTGGAACGGCGGCTCCGTGCGGCCCCATGGGTAGCCACAGCCACGGCCCCCGCCATCGCTCCGAAGCTGCAAAGGCAGACACACGCCCGCAAGCCACAAACACCAGCTCATGCACTTGAAAATGAAGAAGTGGCTGTCCGTCCTCCTCTTGGCTTTCGGAGGAGAGAGAGAACCCCCAATCAAACCGGACAGAAGGGGCTGGTGGACCTGCCCGCCCACCTCCCGTTTCTCCCGGGCCCCTGCGCCGATGTGAACTGACCCATGCCCGTCCCCTCCTCCTGCCTGGGCTTCCGTCTTGGTTTTACGACCATCCCACCTATGGTGCACCTGCTTCGTATCTGGCTGTTGCCCCCCCCCGCCCCGCCTGCTGGAGGGCCCCGTGTCTGCTTTATCTGCGGTTCCTGACACCGTGTGCCGGATGCTCGATCAGTATCTAGTAGATGAGTAAAGAAGGAATTAACTCCCCCCAGTGACATCAGGGATTAGGAAAAAATAAATCAAAAACAGGAACATCCTAAGTATGTTTTGAGTGCGATATTAACTCAATCTGTGTTTTTAACTAAGCTCTACACCCAGCGTGAGGCTTGAACTCATGACCCTGAGACCAAGAGTCCCAGGCTCTTCCACCGGAGCCGGCCGGGAGCCCCGATTCCGTCAACCTATTGTTCTTGTCTGCTGAATTTTCCAACGGGAACCGATGTTCAGAGGAACGGTTGTGAATACTGGAAAAGTCAATTTAATTGATTCGTAGAATCAACATGTTCACCGCGTGCTTGCTGTGTCCCCGGCATGGGGGGAGCAGAAGCAGGTACGGCGCCGTCTCTCAAGGAGCTTAGGAGGCACCTGCCGGGGCAGGCTGCAGATCCCTCGTAAGAAAGAGCGCAGGGAGGGCTCTGAAGGAGAGGACCCCGTCCTCACGGGAGGCGCCTACATCACCGCGGACCCCGCACACTCGGCAGCACGAGCCTCCCCCCCGGACTCAGCCTCCGGAGGCGTCTCGGCCGCTCCCCCCACGCCTAGCCCTCACGCCACCGTGCACCCAACCTTCCCTGTTCGAGGACATCCTAGAAGGAACACTTCAGCAGAAAGGCGCAAAATGACCCCAGCGAGAAACGAAATTGTGCAGAACAGAGCCACATGCAGAGAATTCAGTGTTTGTCCCCTTGTGGGGGACAGACACCAGCACTGGCGCCTGTCACTCGACGTGCAGAAAGGAAACATCACTGAAAACATTATCGTTTGTGTGCATAAAAATGAACTTGGGCAAATAGGAAACAGTGCTTTCTTCTCGTTTCCTACCCCAGCCTTTCCACCGTGGATTTCTAGCCCTTCCTCAGAGCACCTTTGCGAAAGGCAGAGAGATGGGGGACGTCGCGGGATTTCCTGCTTTGTCACGGGAGGTCCAGGAGCCTGTGCCTGCTGGGGACGACGGAGTGCAGGTCGCTCTGTGGTCGTGGGTGGCGAGGACACTGCTCCTTCCCCACGATGGGGACACACGCGGCAAGGAGTCCCGGGCGGGCGGCTTCCGGGTCCCAGGACGGGCCGGGCACGTCTGCTGACCTGATGTGGGGTAGCGGCTAGATGGAATGGGACATCACAGTCAAAGCCCCGCAGAGGCCTCAAGAATGAGTCAGGGGGCTCCAGGGGCTCAGTCGATCACGCATCTGCCTTCGGCTCAGGTCATGATCTCAGGGTCCCGGGATCGAGGCCCGCGTCGCTCCCTGCTCAGCGGGGGGCTTGCTTCCCCTCTGCTCCTCCCCCCCTTACTCAAATAAATCAATAAAATCTTTAAGAAAACCCCCCAAAGATGCACATGGTCTCATCCGTCTCACACACATCCACACATATGAACACACACACACTCACACACTCAGATGTTCAAACACAAAACCCGTGATCCAGAAACCCGACCGTTTCTCCTCAAATATGTATTTTCCATTCTGTTGCGCTGTGATGTACGGGGATGGCGAGTTCACCGTCAGAAGGTCTCGAGCTGCTAAATGCCCTAAGATAAGGTAGGATGGTCCGGAGCTTCCGAGCCAGGCTTTCCGAAGACGCTCTGAGAAGGGCCAAGGCGGGTGGATTCTCTGAGCTTCCGCTGTGCGTGTCGCGTCCGGCCCTCGCTGAACTTGAGTGTGAACGAAGATCTTGTGGCCCGACTGACTCGTTTGACCTCCTCGCTCTGCCTTCTGAAATCACAGCCGTTTTATCATGCTTTTCCTCACAGTGAGCCAACGGGAAAGGTGAAATACTGTGCCGAGGGAGCTGGGCTCGACACTCACCCCGCAGTCGTTACTGTGCTGGTTACGGCACCCGTGACAGATGACACACCGGGGGAGGGGACGTCCAAAGAAGGGCAGAGAATGGGGGACACTTCACAAAGTCACGATGTTCTGCGGTTTGTGGGGTGGTGAGTGGCCCCTCCACCGCGGGGGCTCTGTGGGGCTGGCCGGGAGGAAACACGGGGGCTGCAGGGGCGCCGGCTCTTTCTTCCACGCTCCACCCGGAGATGTCCCGCGCACGCTTCCCTAGCGAGCAGCCACGATTCTCCCCACAGTCGGGAGGTCTCCTTCCTTTTGACGAGAGCACACATGTGATGCTGCGTGTTGTCCGCATACCGTGGAGCGAGCCGTCCTCGTCATCACAGGGGTGTGACACAGGCGTGTGTCACACAGGGGGGATCCTCGTCACACAGGGGTGTGTCGGCACCACCAGCACAAACGGAAGGAGCCGGTCCCACGGGTGCTTCTGTCAGGTCGGCCGACGGCCGCTCCCGGGAGCGTTGTGGGCCGAGCACAGGGGAGGGAGTCCTTGCACGTGCAGGAGACAGGAGCTGCCCGAGGTGAAGATGGGCGGACCCCGCGGCCGTGTGCGCTCGCAGCCAGGCTGCCCACGCTCCGCACTGCGACGGAGACCTCGTGCGCTGCGGGCTCGCGGGTTGGTAGCTCGTGTAGGAAGCGACCTCGGCACTTCCGGGAGGGCTGGGTGTGGCCGGGGGCCAACGCGGGGACACCTCCTCCAGCCCGCCCCCTGCTGCCCCTTGAACACATACCCTGTGCAAACGTCACTTTCTGGGAAGAGAGAACACAGCCATGGAGACCGGATCACGAGTAGCCGTGTCCCCGATGAAGCGAGGTGCGTCCACGGGCCCGTCTACACGGACTGCGGGACTTCACCTGCCAGGTGACTGTCCTGCGCCTGCGTACACCCCCCCAGGGAGAGAACGGCCTGGGCGTTTCCGTCCACACTCGGGGTGTCCCTCCAGGAGGAACCATGTCACCATGTGGTTCAATGTCCCTTTCAGGGACACCGGTAGGTGGCCAGCTTGAGTGTCCGCCCAGTGGCTGCCAGAGGATGGGCACAACCAGCAGTTTCTGTTGTTCTGCTGGACATAAACGGCATCTTGCGTAAGGCCCAAAAGGAAGACCCCGCGTCATGTGCGGCCTTGATGTCTGGTGCTGCTGGGGCAGTCTCAGGCGGCCTCACGGCAGGTCCCCTCCCAGCTCTGCAACCCCGGATAAGGTCCCCCAGCCAAGCAGACCTCCTTATCACGGGGACCAGGCCCAGCGCCTGCTTCATCCTGAGTGGTGGGCTTCAGCTCCCTGCCAGCCCGTGGACTCGTTCCAGCAAGGCAGCCGCGAGCTCCTGGAGGAGCCAGGGCACCCCCCCCCCCAGTGGTGTCTGCTTGCTCACCCCGTCCGACGGAGGGGCCCCGAGCGGCCCGGCCTGAGGAGTGCGGTCCCCTCCCTGGGCTGAATGTGTGTCACTCCGGCCTGCTGTCCAGCTCCCCTGCCCCGCCTCATCAGGGTCCGGCCACCCCCGTAACCTGCGGGGGGAATCCTCACCAGGAACCGAGCCGGGGAGGCAGGCAGCTCTCGGGCAGCCGTCCGGGCTTGGTAGCAGGACCAAGGACGGCTGGCGGATAAGCGGCTCGCGCCACGGGGCACGGCTGGAACGAGAAGTGGTCGTGGGGAAGGAGGCGGTATTTGTTACGCTGTTCGGGACGTGCTCTCCTGCTGGCTCTGAGTCCCAGCTCCCTCCCGCTCACCTTCTCCTCCAGATTTAACATTCTGAAACGGGGCGCACCCAACAGTCCACCAACAAGGGCTCCTCGAGGAACGGGAGGCAACGGCCCGGCCCCGCCAGCTCCCAACCTACATGCGAGAGGAGGGGTGCACGGCTGTGGGCACAGAGGAGGGCCCTGCGGGGCTGGAGAGGAGCCGGACGTGCAAAAATCCCACTTCTCACTGCACAGCGGTGCCGGGCGGGAAAGGAGCTCAGGCCCAAACCAGGAAGAGACGGGTCTGGGGTCAATGGGTCCAGTTGTCCTTTTAGAATTTATGCTAAAACACTGGAAGCGCTCTCACTGTTAGTTGTGGCTGAAACAGGAACGTTGACTTCGGCCGCCGCGATAGCGCAAGGGAAACACTCCGAACACAAAGTGGTTTCTTTCTTCCTAATGGACGCACCAAGAGGGGCCGGATCAGCCTGACGGCCGGCGGAGTGGGTGCGGCCTGCGGCCAGCTGCCCGGCACCCACGGCACCCACACGGGTCTGCCCTGTCTGCTCCCCGGGGGGTCCTCGCACCACAGACGTCTCCCTCACGGCGGGCCCGCGGCTGCGCGACTCGAGTCCCCAACAAGGCGGAGCCTGTCCATGTGGCTGTGTCTACCGCAGTCTACACCGGCCCTACCCAGCTCGGTCCGCCCACAGGGCTGTCTACATGGCCCTGGCCTGGGGCTGCCAACCCGCATGTCAGGTCCCTCTGTAGCCTGTAGCTTCATCCCGTCCACGGTTCACCGCCAGACACAGGGAGGCAGCACGGCCACCCACGGTGCTGTCCACGCGGGCCAGCCGGGGACCTGCATGGCCGGTCGCAGACCTCGGTGCACGTGTGTTGCCACCAACGGACCGGCAGCCACTGTGTGCTTTGTGCTGAGCTGTGATCTTGGGGACCTGGTGTCACTCAGAGAGCGCCGGACGCGAAATGCGTGCGTGTTGGAGTCCCGGGCGGAGGACCGTCTGTGAAAGCACACGGGTCACGGACGTGGACATTTGTGTGGCCGTGTGCACGGGTGCGTGCGTGTGCGTGTGGGTCTGTGTGCAGAGAGGGCGGACCGGACCGAGAGGGCGGAATTTTTATTTCTTGGGCGGCTATTGTGGGGAAATTTTCTTTCTTTCTTTTCTTCCTTCTCCCCTTTTCTTTTCTTTTCCTTCCCTTTCCCCTTCCTTCCTTCTTTTTTTTTTTTTTTTTTTTTTTTTTACCATATAGACATCTGTCTTTTTTTCTTGGCAACAAGCTTATCTTACTTCTACAATCAGAAAAAATCCTATAAATATATGTAGATGATATAATTTTTTTTTGCAAAAGTTTTCATCCAATTCCTGAAAGAAAAGAGACCGGGGTTAACTTCCCGTTAACCCCCCAGCGAGCAGGCAGCCCACAGACACCCCGTCCCCACGTGAAGGGGATGGAAGGTCGCCGGGCTGGGAGCTTGACACCCGGACCCGAGGCGCCTCCAGAGGAAGAGCGCAGTCACGTGCTTGTCGCTGTTCGGAGCCCAGCCCAGGCCAGTACTGCATTGACCTAGTACTTTTCTATCAATTGACTTCAAATCGGCTCACTTCTCATATTTAGCCAGGCAACAATACTGCGGAAATCTTGGGTTTGATGTGCTAGTTTCAGCTTTTTCTCTCCCAGTATAGGTTAGAATAAACACATAGCCATTAAAATAAAAAGCTCCTTCTGTATCAGCTCAGACCCCCGTGGCCTTGGGAGAAACATGCAGAACCAGCAGGAACGGGTCTGTGGGAGACGCACGGTCTGGTGAGTGAGCCGAGGCCTGGCTGAGGGCGCGGGGAGTGGGGTGCGGGGTCCCAGCCCGGACCAGCGCTGAGACCCAGTCCAGGTGGGAGACACCACCACAGCAATGCTCAGAAATTGGGGCATTTGGGTTAGATTACAGATTTTTTCTTGATGAATGCAGTTAGCCCATACCTAGTTTTTGTTTTTGAGAAATGCTATTAGAAGTCTTCGTAAGATGTGTGGGGCTGTTGTCCTGCCTTGGTGAACCTAGAACAGGAGTACGAAATGGTGCTTCTTTGCTGGTTCTGGATTGTGCACGTTTGTCGGTCGTCCGCAATATCGGTCCTCGTGATGAAATGGCAAAGCTGTGTATGGGAGCACACATGCCTTCCTCGCCTGGGGCCGGCCAGGAGCCAGCAATGGGGGACGTGGGCACCCCCCACCCCGGAAGAGCAGAAGGAGTGAGCCCTGGTCACCAGCTGACCTGGGCACCTGGGGGGACCCTGCGCACACACAGCGTCAGGACCCAGAGACGCAGCGGAAGGCAGTAGGAGAGCCAAGCGCACAGTCGTCCCTCTCCTCCTTCTCCGCCGCCCCCCCGCCCAGGAAGGGAAGTTGCACCCCAGAGCCAGCGGACCGGGCATGTGCGGCCTTGCAGGTCAGCGTTGTTCTCGGCTGGAGGCAGAAGAAAGGTGTGCGGGTGTGACAGGCTCCCGGCCACGTTTCTGCCCTGCAGACCCGATGGGCACGAAGGTGATGGCAGTCGGGACGGGAGCACATGGACACGCCCTCAGGGTGACCTGGCACAAGGCTGTACCCGTTTCCGCTCCTGGGACTTCACGCCGCAAGCGCTCGAGCAGTCTGTGCCCCCGCGAGCGTGTGCGCCGCGGGGCTGTTTGCACAAACGGGAAGTGACTCACTGCCAAAGGCGGTCGGAAGTAACTCAAATGTCCCACCGTCCTTGTCGGTGAAAAAATAAACTGCAAAACCGTTCGCTCAAGGCAACAGGACGGGTGTGTGGAAGGTGGAAGGGGGAGGGGCGTCTGCGCGGATCTGGGGAGAGCGGCAGCTGGTCGCGCGCTGGACGCCAAGCTGTGGCGCCGCAGGAAGCACGTCTAAGTCCGTTGACACACGACAGGGCAGGATCGGAAGCAGAGACACGGCCAGCGGCACCGCCGTCGGGCCGTCCACGGCAAGGCCCCGGGACACCAGCCGCAGGGGCCGTGCGCGCGCCCAGGGAAGAAGGCTTCCTGCGCTTCTGGTTCTAGGCCTTATCTGAGGGATCTTACAATCCACGCTTTCTCCGTCTGCGAGGAAGCTACCGGTGTCGGCTTCAGAGAGAAAGCGGCGTGTGCGCCCGACGCCTGTGCCCGAAGGGGAAGAGGAACATGCTTGCTGTTTCCAGCCATCTCGGCCACCGAGGACCACAGAGCGCACCCGAGTTCACACTGACGGGGAGGGGCACCTGGGGGGCTCCGTAGCGACGAGTCTGTCTTGGGCTCAGGTTGTGATCTCGGGGTCCTGGGATCGAGCCCCACGGCTGGGCTTTCGGCTCAGCAGGGAGCCTGCTTCTCTCTCTCTCTGCCCCTCCCCCTGCTCATGTTCTCTCTCTCTCTCAAATAAATAAAAATCTTAAAAAAACCAAACTGGTGGTAAAGTTGGGCACATGCCTGCTAAGTCGTTAAATGCATGTGCCTTATCCTTATTTGGCGTGGCCTTTCTTAAGTCTTCTTGATTTGTTCAATGACTGAAATAGTTAGTGAAGAACTTTCCCTCCCCCTTCTGGGCCCTCCCTTGCTCTCCCTGCTCCCCTCCTCCTTGTTTTCAATTTCTTTCTTCTTCGGGCGGTTCTACGATGGAGCCTTCTCTGAAGGGAAGAACAGAATTCTCTGTGGAGGGACAGTGGCCGTGACCCCGGCAGGGATCCACCGTAGCCCTCGGGGCAGGGGCCGTGGGCAGGCGCCTCCGAGATTAGCTCTGACAGCCTGGGACAAGGTGGGCACCAGGCCCACGGCAGCCTGAACGCTGATGCTGCCCCGGCAGGGAGCCCTCCTGGCTCCATGGGGACACCCTGCCCCCCCCCCCGCCTTGGACCAGGCTGGGATGGCCACAAGCCCTCCCCGAGATAGCTGCCCCTGGGTTTCAGGAAACGGTGACAGGGGACGGCTCTGCTACACCTCCCACCCCTGAGTCACCTCTGGGGAGAGCTGTCCCCGACCAGAGGCAAGAACGGCCATGCTCTGTGCCCAGACTTGAGGTTACAGGGTAGGCAAGGGGCCAGAGTCCTCCTCTACAACTGACACGGCTTTGCAGGGGAGATGTCGGAGTCTGAAGCGTTGAGAACTGCAAACAGGAGAGCAGGTGCTCTAATCTAGAAACGTTTTCACTATTTTGTTTACATGGAAGTTTAGTGAAGCAGAAATCAGTAAAAAAGACCGTGAAAACACGAAGAAAGAGACCTTCTGGAAAATCGGAAACAGCAGCATACGGCAGGCAGGTGGGCGTTACAGAAAACCACGGGCGTCCCATGAGGACCACCGTGAGCTAGAAACGAGAGCGGAAGCGGCACTCCCTAAGAACAAGCTTCTCGGGGCACCAGGTGGGGACTCCAGAAGAACTGGTCGGGAACGCGAGCGTCACCCTGGCTGGATCTGGAGAGCGCAGCCTCGGAAAATTATACTACAATCAAACGTAACAAATTCTATAACCGGCAATTTTAAATGGTGCATTCCAAATTGATACATTCTACACAAATAAAAGGACCTGATTTCGGGCTTTGAGCGCAGCCGTCTGCCTCTGTTTGCCGTGCAGCCGTCTGACTCCCTAAAAAGCTCTGAGCCTTTTTCCCTCGTGCACCTGCCTACCTTGGAAAATGCCAGCGGCTCCCGTCAGCAGCTCTGTGTGCCGCCCGGGCTGTGGTCCCCGACAGCACCGGGCAGAGCAGGTGGTGGCCAGGACGGTGGGGCCGATGCCCCGCCCCAGGAAGGGTGCGGGAGCCAGACCGCCCCGGGCCTTGGCAGCCCTCCCAGGGAAGGGTCCCCTTGCTGGGCGGCTCTCCACATCGTGTGACAGGTGGTGCCCCCGGTGTGGCCATTGTTGCTGATGGACGGGTCGGCCCGGACCCCAGGCGGGACTCATTGCCTCCATCTTGGGCCAATGCTCCCCGGGATGAACCCCCCTTTGAAGCTGGCGTCACAGAGCAGGGAGCACGTCGCACACGTATGGAACCGCACGATATTGTGGACGTGCCCGTTAATCTTCAGTCTGCAGACCTTAGCAAAGGTGCTGGAGCCCTCCGACCCTCCCTTTCCCCATCTGGAAAACGGGCGGCTCCTGGTCTTCCCTCCCGGGGCCGTGACGGCACCTGTCAGGAACTCGGGACACGGTGGTCCCGCAGCTTAGTGGCTGGGACCCCCAGAAACCAGCCGGTGCCCAGACACTTCATGGGGCTCTCCGTGCTGGTCTGACTGGAGCTGTGACCCCCTCACCCAGGGCACACCTGCCTCAGGCACTCACTTTCCTGGGCCTGTTCCACTTGCCCTTCCTCCCCCCAGGATCCACCTCCTCTGTGGGCTACAGGATCATGGGGGGGTCACCCCTGTGCTTATTTTCTATTCCTTCTGTGCACACCGTCTCTCCCCTTAAGGCAGACATGTTGGTGTATGTCCTTGGGGTTCCTTCCTCCTTCCCCACCTGGCAGAGTGCGGTGCCCACTGACGGATGGAGTCGTCCCGTCCAGAGGGAGAACCAAACGGGGAATCAGGACGAATTCAGGCTGAGGTGGAGACGGAAAATGCACATCCCGGGGAATGTTCTAGAAAAGACTGGGGATGAGGGGCTGAGGTTTAGGCACAGGAGTGGGCCAGGCTGCAAAGATGGGCAGCAGGGTGAGGGGGCAGGCGAGGCCTCCAGCTGGAGCTGACCCCAGGCTCAGCCCAAACCCTTCTCCACCTGTCCTTGTGAAAGTCTGTTTATTATACGTTTACTTTAATAAATATTTACCTTAGTAAATATTGAGTAAGTATTTGGAGAGAACGCGAGAACGTGCAAGTGCGTGGAGGGAGGGCCCGAGGGAGGGGAGACGGCACCGCGAGCAGACTCCCGGCTGAGTGGGGGGCCCGGCGCGCGGCTCCGTCCCACGACCCTGCGTTCACGACCCGGGCAGAACCCAGGAGTCTGACGCTGAAGACACGGAGCCTCCCAGGTGCCCGTGGTGAGCAATTTTCAGCCACAGCATCTCCACGGGTGTTGAGAAGCCCACGGGAGGAGGGGAGGACGCGCCGCCGGCAGATACGGGGCCAGCACAGCCGCGGGGAGCGCTGTTCGATGGTGCGCGCCCGGGGAGGTGCGAGCGACGCCGTTGTGGTGGGAAGCGGTGAGTCTCCGTCCCCGTCCCTCTCTGCGGTGGCAGTGATCGTGGGGCCGACACCGTGGGAAGAGCCACAGCTGCGGACCGGGACGTGTCCACACCGCACTGAACGCAACTCAGCAGCCCCGCGTGGGTCTGCGTGGGTGCGTGGGTGCCTCGCGCACGGCCGGTGACTACTGGTGACACAGCACCGTCAGGGGCGCCCGCTTCCACAGCTGCGCGTTCGCACGCCTTCCTCTGCTCCTCTCCCCGGTCGCGGAGAACGAAGTGTATTTGGGATTCCGGCGCAGGGTTACCTCTGCCTCCGCCACCTTCTGCTTCCAGAGATGCTGCCTACAGCGGCGGTTAACGCCTTTTCGCTTATTTTGGCACCGACGGAAGGTCCCTGAGCTGAGGACAACCTCGTCCGTCTGAGCTACGGAGCAGAGCGGTTACTTGCGCTCGTGGAACAAGATGTGAGGACAGGCTTCCCACAGACCCGCAGTAGAGTCCCATGAAAAGATCTGTCTTCCCAAGTGTCACCCCCGAGTGCAAGTCCTTGCCAAGGAGGGATGTTTCCGGACTGGAATCGGCCACGAACACTTCAGCAGGTGCGTTCCTTGCAGAAAGGTCTTATTTGACTTCCAGGATCTTTCCTGTGGACTAGGAGACTCGGGGTTGGGTCAACGGCACAAATCGCTAAGTCCAGGGACCTCGGGCAACTGTCTGAGAAACCGGTTTCCAGGGAGGAATGGGGGTCTGTCAAGACGGCCTCTTCCTTTCCTTCCACGCGAATGACCGCTCTCTCTAGTGAGGGAGCCGCGGGTTCAGAGGGGGCATGAGTAGAAAGGGGCACCCACCCCAGGGTCGATAGGTGGCAGGTTTAGACCTAGATCCTAGAGCTGTTCTCAAAGCCAGTGGGGCTCTGTTGGGGAACCCCTAAATGCCCACACAGTGTCACTGAAGGGAGACCGCACCCCGCCAGCAGCAGCGGCTTCACTGGGGGCCCGCTAGAAAGGCACGTTCCCAGGCCCCACTCTGACCACACTGCGTCTGACATGCTGGGGTGAGGCCGGCGATCTGTGTGGACGAGTCAGTCTCCTGCAAGCTCAGCCGTGGGCACCCCCACTCCCGTGCGCCCTCACTTGTCCCCTCACAGCAAGGAAGGCTTGCGATGGTCTCATTTAAATAATTGTGCTCGGCGGAGGGGCTCCGCCGGCATCCGGGGGGCTCCCAGAGAGCCTCACGTAGACACAGGCCCCAGGGAAGCCGTTCTGGCTGCCGGCGGGTGTGCCTGTCTTGTCTGGGAGTGCGTGCCCCTGCCCACCTTCCCCTGCTCACAGGCAAGACACAGAGTTTTCCTGATCTCTCCACGCTCCCCACAAGGGAGGACTCGAGCAAAGACTGAGAAACACGATGTCAGGGGAAGCCAAGGCACACCCAGAAACCTCTCCCTGCCTACACTTGGCTGCTAAAATGTCACCCGAGGCTGGGTGTTCACAAGAAGACATAAAATTAGTTCTTCAAGGCCAGACCCAGGGCTGAGCCTCCCCCTCGCAGCGGATCTGATAATGTCCCCAGGCATGCCGGAGGATGCGGCATGTGGGTTGCTATGGTGACAGGAGGCGAGGAGACAGAATTTGGAGGAGGACTGTGACATGTTGGAAGTGGAGACAGGCTTCCCAGGAGCCGAGCGCGCTGGGTCAGAACGCGGGCGGGGGCCACCAGCCTGCCCGTGATGCTGCTCTCCTCATACCCCGGAGCTGAGTCCCCTGGTTTTTGGTTCTGCTACAGTGTCAGGACCCCGAAAGTCCAACGCCACGGACGAGGGTCTCCATCCCGGGGCCTCCTTGGCTGTGGGCGAGCTCCATGGCACACCTCGCTGTCCGTGCTTGTGCGGGATGGAGCCCGGGTTTGCGCTGGGGCTCCCGGAGCGGACGCCGACACCCCAGGTCCGCTCGCTTGCACGCCGCGTCCCAGTGCGATCGCAGTGTTTCGAGAGGACTGTCACTCACGAAGCATGAAATTACATTTAATCACAAACCTAATGTAAATGAATGTAATCAGGTAATTAGAATGTGTGGTGGCGTGATATTTACAACATGTAGTGATGCACTTATCATGTTGTGTAAAATTATGTTAAAAATTGAACTTTGTAAAAAAAGGCCCTGTTCAGCGAAAGCAGATGATTCTGAAGTTCAGCGTCTTGATCGTTTCAACATTTCATTTATGAAACGCTGTGTTTAGCCAATACTTTTAACAATTTGCTAAATATGTTTTGTAAAAATCAAACAATTTCATAGTTAGTGGAGTGCTAAAAAAGCCGTAGGACCTATTCTCTTGGCTGCATATAGCTCCAACAGCTGAAACCATTTTAAAAAGATGCTTCATTACAAATCATTGAAAATAGGAATTCAGAACAGAAATGCTGACACGATCCTTTATTGCAAATGAGGGCCTTACGCGCCACCAGATTCCTGAACGTGACCAAATGACAAAATCCGACGTGACGACTTGGGCAGAGACGGCGTAGACCGTGCTGCTCGAGGGAGGCCCGTCTACACAGTTGTGATCTGCTCCCGTCCCAGCCCCGCGACCCGACAGGCGGTGCACCTGCTTCTGCGAGTGAACCCTGCAGACAGCGCGGCACGGGGCGGGGCTTCCGGGAACTGCCGGCCGTGCAGAGGGCCTCGGGCCGTCCTGAGGTGCCCCACGGGGAGGCGCTGAGGGACCCGCGTCTCCGGCCTCCCTCCTTTCCCAGCCAGAGCACCTTTGCACCCACCTGCTTTATCTTGAGGTTCCTGTGAGTTTTCACGCGAAGAAAGATGCTGAACGCTTGTTTGGAAATGGCGCAGCTCTGGGGAGGGGGGCTTCACCAGGTCAGGTGAAGGGGCTGAGGTAGGCCGACGAGGGCAGGACCGAGGGGTGCAGGGGACAACGGGGCTGAGCGTAGCCCCAAAGCTAGAGAGGCCTAGATTGAGTGGGGGTGGGGGATGGCAGCCGAGAAGCAGCAGGAGCGGCCGATCCGGGTGAGACGCGGTCTGTGGCGTGCCACGGCAGGTGCACAGGGCCACCGCGGGGTCCGCGGGCTAAGCCCCGTAGCTCCGGCGCGCAGCGTGTCAGAACGCACGTCCACAAGACCACTTAAACTGGTGGCCACGAACATTAAAAGTCATCTTAGAAATGGGGCATGAGCCCACGTGGTTTTTCAAGTGTTAGTGGCACATGAGCGAAGCGTAAAGATCCCGGAGACCCCGGTCTCGACGGTGAGAACCGGGACGCAAGCTCCAAGCTGCGGCGGCTTGAACGGCGCCCACACAGTCTCCCTGGCATCCTCGCTCCCAGGGCCAGAGCGGGGCCCCATGTGGCAACGGGGTTGCTGCGGATGTCGGCTGCCGAGAGGAGGTCATGCTGTGGTCGGTGGGCGCCAGCCCAATAGGACAGGAGTCCCCGTGAAAAGACGCGGTGTAGAGGCCACGGTAGATGAAGGCAGAGGTTGGGGGAGGCCTCTACACGTCCGTGGCCGCTGTGGGGAGCCACCGGAAGCCGGGGAGCATGGGACAGGTTCCCTCATGGCCTCCACGTCACTGTCCTTCCCGGGGAGGTGTCATTCTGGGCCCGGAGAAATGGGGAGCCCGGGGCTGGGAGCCCTTACGGTCCTCAGAGAGATCATTGTCCTGGGCTCTCCAGCGGGGGTTTGGGACGGCACGACCGTGTGGCCCAGGTCCTGGCTCTGAAGCCACGGCTCTTGCTACTTGCCCAGGCCCTTTGTGTGTCCCAGGGAAGCTGGCCACGTGTGACTGGGGCTCTTAGGTGCGCCTGACTAACGCTTCTAAACAGAGGGAAACCGCTGACCATATTGATTAGTCCCGCGCTCAAGGCAGAGCCACCTCCCAAATGCGCCGGGGTCCACATGGCATAGACCAAGCCTGCCCGAGGCTCCGGCGGGCCTCCAGGTCTTAGGAAGTGAAAGCCTCTGTCTGACTGGACTTCACGTTGGAGTCACAGCAAATAAACGAGCCGTTGGCTACGCCATACTGGAAACTTCTCGGAGCTCCGAAACACCAGCACTTGGAACCCTGGCCTCTGTGGACCCTCCAGAACCACCGAGGACAGCGGGGTTTGTGAGGTCGCTGTCCTGCATCTTTCTGTATCTTGTTCATCCCTGCCAAAGGTTTCATGTCCAGGACCCCGGGAACCGGAGAAGCAAAATGTGTCCTAAGACCACATCCTGGTTGGGGAAGAGCCGGTGGGTGGTCAGGACCCACACTTAGGTCCCAAGCCCTCGTTGAGCCCTACATCACACTGTGTCCCCACACAGGCAGGAGGCAGCCTCTGGGAAAGGCAGAGCCCACCTGAGGACAGGCCTGATGGGCTGGCGGGGCCCCTGGGGCGGAGGACACCAGCGAGCTGGTCTCCCAGGCAGGAGGCGCCACTCCTGGTCTTGGCCTCCCAGAGGCCCTTCCCCGGGCCGGGCGGCGCTCTGCTTGCAGATGGCTTTGTTCCCGCGGTCTTCCCTTGGCTGCAGGGCTGTGCCCTCGGCCCAGCTTTGGTTTCAGCAGGGGCCGGGCTTCGGTGGGCCGCTGTCCCACATCAAGGTGCAGCCAGCCTCCTCCTGCCCCGCGGGCACAGGGCCCCTGCCGGGCACAATGACAGATTCATGTCTCCGCGAAGATGAGTATCATGTGAGGCTCATTATCTGATGCGTTTCCGCTCGTCTGAATGACTGCGCTGCCCGCGCGGGACCTCGGGAGGCTCCGGGCCTGGGAACGGGACACCTAACACCAGAGGCTTCGTGGGAACCCCGTCCCTGGATGAGCCCAGAGTCTCAGGTGTTTGGAGACGAGGCAGCCCCGCCCGGGGCCGGGCTCTGGCTGGAGGGGCCGGGGAGGGTGCTCAGCCCTGGGGACAGCCTCCCTGTCCGTGTCCTGGGTACAAAGGCGGCCTCAGATGAAGCTCCACGCGCTTCTGGGGCTGGACCCGGGCGTGCGAGCCAGGCCCTTGGCCCCTCCAGGACTCAGGTCTTTGTCCCTGGGGCTGACAGACTGCGGGCCTGAGACGCCCGCGCCACTGCTCAGCTGGGACGTATCTCCTGGCCCGGTGTGGGTTCTGTGGCGGGGCCCCTGTGCCCAGGAGGGAAGGGGGACCCCGCTGGGATTGAAAGGGCGGGCGTGGGAGAGTACCGCCTGCCTTACCACACGGGTCTCTGGGGACGGAGGAGAGCCAGGAAATCATAACTCCGGAGTGTTCCGCAGGCTCATATATGCAACATAAAGGCATTCTTTTTTAACCCTCAAATCCAAATGCAGTTTTCTGACCAACTGGCACTTTGGGTGAACAAAAGTGTAGCTCAGAGGGCCCAGGAGGGGTGGGGAGGGACGCTCAGAGGGCCCAGGCAGCCTGTAGAGATTTCCAGTGAGATCAGGCCCTACCACCAGGCCCTGCAGGGCCTTTCCTGGCCACGTGGGCAACGGTCACACAGCGCGGCCCGCGCAGCACCGAGCCCCGCCGATCCCTCGTCCCGCATGGGCGTCTGGTCCAGCCTTCTGCGGGCATCTGCTTATGGCGCCCGTGAGGGGCAGGAGGCTCCTGTACGCAGTGCGAGGGACGCTCCGACAGCAGAGGCTAGGGCGACCGGCAAGCCTGCAAGAACGTGTTCCTGGGGCTGGTAACGAAGGCCGCCTGAGCTCCCCGACAGGGAAACTGAGGCCCCGAAGGCACATACGGCAGGGGATCTCCCAGACTGAAAGAAAGAGCCGCGTCCTCCGTAGCTCAGAAGCCTGGCAACCGGCTCACAGAGACCTGTAACCCATGCTCGCCCAGCCCCGGGGGGAGGGTCCAGGTGGGGCGCAGGGGAGGGCGGCTTCGGACGATGTCAAGTTCTCGGTGGCTCAGACAGGCCGGCGCGCAGGAGGGCCAGTCAGATGCTGGGGTCCACCTGACAGTGAGAGCAGGGCCCCTTGGGCGAGGCCTGGGCGGGGCGGGGGCAGCACTGGGGGTCTGCGGGCGCCCACAGTTGGAGATCCTCCATTCCTATAGTGGGCAGGCTTGTGCACGGCTGGAGGAGGCCCGTTTCCTCACTTCTACAAGCTCAGCGGAGACAGCCCTGAAAGTCACAAGGGTGGTGCCAGTGGGCACCGTGTGCCTGTGTATCTGTCTGTCCGTCTGCCCCAAAGCCCTGCTCGGGGGAAGCATGAAACAGCTGCTTTCTCCTTGCTGCTTGTGCCAGGCAGGGCGGCTGCCAAGTGACGGGGGCGCGGGGCATCAAGCCAGCGGGGCAGCCTAAAGGGCCTGTCGAGACCCCGCAGCAAACAGCCCCTGAGCCCCCCTGACCCAGCTGCGGGCTGGCGCTGGCGGTCGGGGACTGGTTGGACCAGGCCTGGAGGTGGGGTGCTGGCAGGAGAAGGTGTGTGCGTTAGGGGTCTCTCTCCTGTTCCCCAGAGGGAGTTTGGGAAAGAGGTTCTTGAAAATGGGCAGAGGAACCTGCCTTCAGTGACCCCAGGCTGGCACATGGGCTATGGGGAGGCGGCCTCCAGATCCCCTTGTCCGCGGCAGGCATCCTTGCCCTGCCCTTGTGCACCCCAGGACCGCGCTGCGGGGCTTCTTGCAGACCACAATCAGCCAAGTAGAAAAGACGGGGAAACAGAAGCTGTGGGGCGGAAGAAGTAAGAGACGCATTTTTTTTCAACCATAAAAAAGTCGAAGTTCATAAGGCCATGACAGTTAGGAAAGGGAGTGGTGTCCGAGGGAGAAAACGGACTAAAGCCGAGACGAGATGAGCCGTCCACACCCCACAGACAGCGGGAGGCAGAACGGGCAAGCCAGAGTCCGAAACGTGCAAAGACCTCACACGACTCAGTAGCAAACCCCCAAACAACCTGATTAAAAAATGGGCAAGGGACGTGAGCAGACATTTCTCCAAAGAAGACATCCAGACGGCTGACAGGTCCATGACGAGGTGGCGCACACCCCTCGTCGTCGGGGAAATACACCTGAAAACCGTCAGGAGATGCCGGCTCCCACCGGTCAGAGCGGCTCGAATCAGGACTCCGGGGACAGCAGGTGTCGGCGAGGACGCGGGGAAAGGGGAGCCTCGTGCCCCGGCGGAGGGAACGCAAGCTGGGCAGCCGCTGTGGAAAACTGCGTGGCGCGTCCTCAGAAATTCCAAGTGGAGCTCCCCTGCGACCCAGGAACCCCCCTTCTGAGTATCTGTGAAGGAAGCAAAGTCCGCGCTCGAAGAGGTATCTACGTGCCCACGATTACCGCATCGCTGTTCGCAAGAGCCAAGATACGGGAGCAGCGGCAGTGTGGGCGGACGCGCGGGTACTGAGGCTGCGGTACCGCACACGACGGCGCAGGACGCCGCGAGAGAGAAGGGGGTCCTGCCGGTTGCTACAACATGATGGACCTTGAAGGCTTTATTCGAAACGAGGTAAGTCAGAGAAAGACGAATACTATGATTCACTCGCATGTGGCATCTAAAAAAAAAACCAAAGAAACCGAAAACCCAAGCAACGAGGCCTGTCGACACGAGAAAGGACTTGGGCTGCCGGAGGCCGGAGCAATGGGGGATGGGTCTTTTTGTTTTCTTTTTTCAGTTTACATAAATTGAATTTTGAAAATCAGTGAGAAAGGGCTAAGGGCCAGTCAGTTGGAGATGATGAATGGAAGCGTCCAGACAGTAGGGAAAGGGGAAGGCTCGGAGGGGAGCCGAGACAGGGCACACGGGGGCGCGTGGGCTGCAGAGGGAGCGAAGACAAAGACACTGGAGGAGCCGTAAGTCGAACTTATGACACGCTTAGAAGAAAGTACTTTAAAAAATGTAGTTATTTATTTTCGAGAGAAAGAGAGAGAGAGAGAGCCTAGGTGCTGGGGGGAGGGGTGGAGGGCAAGAGCCCGGGGCAGACTCCGAGCTGAGCCTGGAGGCCGACGCTGGGCTCGACCCCCGACCCGGAGATCATGCCTGGGCTAAAATCGGGAATCAGACACGGAACCGGCTGATCCACCCAGGCGCCCCTAGAAGAAAACATTTTCAAGAAAACAAAGCCATTAATTTGAGGAGGCGGAGGGAGAGAGGTCGTGCTGGACGAGGAGGAAGGAGGCAGAGTGTGGGCAGGCCCTTCTGGATCTGGGGGGTCCAGCGGCCTGGCTGGCAGGTGCTCCCCACACAGGGGCCTGTGCTCGGGGCTCGACTCCTCCGCACCTGGCTCCTGCAGGGGCGCCGGCCTCTCTGACCGGTGTCGGAGGCCATCAGCGCTCGCGTCAGACTCGGGCGGCGCGGGTTCCCGTCTGTTCTAGAGGAACACGTCAGGCAGACCTCCTGGATCACATGGCGCCAATGCGTGTGACTGGCGTGGGTCTTCGGCTGCGTTCCCGCTAATCGCCCCGTCTTACAGATTCCGTGTGTCCGACTCGAGTGACGGGAGAACTGGTAAACGGGGTTAAGCAGATGTCCACTTTTGGTCCAAAGGAACGGGCTCATACCGGGCGCCCGGCAGGGTTGGCTAACTCCGTGCAAGCTCCCTGAGTCTGAGACAGAAACTGCCCGAGTCAGCCGGCAGGTCACGCCAAGCTGCCCGCGGGGTGATTTCGTGTCGAAGTCTGTGTTGTGCTGCAGGGCGCGCCCCACATCAGGTCCCATCGTCATGGCCGAGGCCACGGCCTTCCGATCACTGTGTGCCTCGAAAGGGCTTCATAACAGGGAGAAAAGTGCCCCAAAACTTCTTATTGAGAAAAGAAGCATTTTATTCTCAAATTACTCCTATTGGCAGCGAGAAGGTTCATATAAATGACAGTTCAATTTCCCAGGTGTTGTTCTCAGCACTTCTGTCTGGTTCGCAGGCCGTCCCTGCGTGGGGACGGGGACAGGCAGATCGGACGCACAGCAACACGCGGCCCTCACGCTGGAAGGGAGCGCCTGCGGAACTCCAGCCGGGGGACCCCGGGGAGGAGGGCAGGGTGGATGGAAGCTGGGCGGGAGGCAGAGCCAGGCTGCTTGGCGGAGTCTGTGATGAACCTGCCCTGTGAACCGGACGCCTGGGTCCTGAAACAGTGGGTTCCAGCCCAACGGAGCCAACAGGGCAGGGCCAGGGCTCCCTGCGGCTCCCTGAGCACCTTCCTCACACCACAACTCCGGGTGCTCCCCGCCCTCCTGGGCAGCCTCTCCTCCCTCCCGCCCCGGGCTCAGCAGGTGTTTGAGGCCCGTCCAGGACACACGGCTTCCTGAGGCCGCGGTATGGGGCGCTGGTGACACGGCTGGGGAGTGGAGGCGGGAGTCCCTCTGTCCTCGGCGGACGGGCTGCTCGGGCTGCAGACTTGCCGTCCACGCCCACGCACTCGGCTCAGTGTTGCTGACGGCCGCACGGCCGCGCTCCGGGAGGTCGTGCGTCTGTCAGCCTCTTCTCAGGGGTCTGGTTTCAGTCATTTTCCCCCCAGCTTCCTCCCCACACGCCGCATCCTTCTTTAGAGATGTTGTCACAATGCACTTGCTCGGAGTTGGTTTTGTTTGCTGCTGATCGCTAATTTAACACGTATCTACTGGGTTTGCGAAGCCTGAGCCCCGGAGCTAGGGGCTGGGCTAGGGGAAGGACCGAAGCAGAGCCTGCCGGGAGGGGCTGCCCCTCCAGGAGGAGACCCCGGGGTGGGGACGTGGGTGCGGGTCTGCTGGGGACCGCCGGTGGGGACGACCCTGGCAGGTGGAGGGGGGCGTCCGCAGACTCGGAGCAGAGACGGCAGACATCAGGCAAGTCAGAACCGGGCAGCTGGGGCTCAGCTCTGAGGCGAGACCCTGGTGGGCGGCACAGAACACAGCCCAGAATCGCCCCACAGAGGAGCAAGGGGGCCGGAGTTTATCCCTCAAATTCCTCCACCCCATGACTGGTTAGAGCTGCTGGGCACGCCGGCTTCTCATTCCTTTAGCCTCTGGGAAAGCCCCAGATGTCCCCGGCAGGGGCGTGATCCCCCTGCAACCCCGGGGTAACCCCTGGCTTAACCAGTCCCTGGTGCGTTGGCATTCACACCCGGGGAAGAGGATCAGTGACCACGTGCTTTGGTGAAGGGGGGCTGGGCACCTGTGCCCACGTAGGGCACACCCAGCCCAACAGGCTCAGCAAGGGAAGCAGGGGTGGTTCGAGGCACACGGTGGAGTAGCAAACGAGTCTGGCATTTCAGGAGGGAGATCTGCAGGGGTGTGGAGGTGTGCAAGGAAGGAGCTTCAGATGGGATTTGTGGAGAGGAGCGGGGGACGAGTTGAGGGAATTCATCGTCCCAAGGGCTTTCCAGGTCGCTCTGGCGATGGTCTTTGGCAGCGGGAAGCTACTGAGGAGTTTCAAGCCAGAGAATGACCTGCTCGTTCCAACTTTCTGCAAGTGGACTCTCCTGTGTGAGCGGAGGGTAATCTGGGACCACGTGAGACCCTGGGAGGGGGTCCCATTAGGAGACCCTGGTGCAGAATTGGGGCAGGACACGGTGCCAGCAGAACTAAGGACCCAAGTGACAGGGACCCACTCTAGAGAAGCACAGATTTCCAGAGGGCAATTAGAAGCTGGGCCACTCCTCTCCCCCCACCAGGGGCGGTCCAGGAGACTCTCCATTTGGACCCCGTTGTGCACAGAACCAGGTCATCCCCCTGGGCTGCTGGTCCGAGGGCCTCACTGTGTGTGCAGGAGGCTGATCCCGGGCAGGCAGTCCTGTGGGTCCCTGACTGTCTCTCACCGAGGGTAATGCTGGGGGTGGTGTCCCCGTGGACTCTCACAGATGCTCTCCAGTCCCGGGAGTTGAGGCTTCTTTCCCTGGCACAGGAAGGACGTCACATGCAGGACGGGGGAGGGGGGGGAGCATGACTTCCACGGCATCTGTGCGAACATTCCAGGGCAATCGCCATCCCTCCAGAGAAGGCAGGCGGGACCAGGGCCCAGAGGCTCCCACCGTGGTGTTTCCCTGACAGCTCCGATCCCTGCTGGATACAGGACTGTCCCCTTTGTTCTCCAGGACACCGATGGGCTGGGACGCTGGGCTCCGGGGGCTTTCTGCAGGGTGGGAGTGAGGTCACGAGTCTGGCTTTCACACGCTCTTCTCCCCTGCTCACCTGGGCCACCAGCGTGTACCACCTCCCCGCGGCCGAGCTGCGGTCCCCCTTACTGTCCCATTCCAGGGCAATTCCAGTTTCTAGGCTCACTCCCGTTGCGGGGGGTGGGGGCAGCCAGACCTTGGTCCGTCTGTACACAATGACCTATGGCTCAGCGCGGTCTTCCTTCCAAGGCCAGCGGAGCACAGTCGTGGGAGGAGCTCGCTTCGCTCCTGCCGGCGGCTGCCACGAGAGGCGGCCCGATGCGCGGCACGCGGGGCTCCTGGAGCGATGGTGTGCTGGCGGCCCGCCTGGTGAGGGCCTGCAGCAGGTCAGGCACCCCGAGCAGGGGGCCATAGTCCGGGCCGGAGGCCACAGAGGGACAGCCCCGCCCTGACGTGCATCTGGTGTAGAGCGGCCCGCCGTAACACGAGAGGCCAAGCCAGGAACCCCCGGCTTCTCCGCCCACCAGAGGAGCAGAGGGAAAGGGAGAGGACGGGAGGCGAGGTGCTGGCGAAGGGTCTGGGGGCCGAGGTCCGGGAGGAGAGGCCTAGTGCCCGGAAGGCACAGCAGGAGCAAGGGACATGCAGCCCCGGATCTCCAGTCAGACGTGCTCACGATTGTCCCCTCGTCCGGTGGGGTGCCCCTGACCCTGCGACTTTTGAACGTTGCTGGGACCAGTCAGGGCTGAAATACGGCCCTGCCCACACATGATTCCACATGATTCCAGGATACGCGGCCTCTTGCAATGGCCAGGCCCTCTGCGGCCAGGCCTGAAAGGCCACAGGGACCCCCATGATGGTAAAGAACACGTGTGCATTGCATCCAACGATGGTGGGCAGCCAGCGGGCGGCGGCGAGAACATTTCCAGGGAGGGGGGAGCTCACAGAGTCGGACGCATCACGGGACGAGGCTGACACAGGCATCCCGTGGCCGTAGATGGGTCCCCTCTGCGGGGCTGGCGTGGCCATGGCGCGGACTGCCGCAGAGCCAGGGTCACCGATCACTTTCTCCCCTTGGGAGTGGACGGGGTCCCACATGCAGCTCCCGGCGTGTCGTGGGCAACATGGAGCGTGGACTGAGCCGTGAGGCACGTGGGATTTCTTGGCCAGCTACCTTGAGACCGGCTCGCCCCCAGTCCGGAGAAGGCTGAGCTTGATGGGTGGCTTTTATTATCCCTTGGGAGCAGTGAGGCCAAAAGATCGGAGACTGGTGCCCTGAGCTGTCTGTCCCACACAGGTCTAGAGAGAAAGGGACATGTTCTGCCAACAGGGTCACCCTGGGCTGGTTGGGAGGCAGAGCAAGAGGGGAGACGGCGGACAGGAGCCTTGACAGTGGCTTCTGGGGAGGGACGGGGGAGCAGGGTGAGTGTGCGTGGGCCCCACGCTCAGGGCGTGCGTGCCTGTGTGTGTGCCGCCCCACACGTCTTGTGTATTGCGTTTGTATTGACACACTTCCGTCCCCTGCGTCCTCGTGCACATTTCCGCGTGCCCGGATGTCCACGCACAACACGCGGCCCGGGGAGCGTCTGCAGCTCTGGGTCTCGCCACGGGAAGGGAGCAGGGCTCGCTGCTCGGCAGACCGCCTTCCTGGGCCGGGAGAGACGTGCTCCGTGGGCTCCCGCACCAGCCGGCCGCGCTGCTGGGGCTACCTCTGCCGCCGCTTCTGCTCCACCAGCGGGGGACCCTCGGCCCCGAGCGGCGACCGGAGCTGCGGCGCTCGCCCCCGCCCTGAGCCACCGCGGCAGGTCTTCCTCTTCAAAATCTTGAAATGGAAAAAACATGGACAACAGCACCTGAGAACCGGTGCGATGGGTGTTTCCTCTCCCCTTTGCCCGGGGGTGCACGTGGACTCTGATTAGGAAAAGCAAGGACTAAACTGAAGCTGTTTCAGTCCCTCCCGCTGCCGTCCACGGAGAACCAGCCTCCCCGTCCCGCGCCGACAGGGAAGACTCTCTGACGCTCGGCCACCGGCCCTCCACGATGCTGTCCCATGAGGCAGGCATGTGGGGTCCCTCTGCCACCCCCTGGGCGGGGCCACACACGAGTTCTCCAGTCAGGTTGTTCTTTTCACGTGTGACGACACTGCGGGTCCCTCAGCCACTCAGGCCGGCAAGTGGCCACGGCCACGGCGCTTCCAGGTGTGGAGGGACGTCTGTGGGTTCCTCTGATCACAGCCTCGTGAGGGAGGGTGTCCCCTCAGCGAGGCAGCGCTGGGCACCAGGACAAGCCTCGGGGTGGGCGGCGCAGGAGGGCCCGAGGCTCAGGCGCCGGCCACTCTCCGACTATGGTCCTGCAGAACGACAGAGACACGCAGAATTCCAGGGCTCTTTCCTTATAATTTCTAGTGAGAAATGGCTTCGAGAACCAAGCGTGTCTCCCCAGTGCCTCTCGGGTAACTTCTCCTCAACGCCGCCCAGCAAGACACCGTTTGCCCCTCTAGACCTTTTGTACGGGGCTGTATTTGAAGCTGTGGATCCAACCAGCTTAGGGAGCATTTATTGGGCACCAGCTGTGTGTGCTGTGAGCCGTGGGGGTCGCTGCCTGTCCCGCGGGCTCACGTCCTGACGGGAAGCAAACCCAGTGCCCTAATGAACGCGCCACGCACATCTGGGCTCCAGGGCCGGTTAGTGGGGCTGTGAGAAAATGCAAGGCTCGGGGAGGTGCTTGGCCAATGTTGGAGCAGGTTCTGGAAGGAGAAGGGTGGGAAGTTCAGGACGCGGGAGCAAGAGCCAGGCCTCAGAAGTCAGCTGGACCAGTGCGGGAACCGACCCCGGACAGTGGCAAGCCAGTGGCAGAGGGTGGTCTGTTCTCAAGGGCTCCGACCACATCCCGCGGGGTAACTGCCCGCAGAGGGATGAGAAAGGGTATGAGAGACACTGCTTTTGGAAGCAAGGGTACCCAGGCCAGTAGGCCCAGCCCGCTGACCCACAGATGCTTTCCACCCAAGCAGAAGGGAACGAGGTTCTGGAATCTTTAAAATGTACTCATCGGTTCCCCGTCCAAGTTGGAAGGTAGACTCTGAAGAGTTTGCATTTCTTCGTAGACAGCAGAAGAGTCAGAGACAGGCCTGCCGCTCGCCAGATGTGCCCGTCTTCCTCCCAGGCCCCGATGGCCATGGTTGCAAGGGGCAGGACTCCTGCCTCCCCCCCAGGAAAGCCAACTGACTGGACTTGACCGCTGGGGTTGCTAGGAGAGCTCCTGACCTACCAGCACTCATGCCCAGCAGGGAGACGCGCAGGGCAGAGCGGCGGCAGGTGTGGAGATGACCGCTCGGACGGCAGTAGGCCCGGGGCGGATGCTGGGCTCCGGCCTGAGGCATAGAACAAGGGCTGCCAGGCCCACACAGGTGACTGCAGGGGTCTGTGTGCCTGCCACGCGGTCAGCAGCTCTTCCGGAAATCAGCTGTGACGAGCAGGAAGCTTCCCGGAGAAGAGTGCTAGCCGGGGTCAGGCTTCCAATAGCCGCGGTGCCCACGAGAGTGTGGCTACCTCCACGTCCAGCAGCCATGAGACTTGACCCGGGGCCTCTGGCCGCCCAGCTCATCAGCCTCCTCGGCTCAAGTCCGCTCCGGGGCCTGCACGGGGCCGGGCGTCCGCCCCGTCCCCAGTGCCGCGCACCCCCCGCGCTCTGTGCCGGCCACTCCCTTCCTGGGTCTGTGCAGACGGCCGCGACCTGGGCTCCTGCTGCGCTCACCCCCACGCCACTGCCTCTCGGCTGCCGCTTCTTAGACTTCCACCGGGACCGCGAAGGAAGACCCTGAAACCCCAGTCTGACGCCAGCGGGCCACGTTCTCTCCGCCTTACCCTTGCTCCTCGTTGACCAGCATCTTTGCTGGGTGGGCCCTCCGGCGTCCTTGTGCCCAGCGTCCCAGCAGGGGCTCCATCGACGGCTGTCCTTGCCTGTCCCGCCTCCCTTGGTGACACACAGTGCCCTCAGGACGGCTCCTTGCCCTCCCGCACCTCCACGTTTCCACCGCACGCTCAGCCAACCTGAGCTCCCGCCGTCCACGGACTGACAGAAAGCTACACGGCCGTCGTGAACGCGGGATCCAACGCGCAGTCAGCGACACGTAGGCCATCCCGGAGGGCTCACTCGCAGAGCAACGGGACACACGAACTCAAACACACCCAGAGAGGCCGGGGTCAGGCAAAAGCGCTGTTGACTGAAAAGGAGTCCAAACACCCCCACACGCGCCCGTGACCTTTCCCATGTCCTTGCGAGCAGAGACATGTGGTCACGTATGAGTGTGGGCTGTCAGCTCCGGGGGCACGCGAGAGGCCGAGGGCTCCGGTCGGGGGCCCTGGGGCTGCCCCGGGGCTGCCCCCAACCTGCCTCTCCTCAGCGTTGTCAACATAGCTCCAGACAGACGTGACGGTGGCCGAGACAGAAGGCTGACCCAGGGTGGTGGACGCCAACATGAGACTCCAGTCCTGCTCACGGGGAGCACCTCGCCGGGGCTGTGGTGTGTCCCCTGGATCTCGTGCTGGTGGCTACACTGAGGTCAGGGAACAGGCTCGTGTCATTCGGAGCTTCATCCCTCCACAGCCCCCGCCGCCCCTGGGACAGCCAGCTGTGAGGCTCCGACCCAGCGTGCCACCGACCCAAACCCTCTGTATCCTTTACACGAGCGTCTGGACCGTCTCGTTGGCAACCCTCACGGAGTACCTGGTGTCCGAGTTGTGCCCAGTCCTCGCCTTGCCGCTGGAGGAGACGACGGGTCCGGCAGCTCTGGGAGATGGGGGGACCCTCCTGTCTCTGCTCTGCCCAGGCACCGCGCTGGACACGCGGAACCCAAACACGGCACCTCGTACTTAGTCCTCTCACATGACGTCCTGTTGGTTCTCCAGAATGTTCCCTCCCTTGCCAGGTTTACGATCAGAGCCTCACCAGAGTAATACTCACTTACTGCGGACAAGACTTTACCTTCAGATCGTGGCTGGGAAGACAGGCTTACGTGAGGGGGGAAAAGGCGGCATGTATTGGTTTCCTGGTGCTGTCTAGAGCTAACTATTCAATTTCCCACAAAATACATCGTGCAAAAGCGAGAGAGAACACCTTCCCTCACTTCTGTCGATCCCGGCAGGCCTGTGAGTGGAGATCTGCGCGGGGCCGTGCCACGGAGGCGGTCGGTGTGTTTTCACCGCGGACACAGAGACTCCCGCGCTGGCTGCCTCGGCCCCATCCTGACCTGCACACGACCGCCTCTGGGAGCCCAGGATGAAGCAGCCCTCGGCGCCCTGGTCCCGCACACGGTGTCGCACAGCCGCACGGCTGGCTCAGGAAGACGACGCCCGGGTGTCATCGCAGCCACGACCAGAGCCAGCCAGGCGGCCAGATCCACACTCTGCACCGTCCGCGGCCGGCAGGTCAGTGACAAGGAGCCATTCGGTGCCAGGCCTGGCCCGCGGTGTGTGATGAGTTGCAGAGAGGCGGCCGTCAGCAAGCTGCTTCGGCAGGAAAAAGGGGTGCGGCGCCCGAAGGCAAGTGGCCAGCGCCAGCTTTAGGAGACCAGCCTTTCGGGGCAGCTGTGGCGCCAGGCCCTGGAGCCCTCGAGTCGCCTCCCCCACTGTGATGTCAGAGTCAGGGCAGGGCCCCCCACCCGGAGGGCAGCCTGGCATTCTGTGCGCTCAGTCCCACGTGCTGCCGGGCCACGGAGCACCCCGCGGTCTGGAGCACCTCAAACCTTGCCGAAAGCCCCTGCCGTGGTTTTATGAGCCGCGGAGAGAAGACAGCGAGGTGGGGGGCAGGTGTGTCTGACCTTCTCTCTCTGAAGAGCCTGGGGCTCGCTCTCTGGAGAGTCTGTGCCGGGACACGAGCCTGGGGGTGGGGGCGGGCACCTCCGCCACGTCTCCCCCGCCAAGACTCACAGGGAGCCGAGCGAGAGGGACGCCAGCTCTGGAGCGAGCCAAGCCCGGGCTGACGGCGAGCGCGGGACACCCTGCTCACAGGGAGGCGTCCCGTTCAGCAGCC
Source organism: Neogale vison (assembly GCF_020171115.1). NCBI lineage: Eukaryota > Metazoa > Chordata > Mammalia > Carnivora > Mustelidae > Neogale > Neogale vison. Next base: position 165,672,390 of record NC_058095.1, on the reverse strand, counting down.
GGGCGCCCTGCCCTGCTCCACGCATCGTCGCAGCTCGGGGCCGCTAAACGTTTCTGAGCACCAGGCTGACACGGGGGCCAGAGAAGTGTTTTAAATAAAGCATCAGTGAGGGGCGGGTCTGAACACCAAGCCCTGACGGCAATTCTGGATTTAACCCATTAAGAAAGAAAACCCTATGGTAATTCTGGCCGACCACTTGGACCGAACAATCAACGTGAGCAGAAGAGCGGGGCCGGCCGGCAGCCCCTCACCGTGATTAGCGCATGCAGGGAGGGCGACGGGGGAGGCCCAGGTCGGCAGGGTGCGGTGGGAACGGGGTTCATTATCACTGTGGCATTTGCTCCCCAGCAATTGTCCTCGACCCCAAGCTTAATCTCATGCGTGCCATCTTCTATTCTGTCTCCCTTTCCCCTGCAGAATGGGGCATGAGGTTTTGAATGTTCTGCCTGCGTTCTATCAGAGGACTTCTGTAGAGGTTTACACGTGGATAGGAACCCAGCGAGGATGCTGAGTGACACATACTGTCTGATATGGCCAAGCCCGGGTTTCTGGGTTCCCCCGGAGCTCTCTGAAATCAGCCAGCTGAACACGATGAGGGCCCGGCCAGGCTCCAGAGCCCTCGGCAAGCTCACGTGACCACCCTGTGATCGAGGTCAGTGGGGACAGCCTGTCCCACGGCCCCAGCGAGAGACAGTCCTGCTGCCTGAAACTGTCCAGCTTCCATGCTCACGTCTAGCAACCAGATCTACAGAAATTACTTTTTTATATGCCCGTCTGGCTTTGCAGATCTTTAATGTCACTTAAAAGTTAGGCTTCAGCGAGATAAAGTTCGGTATTTTTTGTTTAGTTTTCCAACAAGAGCTGAAGCAAGCACGGGGCTCCCGCCTCCCCCACGGGCACTGCCGATGACCACCACCCCCATACCCCTGCACGCTGTCCTTCCCGCCGTCCTGGGGGCTGGGGCTCTGCCCAGTGCGGTGTGTGTTGGAGTCATCGGGATGGAGCCTCCCCAGGAGGCCGAGCCCCTGTGGCCCACAGCTGTCCAGCCAGACATCTCCCTCTCCACCAAAGAGTGTGGGGGACGCCCCGCAGGCATTTCTGCCCGCACAGGTCCAGGGCTCTTGCGGAGAAGGGGCACTCCCCTTAGGGCACCTTCCAACCCCCGTGCCAGCCTGACGTCCGTCTGTCCCGGCTCTGAGACCAGGATCTCCGTCCCACGGCCGTCGGTCCCTCCCTTGCTCGGTGTGCGCTCACCCCTCCAACGCTACCCTGGGCTTCCTCTCGCCCCACTCCGCCGCTGGCCTGACCGAACCAGCAGGCACGACCCTGGGTCCCTCAGCTTGCCCCCTGCGGACCGCTCCTGTCCCCGTGGTTTCTGGGCTCCGGTCCCTGCCCCCGGGGGCTCCGCAGCGCCCTCTGTGGTCACTCCCCCTGGCTCGGGTCTGTCCCAGTCGCACTTCCTCCTCCGGGGGCCCCGACGGCGCATGCGCGCTCGCCGCACCGTCCGTGGTCCGCGGCCGGCCTACCGAGTCTGCAACCACGCTCCAGCGACTCGCTGTGCCCCAGCCTCCCTGGGGACCCAGTGCCCTGTGGGCATGTCCGTGGACGGCGGCGTCCCGGCCGGAGCCCCACAGGCCTTCTCATCCCCCTTCCTTCTCACCACCTGCTTGCGATGATCACGTTAGCTCCCAGATTGCTCTTGAAGGAGATGCCCGCCTTTCCTCCTGCCTCTGGACACGGGGAATCGCCTGGCCCCCAGGCCTCCAGCTGCCTCCCAGGGCCTCAGCGCATCCCATCACTATAGCCTTGGTTACGGGACACCCTGGACGCCGCCAGTGCCGGCACCACGAGCCTGAACACGATGCGGCCAGACAGTGGTAAGAGCAGACATTTCCCATGCGCTTTCTGCCTGTTGAGTGCGTGGAAAGGCAGTAGATACTTCTCTCCTGGGAAGTGGCACAATTATGACTCGTTTTCCATTGGAGAAAACAGGCAAAGAGCTTAAGGAGTCTGCCTTGGGAGCCGGGACGTGCCCTTCAGCCCATGACTAGGCTTCACACCGCAGGGTTGCACCAGGACATCCAGTGGGTAGGGTGCCTGGTCTGGCCATGCCCTGGGTGCAGTGTCCCTGAGGGGCTGCCTTCGCCTGTGGCTCGAGTGGCCTCAGGCAATCTGAGGAGCCAGCACCAGAAGAGGGGCTCAGCTTTCCGCCCACACCGATGTTCACTGATTCCGTTACCCTCTGCCTTTCCCTGATTCCAAACGCTGACAGGGGCAGATTTGCAGGAGAAACAGAGCGGCAAGTAGACAGAGTCCCGCCCTCCACAAAGGGGACGTCCTCTGGCAGTTTCCAGAGTCATGTGGAAAGAAGTCCCTGCCCCAAGCAGCACACCCGCTCAGGATCCTGAGTCCCTGGCTGACATGGCTAAAAATAATGAGCCTTCTTAACACATTCCAAACAGTGGCACGAAATTACATAGGACGCGCTGAAGACCGCGTTGGCGGCTCGGCATGGGGCCGCTGTCCTCCGATGCTGCTCCGTGGGAATTCTTCAACATGCTTTCTCCCAGAGGCATGCGGCTGGCCCCTCCACAGCGAGCAACATGTTCTTACTCTAATTACACTGGTAATTAGAACTCGACTCTTTGAACCTTGACCAACCACTCCCTCTCCGGGGAGTCACGTGGGACGTGAAGCCTTCCCGCCAGCCTGCTCTGGGGAGGGCTGCCAAAGACCCAACCAGCCTCCGCATCGATCTGTTCACCTGCTTATCTTGGGCTTCCTGACCATGATCCGCTGGTGTCCAATCACGGATCTGTGTCTGTGCGTGTAGAAGGGCCAAGAGCCTGCCCATCTTCTAGGTGATCTGAGTGTGCGGCACACAGGACTAGACACTGGTTCACCCCACTGACACCGGGGATCAGACAAAGGAAGGACGCAAAGACCGAGCTCAGGGAGTACATTGGATCTGTCGGTTTTGAAAAGTCTGCTTCTGCTTGTGCCTTTGAATAATGGTATGCCTCAGGTTTGGCAGTAAATTCTCTTCTACCAAAATTTTCAAAAATCAACTAACCCAAACGATCAGGCTGATTTCCAAAGTGATTTTGACAGAATGAATTGTAGCCTTGACTAAATGCCAGAGTGAATCCTCTCAAACCTCACATGTGTGACAAGAACAAATTAGTCCATTTTGAGGACTGACTCTGAATGAATATTTTAGGCTGTGAACAAACCGGGGAGATTCCTGGGCGTAGACATCCAATCCCCTACCCCTCTGTGGAGACGTCCACTGACAGAGTCCAGGAGGCACAAAGGACAAAGGCGTCCACCCTTTACGGACCCATTGCCCAGTGAAAGCGCAGGTGCGTACGTCTGTAACTTGAATACGAGAGCGCCTGTCATAACCACTCTAACTGGGGCTCAAGGAGTGACAAAGGAAGGGGAAGGGATCTTTTTAAGATTCCGGAAGATCTCCAGTGGCTGCACATCTATCTTGTGCCACCTGACTTCCTCCTTTGTTTTTTAAGAACTTATTAATTGAAAAAATAATTCTCTTTTTAAGATTTTATTTTATTTGACAGAAAGAGAGAGAGCACAAGTGGGGAAACAGCAGCAGAGGAAGACGGAGAAGCAGACTCCCCACTGGGCAGGGAGACCGATGCAGGACTTGATCCCAGGACCCTGGAATCATGACCTGGGCTGAAGGCAGATGCTTTACCCACTGAGCCACCCAGGTGCCCTGGAAATATACTTCTTATTTAAGATTATAATATTATATCCATGTTCTGTTAGATCTATGCTATATAAAGTCCTTTGGCCAAATCTTTTAAAAGGAAAATTTCTAAAATGCTTCTTGATCAAAGGGGTGAAACTGTAGTTGGAAAAATCAACCCCCAAATTGGAAAGAGTTCAGAACCGCAACTAACCAGAACTAGGTCTGAAGCCGCATCTCAGTGAGAACGGTGAAGACTGGGCCCTCAGCCAAGGCTAGGAGATGTATTGGCTCCAGGTGTCTAAGGGAATTTTTGCTCAGTCATTAGCTGACCACTGGGCTAACTGAGCAGAGAGTTCAGTGGCCACGCATGATGAAAAACAGACTCTACAGAATTAGTTCAGGGAATTTGCTAAACAAATCACCACAACAAATGCCAAAGAGGGGAGAGAATCTGATTTGCAATGTTGACATGTTGTATTATATAAAACATCCAGTTTTCAACAAATAAATCATGTGACATGCAAAGAAACTAGAAAGTATAGAGAATACATGGTGGGGGAGGGTGGGGAGCAATCGATAGAACGTGTCCTGTAAAAAACCCAGATACAGGCCTTTCTAGACAAAGTCCCTCGAGTAGCTATTTAAAATGTGTTCAAAGAACTAATGAAAAGTATAAGAAAAATGTCTCATCATGTAGAAAATATCACAGAGGGAGAGAAATTACTGTAAAAAAGGACCCAAATAGAAATTTTGAAAAGTATAATAACTGAATTGAAAAGTCCATCACCAGGGCTCAGCAGGAGATTTGAGCCAAAGAGAGAAACCGCGAACTCAAAGATGTATCATTTGAGATTGTCCTTCCCGAAAACAGAAAGAAAAAAGAACGGAGCAAGACAAACAGAGCCTCAGAAACCTATGAGACACTTTCAAGCACAGTAACGTACACATAATAGGAATCTTTTAATGAGGGAGGTAAAAAGGGGCAGGAAGGCGAGCTGGACAAATAATGGCAGAAAACCTTCCCAAATGGGATGGAAAACATTAATCTGTATTTGTAGGGAGCCCACCAACTCCAAGTTAGATAAACTTGAAGAGGTCTGCATCTAAATTATGAACTGTGGAAAGACAGACAAGGAGAGCATCTTCAAAGCAAGAAGAGAGAAGGGATCCATCACACATAAGGGATCCTTAGTAAGACTGACAGATGGCCTTGCAGACACCATCAAGGCCAGAAGGCAGTGTAATGACATTTTAAAATGCTGATGGGGGGCCGGAAACACTGTCAACCAAGAATTCTATATCCAACAAAACTATCCTTTAAGAGCGAAGGGAAGATTAAGACATTCCCAGATAAACAAAAACAGAGTTTTTCCCTAGCAGCCCTACAAGAAACACTGGAGTCCTTCAGGCTAAAATGAAAGGATATGAGACGGTAACTCAACTCCTTACAAAGACATAAAAACACACCAGGAAAGGTAACTATACAGGTAAATATAAAAGACTATAAAAGTATTCTTTGTTTGCAAGTCTTTTTTTCTGATTTAAAAGAAAGTAGCATAACACACTCATTACACATCTGTGGTGACGGCCATACATTTTGTAAGAAAGCAACTTGCAGGACGCTGCAGAGCGAGGGAGGGAACAGCGCTACAGAGGAGCGCACTGTGGGGTTCGGGTGGTATCGACCCAAACTAGATGCCGCTAGGATTTTTTTTTAAGATTTTATTTATTCATTTGACAAAAATCACAAGTAGGCAGAGAGGCAGGCAGAGATAGAGGGGAAGCAGGTTCCCTGCTGAGCAGAGAGCCCGATGCGGGACTCGATCCCAGGACCCTGGGATCATGACCTGAGCCGAAGGCAGAGGCTTAACCCACTGAGCCACCCAGACGCCCCTGTTTTTAGGATATTAATGGCAGTCCTTAGGACAGCTGCCAACAAAATAAAAAATACAATAAAAGAAGCAAATGGAGTAAAAGGGTACACTAGAAAATATACATTTAACAAAGAAGAAAACCGTAAGGAGAGGATAGAGAAAAAAGATGGTTCCTAGGAAACAGCGGAAGGGCAGATGAAAGTCCCACCTTATCAGTAATTACATAAAACGGGAAGGGATTAACACTTCTGTCGAAGGGCAGAGATAGGCAGAATGGGTAAAAATAAAGTCATGCGATGGTATCTTGTCTGCCAGAGACGCACTTTCCATCCAAAGACACAAAGAAACTGAAAGTAAAAGGATGACAGGAGACAGCCTGTGAGAGCAGGAGCCGAACCACCACAACCCACAGACGGAACCGGCGCTCGTGCCCGACAGAGCCGCCTTCGAGAGCAGAGTAGCAGAGACACAGAGTAGGACATCTGACCCACGTGTCCGTCTATCACGGAAACTGAACAAGTGTCAGTAACACGCACCAAACCAGCCTAGAACTCGGGAGGCAAGGGCTGACGGAACCGAAGGGAGAGAAGAATCCATCAAGAATCAGCGGCGACTTCAAATGCTCTACTTCAGTGACGAGCAGAGCGGCCAGACGGAAGACCCACGAAAACCAGAACACCTGAAGGTCGCTCGGAGCCACCTCGACCTCCCCCACGTCTAGAGGAACAGCTCACCTGGCAGGGATACGTGACCCTCTCGAGGGAACGCGGAGTGTTCTCCAGGACACACACCATGTTAGACCATAAACTGTAATAAAATTGCAATAAATTTAGAAGGGTTGAAATCCTGAATGTTCTCTGATCACACTGGGATGAAATGAGAATGGTTTCTTCTTTCATATGAGAATATGGATAATATTATATTATCAGAATATATAATACAATAACCGAAGGAAATTTGGAGATTCACTAATACGTGGAAATTAATCTACACACTCCTCAACAGTCAGCCAAAGACAAAATCACAGGGGAGGTTAGCGGATACTTTGAGATGAATGGAAGCAAAAACAGGACTTACCAAAATCTACGGCATGTTTTTGAGGAACTGCCAAACTGTGCTCCACAGAGCTGGCGTGTGTTCCGCTCCCAGCAGCAAGCTGCCGGGGTTCCCGCGGCTTCCCCGCCTCAGCCACATGCGCTACTACCTGTCCCTTGAGGGGACCCACCTCGTAGCTGGGACGCGGTACCCCACTGTGCGTGCGATTTGCGTTTCTCCGATGACAAATGACGTTGAGTGAGCTCTGTGTGCTTGTCGCTCGTGTGTAAATCTTCCTTGGAGAAAGTCTGTGCAGATCCTTCGCATATTTTTAATGAGGTTATTTGTTTTGTCGTTGTCGAGTTGTAAGAGTACGTGACATATTTGGTCCCGAGACCCTTGTCTGATCACTTGAACAACTTTTCTCCCGTTCTGTAGGTTGTCTTCTCATTTTCTCGGTGTTGTCCTCTGACGCATGGAAGCTCATCCGTCAGACATTAACCATACCAAGTGTTGGTGGGGTGGGAACAGCTGGGGCTTCCCACACGGTTGCTGGGAGTGTGAGAGGCACAGCCCCGCTGGGAAACGGTCCAACAGTTCAGTTAAGTTAAACACACTCGTTAGGTGACCCAGCAAGCCCACTCCTCTGAGTTTACCCAGGGGAGATGAAAATGAGTTTCCACAAAGACCTACACGCAAATGTTTATTCGCTTAGAATCAGCAAAACGCAGAAACCACCTGAATGTTCCTCAGCTGGGAAATGGGTAAAGACCCTGGGATTCTGCGGTACGAGAGACACTAAAAACTAAACACCAGAACACGAGGCTCACGTTTCTAGTCCATCGTGGCGGGACCAAACGGGACTCAGGTGTGGTTGTGGTGGAGTGGTCTTCTGGAAAAGGGACAGGAGTGGGATGCGGCACAGATCGTGGGTTGTCAGGAATTAAGGGGAAGGTTTGGACCACAGAGTCATAGCACCAGGCAATTTCGAGGGGGAAGGAACTGTCCTGTGTCTTCTTTGTGGTGGGCACGGGCCTCTGCGCATTGGTCAAAACTCACGCATCCGTGTGCCATAAGGGTGTCTTAACATACGTAAACTTACAATAAAATGAAACCTCAATAGTGACATGGGACAGCCGCTGTGTGCAGCGAACACCGTCCACCGTACAGCCCTGTCACATCACCACGGGGCTCGCCTGAACTAATGCGGCGTTGCGCGTCAGCTGCGCTCAAAACTGATCACAAAATGAACTAAGGAGAGGGGACCTTCGCAGATGAACAGTGGCCGATCAATAGCAGACTGTTTTCACAGTAATTATTTTTCTTAGGCTGTGCCACTCCTTAAGACGCTCTCCCTGCCATGGCAGAAAGCAGCTACCATTAATCTCACGCAGCTCCCAAGCGCGCGGAATCGATCCCACGGCTCTGCCGTTTCTCGATGGCTGCCGTCATTCCGCTTGATCTCACGACGAGCTGTGCTGGACAGTTCGCGTGCACTTCAGACCAGAGAGGAGCAGGTCAGCGCGGTTTACGTGCCGCAGGCGCATGCCGAGGAGCGGAGGGAGGAGGGACAGTGACAGGCAGCGCAAAGAGGTAGAAGGACCGGGGACTCGGTGACTCTGCTGAGCCATCGAGCCTCTCTCCCTGGACTCCTGCCGTTACTACGTATCATGGCTTGAGGCTGTCTCTGCAGATGTGACGCTGTCTTCAGGGAATTTCCACTGTCCTGCTTCGGGCGACTGAGCTCTCCGGGCTCTGCGGGCTGTTAGGTCACCGTTGTTTCGCCCGCACTGAGTAGCTCCCGCAGGATAACTGTTGGCGCGTTGGCTGTGCAGTACGCCTCACTGCGGAAACGGGGGACGCCGGGCTCAGAGTGGGGACACGGACAGCAGCGGAGCCTCTCCTCACGGGCAGAAGCGGTTCAGTCCATGAGCGCCACCAGCCTCTCTGGATGGGGGGGTCGGGTGACAAGAAGTCCTCATGTACCACTGAGCTCCCGGTGAGGGCGGGGCACATCGCTTGAGCCCCGCGACGCTGGCTGCTGTGCTTGGCCTGCCAGTGGTGGGACAGCTGACAGGTCACCTCTGTTCTCCTCAAGTCCTCTGACCCTGAAGACTCCCCTCCAGAGTGATGGGGCCTGGAGGTGACTCGGTCCCAGCGCCACACAGGCAGAACAACACGGCCCAGACCAGGGTGACAGGCCAGTGACGGCACACCTTGAAGCAGAGGCGGCTTGCTTTGCCTTTGCCATATTAAGACCCACATATCGCCTGGGTATGACTCCACCACGAGCCCCAGCACTGCCTGCTCCTGGCCTAGGGTCTCCTCCGCGCGTCGGCTGCACGTCTGGACGTCTGGAGCGTGTGGATACAACTGTTTCCGGTGCCCCGATGTGTCCAGCTGCACACGACACCGCACCATGGATGGCCGAGCGTACCCGGTTTCCGCACGTGCTCGGACGCAGACGCACCGCACCTCTCGGAACGAGCGAGCTGCCACCTCTCATTGGCGGGTGTCTGTCACTCTGTCGGTTCCTGATCCAGCCCAAGGCCCACAGAGGCTCCGGCCCAGGCCCCAGGCGAAGGCTGGCCTGCACAGCGCCGGCTGCACGGGTGGGAAAGATCGAACACCTTTTAGGCAGTGGAAGCCCATCCACTCTCATAAATCTCAAGGGGAGAAGGGTTGATGGAACTGCTCGTGAGGCCAGAACGCAGAGTTGTAGGAACGTCACCATCCAGAACTCCAGGGGCTCTCAAGGGGGCAGGCATGTGCGGGAGGGAGCATATCAGAGGCCCCTGGGCCTTTGCACAGCCTTCCATGCCTGGACCCACTGCAGAAGGAGCTGGTGCCTGTCCATGTGGGGTAGACACCTCCCTGGAGATACATGTGGCAGGTAAGGGGACTGAGCATCCCAAAAGGACTTCAGTCTGATTTTTTTTTTTAATTTCAGTGTTCCAGAATTCATTGTTTATGCACCACACCCAGTGCTCCATGCAATCCGTGCCCTTCTTAGTACCCACAACCTGGCTGACCCCACCCCTAATCCCCTCCCCTCCCAAATCCTCAGTTTATTCCTCAGAGTCCACAGTCTCTCATGGTTCATCTCCTCCTCCGATTTCCCTCAACTCCCTTCTCCTCTCCATCTCCCCACGTCCTCCGTGTTATTCCTTATGCTCCACAAGTAAGTGAAACCATAGGATTCTCTCTCTGCTGGACTGATTTCACTCAGCATCATCTCCTCCAGTCCCGTCCATGTTGCTACAAAAGTTGGGTATTCGTCCTTTCTGATGGAGGCATCATATTCTGATTTTTAAATAATCATCTAATTGCTAAGCCCATGGCCTTCCTGCAGCGATCCCACCTGCCGGCCGCGTGGCCCACTGTCCTTCTCCCCCGGAGTCTGCTCTTCCTTTAGATTTGGAGACTCTGCTTTTCTCTGGTTCTTTCACTTCTTTGCATTGCCTCATGCTGCCTGTCACTGTCCCTTCTTCCTCTGTTCCCGGGGTGCGACTCCTACTACCTGTTTTCAAACCTGTGCCTCTTCTGAGCTTCAGACCTGGGTGGGCGGCTGCCTCCTGGATGTGGACAGGCTCCGCACGTGTGGACGGCAGCCCTCGGCTCCCCGCAGACCCCGCTCTTCTGTTCTGAGCACACGTGACGGCCTCCTCCTCCACCCAAGCAACAAGTTAGAACACGAAGCCATCCGTGATTTTCCTCTCCTTAATCCCACACGTTCACCTGACCAACCATCCTCTAAATCTGAACCCGCAGGGACCTTTCCAGTTGAGACGGGCCCACAAACTCCTGGAAACTGTAGGTCCTCTCTGTGCAAGCCATGATGCGGAAGGCTCGGAAGTGTGATTGTGTGTGTGTGTGTGTGTGTGTGTGTGCGCACGCGCATCTTCTTCTGGAGAGAGGAAACACATTGGGAGGGAGAACACCGCGTTAGGGCAGGTGTGTGTAGATCAGACAGACAACCACGGCTCCGTGGCCGTGCGTCAGAATTTGGGCCATGTCACGGTTGAGTTAGGCTTGTTTATCCGGGAGTAACCGTCTCTCATCACCGACGATCATTTCTCTGATTCTGCGGATGCGTTTCCTTGGCCTGACAATCTTTTACCGTCCGCCTTCTGGAAAGTCGAGTCTTCTCTACAGGGGGCCTGGTCTTGTCTTCTCTGTACCCTCCCCCATGTCCCTCCCCCATGTCCCTCCCCCATGTCCCTCCCCCATGTCCCTCCCCCATGTCCCTCCCCCATGTCCCTCTGCAGACGCCCCTGTTGCCTCCTCGGGGCGGGAGCATCGGACACTGGATAGGTCGTCAGTGAAGAAAGGAGGGAAAGTGTAGATCGTGTTAGCTAGTCGTAGCGTTTTCTCTAGTCGTAGCTACAAAAAAGGCCAGAGTAAACCCACCGACCAGGCTGGAAAATGAGCGCCCACCTCAAGTACAGTTGCCTCAGAAGAGAAAAGCTGATTGAACCCTAGAGAAAGCAAGCCGTGTGAGCACAACAGACACGGAGGTTTTCAAGTGATAATTCGTGCTCCTTCCCAGTGGCGCCTTGTTGCGGTTCCTGGAGAAGACGGCCCTCAAGGGAGCTCGCAGCCTCTGTGACCTGCCGGTCCTGATACCATGCAGCCCCGAGTGACTGAGACGGTGCCTGTACCAGGGGCAAATGGAGGACGTCTGTCACGGGGGCCCTGGCTTTCCAGCCCTCCTGGTCTCCGAAGAAAGGTGGCATGAATTACTGCTGGAAATCCTTTACCCTCCCCTTTATCCTCACGCTCCGGACACGACTTTGTGGTTCTCCTGGCTAGAGGGGACACAGCTCCCCTGCCCTGCGCTGTGGTCCCTAGCATCGGCCGACGGAAGTTAGCAGACGCGGTGAAGCAAGACCAGACGTGTGCTGGCGTGATGGGGCAGCCCTCTTGCTTTTCCGCCACTGCGCAAAAGGAGCGTGTCGAGGGACATGAGGACAGATAGCGCCCCTGCCCGTGGCAGTGAGCCCGGCCCTGCCCAGCGCACACGAGGTCGGCGGGTCCCACCCAGCCCGCAGACCCAGGGGCCGGGGCTGGAGAGTCGAGAGCCGAGGACAGACAACAGGCCGGACACCGGGGCGGGATTTCTGCAGACATAATTCCTTCTTTTGCGGGAAACCTCAGCCTTCGGTGGTTCGGCCTCGGCTGAGCAGAAGAGCCCCTCCCTCTCCCCTTTCTCCAAGAACTTTGCCTTATGGAGAGCCCACTGATCGCGGCTATCAGCTGCGGCTACGAGACGCCTTCACAGAAGAACCGAGACGCGTGTCCGATCGATGCTCTGGCTACCACGGCCCAGCCCCGGCGACACATGAAACGGTCGCAGTTGGCGTCTACGGCTGCGGTTGGACACCGCCGCGTCGGGAGCGGTTCTACTCGGCGTCACGGACGGGGGCTGGCGGGTGCGGAAGGTAAGGACGAGGAGCTGCGGGGGGTCGGAGTCCGTCCCTGCCGTGGACGCGCTCAAGCGCTGGTATCTGGCGTTGGACCCGCGCACCCGGGTCCGTGACCCGCTCTCCGCACACAAAGCCCAGGGAAGAAGCACCACACCGTGAAGGGAACAGATCGCTCCGATCAGTCACCGACCGGCGCCGTGACAAACAGCCCTTCATAACAATTATCTAGTTAAAACACCATTAACAATTAATGACATACATCACAGAACTTATTGAACCCATTAAAGACTAATTTACTGGCTATAAAAATATGGCATTAAGAATTTATGGATCATTACCTTTCATCCCGGAATGAAATATTGCTGACTGAAACTCTTAGAAGCCGTCGAAAACCATTACTCATTAAAGCCACATGAAATTAAATGATACGGCGTAGCAAGAGGGGAGGAGAGAAAGAGAAAAAAAGAAAAAAAAGAATCAAGCAAAAGCAAAGTTTGAAAATGTGTTTTTGAGTAGAAGCCCTAACTTTGCGTGACACTGAATGGATAAAGATTATATTTTCAAACAAGATTAAGATCTACAATTAAAGAACTCAAACGAAGTAATTTTAATGTGCCATAAAATCTTCTTTTTGGAAAAATGTATTAGATCATGACTGATAAAAATTCTGATCATGATTAATCACTGCTAGGTATTTTGGAACACTATTATGGAGAGTATAACAATGTTCAAATTAATTAATTCCTTAAAGGGTTTTAAAACATAATACGATGTAACAGCTGTTGTAGCTTTAAATACGATTATTTCTTTCTGCCCTGCAACCAAATTTGTCAGTCAGAAATCAACCTAATTTCATTGCAATCTCTAATTTATTACTCTGTAATAAGATCAACTTAATAGTGATGCGCCCCTTGTCTCCTGAGAGACCATACGCACACTTGCAAGCCCTCTGGTCTCTGACACACGGAACGTGCACACGGAAGTAGTCGTGGCTACCGCTCACATGGAGCCCCCCGCGGTCCTGGCCAGACGGGCCGTGAGCACCAGCTAGCGTCCTCTCTGACTGGTGGGTTCTGCTTCTCCAGAGCGGCTGGGCCAAGTAGCCCAAGCCCTTGTCAGAAAAGTTCTGAGCTTAGAATAAAAACATTTGCTATCTGAGAAAGGGAGAGAGTGAGCCCCGGAGCAGCGGCAGGGCGGGGGTGGGGAGGGAGCGGAGACTCCTCCAGCAGACTCCCTGCGGAGCGGAGCCGGGGACTTGGGGCGCGATCCCAGGACACTGAGAACGTAACGTGGGTCGAAATCAGGAGTCAGCCACCTACCCCGCTGAGCCATCCAGGTGCCCCTAGAATACAGTTCTATGTAAATGAAATAGAATTGGAACACGTAAGAGCTAGAAAAACCCAAACGTGCTGATTTTTAAGCAGGGGCCCAGAGGACCGAGGCAGCGCCCACCCACCCCCCTGGCCCTGCCATGAGTCACAGCAGAAGGACATGGGAACCCGCGGAGGCCCCGTCGGGCGCCGCACCACAGTTCGCGGCTGGATCTGGAGAGCAACAGGGGCTGTCCCTCCGGCCGATGCGGAGCAGCTGGCCTGACCGCGCACACACCCCCGGGCCTCTGCAGACGTCCGGCAGGTGTGGTTCACACCGTCCCCGAGGGGATGCCTGGAACGTACCGCGTCTGACAGTGGCTTTTGGATGCCGGGTACTTACCGCGCTGGGCACTTCTCGTCCCACTTCTTACTGGCCAGGGACTAAAAAGGTTTACTGGGCACAGAAGTGTCAAAGAGGCTGGTGCAGCCAGCACACGTGACTATTGGCGGCACGTGGCCTCCCGGGAGAGCCCGCAGGGCGGCTGCGTCCCACGCCCGTCTGCCACCAGGAGCCCTTTCCAGGCTGGCCCCCGTCCTGTCCAGGAGGCAGGACATGCCGGCACTTCAGCGGAGCCGTCTTCAGTCTTCTGACAAGCCCAGACTCTGTCGTAACGCGTACGATTGCCGCTTGTCTGCTCCTGCGGGCGTCCAAGGAGACCAGCCAGACGAGCCTTGTTAGCGGGACAATACCGAAAGTCGCACAATGACGACGCACCAACTTCGGTCCCTTACAAATCGGCTTTAAAATATCACTTCCTTATATTTTCAGACGTTAGGCACTAAACAAAAAACGGATGTTCACATCCCTTCCTAGACGTGCAGGGCTGCCTCTCATTCTTCTCCTCTTGTATTTTCTCCCACACAAACAGAGTGTGCCGAGGGTTGCAAACAATCTGTAATCCTTAATGACTCTGCGCTAACCAGACAACAAAGAGGTAAATTTTCTTGTAAAGATGTAGCCATTTGTTTTCACTTGGCTTTAATTTTTCCTGAACCTAATTATAATTATTAATATATATCCTTGCCTATTCTAATTGCAGAACGAAAACAGGTGCCAAATAACAAGAACAACCCTGTAAATAAAAGACTGATAAATAATAGCTATTCTGAGCAGAACTACCGGCACGCGCGTGTGACAGCGCAGCCCCGAGTGCTTCCCCCCCGAGGATCGCTGACTGCGTGTTCCAGAGACAGAGGTTCTGACTCCGTCTACACCCGTCATCTAGTGCCATGTGCCGTGCCACGTCCCTGGGCCACCTGCCGGCGGCTCCCTCTTCGGGTGCCCGGGGACTGGGGACTTAGGTGGCCGCCTGGGGAAGTGAGCACAGAGGCTCCTGGCGGGGCTGAAGGACGCCGTGGGCCGGCGAGACACTGTCTCTCAGCCTCGGACACGCGGGCAGGCAGAGCGTCGCCCTAGCTCGGCCAGCGACTGCGGTAGATCCACTGGTGAGTGTGTGAAGCAGCACCCGTGGCGGGACCCTGCATCCTTCTGACCTGCTTCCCTCCGAGAGAAGCACAGCAGCGGGTGTGGGGCTTGCGAGGCGCACGTCCCCAGACTGCCCGATTCTCCCCCGGGACCCCGGCAGCACGCAGAAGAGCACACGCTCTGAACACAGAGTGCCCACCCGAAGCTGGAATGCAGGAGCCTGGGACCCAAGTCATTCGTGACACTGTCCTCTGGCGCAGAGCCGTCTCCTCCCTTCACTCCTCCGGCTTCTTCACCCGGAGCACGTGGCACTCTCCGCAGGGCCGTCTGTCCGGAGAAGCGGAATGAACAGCCCCAGCACGCCGGCCGGTCGGCAGAGCTCCAGGAGACCCTCATAGGCGGCGGCAGGGGCCACTGACTGGAGGCCGTGCCCCGACTCTTCCCCTCTAGCCTCGAGGTGCTGGAGATTCACACTCACACCGGAACGACACACAGGTGTGGTTCTTGTGGACATTCCGTCATTCAGAACCCGTCTGCTCGTCTCCAAGAATGTTCACAGTACAGCCCTGCCCGCGTTGTCTGTCCACACACAGCTCAGCCCCGGAGTCCCCAGAATTAAGTGAGCCCTGGAGATTTGCATCCATGTGCAAATGACATGACGGGGGCTTCGTAGCCCACCCCCTGCCCCGGCCAGCATGCCTACCCTCCGCTCATACTTCTGTACGCCACCCAGCACACCCAGTTACCTAGGGTCTCAGAAACACAAACAAATCGGGAGCCCCTTTCCTCCCCAGACCCCCGTCCACGGTGAACACCAAGAGACTGGGACACACCCTTCCACAAATTTAGAAAACATCGAAAGAGTAAAAGGAGGCAAAATGTCGAAGAGATCCACGTAAGGTGAAGGAGGTTCCGTGGGTGGGAACGTGGCGTTTTGGAGAGAACTCTCCATCGTCGGGACGCTTTCTTCTTGTCCAGTCCGACCATTGTCCCGAACTCCGGCAGAGGTAACCACCCCTGAGGCTGTTGCCCAGAAAAGTGCTTACGGGCACTCGTCTCTGCCGTCAGGGTTCGAACCGCTACTCATTGTGCGGTTGCCGGAAGCCTGTACAGCCCTTTAATCTGTGCTCAAACACCACCGGTCAGCAAGTCACGGCTCCGGCCGTGGATTCCCTCTTCCCACAGCCACACACGCTCTCCTGTGTCTTTCTGACTCTGAGGCTCTCTTGGGAACTCTGGCCCCGAGCCGGAGCCACCGAGGCTCATCCGGCTTCCTGGGAGGGCGGGGGGAAGGGAGCTGCCCCCGCTGGGCTCTCGACGCCCAGCTGCCGCTTTCTGTCCGCTTTCTCCAACGTCCAGAGCCTTCACGGCTAAGGCGGACAGAGGGAGCACATTCAAGCACAGGGCACCCAAGCACTCTTCGGGATATACTTATACTAAAACTATTTGCTGCTTATCAGAAATTCAAACTTGACGGCCGCCCTCTGGACCGCAATTCTGCGGCACCTTCCATGGCCGGGGCGTTCTCTCGGGGAAGCCAGAGGACGACTTCCTCCGCCGGCCCCACCAACGCCCGCCACGTGTACTGAGACCCACGGAAACGGCCTCTGCGTGCTTGGTGCTGCCCGTCCCCGAGGGGTCCGCCGCTCCCAGGCCGGTCGCCACCACGGAGCCCCTGTCTAGAGCTTTCTCGTTTCCGGGGATGGGACCCTCGCGCTCACCATCGTCCACGTCACAAGTTCTCACGTTCTCCCTGCATCCCCCGGCCGATGACGCTGCTGCGCGTGCGGGAAGACGGACGAGCGGGAAGGGGATTCGGCTCAAGCTGGTGGGCGGCTTCCGTGTGTGAAGCCGGGAGGTTGCCCTGTGGACACAGGGCCGTCCTGGGCCGAGCTCCTGGACTTGACCTCGGAGGGCACGTGGCCGCTCCCTCCTCCCTCGGTGCCCGGTCTCCCGCGCGAGCAGGGCTGCTGGGTCTGTGGCCCCGCTCTGCCACCTCGTGGGTGGCCCACCCTGACCAGCAGGCCTCGGGAAGCCCGGCGCCGTGGCCGTTGCTCGTCCCCGTACGGCGTTCACGTTCCGTAACTCAGAGACCACTCGTCCCAGCGCACCTCCTGGCCCAAACTAACTGACACTTAGAAATCACATCGTTAGTCAAAACGGGCTTGGACGTTACGGGATCCACCTAACGGACGCTGGAAGCGGGGAGCGCGCCCGCCTCCCTCCTCACCTCCCCACCCTCGGCCTTCTGGGGCTCAGTCACCTTGGGTCCCTCCGGAGCGCCCGCACACGGTCTGCTCTCCGGTGCGGATGGTCGCAGACCGCGCTCCCTTCTCCGCCGGGAGCAAGTCCCCTGCTCTGTGTGCCCCGAGTCTTGGGCAGCACGAGTGAGGGTTGCCGACCTGCTTCAGCGACCTCTGAACCGGCGCCGCGTGTCTTCCTGCGGGGTCTTGCCTTCCCGTTCACAGCACCGTCCATCGGCGTGATTCCTTCCCAGCTCTGCTCCTGGGGGGCAGTGGGCCAGGCTGCCAGGGGCACTGGACCTGGGCTCCAGGAACAGCGCGGCCTTGCCCCCACATAGCTCTGGACAAGCCCCTCAGGGGAGAACCGCTCGCAAGGCTCACGCCTGTCCCTGCCTCAGTCACACACCCGACAGAATGGATTTATTCACCGCTCAGTGTGCAGAAGAGACGCCTCCCCGGGCCCGGGCTACATCATCCCACACTCGAAATCAGCATAACTTCTCCAGATCTACAGGCCTGTCCCCAGCCTCTCTCCAGCTGGTGAAACTTTGGGGGGAATTAGAGGTTCAAGGAAACAACGACCCCAGCCCTGGGATTCTGACCAACAAGATTCCTCAGCCTGCACGACCGGCCGACCCGGGCCACGGCGCTGCGGACTCACAACTGGCGTGAAGGCAGTTTTTACACCTCTGGTCCCTGGGAAAACAGCACTTTAACATGCAAATTCAAATCTGCAACATCTGGACGTCTTTTCTACCAGTCGAAGTCCTTTGCGCTCAGTGCCGGTGTCAACTATAATGACTGTGTTTCTCCGTGTGCACAGTAACGCGCCCCCACTCCGCGAGCCTTCCGCTCCAGGCCTACGGCTCGCCGTGTCAGAGCTGGGCCGAGCTCCGGAGGTCATCCAGCCGAGTCCACTCGCTCGGGACAAGAAACGGGGCCCTGCGCCCACAGAGCTCCTCCAGGGGAGTGGGGCCCTGCCCGCGGCCCTTTCAAGGGCCCTTACGCGCCCCGCCTGCCCCCGTTCTTCCCAGCACTGACCGGACAGTCCCCCCAGCTGGGTTGTCCTCTTGTCCTCATCACAAGGTCATTGGCCACCAAGAGCCTTGGGTCCCTGGAGGGGCTCTGCCGCTGGACCTCGGGGCCGCAGCCCGCACAGGTGTGTCCTGACGCTCTCCCTGAGGCCTGTGGGCCCGGCCGAGGCAGCAGCCCCTGGAGGCTTGTGAAGAAGGCAGAGTCTTGGGGGGCGCCTGGGGGCCCAGTTGGTTACGTGTCCGGTTCTTGGCTTCACCTCAGATCGTGACCTCAGGGTCGAGATCCAGCCCCATGGGGGACCCCCACTTGAGAGTCTCGCTTTCCCGCCGCCCCTCCCCCTCCTCAAAGAAATCAACAAGTTTTTTTTTAAAAAAGAGAGAGTTGTTTCAGGATGTGGAGGATCCAACACGGCAACAGGGTCGGCCCGCGGAGGGACAAAGGACGTGAGTCCACCTAAGACTCTCTGCCCCCCTCCCCTGCCCGCTCTCCTGCTCTCTCTCAAATCAGCACTTGAATACTTTCAGAAAAGGCAGAATCTTGGGCATCCTTCCAGACCCACGGACCCAGAACCTGGGTACCAGAAAGATGCCCAGGACTTCCACGCATCTATCCGGACGGTTTCTTTCTCCTCCATCGACTGTCACGACTCTGCCTTGTCTTCCAACCTCGTAGCCTCCATCCGGCCGCGTGTGTAGCGGGGGAGGACTGAGGGACGGATGCCTCGGTATGTCCCGGAAGACCAGACTCCGCTGACCACAAGCCATGCCGTGGACGGTGCGTGTGCCTGGGCTAGCGGGGTCTGACCTGAACTCCCGCTCTGCCCCTATAAGGCCCGGAGACATCACTGTGGGGACTACAGAACCCCGGAAACACACGGAGCCAGACCCGGAGCCCCTCGGACCTCAACCGTCTCAAGCACTTCCCTATCCGCAGACATAAAAATGGATCCTGTGGTGTTTAAGGAACACGCTCCAGCCGCCCCATGTTGTAGAAGCGCTGAGCCACCGGCCGGAGCCGATTCGCAGGCGGTCAGGGATCAAGAATGTGTGGCCGGGGCCTCGGCGCCACAGGGGGCCTGGGTGATCTTGGTACAAAGCTCAGGGAGCTACACACGGACCCGTCACAGGAGTCAGCGTCCTAGAGACCTTTACCAGCTCCGGTGCCATCTTAATTTCCTAAAGAAAAGGGACATCTGAGGTCACGGGATATGAGCAGAACAGCGTGAGCTCAGTTACACCGGTGTCATATGTGAAGCGACAGGTCCTGACCTCTGTCTTGCAGCTGCTGTCTGCTGTTACCCGGAGTGTCTGCGCTCCCTCCGTCCGAGGGCCCCAAGCAAGCGGGGCCCACCCAAGAGCAGGTGTGGGCGCGGGGACCCTTTCAATCCTTGCTGGCACCCGGGGTCCTCCCGGGAAACAGCGATCCCAACGGACGTGAGTGATGGGAGCAGGGTCGCGCCCGTGGGCTCGGCTGCCTCCTGGTGACGCGCAGTACGCTCAGACAGGAAGGCCCCGGCACACCGCTTCACCCCTCCCCAGCACCGCCCTCGGCCGCCCCCGTCAGTTACCGAACAGAGAGCGCGCCGGTGTCCATCGACCAGCCCGCGAGCAGGTGACAGGCTGTAGGAGCACTCGGGGGACAGCAGAGGCCCCCGAGGCCGGCCCAGGGGGAGCACAGCTGGAGACGGTCATCCGGACCCAGACGCGGGGACACACAGGACGAGGCACAGAGCAAGCTTCCCGGGACATCTCCGGAACAGTGTCCGTACGAGAGGGAGAAGCGGATGTGCGAGGGAGCCGGCCAGCCCAGCTCTGAGCAGCATCAAGGGCAGGAAAGGGAGGACGTGTTGCCCCGCAGCTTTGTGCTCCCCGCGCAACGTGCGCCCGCGTGATGACGCGCCTGAGCTAACCACTGAGACGGGGCGAGAGCCAGTGGACGACGCCGTGGCCGGAGGCTTCTGGAAAGAGCAGAGTGAGCGTCGTGGTGCGTCCTCCGGCCATGTTGGGGCAGGAAGAGCAGAGACGCCGCTGAGGCAGTGGGATCGGTGGTGTGGAGGATGGGGACAAGACGGGGGACAGAAGGGGCCTGTGTCAGGGCATCGGGTGCGGAGCACTCGCAAGACAGGGGAAAAGTGTCCGTCACCGGCATTGTGAGGGGGAGCCTAGAAGAAGTGAAGGAAACGCAAGAGTCGCGTCTGCAATGTAGGAACACGTCCCCGAGCAGAGACCGGGATCCACAGTTTTGAGGGAAATACCCCACTTTCAAGGAGAACCAGCGAGGGAAGGCTTAGGCCGGACACAGCTCGGTGAGACGCTGGACGTCCGAGCGCAGACGTTTCGGCGAGCGGCTGGGCAGAGGCTCCCGAGACACTCAAGGGAGGAAGCCCAGGCTGGTGTCGCCAGGATGGCGCCCCAAGGCCACGGGGCTCCAAGCTGGGTGCTGGGCATCCAGACCTCGTGCCCCAGCCCCGCGGCTGCTCCCCACAGGGCAATGGGGGAGGGGCCCTCAGGAGGCAGACGCCACAGATGACTCTCGAAGAATCACCCACATACCGGGGAACCGACAGAGAGGTCAAAACGGGACCCCAGAGTGGGACTGTCCGGAGGTCGGCGGGACGGTGACGCGTGCGGAACCCGCTCCCCCGGGGGCTTCGACACCAGCCGCGCGTGTGACCGCGGTCCCCCTGGGAGTCGGGAGCTGGGCGCGACACGCGTCTTCATTTCAGAGGCACTTTTTTAGGAAAAATGATTCTGGATTAAAACATGTTTTTAAGAAACGAGAGCAGAAGAGATCTCTTCTCACAAAGACTGACCACATCAGGCCGACAGGCCCCCGCGCAGCTGCGGGTGAGAACAGGAGCGCGTTCCTGGCAAAGTCGAGGGGAGACGCGAGTGCCCACTCCCCCCAGTATGACTGGGAAATACGGTGTTGTCCTTCGTTGCAGAAAATATGATTATCTACTTAGAAACCTAGGAAAATCAACGGAAACACATTAGGCAAACACATTGATTATAAAGTGGGTAAAAAGATGAATATTTCATTCATCAAAGAGAATGCAAGTAGCTTTTCTATTGTGGAAAAAATATAGAACATATAATTTACTATTTTAACCATTTTTAAGTGTACAGTACAGAACGAAAATAGCTTTCATATATGAAAAGAAGCTCAATTTCACTATTATACGAGAAAAGCAAATTAACATGACGCGGCAGCCATTTTTCACTCTTCAGCTGGCGAAGACCAGGAAGCGTGGGGACGCCGCAGCGCCGGCCGCGTGTGAGCAGGCCACGGCGCTGGACGCCACCGTCACCAACGCGTCTTGCCCGCCGTCCTGCAAGCCCTCTCCTAGGCACGTCCCTGGGGATATTCGTGAGTGTGCAAATGACGTCGTCTCCCACAGAGAGGTCTGAGACGAGAAGGCACCCAAGGGGACAGGTCGGATGCACTGTGCCCGGCGGCTGTGGGAAACGGAGCCGCTGGGCAGGAGCTGGGAGAGGGCTGCTCGGGCCCTCACCGCTGTGAAAGGCCGGCAACCTCCAAACGTGTCTGTTCTTGCTCCCATCAGACCACTGACGTTTCAGGTCAACCAAAGCCTGACGTGGACAGGGAGACAGGCGCCTCTGAGGGGAGATGAAACAGAGCTTGGGCTCAGCAGGGTCAGAGCAGGAAAGAGGCTGGGGTCCCCCGGGGGGGGGAGGGGCGATAACTGCCTACGGCGGAGTGTGGGGTGACCCAGATGTAAAAGCCCCAGGAGTCTCGGACACGAGGGAGACTGCACCCGTGTGGGTCCTGAGCAGGCCGGGGGTAGGGAAGGAGGCCAGACGGCGTTTCCTCCAAGACTCGGGGGGAGGATAGAGCCTTTCCTGGATCCTTCTCGACGACAGAACAAGATCCATGATCCCCAGGGAAAGGAAATGTTTTCACTCGCAGGGCACAGACAGAAGCCTGCCGTGGCTGGGGGAGGGTAAGGGCGAAGGCTCTTCCCGGACGTGAGGGGCCGGAAGCCAGCCTGTTGGGAACCCACTCGAGGTTTTCTGCTGTTACTGAGAACGCTCCCCTCCCAAGACCCAGGGAGGCGGTGCTTGCCAAGACTGAGTCTGCACCGAGCCAGAGAAGCCTCGAGTGCCAACACCAGGCTCACAGGTGCTGGAGGGCGGGTCCGGCGGTCTACCCTGGGGAAGGGCAGGTGTGCGCAGAGAGCACAGGGGTGAACACGGGCGGCTTGACGCTCAGAAGGAAGTGGGCATGAGAAAAATTCCCTGGCAGAGCAACCCCACCCTCCGGCAGAGCGAGAGGAGGTGGAGCTGGTGGTTGGGGGAGCGTAACCATAGCAACAACAGACCCCAAACTCAGCTTCTGACAGAGCGACTCAGCCACAGCATTACCGGCCGAGGGGAAGGGGGGGCGTGTTTCCCACGTGAACAGAACTACCCCAGTACTGCATCCCACACGGACCGTCTCACTTTCAACACATAAGAGAAGGAAGAAAGGAAGGGTGCAGGGAGGGAAGTAAAGAAGGAGGGAAGAAAAGGGGGGAGAGGGGGAAAGAAAGAGAAAGGAAGGGATGGAGGAAGGAAGGAAAGGAAGAGAACTCTACTCACCGTTAGGAAACAGAGAGTTGACAGAACCAGACGCAAAACCATCAGACACCAAGAGTTTAAATAACTATGATCAACCCCTCAAAGTATGGATAGAAAAGGTAAACAACAGGCATGAACAGATGAGAAATTTCAGCAGACGTGATAACTTTAAGAGAAGAAGATGAAAAAATACGGTAACGCAAAGATGTTAAAATTACTGACTCAGAAAACAAAGTATTTTTAATATGTTTGAATGAATAAAAAACATTAAAATATGAGTAAACAATGAATGCCACAAAGACCGGGAAACTAGAACCGGATGGAAACGGATGGAAGATGCCCCCGCACGCTGGGAGCCCTGTTCTCTGCAGTGTGATACGGAAAAGCAACCCACACCTCGACTCCGCGTGGTACAGCAGCGGGAGGACATAAGCAGGAGGAGGTCAGGAACACCCGGTGAGAGGACAGACAGCCTTCCCAGCGGGGGCCGACAGCTGACACCCTCAGGAGCGGAAGTCGGGAAACCGGAATTCCACCTGGAGTGTCCGAGAGCAAGGGGCCTCACCTCAGACAGCAACGGGCGGCAACACCAGCTTTCCAGCACAGAGGGAAAGCAGGGGGCACAGAGGGTTTGATGTCACTCAGCAGGAGTGTGACCGCCGCTCCCTGGTCTGGGATAAAAAACGGGATAGAGGACACGAAACTGTAAATACGTGGGGAAATCCAGGTAAACGCTGGCGGTGTAAAGCAGGAGTTCCGTGGGAGGAGTTTCAATGGAAAGTAGTCGAGGTCTCCAGGTTGAAATCAGCGACAGCCCCCAAGGTGGGGTGCGGGGAGGCCGTTAAAGTGTCCTCGGTGGTAAAGGGTCCACAGAGGCTGAAGCCCCCGGCCAGTCCCGACTTCTTGTAGGTACTTACTCCTGTGTTAATAGCCACCGTGACTACTTAGAAACAACGGGAAACGACCAGACTAGGAGAGGACACAAACGAACATCAGAAGAAAACGTGACCAACCTGAAGCCGTCCAAGACGGGCCACAACCTGACAGGTGTGTATTCTTATCGCAATGCCGCCTGACCAATCACCACCAGCTTGGTTCCTTAAAACACACGCACATCCTTCTCTCGGGTTCTGTGGGTCAGGAGCCTGGATGTGGGCGACTGGCATCCTCCGTGCAGGTCCCAGCAGGCTGAAAGCACCAGGCCACCGCGCTGCGCTCCCCCGGGAGGGGGGCCTCTTGCCAGCTGGGGGTCGTTGGGAGAACGGCCGTGGGGGAGTTTCTGGGACCGAAGCCCCACTCCATGGGCCGGGGGCTGCCCTCCGATCCCCTCTGTGGGGGCGAGCAGGTGGCAGCCCCCTTCCCAGGGTCTGCGGAGGACCCCTCTGCCGAGACGGGGTTTCCTACGAGGCAACTTCACTTACTCAGACATCTCCAGGGGGAGTCTTGGGGCGCACTGAGAATTCTGCCTGCTACAAGCTGGGGCACATGGAAAGTATAAAATAAGGGGCTAAACACACATCGAAACGTATCAAGAATGGCACGGAAGTATCATTCCACCCGATTATAGGATGAAGAGGTTTATTCCTTTTCAGTTTTTCCTTCTGCATCATTACGTTCCCGATCTAACTAACCCAAGTGTATGATCCATGCCTAATCCTGCGTTCGCCATTTTATAGTCATTAGAAATTTCCATATTGTTGGAGTCTAAAAAGTTCCCTACAGACATGTGTACCATAAATGACAGAATTACTCCCCTATTACTTCTCCTCCCCAATCTTTGTCTATGGCAAATGAATTATGTATATTTCCATTATGTTATTTGGCTTTTTTCTTTAGGAGAAAATTCCTGAGGGTGGCATTTGTAGGTCAAAAGTCATTTTGCTGCCACAAAAAATAGATGGGGATCCTTTTCTAAAAATATTCATGCCCTTGAAAATGAACTAATGGGACTTCATCAAGATCAAAAGCTTTTGTACAGCAAAGGAAACCGTTAACAAAATCAAAAGACAACTGACAGAATGGGAGAAGATATTTGCAGACGACATATCAGATAAAGGGCTAGTGTCCAAAATCTATAAAGAACTTAAAAGAACAAATAATCCAATCAAGAAATGGGCAGACGACATGAACAGACTTTTCTGCAAAAAAGACATCCAGATGGCCAACAGACACATGAGAAAGTGCTCCATATCACTCGGCATCAGGGAAATACAAATTAAAACCACAATGAGATACGACCTCACACCAGTCAGAATGGCTAAAATCAACAAGTCAGGAAATGACAGATGCTGGCGAGGATGCGGAGAAAGGGGAACCCTCCTACACTGTTGGTGGGAATGCAAGCTGGTGCAACCACTCTGGAAAACAGTGTGGAGGTTCCTCAAAAAACTGAAAATAGAGCTACCCTATGACCCAGCAATAGCACTACTGGGTATTTACCCTAAAGATACAAATGTAGTGATCCGAAGGGGCACGTGCACCCAAATGTTCATAGCAGCAATGTCCACAATAGCCAAACTATGGAAAGAACCTAGATGTCCATCCACAGATGAATGGATAAAGAAGATGTGGTTCATATGTACAATGGAATACTATACAGCCATCAAAAGAAATGAAATTTTGCCATTTGCGATGACGTGGATGAAACTAGAGGGTATTATGCTTAGTGAAATAAGTCCATCAGAGAAAGACAATGATCATATGATCTCTCTGATATGAGGAATTTGAGAGGCAGGGTGGGGGCTTTGGGGGGGTAGGGAAGGAAAAAATGAAACAAGATGGGATCGGGAGAGAGACAAACTGTAAGAGACTCTTCATCTCACAAAACAGACTGAGGGTTGCTGGTGGGGGGGTAGGGAGAGGGCGTCTGGCTTATGGACATTGGGGAGGGTATGTGCTATGGTGAGTGCTGTGAAGTGTGTAAACCTGGCGATTCACAGACCTGTACCCCTGGGGATAAAAATCCACTATATGTTAATAAAAAAATTAAAAATTAAAAAAAATATTCACGCCCTCGACAGTGTATGAAAGTGCCCATTCTCTGGCAACCTCATGTTCCCCAGGCATCGTCCCTTTTATCCAAAAATAACTGCTTCATATTCTAAAATATTTAATTGATGGAACAGGAACTCCTAGAACAGAAAAATAATGGCCAGTTCTCAGGTTCCCGGGGTTTTCCCTCCCCTGTGACTCTGGGCCATGTGGGGTTGGGAGCTCACGGAGAGGCGCCCTCCCCACCCTGGGGACCTCCGCACTGGGGCTGCCAGAAGACTCGTGAGCAGAGGGGGCTGGGGGTCCAGCCTGGTCTTCCCACCCCTCAAACTGGGAGCCCCGCAGCCCACCACGGGGTTGCCCCCTGCCTGCTGTATTCGTCTTTTTTAGGTCAAAGCTGTCAGTTTGGTTTCCATGCCCCTTTCCCTGGCCTCTCAGAAGCGCTGCCGTGCCCGTGACCCCCCGCAGCCCTGTCCTCCTGAGGGTCCAGTCCCAGCGGCGCACAGAGCCTCCTGCCCCCTCCCCAGGGCTTTCCCCGACGCACCCCGCTCTCCGTGCTCTATTGAACTCGCTGGCTGACACTTTCCTTTTTAGGACCCAGTCTGTCCTGATTCCAACAGCTCTTCTACTTGTTTCCAGATCCCTCGCCCTTTTTTACCAGGAAATAAAAATAGGAGATGCTCTTCGGTCCCCCGGATTGCACATGCCCGCGCAGGCCCGTCGTGAATCTAGGCCCCTTCTCTGAAAAATCAGGACATCTGAGGGACTAGAAAGAGGGCAGTCACCGCCGCGAGTTCTGGAGATAAGCCCACACACACGGACACACGCGGCTGCCCTAGGGAAGCGGCGTGTCACACGCCTGCCCAATGCGGACAGCCCGGCTCCCAAAGGAATGGGAGCGTGCATTCGTACTTACAGCTGGACGGGCGGACGGACAGACGGATGGACGGACGGAGGAGGGCCTCGGGCTGGGCTCTGGCTGTCTGTCGGTCCTCAGCTTCAAGTCCCGTCTCTGCTCCCGCCCGCAGGCCTGGGCTCCCAGATGATGGCAGTTTGTAATCCAAATCCAAGTCGACCTTAGCGGATGCGTTGGTCCAGGCTAATTGTGCCCGGGATGGCGAGGTTGAGAAGAAGCCGGCCAGCCCCAGCGGTCATGGTCACTGGGCTGAGTAGGGCAGCTTTCTTTTTTTCTCAATTTCTTCTGGGGCCCTGTGACGGCCGGGCTGCGGACCCGGGGCCCTCCCGCAAGGGAGAGTCGCACGGACTGGTCCCGGTTCCAGAGCCGGCTCTCAGGGCGGCCACCGGGCACAGCTCAGCGCATCCTGTTCGTCACGTCCCCCTGCCACCGAGCAGCCACCTTGGAAATGTCACGCCGAGTCGTGGCCCACGTGCCCCGTTGACGGATGCGTCCTTGATGCACGTTCTGCTTCCGCTTCCCCCTCGGGGCATCTTCGATTCCCTCCCAGGGTCTCTCCTTGGACGTTCTAGACCCGGAAATAACACGGCGTCCATGGTGGGGTCCTGTCGCCCACAGCCCTGGTGCCTGTGTCTGAAGGCCAGGGGTGCTCTGACCGGGTGAGGCCGCCCGTGGGGCAGGTGAGCGCCGCAGGCCTGCGCCCACAGTTCTGCTCTGGCTCTGACAGCATTTGGGGGAAACCTTTTCCCTCCGCCTCTGTCCCCGGGTCCCTTCCGGAGCGGCGCTTCCACAGACTGCGAATCGTCCTGGGAGAAGAACCCCTTCCTTACAAAAATGACCTCTCGTAAACCTCAGGCCCCTGGTCATAGTGACGCGGTTACTTACACGCTTGTCGTTTTGTTCTAAACACGCTCTCCCATCTGCCTAGCGTCCCGGAGGAGGCCAGACCGACTCCAGCACGTGTAACCCTCCCACACCGTGAAAGTTCTTGTCCTCCGTGTTTTCCTTCACGGAAATCTGACCAGAGGTCAGAGGTGCCCTTGGAGGGCCTGGGCGTCGGGGGCGGGGGGCGGCAGCTGTGTGCGGAGTGTGCTCGGGGCTCTCGAGGGGGTGCGGGTGTAGGACAGGCCCCGCGTGAGTGGGGCTTTGTCCTCTCCACTAGAAACAATGCCGGGATGAGCTTTTAATTGGGTTTTGCTTTTAACCTATTAATGCCTTGCGAGGCAGAGTCTGACAGTCCGTTCTGTTTCTGCATTCTTGCATAAACAAGGGGAAAGAAAAGGAAAAAGCCGCCAGAGACGAAAGGCGGAGGGCGGCCGGCGAGCCTGTCCTCATGGCAGGTCTCAGGGCCGGGTGTGACACGCAAGGAAAGGTCTTGCTGGACCGGCGACGCGGTGTGGGGAGCTCAGTGTGGAAAATGGAGGAAAGCGGGGCCCCTGGAGGGGTGGCGCCCTCAGACAGAAGCTGCCTCATCCCACAGCCCGGGGTCCGAAGGCCTGGGGACCGTGGAAACAGGTAGGGACCTCGGCTTGGGCACAGACGTCCAGACGCTGGCACACAGCACCTGCATCGCGGGCGCGGATGTCGAGCGAAGGGAGCTGCAGAGGAAACGCATCCGTGTCTCCATGGTGCTTCCTGGTGAAGACGGTTCTCGGCTCCTCGTGCCTCCAAGACCAGCTTCGCGGTAGGCTGCGGGGCTGCGACAGACGCGGGTCCACTGGCTCGACACGGAGCCGGCAGCGGGTAGGGCCTGCGGAGTGAAGACCAGAGATGGGGTTAAGTGCCAGGAAGTCACTTTCCGGAGGCAAATGCACGTTTCCCCTCTGAAAGGAGGTGAGGCTGATGCTAACACCTGGCCCCCTGCAGAGAAGGGCTCCAAGAGGAGCCGCCGGAGTGTCCTTTGTTCAGGCCGGACAGATGTCACGGGCGTCCCAGGGGTCGCAGGTGTCACAGGGCTTCTCAGGACAACACCGGCTGGTTAGAACCACGGCAAAGACGAAAGCATTTCAGGCGGGTCTGCAGGAACCGACAGCCGGACAGGAACGGGGTTCGTGTGCGCAACCATGTCCCCCAAACCCTGGAGAGATCAGGAAATGGGCAAGAGTAAAAGAAGGCAAATTTCTCTTTTTTTTTCTGAAGGTCTGGGATGACGACCCACCAGCCGCACCTGGCGGGCCGCTGCCTAGAGGCCGGGCAGGTGGAAGACGTACCAAAGAGGCCACTTAGAGCAAAAGAATGAAGAGGCGCCTGTGGAGAGTCCACAGGAAACCCAAAGTCTCCCGAAGGCGTAAGGCAAGCTTGAGCAACCGAAAAGTGCAGGACGCTGTTTGACATAATCCAATGCCCACGTCACAGAGACATCCCTTCTTTCTAAGTTAGTCTACACATTTAATGTTATTCCAGTGAAAACCCACTAAAGGATTCTTCTCTTCCTCTTCCTCCTCCTCTTTGGATGGGGAAGGACAAGATATGCTGGACGTGCGGTGCACGATCAAGGAATCTTGAACACTGAAAAAATAAAATTAAACACAAAAATAAATAAACGCTTCAGGCTGGCAAATAATGTGGCTTTTTGGGGGAAGAGAATAGGAATCATCAGTCCCAGCCGGTGGACAAGTGCATCGTAGCGACAGACAGTAAACAGCGCAGAGTCAGTACCTGGATAGACAGATCCACAATGGCTTTGAAAATCTAGAAATAGACCCAAATGTGCAGAGGAATGTGACATCTGATAAAGGTGAGGTTTCAAACAGGGGAGAGGAAGATGGATTTTGACGTGTGTGGAAACAACCGAGTAGCCCGTAGTCCCACCTTTGACGAGGTTACAGTTTAAGGAGGTCAAAGGTTGTACATAATTCGAGAAGTCCTAAAACTAACAGGGCATTTTTCCAGGGACAAGATCTAAGTAAGAAGGTCTTTGTAACTGACCAAATCTGGTGAAAGACAAGACTGAGCCACCTCGGCTTACTGTCCACGACACCCGTGGTTGCCATTCCCCAGCCTGGAACAGAAGGAAAAGACAAAGGAGCGGCTCAGAGCCATGTCTGAGCTTTCCGTAAGATGTAAGACCTCCGATAAGTCAGTCGGAGAAGAAGGATTTCCAGTCCGACGGATATGTTCCGCGTCCACAGGTCCTCAGGTCACAGAAAGGAAACATGCACGGGTCTTCAGCATTTGAGAAGGTGCCCAGCCTCTGTCTGTGAAGGGCTACTTACAGCCAAAATTATGAGTCCTCACCCCCCGAGAGCTGGGCAGAGACTGACAAGGTGTGGAGAGACAAGAATTCTCTACGGTCCGCTAGGACCGTCCCCCAACGGCCCCTCTAGAGAACAACTTGGCGATACGCGTGACGATTTCCACAAATGCTTGTCCATTTCCAAAGCAATTTCTCTCTTAGGAATGTGTCCCTCACACACGCATGGGATTCTTTATTTTTACTTCCCAGTACTAGAAAACCCAGTCGACAGTAGAGAGCTGGTTAAACAAATCATCGCTCATTGTCCAAGGGAATGAATCGGTCATCGTGGAGGAGAATAGAAGGTCTCTTCCCGGCCCTCGGCCTGCTGGGCTTCGAGATGCGGATCCAGGCGAGACACCGTGTCACAGGGCGCTTTGCTTGTGTGCACACCCGAGGACCGAAGACAAAAGCATTCACTTGCTTGCATACATGGCACATTCCGGAGATGCCTCTGACAAGGATGCTGGGGGCGGGAGGCAGTGGGTGCAGCGGGCAGGAGAGAAACCTCCACGCCCGGAAGCAGGAGGCTCGCACGGGAAGGAGGGGTCACTGACGGAGGGTCCCCACGAGGCTCTTTGTGCTTGGCTTTGCCCCTTCAGGATTTCCTCCCCTCTGTCTCCCCATTTTCTTGTATTTCTGGAATATCTGCTTCTCTCCCTGCAAAGCTATACTTTTCAAGGGCTGGAAACAACCCGACTGATCCTCACGTCATCTCTGTCCCCAGTGCCGGGAAAGCTGGCGGGCCGGCAGCGGGCCCTCGTGGATTATCACTGGAGGAAGAGTCTGTCTTCTCCCAGTCCCTGTTTTAAACGGCCCACGGACTCAGCAAGTGGTGCTCTGCGGAGACGCTCCCTCCAGGCCAGGGGCTGGCGATAGGCTCTGAGCTGCGTGCTCCCCACGACACCCAGTCGCCAGGCACGGGTGTGGGGGTGTGGGCCCAGTGGCCGTTTCTTCTCCCTAATTAACTTTCCACAACCTTGGTGACGATGATGTCCAGATGGGGATTCCAAGAAGAAGCGCAGATTTCAGGACGGCAGGAGCACAGAGTGAGGCTTGTACAGAGCCGAGATCTAGGGTCCTCAACCGCTGCCACGTTTGCTGTCGGCGCCTACGTTTCCGCTCTCCTGGTCCAGAGTCCCCAGACCTAGAGCTGCGGGGAGCGTGGTGACGGGGTTTACGGCTCAGGGGTGTGCTTTCCCCTCTCTGGATTCGTGGGTGCCCTCCACGACCCCCTCCTTTCTCTTTTTCCTTCCCACTGAGTTTGGACAAGGCCCCCCTTTCCAACTTCAGGAAAAACGCTCGGCCCCTCCCGGTGCTCTCAGCACCTGGCTCCCAGCTTGTTCGTGAAGGCCGGGGAGGCACACAGTGGGCTCGCACCACGCAGCCCGCACGCCCCTCTGTAGGGCCGGCTGGACTTCCCGGCCGGAGGGCCCACGCTCAGATGGCAGGTGGCACGGCCTCTCCGGGCAGCTGGCGCTCGCTCCCGGTGAGTAGTTTTCCTGCAGACAATTGTAAACGGGCCGTCCTGCTCCTGTGTCGTCCTATCCACCTGCATCACGTTAATTTAACATCCCGTGACTTTGGCCAGTGTCTTCGCTGTCACACGGCACCATTTAGGTCTCTGATTTACCTGGACGGCTCCAGCAGAGACCCTCTGGCAGCCACACTCCTGCTTCCCTGTCGTAACGCCCGTGCAGACTCCCATTCAACGTCACGAAAGCGTCTGGAGAGCTTTCATACTTCCCCGTGAGGCCGTGACTTAGGTCACCTGGCTAGGGGTTCTCTGGGGGGAGGGACGGAAAGTGACCTCCCAAATCTGCACTTTCCCTCTAAACTGAAGATTAACTGAACCAGGATGTCTGGCGAGGCACCGTGTTGCAGTATTTCCCAGACCGTGTGGCCATGGGACCAAGGTTCTCCCAGTGAAACGTAGGCAGGAGCTATGTGGCTCCTAAGACTTCTGCGTAGTCTCTTTTAAAGGGGAGGACGATGCCTTTGTCTATCCGCCCCTGCATCCTGCTGCTCGGTACACAGTCTGATGGTCGGAGCACCAGCAGCCACTGTGGACTGTGACAGCAGGGCCAAACCCCAGTGACGTTGGAGCAGACCTGAAACGTTGGATCCCGGCGGACCACCACACCGTTCTACATGTGAATGCACACCAGCTTTGCATTTCGTCTCCTTTTTCTGTTTTTTGTCTTTTTTTTTTTAAACATTTTATCTATTTATTTGACAGACAGAGATCACAAGCAGGCAGAGAGGCAGGCAGAGAGAGGAGGAAGCAGGCTCCTCGCTGAGCAGAGAGCCCGATGCGGGGCTCGATCCCAGGACTCTGAGATCATGACCTGGGCCGAAGGCAGAGGCTCAACCCACTGAGCCACCCAGGCGCCCTGTTTTTTGTCTTTTTTTTTTTAAGGATTTTATTTATTTATTTGAGAGAGAGAGAGAGAGCATGAGATGGGGAAAGGCCAGAGAGAGAAGCAGGCTCTGTGCTGAGCAGGGAGCCTGATGCAGGACTCGATCCCAGGACTCCAGGACGATGCCCTGAGCCAAAGGCAGTTGCTTCACCAAATGAGCCACGCAGGTCCCCTTTCGTCTTGTTTTTTAAATATTTCATTTACTTATTTGACAGAGAGTGAGAAAGAGAGAGTAATCGGGGGAGGGGCAGAGGCAGAGGGAGAGAATCTCAAGCAGACTCTGTGCCGAGTACAGAGCCCGACATGAGGTTTGACCCCACGACCCAGAGGTCATGACCTGAGCCAAAATCAAGAGTCTGATGCTCAACCGACTGAGCCAGCCCTGCGCCCCTCCGCTCATTCTCACTTCTTTTATTACCATATATACTTGCCTTCATTATCATATAAATAAGTACTTCTATTGACTGTATTACGACGTTCCCACCCCAAGGCTTATGGCTTACCTCGAGGTGTTTATTAACTTATTCTTAATTTCCGTTTCTTATCAGAGAGAATCAGAGTTTCCTGGACCTGTGTTGTATTCCCACCAAATACACATGGCTGTTTTTGGGTCCTGGTGTGGTTCCCACATTTCTCCCGCACGGTAAGCGCCTGGGTACGAGACCCCTCCCGGCCCCCCTTGGCACTGTCTCTGTCTCCCTCCGCTCTTCACAGACGGGTCCAGGCTTTCCCTCTCCTTCCTGTTCCCTGACTCGAGCCCCGAGAGAGGACCCGCCAAAGGGTGTGCGTCTCCGCAGCTCGGTGGGGAGCGCTGGCTGGGGGCAGCCACAGGACCCAGAGCTGGATAGAGAGAGTCATCCTCCCGAATGTAGAGGCGGGCTTCCTATATTTAGTTCAGATCTCAAATAGGAAAGCTTTTAGGCTGAAAATCTATAGATTATATAAGAAGTAGAGCAGTTTTCTGTGTGCCCGCCCTGAACCGGAGGCTCCCGCAACACCGCGGCGTGCGTTTCACCGGTAAATGCTGACCTTGGCACGGTGCGGGGTGAGGGCCGTGCCGGGGGCGGCTCTGCTCCTTCCGTGGACTTCGCATCTGCAGGGGAGGGTGACACTTAGAGGTCGGCAATACCACCGGCGCCGGTTTTACCGAAGTGGCGGCCAGACGCTCCTCGCGTGCCCGACCCACGCAACCGCACCGCCACCCCGTGCTGGGGGACGCATCCACGCACCCCACTTCCAGACAGGGACACTGGTGCCCGGAGACACGAAGTTGCTCTCCCAACAGCACGGAGCCTCAGTGACAGGACCGAGGCTGGCATCCCAGCCCCGTCCCTCAACGCTCTGCTCCTCCGCCAGCCCATGCGGGGAGCCCCCTCTGATCTCGAGGAATCGGATGCGGCGAATCCTCAGTGTTCACGGATTCTGACCACGCACACTTGCCTGCTTGTGGAGCCCCAATGTCCTTCCTCGCGGTGCCGTTGCGGCCACACCCGATGTGCGCAGCGCGGTGAAGCGCATGAGGCAGCTGCGGTGCACGTGCCCAGCTGAGGTCTAACAGGCAAAGCTCTGCCGTCTCGTCTCAGATCCCACATGGCAGCACACGTCCTTTCTGGGGTCTTTAGGGCCACTGTGCAAACGTGTGTGCTTTTCATGAGTGACCCCCCCCTTTTTTTAAAGTTTCTATTTATTTATTTGGCAGAGGATTAGAGCCAGAGAGCATAAGGAGAGGGAATGGCAGAGGGAGAGGGAGAAGCAGACTCCCCACCAAGCAGGGAGCCTGATGTGGGCTCCATCCTGGGACCCTGCGATCATGACCTGAGCTGAAGGCAGACGCTTCACTGACGGAGCCCCCCAGGCACACCATGACTTCACTATTTTAAGTGGACCCTAATGACGGTGCTGAGGTGCTGCCTACTGTCCGCACGTGCAGGAGGCCGAGCTGTGGCCCCGTCCCGTGTGCGCGAAGGCCGTGCTGTGGCCCCGTCCCGTGTGCGCGAAGGCCGTGCTGTGGATGGGCCTCCCGCGGGCACAAGTCACAGAGTTGTTGCTGGGAGCCCCATGTTAATGAATCAACAATATAGATTAAATACAGTGACTTTAAATGGAAACATGCATCAAGTGACATGTAAGGAGCAATTATGAACATGTTGTGACCAGGGGCTCGCAGGACTTGACCCCATGCGTCCGCAGGAGCGACGGCTCCGTATTGGCTAGTTTCGAGCTCCCCGTGACTTTGTAGAACACCCCTGCTGTGACTAATGAGAACGGCATACAGGGCGGGGGGTCTGCAGGGAAGCCCAACCTTATTTCTTCTACTTTCCCGTTCTTTGGGTTGCTCGTCTGCTGTGGCTGCAGCAGGGAGGAGTCTCAGGGTACAGCCGTTCTCTCCGTTTCAGGCGTCCGTGGAGCAAGCAAGGCTCCGTCCTCCCTCCGTTCTGCTCCGACCCCCAGCAGCTGGTTTGTGAACCGTGGCTTGGGCCGCTCTGCCTTTCCGAAGTTCCAGAGAACAAAGGGGCCTCAAGCAGAAGAACGGGCGGGAACATTAAGGTTCCCAAGGTGACCTTGTGATCTTCCTTTAGGTTTTGGGATGTCCTGGGGCCCGACAGTATATTTATGTTGGCCTCCAAAGCAGGAAACCATCCTGCCCAAAATAAGACGAGGGAAAGAGGTATTCAGGAAAACCGCACGCTGGATTAATGGAGACTAAGTCTGGATGCCAGGCACGAGTCCCCACTCCTGCAGACGCGGGTACGGGGCGTGCAGGAAGCTCGGAGCGGAAAGTACACAGATGCCGCTGAATGTCCCATGGGCAGACTCAGGGATTCACAGGACCAAACGCGGATGCCACGCAGGTGGCCGGTACACATGTGCCAAATCACCTCTTAGTAGACGGTTAATAGAGGGTCCTCTGGGCAGGGACGCATTCAGGTCACAAAGGGTCCAGCTTCTGTACTCTCTTCCGAAGCCTCCTCTGCTGTGGTTCCCAGGACACGTGGGAAAAAACCATTACCCTGCAGTAGTGGGAGTTGAAACGAAACCTTTCTGGGGGCAAACAGCAGTCAGCACCGCGGCTGCTTCACAGGGGCGCCCGAGGGGGCGCGGCGACCAGGGACGGAGCTGCAGAGGGGCGAGCCCCGAGCCAGCCCCGCGTCAGGACCACGGCCAGCGCCCCGCAGCCCGGTCCCTTCCCCTGCCTGCCCTGATGCCCATCTCACGGGCATCTCCTGTGACGCGTGAAGGGCTGTTAAGTATGTTGTTAGATCTTTTTTCCATTTTGCAGGTGTGACCATGTTCTCCTCATCCTTAGTAAACCTTTTCCTCAAATAACGCTCAGTACGTTCACGGGCTGAAGTAAGGAATGGCAACTTCCTGGTTTTTTCTCTAAAATAGAGTCTGTCAGCTCTTGAGGTCACATTTATCCCACTTTTTTCACAAAGTCCATGAAGAGCTGTGGGACCCCAGTGGAGCATCTTAGCCCGGAGTGGGGGACCCAGTGTCCCCGGGGTTGCTGGAGGAAGCCCCCCGGGCAGGGGTGCGGAGTCCGGCAGGGGGACCGTGGGTGGGTGGTGACGCACAGAGCCCAGTGTGGGCAAAGACACGGCCCCTCGTGTGCCAAGAACTTGCCGTGGTTCTCCTGGGAACAGTGCAAGACACAAGACACGACTTGGTTCAAAACAAGGTCTGTTTTTCATGCAAGAACAATAAACGAGTCTGAGCACGAAACAAGCAAAATCCGGCTCAGGTGGAGGGAGGGCAGAGGCGGTACAAAAGGTTTTGTAAAACGCAGGTAGTTAGAGATGTCCGTATGCGGCTGCAACGGGAGGGAGACAGGGCTGCGACCCACGCACGGCCCTGAGCATCTCCCAGCTCCTCTAAGAATGGGGTCGAAGCGACCGGCACCCCTGCCTTCCCAGGGTCCTCACTGAGGGACTCAGTCCACTCCCGGCTTGGGTTAGCCTCTTGCTTTCTCTCAGCTTACCTCTCCCTCCTCCTGATTGTTCTGAGAAGTGGAGCATCCTGAAGACGGAAGTTAATTGCTGGCCGTGACCCTCTAGGTCTTTGTAGTTACGCCACATCTGGGGTAAAAAGAGCTCAGGGACCAGGTGGTACCAGGCGACCTCAAGCCCTGGAAACAGCTGAAGTGACAGAGGGGGACTGTGCCTTACACCCACCCAGCCGGTTCGCTTCTGGGGTTTGGGGCCAGCACAGAGAGACAGGAGTGGAGACACACCGGGAAGCCTGGGGACACAGAGGAAGGACAGAGGAGAGGGTGTTGCCTGATGGTGACGGTGTGTGTGACCGATGTTCTTACCGCGTTCCACTTCAGGGAAAAGCCATGACCTTAAAACACGTTCCTTTCCCTTAAACTGGCCGGAATTGTCGCATGACTGGCAAGTAAAGATTCTTACCGCGGCAGTGCCTGTTGCCGGATCCCCTCCGGTGGGGGGCGGGGTCTGCTGTGCAGAGATGGAACCCGTGGGATGTGCACAGCAACAGGCCCTCTTGGGCAGGAGCACAGAGGGGTCCCCAGCTGTCCTCAGTCTGGGCTCGGGGGTGCTAACTGTGGTCAACCTGCTACCCTCAGAGGGGCTCATCTGCACCTCTGCACATAGCCCACTGCCACGGGAACTGAGGTCCTGGCATCCTCCATTAAAGGGGATACACGTCATTAAATTCATGATGAAAAGATTGTTATCTGCAGACATTCTGAGAAAGGAATCAGAGCAGGGCTGGTTTGGGGAAGCGTCAGAGTATCCAGCCCAAATCTGTTTTCTTACTGAGATGGTCCGTCTTAGCTGGGAGTGGGAGGCAGTCCGACGTGCCGGGGCCCCAGGGAGCAGGTGGCTCCCGTGAGAACAAGAGGCTAACTCAGAGTGACCTTGTCTTCGCTTGGCCTTTTGACTTTCAGACGCAGGAACGGGACACAGTCTCCGGAGCACTCCGGGATCTGCAGTTCGAGCTTGCCAGATACATTTCACAGAAGCTTCTTTCTTAGCTGAGGCAAGAGTCTCTTTTCGGAGAATGATGTCCTTCCTCCAGTGGCTGAGAAGGAAAACTGGTAACCCACGGCTCAAGACTCCTGCTGCCCCCCCTTCTGCGGAAGGTGCCGGCACGAACACGGGCTCCAAGCCACGGCTCTTCCCACAGTGCCTCGTGTCCACTTGCGGTCGCTGAGTCAGAAAGTGCTTGACGTAGTGGCCAAAAACGACCAGGGGATTAGCCTACCGTGTCTGTGGTTCAGCAATGCACACGCCCCTAACGGGCCCCCCGGCTCAGGGTCCGCACAGACAGCCACCTGAGACATGCCTCCTGCCTCACCGACAAGGCGGCCGGCTGGACGTAGCTGTGGGGCATCCCAGGGCTGCCCGAGCTCCCTGCATGCATCCACAGCCACTTAGAGCACAGACAGAGGGACATGGAGTGGGTGACTCGTGCCCTACACTCCCATGGATAACGCCCCCGTGGGCCTCTCCAGCCACACCTGCCGCCCTGGAGCCCTGGACCATCTTCCTAACTAACTACCTGCTAGATCTGCTGGGATTTCCGGGGTGGGGGGCACCTTCAGTGTCACACAGCCAGAGTGGGAGTCCAGATTCCAAGGAGAATCCTGATTTCCCCAGGAAGCATGACTTTTTCTACCCATCTTCTTATGCATCAGAGGAGAAATGTATGCGTATCTGGGGGACACACATGAATGCCAAATTTCGAAACCAGGAACATTCCACCTTCAGGCTTCGTGACAGCAGTCATGTGTGGCACCCAGTTTCCTTAGCCCCTTGTGGTTCAAAGCCACATTTACGTCAGATTAACATTTAGCCAAGGACATTCTCGGCTCGGGCGTCTTCCTCCAAGGACATTCTCGGCTCGGGCGCCCTCCTCCTCCTGCTTGTCTTCCAGTCTCACAGGACCTGAGAGGCTCTGTCGCGCGTGGGCAGCCAGGGAGGGACACGAGACGGGACGGAGGATGGGCAGGGAGGCAGAGGACAGTCGGGTGGGGTGCTCTGCCCTGTGAGGGACCAGGGAGGCTGTCCTCTGGGTCTGGTGGCTGTGCGGTGCTGGGTCCCACATTGCACTGGTGCCATGGACCCCCTAGGACAGTGGGGTCTCCTTTGGGTCCAAACCATACTGTGCCCTCAATGCCCACTAGCTGTCCGTGGTGCTCGGGGCAGCGCTGAACTTGCTCCAAGGGTAGCCTCCACATCGCCCATTTGCGAGTCATGGACCAACTTTCTAGGCCCCCGTCTACCAGGGCGCCTTCCTCCCAGCCACAGCAGGTCACTGACCGCATTGCTCTGAGCGCACAGCTGTTGGAAAGGTCCAGGGAGGACGTGGATCCAGAGCCCTTTCTAGACTTAGACCAAAGCCGATGGCTGATGCCCCTGAGGGAGCCCCACTCCTTGAGAAGACATGCTGAGCACTGCCTCCTTTCTGGGGGTGAAAGTGAAGTCTTTGGGGTACGGCCTCACTGCTTGCCAGCGCATTCTGTGATTCCTTAGAAAAACAAGAGATATCTAGGGCCTGTGCCGTGTTGCACAGAGATATACAGCAATGTGAATTACTCACATAAAGACACACGTCGGCAGCACTCTCCTATTCATTGCATCAGGAGGGAGACTGTGTGGTCAGAACCCCGACCCCAACACCTCTAGGGGCCCCAGGGACAGGGCACCAAAGGTTCCGCTTTTCACAGTAGGTTGGTTCACCCTGGGCCCAAATGTCTCCACTCCTGCCCTTCTCTGCCATAAATGCTGGAAAAGCAAACACTCAAATTTCCCAGTCCCGCTGCTGCAGGAGTGGCCAAGGGACATGGCGTTTCATATGAAGTTGGCAGCTCCACACATTCCTTCCTCCCCCTTGGCCATGCTTGCCCTTTCTGCCTTGAACATGGACATCATGGAGAACACAGTGACACAGCAGCCATTCTGCACCAGGAAGAAGGCTCAGGAGAATTGTAGATGGCCATCCTCAGGCTGCTGAGCTGTCAGACCAACCATAGAGGGGCAACCTCAGGACTCCTGGTGATGTGAGAAGAACAGCCTTCCCACGTGTGCTCTTACGCTCACACTTGCTGTTACACAAGATGAGCCACTACTGGCTGGGACAGTGGCACCCGACTTGCTTATCACACTTGTCACTAGTAACCAGATGAGTCAAAATGCTGAATTATGGAAAATCTTTGCTATAGACAACTCAGTACCTTATAAATTTCTTCCTCCTCTTCTTCATTCTCCCAGGCGGGTATGCTATGCAGTATTTCCTGAACACATCTGAACATAAAATTTATCACCGTCCTCCTAACCCTTTAGGTGGGTTTAGGAAAAGGCTGCCTTAGTTTAAAAGCATGTCTGGGTACTCAGCAAAATAGTGGGGTGGGCATAGCTTCCTTGATGCTTGCCCTGTCTTGGTGAGAGGAGTAGGCATATTGGAGTCTCGAGTTCAGACCACACCCTTCCTCCCTAGTTGCGTGCTTCTGTCTAGCTCACTTCCTCTTGCCACCTCGGTGTCCCATAATGAACGCGGGGATGGTAAGAGCCATGTCACAGGCTGTGATGAGGGAGAGGGGTCGGATCCTGTGTGCCTGGGGTCTGCCAAGTATGCGGCACCCAGACGAGGTTAGTCCTTGCTCCTTCCCCTTCTTTCCAGCTCCACGGCTCTTTCTGGAAATAACATGGGAGCCTTTGCTTTCCTAAAGGCTCAGTTTCTCGTCTGCAAGCACTGAGCCTGGGTCAGGTCCTGGAGCATCCTTGCTTTCAGTGCTACACACCAGGAGGGTTCCCCGAGACCACCCTCAGTCCCAAGTGTCCCCTGGGGGACAGGGCCACCCAGGCCAGCAATCTCTGCTTGGTGGCCTCTCCTGCCCCTTTCAGATCCCAAATTTTAACCAAGTTGAGCAACCCCATACCCGCCACGTTGAGGCTGAATGCCTACTAAGGACAGAGGAGGAGGTGGCTGTCTCACCCCAGACCTCTCCGGGCAGCTGTGTGTGGCCGGGGTTGTGGTCACTAAACCCTGGGAGTGGGCGGGGCAATTACGTGCGTGGCCTCAGTAAGGAGCCGAGAGCCGTGGGATGATTTGCTCAATTGTGCATTCAGTTACTGATACTCCTCGTGGCTCAATCATTTATGTATTTCTTAGGGGGTCTGCGTGTTATTTTGCCTCTCTCCATCACGTCCCTGGCCAGAGGCAGACAGCCCTCCTCTCAGCCTTAGCCCCCAGTCCCCTTGAGAACCGTCTCCGCCGAGAAGCCCAGTTCTTCCCAAGGCTCACCCGGAGGACAGGGAGCCGTGTCAAGCAGACAGTCGGTGTGGCCGACGCGGCTTGCAGTCTAAGCAGCGGGGACAGGGAGCCCCCCTCCGCCCTGTGAGTGACTTAGCCTCTCTGGGTGTGCGTCCCAAGTGTCGGGAGGGGACCCAGCACCTCCTAATTCCCGGAAAGCCTCCCACTCGGCAGCCTCGCCGGGCCGGGGGCGCACCCCCGTGTCTGGGCTCCCTCTGCTCCCTGCTAATGGAGAGTGGAGTGCGGGAAGAGAAGACGCTTTTGCAAACGCGCTTTCAGGTGGGGCTGCCGTTGAACAATGTCGCTTTGTGTCTCGGCCCCTCCCCAGCCCCGCGTGTGACTCATACCTGACCGTGTTGTGCATGACATTTACGGGCACTCGAGGGCCGTCTGGGGGCTGGGACCCGGCGGCCGCCGCTGTTTAGAAAGAGAATTGCTGTCTGCGAGGGTTCTAGACATCCACTTGTCCACACCCCGGGAGGAGCAGGGCTCTTCATCATGTCTGGACTTAATAAGGGACAGACCGGGCTGCGACACACGCGCTACAATGCGTCTCCTCCGGGAATCCTCTGTTTCAATTTTCTGCTCTGCCTTGTGTACACAGAAAACCGCCCCCGGACTGAAGCACTCCAACCCCGCTCCAGCTTCCCCCGGTGAGCACGCCACGGACGCTGCATGGGGGCCCCTTTTGGCTTTGGTGGGATACAGAATGGCACCGTGTTGCGAGGGTCCATGGTCCTAGGGTTCAACGCAACTTTGTGAAAAACTGTAATTTGATCAATGCAGAAACGATGCTTAGAATGGCATTCCTTCTTGTGTTTAGGCTGCGGAGTGCCACGTACAGCAAGAACTTTCCCGAGGGCACCCCAAGGCCTGCTTGTTCTGGGAGGTAAGGTGACTACGGGGATCACCACCTCTCGATGCCACAAGAGGAAAACGAGGCACCAGGGGCCTCGGAGGGGGCTTTGGCAACAGCCCAGTGTGAAGGGAGGCCAGGCTGGACTTCGGTGCACCTGCTCGGGAGCACGGCACCACATGGGGGACCGTCACACCACCGTCACGCTGCTTCTCCCCAGACGTTGCCAGCAGCCGTCGGGGCCAAGCTGGGAGACCGGCTGGTGGATCGGGGACATTGGCAGTCTCCTTATCGGTCACACATCTGAATAAAAGAACAGCTTGTAAGTGCACAAGTTGTCCCTTTTTCCAACATCTTCACATCGTAAACATCTAAGGTACGGAGAAACTGCTGAGTTTGTGTGCTCCCGCCTCTCCCAAAGAGAACGCCTTGTATCTCCCAAACTCCCTGCGTTCAGCCCAGACTCCCTGTTCTGGGAGCTTCTCTTCGTTGTGGCCGGGACTCCTTTCTACACCCCCAGGTGTCCCGCCCTGCGGTGGCCCTTTCTCCCTCCAGCCACCTGCGGCATTCCCGCCCTCACCCCTGCTTGGCACAAGCAGCGCCGGGGCCGTCTCCTCACAGGACACGGGGCATCTGCATGGGAAAGCCAGAGAGCCGGCGCTCGGCATAGGACCTGTGCCTCACTGGGCTCAGCCGGCTCCACGGGGCGCCTTCCCCTCCAGAAGCAAAACAGACTCTTGGTCCTGCGAACCATTTAGCTCGTAGCAGTTCCCTCCAAAGCAGGAACTCATTCCAGTTTCCAGCGGATCAGGGTCGGTGAGGAACAGTACAGGGACAGGTGCCACTGGGATGAACGGGGGACCCGGCGCTGGGACCTGGCTTGACACGGGCCGCGTTCCACAGCCTGGCCTAGGTCAAGCGGCCGAGAGAGACAGGTCCAGAGCACGGGATTAAGGAGACGCAGTCAGC
Organism: Neogale vison; assembly: GCF_020171115.1. Classification (NCBI taxonomy): domain Eukaryota; kingdom Metazoa; phylum Chordata; class Mammalia; order Carnivora; family Mustelidae; genus Neogale; species Neogale vison. The sequence goes on along the minus strand of NC_058095.1, from coordinate 165,630,019 downwards.
TGTTACACCTGCCTTTAAAGGAATTTAGTGGGATTTTAATCCTCTAAAAAGCCTTCACCCAAGGGACTGTTTCTCTAGGAAGAAGGCCTCTTTAGTAAGGATAGGTTCATGTGCAAAACATCAATTTTCAGATCAAGACAGAGATATCCTTTTCACGGATGATGGTTGTGCTTCCAAAGTTGTTAAACACGTTCAGCAATGTAATTTGGCAACATTCGGCTGCGTCTTCAACCTGAGCGTTGACCTTCTGGTCTGCAGGAGGCGCGCTGAAGGACAAGTGTTGGGTGGCCAGCAGCCCCCCGTGAGGAGCTGGGACACTGAAATGGGGTTCAGTCGGCTTCGCAGGGATCCGAGCCTGGGAAAGCCATTTCTGCGACCTCCTGCAACGCTTCCAACTCTCAGGACAACAGGGACCATGTCCCCGGGGGGCAGCTCTGGAGCCCCCTCTGTGCGCCGGGAACGCGAGGGCCGCCTGCCTGTCTTGGCCGGGGCCTTCCTGGAGGGCCTTCCCCTGCGGCCCTGCAGGGCGCCGCGCTCTCTCCCACGGCCGCCCTCACCCTCTCCTCGCTCTCCAGCTGGCTTCCTGCGGCACCGAGACAGGTGATCAGAGAAGGATCAGAGAAGACCGTGCCATGTTCCCATCGCGGTCTCCACCAGCCTGTTCTTTCAGGTCCTTCCGACGATGGGGTGGTCCCTGCTCCGGTGACCGCAGCGCTCCTGCCCGGGCATTCCCCGGTTCTCCCGGCAGCTGCTGCAGCTCCTCCCTTGAGCACGGAAGCTGCCCCTAGAGCTCCGACTTCCACCACCTTCTTCCCTCCCCCGTCCCTTCCAGCGATGCTGGCTGTACCGCTCCCTGTTAGCAAACCCCTGCAGGCTGTGGGTCTCCATGAACTCCTCCTGTCGGGGCACCTGCACCCTGCTCCGACCCCCTTGCCCGCCATCACCCCTTCCACAGTCCCCAACGCCACCCGGCTTCTCCTCCCCTCCTGGCTCAGCTGTCACCTCTGATAGCTCCTTCTCAGTCTGTCCATCGTTCCTCCCCTTCCCGCACTGCTGCATGTGGTGTGGCTGGGCTGGGCACCGTCCCCATCCTCCCCGACTAGGGACTCCCCAGGACTCCCAAGCATGGAGAAAGAAGGAAGAAAGGAAGGAATGGAGAAGGGAAAATCTCTTCCAGTTGCTCAGGTGAAAGATTCTAGGGTCGACTTTGACCTCCTTGCCCCTCACTGCATGCCCTCGGCAAATCCTGTGTGCTGGACCTTTGGACGACACAGAGGTCTCGGACGTCTCACCCTCTTGAGCACAACATCCCCATCCGGCGTCCAGCCTGGCCTTCCTTCACACTGGGCTGTTGCCAAAGCCCCCTCTGCTTCCCAGCTCCCACCTGTGTCACACAGAGGCTGGGGTGAGGCCCTGGAGGGTCAGGTCAGATCCTTCTGTGGAAATTCTCTGTGCCATCTCACCAGAATGGATGCCAGTGTCCCCTGTGACCCAGAGGCATGTCCTCCCACCTTTCCTGTCCATTGACTCCTATTCCACTGGCCTCCTGGGATCCCCTGAGCCTCAGGGCCTTTGCACTCACTCTACCCCTCTGCCGGAGGTCCACTTGGATTGTGGGATCCCCTTCAGAGAGAAGGCTTTCCTAAGCAGCGGACGGACGGCCGCGTCGGTGCCCACCTGCCATCCACGCAGGCCCGTGTTGACGTGGCCTTGTCTGTCTCTGCCTGTGACCACACAGGGCGAGGTTCCCTGCCACGTGTGGTCTGTCCCACAAGCACAGCCCACGCGAAGCGACTCTTCAGCGCGTGCTGAGTGAACGAGATACTGGTGTTACACAACATGGGTCGTGCCCTGTCGGGGACTCCGTAAGTGGACACTGCAGGGGTCCCAGGAGGAGGCACGTGAAGGACGCACGGGGAGGGGGAGTTGGTTCTGAAAGCAGCATTCAGGTACCGTAAGTCGCAAAGAGGGGACAAAGTACAAAGCAGGTCATTGTTCCAAGAGCTAATTTTCAGTCATTTTGGCTAAACATTTCTGGACCAGAGTTAAGATGAGAAAATGATCCCAAGTCAGATTTTGTAAGTAAACTATTGACCTTCCCCCCAAATACTGTCTTGACACTAAAACACTGAGAAGGAGAGAGAACAAGCTGTGAGCCTGGGGCCCTCGCCTTCAGCTGGGGCAGCGGCCTTGGAGCTGGGCTGGGGCTGGGCACTGCTCCCATGGGTGCCCTGGGAAGGCTGTGTTCCCTCTGGGCCCCTGAGGCCTCATCAGCCTCCAGGAAGAGTGTTCACCCTGCAGAGGTACAACTTGGGGCTTGTTAAAATGCCCACCACAGACTGAGAAGGGCCAGAACCTTCTCCAGGTGCCACTATAAAACAGAAGACAATGGATCCCGGTTCTACAAGCAATGCGAACATTGAGGGACACTGGTCCCGAGCGAAGCAGGTTTGCCGGTGGAGCCCGGCGGGGGTGGGGGGCAGATGGTGGGAGGGCGGACTTGTTAGCAACATGCAAAACACAGAAGCAACAATGTGAGCCAAATGTAGCAAAGGATGTAATGGAGGCACAGAAGCTCGGGCTGCCCCAAGGCAAGACTGAGTGCTGGCTATTCCTGGGGGGTGGGCGGGGGGGGGGGGTCTGGGGGCTAGGACAGAGAGAGGCCCCAGCAGCCTCCAGCCATTCTTCAAGAAAATAAAGATCAGGAGAGAGCTCGGGGCTCCTGGTGCTCCTTTCCGTTGGAGTTGCCAAGATATGAGCAACAAAGACCCCGCGCGAGCGAGAAAGCAGAGACCCGGAGTTGCAGGAGGGAGGTTCTCCCTGCCCTCGGGGCAGCTGGCCCGCCAGCCTCGAGCCCCACGGGGGGAGGCAGCTCACTCAACCCCCACAAAATCAAGCACTTAGGATCCGATTTTCAAATTGCCCTCCCTTTTGCATCTGCCTCGATGTTTTGCATTTGTTTGAGGCGCGCATCTGCTTCCACACAATGAGCGGTAATTTTAAACCTGTTCAGCATTTAACCCAGATCCTTCTTTTGTGACCGGTTCCCTTTGCATCTGGAGTTCAGTGCAAAGAGGTTGTGAGGAACAAAGCGAGAGCAAAGTGGTATCTGCCAGCAGCTGCACGGGAGGCAGCTCAGCCCCGCACGCCCACGCGCGCCCACGCACGCCCCGCACGCCCCCCACGCCCCGCACGCCCCGCACACCCACGCAGGCCCACGCATGCCCCACACGCCCTGCACACCCACGCACAGGGCCACGCTCCTGTTCACAAGCACCACCGCCCAGATGCATGTCCCCATGCTGCAGTGTGAGGGCTGCTTCCCCGGGGATTGTGGTTTTCAGGACTGGAGGTTCCCTGCAGGGCCCAGATCCCCTGACCTGGGGCTGGTCCCAGCAGGAGGAAAGCCGCACCAGTGAGGCTCCAAGACGTGTGGCCAGTGCGGGAAAGTGTGGGCTGCCAACCAAGGGCTCAGAGGCCTGCGCGGGTGACACACAGGACGCTGAGGGCCGTGGGAGAGCAGGGCGGCTGCCGGCTGGGACGGGTCTTCCGTGCTCCCCCGGCCCTGGAGACACACACACACCTTGACCCATTCATCCCCCTGCGGGGCCAGAGGTTGTTCCCCATTCTGGCCGGGTCCGGCGAGCAGTGCTGCAGGGAACCCCGCTGCGGGGGATGCAGGTCGCGCTTTGGGATCCCGTTTTCGATACGTGCACGCAAGAGGAATCATAATCAGCCACGGGAAGAAGGAGCACCTCCCACCCGCGACAGCATGGCTGGGACCCGAGGACACGGTGCGCAGTGAGTGAAGCCAAGACAGGTACGGCGCGATTCTGCTTACGGGCGGCATCGGGGCAGCCGCAGTCCCAGAGGGAGACGGAGAGCGCTGACCACAGCTGCCAGGGGCTGCGAGGTGGGCAGGTGAGACAGGCTGCTCCCAGGGTACAGGTGCACGAGCAGAGGACGGCGCGGTCCTAGAGACACAGAGCACGGCGGGGACAGTAGTCAGCCCTACGGCAGCCTCCGAAGCCGCTGAGAGGCGAGATCTTGAACGGGCTCGCGCCAGAAGAAAGGCCAGTTGTGCCACGTGCCCGAGGAGCTGGCTCTCGCCACAGTCGTCACCACACTGCGGGGTAAACACGCGTCCCATCTACTCTCTGCACACACAATGCAAGTCTCCCCCTTCTCTGTGGGGTGGAGGCAGTTCCGAGACACCCAGGGGACGCCTGAAACCATGGGTAGTGCCGAACCCTGTACACGCTAGGTTCTGTCCTACCCACACGCACCCACGATGAAGTTAATTTGTAAATCAGTCACAGTAGGGGACGAGCACAGCACGTGTGGGACAATCGCGACAGTGTTCTCTAGTAAGTGACACAGACGCGGTTTCTCTCCCCAAATACCCGCTCCACCTGCGCTGATCCATCCTGGGATGGCGACGTGACAAACGCCCAGCGAGGCAGTGACGCCAGAAGGGGGTCCCCTGCTTCCGGTCCAGGACTGACCCCGCTAACGGAGACCCCAGGAAGCAAAGCCGCAAGTGAGCGGGGGACACAGTCGCACATGGTCAGTCCCGGGTCAGCTGGGTTATTCTGTCCTTGCCATTTCTGAAAAGAAGGGAACTGGTAGAAAACCTCCTAACCGAGAAAAATCTTCCATGTCCTCCCCTGGATTCTCTGCCCTCCCCGCCCCTCACGTACAACCACCGCCCCTGCAGGAGCCGCACGGTGGCCCACGGGGCTTCCACACGCCCAGACGACCCAGGGTTGGATTCTGCGCCCACTGTCCTGCCAGAGCTGGAGGCGGGGGGAGAGCGGCCCCTCATGGCTGGGGTCTGCACTGGGTCCTCCCTGCCCCAAGGACACCGCCTGCGAGCTCCTCTTCATGCCCAGCAAGGCTGGCCGCCTTCAGGACCCCTGGACAGGTCATGGGCCCTCAAAGTCACAGTACTTATTTTTTTTTCAGATTTTATTTGTTTGAGAGAGAGAGAGAGAGCGAGCACAGGGAGGGAGAGGGACAAGCAGACGCCCTCCTGAATGCGGAGCCCCGTGGATCTCACAACCCCAAGATCATGACCTGAGCCTAAATCAAGAGTTGGGTGCTTAGCGGACTGAGCCACCCGGGCGCCGTCGAGGCGGCGTACTTGGTAAGGCCAAATTTGAAAGTGTTTTCATACGAAATCAGAGGGTTCTCGCTAAGGCTTCAAGAATGACAACGTTTTTACAATTGCAAAAATTATGCCACATTGTCTGACACGGCGGCGTGCTCCTCACGCACAAAGGCCGACCGAGTGAAGAGTCAGAGGTCGGCGGCAGAGCCCCGCCTCGTGTGGAAGGACAGTTAGAAATGCGGGACTTATCCGGGCGCTGTCCGCAGGGCCTCCGGTGCTGGCGGAGTCCGCGTCTGTCCAGGGCCGCCAGCAGGACTGCAGAGTGGGTGAAGCGTGGCAGGTGTGAGTGAAGAACGACGTTTCACATTCCATTTGTTTTTAAATAATTAATAATCAAACTTAAATTGTAAAGGCTCCCTGTGTTGAGTGGCTCAAATGATGGACCTTCCTGGTTAGATCCTCCTCTCCAGCACCCCCCGCACCCCCCCCACACCTACAGACCCACACACTCACAACCCCCACACACCCACACACTCACACATCCGCACACACATACCCACACCCACCCACACACAGTCACAGACCCACACACTCACACACCCACCCCCACACACATACCTGCTCCCGCACACACATCCACACCCCCCCATGACCAGAGATAAACACACACACGTTGTGGCACTGACTCTCAGGGTAATAATCAATTTTTATGACTCGAAAATTTAATTCTTTTTGTGGAAGGTTTTTGTTTGTTTGTTTCCATTTTCACTGACATAGCATGAAACTGTCCCTAGGAATTTGGGGTGAGAGAAACAAAATCTGTCACTATCAATTCATTCCTTTTGCTGATGTCCTCAGGGAAGAGTTTTTAATTTAAGGGTTGTTTAATGTAGACGTTTCTTTTAAAATGCTATATCCGGTGGGACAGTTACTTTGTACATATTTTTTCTTCAGAAGCCATGGATCAATACAAAGGCAATTAGAGTATTTTTACCCTTTAAAATAAAAGGAATGAGTCAAGCTCTTGAAAAAAAAATGATTTTTAAAAGAGGAGCACTAGAAAACCATCCATTTGTATTTTGCCATATAACGTTAAAACAACCAATTGCTGTAGCAAATGATGTTTATTGAAAAGCCCGTGTCCCGCCCACCGCTCGGTGGCACAGGCAGGGCTCCGTACCCGTTCCCGGTGATCCCGCGCCACTGTCTGCGCCCGCTGGGGCCGCCGGCGGTGGCGGTTTGGAGAAGTGCTCACGTCCGCACCGCACCTCAAAAGCCGCGGGAGGCCTCGCCCACGCGGACGCTGAAGGACTAGATGATAAGCTGATGTGTGGCCGTGGTCGGGTCCGCGCGGTTCTCCGGGTCTGGGGCAGCCTCCTTGTTGCCTCTGCACCTCAGACGGGGCCACCGAGATGCGGGTGCAAGTGAATCCACGGGGCAGCAGGGAGAGGTCGCCCGTGGGACCGCCCGGGGAAGGCGAGGGGGACCACCTGGGGAGGTTGAGGCGATCACCCAGGGGCGGTGAGGGAGATGGCCCGGGGACAGCGAGGGGGACCATCTGGGGATGGCGAGGGGGACTGTCTGGGGACGGCAAGGGTGGACCATCCAGGGACGGCGCAGGGGGACCACCCAGGGATGGCGAGGGGGACCATCTGAGGATGGTGAGGGAGGGAACTCCTGAGGATGGTGAGGAGGGGACCACCCACGGATGGTGAGAAAGGGACCGCCTAGGGACAGCAAGGGGGACTGTCTGGGGATGGCGAGGAGGGGACCGTCCAGAGACCATGAGGAGGGGACCGTCTGGGGACAGTGAGGGTGGACCATCCAGGGAAGGTGAGGGGGGACTGCCCAGGGACAGTGAGGGGACCGCCTGGGGATGGCGAGGAAGGGACTGCCTGGGGACGGTGATGGGGACCATATGGGGACAGTGAGGACGGGACTGTCCATCCGGGGATGTTGAGAGGGGACAGTCAGGGACGGCGAGGGGGACTGACTTTCTCGGGCTGCCCTCCTGATGGTCTGGCTGGATGAAGCTCTGCTGTGGGGTGTCCTGGGCGCCTCAGGTGCTGGCCTCCGCCCGCGGGTGCCAGAATCGACCTCATCCTGAAAACCACAGATATCTCCACAGTCGGCCGATGACCCCCTGGGGGGCGGGGGGACCCACAGGATTATGTTGTTTTTGTTCAGGCTCTTGTTACAAAGTTTCATAGCATTTGAGAGTCGGCCCCAACTCTTTCTGTTTTAAAAACCTTGCAGAACCAAAGATTCTCGGGAGATTTATCACGTCAGTGGGAGAAATGCCCGGGTGGGTGGACCACAGCCAGAATCAACGATTTCTGTCTGCAGAGGAGGCGAGGGATGGTTTTATCTTCTGCTTTGGTTTTACAGATATTGCAAATATTCTAAAAAGAGAAATTCCCACAAAGTTATATTTTCCTAACATAAAATGTACATAAAATGTGCTTAATTTATTAAACACATTATATGGAGAGACAATCCCCTTCTCCTTCCTGGGAGAACCCCTGAAGATGTTCCAGGTGGAGCCGGTTCCCGGGGTCCCGGGGCCGGCAGCGTGTGGGGACAGTGATCAGGCTGCAGACGCATGTGGCAAACAGAAGCGGCTGCCACACACCCGGGGGTTGGGGGCGACACCGCGCTAGGCAGACTCTTCATCCCACAGGAAAGGCTCCCTCGAGACTCTGCCTCTGTTCAGCTTTAAGAGGACGTCAGGGTTGGAAGTCCTGTCCTCAGCTGCTTCCAGCCACCGCTGTCCCGTGTGGCTGCTGAAGGAGCGCCTGACGCCGCCCGGTGCTGGAGTCAGACAGCGGGGCCCGGCTTCGGGGCTGGGGCGTCAGAGCTCGGTCCCAGGCTGCAGCCCGAGCCCGTGTCCGCAGCAGCGCGGACCCCGAGCTAAGCAGGGAACAGATGGCCCGGCCGGGTTCCGGCGATGCTGCGGGGCAAGAGGGCATCTTGGATCTCGACCTTCTTATTCTGCGCGTGGTTAATGAGGACTACTGAGATATGCGTGAGCGTGGAACCCAGCAGACACGACGGTCTGTCCGTGTGGCGGGGGTCCGTGTGGCGGGGGTCCGTGTGGCGGGGGTCCATGTAGCGGGGGTCCGTGTGGCAGGGTCCGAGAGAGCCCAGCAGAAAGTCGGACTGCACAAGGCCGGAGCTGGCATCTTGTGGGCTACGAACTCTTCCCCTCATGCTCCCAGTCAACGATTACTCCTCACGACCGAAGACCGGGTTTCCTACAAACTGCGTGAGAGACAGAGAGGTCCTGGGAAACGCTGCTCCATCACAGGCCACGTCCATGAAATCCAACCAGCTCTTTGCTCGGCGGCTTGAGATGCGCGGCTCATGGGAACTGTGGCTTCTTCTGGGCCCGTCCGGCCCCAGGGGGAATGCGCGGGAGGTTCTCCGCTGGGAGCCGGTGTGCGCAGCTGGGGGGAAGCCAACAGGGGCGGGAGGGGCGCGGGCGCTTGTCTGAGGTAGTGGTGGGAAGGCCGGACACCGTAACCTGGCGAGTGAGCCTGGAGGAGGGGCCCGTGACGGGGGCGTCCCGGGCCCGGCGGGCAGAGCGGAGCAGCCAAGATCTCACAGCCCGAAGGCAGCCTCTGCGCCCAGTTTCCACACCAGCCAGACAGCGTTTGTGTGTAGCCTGGCCAAGACTTCAAGTCAACAAACTGTTTAAAAACATCCTCACTTCTCGTTGGTAAACGCCACATCTACTAATATATATTGAGAAAATTAGTGTTTTCATGCAATGTTTTCTGGTACATTACCTAAACTCAATGCGCAACTCCCACTTGGCGTTCCAGTGCTAGCTAGCGCGCTGCAATGTTTCCCCACCGACGGTGGGCGTCGGAGCAGTAATTTGACAGGCGATAAAAAGGGAACACGCTCTTTGGTGCCATTTCTGTCGTCTGTTCTCCACGGCCTCCACCATCGGAGTGGAAGAAATGAAGACGTACAATTTACCCGGTGTGTTTACATGCGTCCGACAGATAGTTTTCTTTGGAGATTAATTGAATTACACCTATAAAATATTTATATTATGAACTTACCAGTCCTGAGATGATTTTGAACAATTAAGGAACATGTTCTCGTGAGTCACGCAAGAGGACTACCACAGCCGAGCGGCACCGATGCCACACTACAAACAGGACGCTCTCGATCATTGCTGCAAACGTATACTCGGGGGACACTCCATAGAAAGCATCACTTCACTTAAGTATGGTCACTCCGAAACCGGAATTCTAAATGCAAGGCGGTCCTGTAGCCAAACCTTATCCTCCATGTACCGACATGGTAGGACCTACCCTCAGCAGTGGGCGCGGCAAGGACTTGGTGGGGAGGGGGATGGCCCAGGTTTGTCCCTTAGTTTAGTTATTACAAATTGTGCTACGACGTACCGGTCCCTAGACCATGTGAAGCTCAGTGCTTCCATCCGTCCTGGTGTGCTGGGGTCGAGAGGACTGGAACCGGGCAGGGACTCCCTACAGAAAGTACCACCTGGAGGTGAGTCTCAGTTAGGTGGATGCCGGCAGTAGTGTGCTGCTGTAAGTGTGTTGTAACCGGCTCTCGAAGGGAAGGGAAGGGAAGGGAAGGGAAGGGAAGGGAAGAAAAGCGAGAAGAAAAGAAAAGGAGTAAGAGAGACAGAAAGAAAGAAAGAAAGAAAGAGAGAGAGAAAGAGAGAGAGAAAGAGAGAAACTGAGAGAAAGAAAGAAAGAAGCAAAGAAAGAAAGAGAGAAAGAGAAAGGAGAAGGGAAGGGAAGGGAAGGGGAGAGGAAAGATAAAAAGAGAAAAGCACTGACTTGTAAGGTTTCCAATTTCTCCAGTGTAAATACTCCCGTATTGGCTTATTTCAAGCAACAGCCTGCTGGGACAGATGGGCACAGTGGGTGTCCTGCATGGCAAAAGCTGTTCCAGTGCCCCATGGACCCGTGTGGTCTGTAGGGCGCTGCCCTGGCACCAACAGTGTTACTGCCGTTCATGCCCCTGGTGTCGCTTTTCACGTTCCAGTCAAAGCAGGAACATTAATTGCACACAACAGCATGGTTAACATTGATTTATGTTCTACAATTTTCTAGAAATAACATCTAGCATATTTACAGCTGTTAGTATAATCATCACTTTGGCGTTTAAATCTACAAGCATTAAATTTATTCTCAACAGCACTGTCAATTTTTGTGTCCCTTAAGGTATTCTTGTGAAAAGTGGAATTTTCGTTTCCATGGTGGTGGGTCCATGCGTGTGCCATTACTGGGCTACAATTTCTGGAAGTCGAGGACCTTCTGGACCAGAGACCCCCCCATCCACAATGGACACCTACAGGTTAAGTTCCATGAGTGTTACCCACTCATGGTATAAATGCACAACCTGTGGAACAGGGCATGTGCTACTTTCTCAGTAAACATGCAACTAGGAGGGATGGTCATGGTTCAGGGTACAGGTCGTACCCCCCTTCCTATTCCACCAGGGCTAGCGGCGTCTCCCACCTGGCCATGCTCACGACACTCAGCCTGGCCAGCTGCCGTGTTGCTGACTTGGCAGCACCCGCTGTTGGACACGGTGAGGGTAGAGAATGACACATTCACACAAATAAGGGCTGCATTTTCACTCACATGGGACTGGTAACCAAAGCCGGGAGTTGAAGCCCCATGTCGGTAAGGCAAAGGCTGCGTGCTAGGCCACTCATGCAATGCCCCCTAAAGGCCCTACTATGTGCAGACCTGCTCACAGGACGGCTTATGGTTCAGGTGTCTCACATGCCAGTGACAGGGGACAGCCACCAACAATCAATGCCCAGGGCTGTGTGCCGCACGTTGAAGGAAATAGGCAAGAGAACTATTTGGTTTAAGTGGTGTTAAGGTCTCCCACATGCTAGGGGAGGAGGACAGTGAAAAAAATCAGGCCTTTCCTGCTCCTGGGGGCTCATATTAGTGTCCAGAGAGCACAGGAAGGAGAGACGGAGGTCAGAGCCAAGGGCCTTCCCTGGGAGGGAGCCTCGGGACCAGGAGGCCTGGTTGCAGAATCCCGTGTGGACACCAGGTGTGTAGAGTGGGTCTTGAAAGGGGCGGGAGATGAGAAAAGGTGCTGCAGCCGGGGACGGGGTGTGTCCCCACTGAGAAGGGCTTTGTAGGTGGAGACCGCCCGGGGCAGGCAGGCGGTGGGCCAGCCCCCCCAGCTGCCAGGTGTCTGCGGGGGGGAAAGGAAGCAGCGACAAGCACTTGTCGGACAGGCTGTCCCGGATGCGATGCTGGTTAACCAGTACCGAGCCCTTGTGAGGTTCCAGGTGCTGTTGTAGGCCCCGGGAATCCGACCCTGACTGAAGGAGACTCTGGGACACGGAGCACCCCCATTAGGCAGAGGAAAAGGGCGTGCACCCCGGACAGCTCCCTGCTCCTTCCTGACGCGGCCACGGAGCCCCGAGTGTGCGGCGCTGGCGTTTGATGGGGCCAGTGAGTGTCTACTTCTCTCGGGGGTGGATGCAGGGGCCGATACGGCTCCCTTGGGCGACATCGGGCAGGAGGAGCTCCACGGAAACCCCAGCGTGATTCTGGGCTTGTCAGTCCTCCTCCTCGCCAGGACCGCCGAGAATCAACTCTCTCTCAAGCCTCAAATGCACTTGCTGGCCTCTGCCTTGGACTTGCATTACACAGCAGGTGGAAAGGTCCTTTAAAAAGTGAAAATGCAATTTCCTTTATCTCCTTCCATAAAATGTTAAGATTTCTGATCACCCCTGGAGAAATTTCAACCCCCTCTGGTGGCGGGAAGCGCAGCCGATGCCTCACCCCACCCATGCCCTGTGGCTCCCGCTGGGAGCCCCTCTTGTCCCCCGGCACCATGGGCACCAGCAGACATGGTGCAGCCTGGAACGGAAGCACCAGCCAGAAAGGCTGGGCTGCGGTGATGAGCTGGGCTGCGGGCCTGTGGGTGCCCCTGTGGTCGGAGCTGAGGAGAGCAGGCCGGGCTCAGCCAAGGATCCTGGGCTCCGCTCAGTGCTTGGGCTTGGAGCTGCCTCCACAGGGACATGTGTCACCATCCACAGGCTGGGCTGCGGCCATATTTGTCCATGGACATGTGGACGACTCCCTCAGCCCTGAGACGGGGCTCTTGTGCCACCCGTGTGAGCACCCTAGCCACAGGCCCCGCAGCTCTCCCCGAAAACCACATGCCTCGTGAAGGTCTAGAGGAGCTCAGAGGCCAGAGCACCAAGGCCCCGTTCACAGGGGGCGGCAGGTGGAAGGGCCGAGCGGGGGGAAGATCTGACATCCTGACTATCCAGATTGGGGGTGTGGGGCCCAGGTTCTCACTCTGTTTCCCATGAGGGGAGACATCAAGGCTAAAATGCCGGCCACGACCTTCCCGTCCCGTGGTCACCATCCCGGGCTAGCCCCAGGCCACGGTCCTCCGGGCACTGGGAGCTCGTGACCGGAGCGAGTCATGGGTTCCGCTGTTGCCGGCGGGCGTACGACCTAGGTGCGGCCTGCCTGGCTCTGCAGGGGAGGTGACAGGCGGGTGCCCGGGGGAAGGGAGCCACCAGAAGGAAGAGATGAGCGGCTCCCAAGGGAGGGATGCATTCCCAAGGAAAGTCTGGGCATCAGGGCGGAAAGTGACGGGTCCCTGAAGAGCCCGAGGCAGTACCTCCCCACTTCAGTGTGTCCGTCCTGCTATGCGCTTTCCAACATGCTTCCCTTGGGTGCCAGACCCAAGCCCGTCACAGGCTCCCCAAGAACCAAACCACTCACTCGAATCCCGCGGACTGGAAAGTGGGGACAGTGGCCACACCCTGCCCGGGGTCTGCTCTGGGAGCTGGTGCTGCTCCCAGAGAATGTCCCGGTGGTGCAGACAGCCCTGGACCAGTCCCTCATCGGTAGGCTCTGGGGGATGAGTCTCGGGCCAGCATCCCGTGACGTCCCGTGCGGAGGCGGAGCAGGGGCGGGGCCCTGCACATGTTGGAGCCGTGTAATCCGTGTACACAGGCACCCCGGGGTCTGGTAGCTGGGCTTGAACAAAGCATCACCCCGTGAGCCCCCTTCCCCCACTAGGCAAGGCTCCCTGCTCTATCCCCCCCCCAAGGAGGCCTGCTCTGCGGCAGCCATGGTGGCCCAGGACTGGGCGGGTGGGGGCCGCCCCGGGTGCTCGGCCCAGGCTGCCCCCCCAGGAGAGCCAAATCTGGCAGTGTGGGTGTGCCAGATCCCACGGGCTCCCTGCTGCAGACACTGTCCTGTCTGTGTTTCCTCAAGGCTGGGTCCTGTGGTCACTGTGGAAGGAGAAGGTGGGCCCTACCTGACAAAGGAGACCAATTCAAGCCCCAGTCAGGCTGACCGAGGCCCCCCACCCATGTTCCCGCACAGAAGGCTCTGGATGGCTTCCTGGGGTCTCCATTTGATTGTGCATTGCAGACTCTGTCACAGAAGACTAAGGAACACCCTTTCATGTGTAAATGACCTTGGACAATGAGAATGTCCCGCCCTCTCTCTCTCTGCACCTGCTCCAGCCTCCCGGCCTCCCTCCTTCCCTGAGGTTCTCTTCGGTGACTTCATGTGGGACTGTGTCTACAGACAGCGCAGACGCCAGCGACACGGAGTCCTAAGCAGCCAGCGCTGGGGAAAAGCAGGTGGCTTAACAGCACAGACAGCGAGAGAGATGTAAGTAGGCGGAGCTCACTGCGTCCTTCTGTGCCCCACAGCTCTGAGGGCTCCCAGGATGGTCCACCAGAGCTTCACAGCAAGCCAGCCCCAGTGCCCCTGAGCACGTGGAGGGCAGGGCAGAGGCCCTGGCAGGATCACACACTGGTCCGTGTAGCCTGGATGGACAAAGGGCCAGCTCTCCATCAGGAGGACCTGGGTTCCAAATCCTACTCACCCGTGCATTTGCTACACAGCCTTGGGCCAGTTACTAACCCTCTCTGAGCTTTGAGTTCTCGTCCTCAAAGTGACAGGGCAGGTGAGGACCAGCTCTGAATCCCAGTAGGGGCCGATCCAAGGGTGGCCCTCCGCCCCCTCGCCCCGACTCGCCGTGTGAGCTGGAGAAACGGAAAGGGCAGAGCTCGTAGCAAGTTCAAACTCAGACGGAGGGGATTTCTGTAGGGGCTGCCAAGGCAGCGATGCTAGGACACGGGGCTCCGAGTCCATGGCCGTCTCTCCAGGGGAGAAGAGGGAAGGGAAGGCAAAAACAACTTTCTTTCTAGTTCGACAGATCTTCCAAAGAGCTTTAAGCCGAGCATGGGAATGAAGGCCATTTCTGTGGATTGCAGTCAGGCGCGCGGGGAGAGCAGCTCCCAGGAGCCAAGTGCCCGCAAGGCAAGTGCTCCCTGTTACCCAGATAGAGCCAGAAACAGCTCTACGGGTCTGTGCAAATGCATCTCGACGTTTTCCCTGTGTAATCCTCAACCACTTCTCACAACTTTGCCATGTCTACACGGATAATTAGGGAATAGTCCATAATTCGATAATAAAAACGAGTCACAATTTTAGCTAATTGCAAAAAGACAACCATCCTTGGGCCTGAATTAGTCACACTCGTCAGCTGTCTGAAGGCGGGAAAATGCTGGCCAGTGCCAGATACTCAGCCAGCGGCCACGCCTCCGGGGCGTGTCCATCCAAACCCCACTTGGAGCCCCAGTACCCCTTATTCATCCTTCAACGTCAAACAAATGTTTTCTCCGCGACACGTACCAGAGTCTACACGCTCGACTGACTGTGCCCGACACAGCTGAGTCCTGCCGCCAGCCCCCAGCACCCCGTCCCTGTCCCCAGGGGCACTCCGGGGACAGTCCTGTGGCTGCTGGGTCTCCCAGTCCTGTCCCGCTTCTGAATGTCACGCTCACGCCGCTGTCTCTTGATGCTCAAGCTCCGCTTCATGGAGGGACTTCCCGCTCCACGAGGAGGACGCTGGGCTTTCAGACCCAGGGCTGAGCCTCCCACTCCCGAGTCCAGGTCCCAGCAGGAGATGACATCTTACGAGGACGTAACTTTGTCTGCAGGCACAGGCTGACCCCCCGCCCTCAGGACTCTGTCCTCCAGGACGGCACTCGTCGGCCTTTTCCCTGGGCTGGAGATTTGCGCCTCCGTCCCCGACTCACCCATCCTCTGTAGGAATCCCGAGGGTCCTCTCACGGCCCCACAGCTGCCCCCTCCCCCGTGCCTGTGCCTCTCCCCTCTAGGGCCCCAGTTTCCTGAATCTGGCTTTTCCTCTACTTTCGGTGGGGGATGTCTCCTGCCGGACCTTAAAAATAGTGGGTGGGACATAGGCTTACCGAGCAATCATGGGTCTGAAAATGTAGTCTGGTTTGAGAGTTAGTTAGAGCTAAAGTTCTACGGAGGGAATTGTTTTTCCCATAAAATGTTGTCTCCTACTTTCCAACATTCCTGCTGAGAAGCACTCTGACCAGGACCCCTTCGCTTACTTGTTTTTAACCCTCAGTGTTTAGAGTCTTTTCTCTCGGTGCACCAGTTTCCCCAGAGAGGGACCCTCTAATTTGCCTGAGGTCGGAATTCCTCCTTGCCAGCGATCCAAAAGGCCATCAGAAAAAGGGACCAGGGGCTCCGACGGGCACACCGACCTTCCCTGAGTCCTCCTGGCCCAGGCCCACCAGCAAGCCTGGGCCCAGCGAGTCCCACCTTCTCCTGGAGCCGGATGGCCCTCCGCCCCGGAGGTGGGGGAATGCCCATCTCCTGCATCCCGTCCCCGACCGCACACCAGCACCCCGGGTCCCCCTCCGTAACCCTGGGTCTAGCTGTCTCACTGGCTGAGTCAGTTACCCTCATACATCAGCTTTCTGGCTTCCAAGAGTCCCTATTCCCCGTCCCCATTTGTTCTGCTCTTGTGGCTTTGTTTCCTTTAAAACAACGTACTTGGACATTATTTCCTAGAGGCTTAAGGAGGGTGTAGTAGGTAAATATGTAAGTTGAGGCCCCTGTGCAATCACAGACTTCTCAGGTGGCATAGGACGTGGGGAACACAGAGGAGCTATTCCACAAGCCCACAAGCCTCCCCCTGACATGAAAAAGGAAAGAGAGGAAAGGACTGGAACAGGTGCGTCCCTCAGACAGGCGCTGGCCAGAGGCCCTACAGCAGGCAGCCCGAGTCCAGCTCACGACTTGCACGGCCAGCCCAGGAGAACGGTGCCTTCCCCGGTCATGGACTTGTGAGCTGGGTCCTCTGGGGGTCTGCAGAGGGAGCACCCTCTCTCGGCCCTGGTGCCCCACGGAGGCGCTCCCTCTGGACCCCTGCGAGGTTCTTGTCAGCGGGTGAGTATCTGCCCAGGCATTGCTCCCCAGTTCCCGCTGTGGGGATCCAAGAAGGGGCCCAGCGACGGGCACCCATAAGCCGTGGAAGTCTTCCCGTCTGCGACGGCCACAGACACTTAGTGGCTGGCCCACGCCCGGGCGGCAGATGGCCGGTGGGGCCAGTATGACACAGACAGGGGTTTGGGCCCAGAAGGGACATCCTGCGTGTTGGGACAGAGCCTCACCCATGGAGCAGAGGTGATAAGCTACCAAGAGACACTCCAGGAACTGACTTCAAAGTCAAGTAAGAGGCTGCTGACATGGGAAGCCACAGCAGAGAGAGGACGGGGAGCCCTCAGGATGCCTGCCACCCCGCAGCTGGGCGAGTGGAGGGGGCAGGGCTATGGGGCAGGTGTGCGCAGGTGTCTGCCCCGGCTCTGTGGGGCGGACCTGGGCGCTCACCAGTGGGGCCTCCTGACCTGATCAAAATATCCGATCGCCGCAGCTCTGGCTTCTTGAGGCTCCCAGCAAGGGGGTCAGCTGGCGGATGGCCGGGCGCCAGCTTGAGGTGGTCATTTGGTGGATGGCCGGGCGCTAGCCCAGGGCGTGGAGACGGGCTTCACCATGGAAAGGTGTGCTGAGCCACGTGGCTACCAGATTTCCTCGTTGCACAGACCCGTTAGCACAGGTGGCTTGGAGGGCAGTGAGGTCTGAACCTGGTGCCACACACATGTGGACGTGTGACCAGAGGGTCCCAGGATGTGTACCACCCGCGAGGGCCATGGGGTCAGAGACGTGGAAAGCAAGTCCCAGCCGGAGTCTGGGACGGAACGTGTGTGCACCGAGAGGTGGTCCCGGCAGAGCAACGGGACGCTTTTTTGGAAAAAAGATTTTTGGGGGAGAGCTGATGTGCACAGATTTAATGGAACATAGTTGTCACGGCCACAGAAGGTAAGACGGAGCGGAAGAGCTTCCTTGACGCGCCCCGAGACTCCGACGTCCTGCTTCCACGCAGCGAGCGTCTTTCCATTTAAAACTTCAAGGTTTAATGACCCAAAGAATAGAAATTGATGAGGAAAGACGTGCCACCCCTAATTTTAAAATGTATTTGTCATCACAATCATTAATCTTTCTAAAATTTTCTCCCTTGCGAGGAAAAGCAGAATTGAAAAGATCTCCGCAGCCGTTTTTCATCCCTTCAGCTCAGCCCCTCATTCAAGTGCTAATTGGCTTCCGGGCAGCCTTGCTGGGGGCGAGAGCTGGGGGCAGGCAGGCCCTGTCCCCTCAGGTCCCAGTCCCCACTGGGTCTGCAGGAAGCCCCCCGAGGCAGGTGGTCGGTGCAGAACAGCACTGGGGGCAGAGCGCGGCCCAAACCTCTGCTCTCGGGGAACCGGCACTCTGCCCAGCCCATTCTTTCCACAAAGATCCCCAGGGTCTCTGGGCTTCCTCCAGGGGGCCGGGGCCCCTGCCGGGCCCAGCCCAGCAACCCTGGACTCACTCCCAGTCCTGGGGTCCTGACCCCCTGCTTGTTCCCTGGCTCTGCTGGGCCACCCGCTGCCTCCTTCCACTGGATCAGCCTTGAAATCCCTTTCTGTTCTGTGGCGTCGGGAACCCCACCTTCTCCCTTGGGGCGCTGCTCTGGCCCTAACAGAGCTGCTCATTTGAGGACCAGCCTTGGCCACCAGGCCAGCTCTCCAAGCCTCAACCTCCCTGGGCTCAGCGCCCCATTTCCTCCAGCTGATGCAGAAGCATTTGCAGGGCTAGGCTAATCCCCAAGTCCCCACGCCTGCTTTCAGCTTGTCCTGGACTCGCGGGCAAAGCCAGCAGAGGAGCACACCTCGGGAAGGAGCCTCTTGTCTCCGACAGACAGAAGGGAGGGTCTTCTGCTCCCTCGTGGGCACCTGCACAGAGCCCCTCTGGCCGTCCCTGCAGCGGGCGGGTGTCAGGCCCTCACGGAGAGCGGAAGAGGCATCCCCCCGTGGGCTCATGCGCCGGGGGAGACAGGCAGCAGGCAAACGTGCAGGCTGGGCCACCGCCGAGCAGCACAGGCGCGGGAAAGCCTCGTGCCCGGCAGCCGGCAGGTCTGGGTTCGAAGGCCAATGACGCCGCTTACCTCCTTGGAGCCACGGGGCCTTGTCAGATCCTGCCACACGCACCGTCTCATCTGAAAAGAGAAAACACAAATGCTAAGTTCACCAAATATCATGAAGATTAAAGGAAAAAACCAGCTAAAACACGTTACTTAGCGCGGAGCCCCAACGGCTGGACAGCCGCTGCTGACAGCTGGACGGGCTCCGCGTCCTGTCAGCTTCCGGCTGTGCCCGCTGCTCGCGGCGACTGTGGACGCTTGGGCGTGGACACTGGGGCCTCCGCACGGCACCTCCTCACGCAGGGAAGGATGAAGCATGGGGACACGTGCCGACGACTGTGGCTGGAGACCCGTGGGCGTGGAGACGCCGGCGAAGACCCGCGCCCCCTGAGCCGCAGGGAGGTAACGCCTGAGAGGTCTTGGCCAGCGCGGCCGGGGAAGCACCCGGAAGGCGCCTCTGAGTCCAGCCCGGGACTCGCTTCTTATCTCAAGCACCCACAGCCCCCGAAGATGTCATCAGAGAACTGGAGGAGAGAACGGGTCCGTCTGAAGAGCACGGGTGCACCCCACGGGCTGCAGCGGACGAGGGCCGTTGGGGCGCAGGGAAGGACACGCCGAGAAAGGCTTAGGTGGGCATCCAAAGCCCCGCGGGCTGACGAGCCGAAGAGGGAGAGTGCTCTGCCGTTCTGGGGGGCTCTGACGTGGGGTGACCCGCGTGTGACCAGTTAAAAGAGGAGCCCAGCCTCGGGAGCAAGGGACAAACACACGGCCGAGGTGGACGAGTCCGGCGGACATCGGCTTCCGCGGGGAGCCCTGGGAGCCCGAAGGAGGCAGGACGGACTCACAGACTCCGGGAGGAAACACGCCGTGTCCCGTGTCGTGAGGAAAGCAGGATAGTCACGAGTCGTCGAGACCCCAGCGCGCCTTCCTGGGGAAGAGACAGCAGCCAACTCCCGGCGAGCACGCGGACCCGTGTGCGAGCGAGGCCCATGCCGCAGCTGCGACGCGAAAAGAGGCGCCCGGTGGGCCCTTCGGAAATGACGAGACGCAGCGGCGCAGAGCGTCTGAAGCCCGGGAGCAGAAGCCTGAGAGCCGCGGGGCGGGCGGGCAGGGGAGGCTCGGGCCGTGCCCTGTTCCCCGCCCGCTGAGGGGTGCGAGGTGCGGGAGGCTTCCGGGGGTTCGCAGGATTCCCGACCGTACGACTGAGGGGGACGCCAGGAGTCCTGGGTGGAGGAGGGGGCGACAGAGCGGGGGGAGGACGGGGCAGGACGGGCCCGCTCAGACCCACAGACAGAAACAGGAAACACCAAATAGCCACGTAAGTGCATAATAAACCTCACAAGGGAAGGAGAAACCCAGACGGTCCGCCGTTACATCCAACACAGCGGGCCACACTCCATCAAGAGACGAGCCGGTGGACGGACAGGCGGTGCCCGTGGTTTACCCCGTGCGTGTGGACGTCTAGGGCGACGCCGCGCGGACAGGCTGGCACCCGGTGAGCAAAAGGCACGAGGAAGGAGGAGAGAGAGGAGGGGGTGGCGGGGCCCGTCCACACGCACGGGAAGCACACTGCGCAGGAGACGCCAGACGGCCTGTCACAAAGGTGCCCTCCCAAGGAGCATGGCCAGCCCCCGAGTGACCCCGGGTGCCCTCGGAGGGCCGCAGGGCCGGGAGCGGGGACTCGCTCCCACCTGCTCTCTGACGGGTGTGGGGAGGCCTGCGGGGCGCTCCCTGGGACACCGCGCTTCCCCACGAGAGCCGAGCGGGCGGCGGGGCCGGAGAGGGAAAGACTCTGTGGTTCGCTTCCTCATTTTCATCATTAGGATGTTTCCTGTGGAATCGCCCAAACGGCCTCCCGTATGTTTCTGTGACGTCAAAGCAGCTGCAGTTCCCTGAAGCCGGTGGGAAAAGTTACTTAGAGCAGGATTTTCTCCGTGCGTGCGGCCGCGTGGCTGAAAGCTGGCTGATTCGGCTTTTACTTTTCCACCAATATTTCTGGCGAAGCCGTGGCCGGAGCTCCCGGCCAGGCCCTGCCCCCTGCCCCCTCTCTGCGTCCCCGGACGGCACGTCACGGGGCTTAGGCCAACGCGCCTGGATGCGGGGCTCACCCGCTGTGGGAACGGGGCCAAGCTCCCCGTACCTGCTAACCTGTGAATGGGAACCAGAGCAGATGTCCTTGGTGGACTCACAGGCTGCCCAACTGGTCAGCGAGCACGGCCTCGGGCATGTGGCAGTGACAACTAGGGACCGTTCTGGGCAGCACGCTGGCAGGTCAGTGGGCAGAAGGGAGTGTGCCGCCATGGTCTCCCAGCGGCAGCTCAGTCTTGAGAGGTGAACCGTTAGCGAGGGGACTTATCTTGTTGACTCACGCCCTCGGGTCGGATGGCTGTCTACGGATCCTCCTTCTAGAGGCCTCCATGGTCCACAGAGAAAGAACAAAGAGTTATATTTTAAAGATGGGTTTTCCTAAACCTTCTCAACCACCTGCTTTTTCAGTCAGAACACACAGCGTCGAGCAGGATGGGAGAAGCTTAATAAACACAGAATCGTGCTCCCTCCTTCCTGCGACAAAGGCCGTGGCGAGACCAACAGGAAGACGGGGGCGGGGGGCACGCAAGAGGGAGAGGGACGGGCAGTGGGGAGTGGGGCCTGCCGGACTCCTGGCCGGCCGTCCTCGGTATTGTCTTCCCAGAGAGGACATCCTGCTTCCAGGCTGACCCCGGCTCCAGACACCTGTGTGGTCCTGGCAAGGGTTCTGAGCTGCTGTTTCCGGTAGTAAAACCAGGAGAACAGTAGCTGCTTCCCAGCGTGGCTGAAGACCAGCTGTCACCACCAGTTGTCACAACACAACTCCATGAGAAGTCACTTAGGAGATGGTGACGGTGGTGGTGGCAGTGGTGACAGGACAGTGGCGGTGGTGACCGTGGTCACCGTGGCTGTGGCTGTCACCATCATCAGTGTCGAGCAGACAGAAGGACTCCCATCCATCACTCCCTGCCCCGGGGAAGGTCTCTCTGTCTGGAGGGGGCCTGGCAACTGGGGAGAGATCACAGGTGGCTCCTGCCCAGGGCATCTGGGCTCAGAGCCCGGCCTCCCGTGCCCTACGAGGCTGCTGGCCCGTCCTGGATGCTATGCCTGCAGAGGGCCTTGGGCTCGAAGACCATGCCTCCCCTCCAAGGCACAAACAACGCAGCAGCCCCCAGGGCGGCATCCTGGGGTCAAAGGACGCTCTATCGCCAGGAGCGTCTGACTCCACGCAGAAATGCCACTTCCTTCATGGTAAAGGGCACCGGGCCAGAGCTCTGTGGTCCCCAGAGAAGTCTCCACTATGCCGCATGGGCGCCAACTGGCCCTGGAGCCCATCTCTGCACAGGTCCCTGAGAACACGGGTTTCCCTGGAGGCACGGACGGGTCTCCTGCCGCCGGGGCGCGGGCCTGCAGCGGTCGCTTGCAGAGCGTGGGTGCCCGAGCTCGAGGTGCCGTATTTACCGGTTTCTCGGCGTTCGCCCAGCGGGCCACTGCCTCGCCTCCACCTCTCCGGGCCCCGGGTTGCTCCTTCTTTCCGTGGTCATCTTCTAAACAAACCAAAGCCAAGACCAGAAATCCCGCTCCCCAGACAAAGCAAACACACATAAAATGACAAATCCGCCTTCCATCCAGACAGCAGGACGCCACGAGCCCCTCGCCTCCGGTCCGGGGGGCTCTGCCAGGTTGTGCGTGCGGGCGGCCCCTGGGCTGACGGGCAGGCGTGTGCGACCGCCCGGTGCTCCTGAGGAGGGGGCTCTGGACGAGAGCAAGCGGCCTGGCCAGGAAAGTCAGAGCTTCGGGATGGGACGGCGGCATTTTCGAGGGAGCCCTTGGGAACCAGCACTGACACCCAGAGAGAAGGGACAGAGAGGCCGGCAAGTGCCGAGTGGTGTGGGCGTGCAGAGGAGACCCGTCCGTGCTCATAGCTCTCGCGTCCCCTCGGGCCTCACGGCCAGCCTCTGGACCCCACGTGTGGGAGCCACGAAACCATCGGAAAGATTACTTTTCACCGGGCATCTCCCTCCTGTTCCCCGACTGTCCGGCAAACCAGGGCCTGTCCCCTTGGCCTCCACTTCTGTTCTCCCCCCGACCCCCACGGTCCAATCTCCCGGAGCAGCCGTGAGCAGATTCCGTGCCCTCCCGAACGGCGCCCGAGCCCCGGACTCCAGCACACGTCTCTGTCTGGAATAGAAGCTCTGGTCACGCTCTGCATGGGCGGTGATGAGCCCACCGTCTCACCGGCAATGCCACACCCCGTCCAGGGCCCAGCGAATGGGGCAAGCAGCTGTGACCCCACGAGAAGGGCAGAACTCCTGTTAATGACAGCTAGGCACACACGTCCTCATGTCGGCGCAGGGGTGTGAGTGAATGATTCAGAACGTCCCCCAACTTCTCCGCGCACAACGTCACCCACATCTCCGCTGGCAGGTGCAGACTCCCAGCGAGGGGAAGGCTTCCTTCCCTCCTCCATAAATGAGAAGCTGGACGGGGCCAGGGCAGCCCACGCTCACTCACCATCAGGGTCTGCGGGAGCTCGGGCAGCTGCATTTCCCCAGCTCTCTCGTTTCTTGGCTTTGGGGTGGCTTGGCCCACAGGAAGTCCTGGGGGTTGTCTAGGGGCAGGAGGAGAGAAAAGCAGGGGCTTTCCTGCTGGGTCCCCCTCATTCTGTGCTCCTGCTTAGGGGGTACAAGGCCATGACTGTACCCCAGGACAGGGGATTCTGAGAGTCCGGCTTTGGGGACACACCATGTCCCAACGTGCCCCGGGGCAGGTCGTGTCTCCCCAAAGTTCTCCTAACCCTCAGTACCTCAGAATGTGACCTTGTTTGGAGACAGGGTTAGTCCTGCAGAAGGAGTTAAAGATGTGGTTTTCAGGGTGGGGGGGTCTAATGACTGGGGCCCCCACGAGAGGGGAAGAGGAGCAGACACAGACACGCACAGAGGAGAGACGCCGTGTGACGAGGGAGGCAGAGAATGGGAGCCGTGTGTACAGGTCAAGGAGCAGCAAGGAGCAGCCCAGGCAGAAGCTGGGGGAGCCTGGGACAGATCCCAACATGGCCAGAAAGAGCCAGCCGAGCCAATGCCTTTTTTCCTTGAATTCCAGGTAGCTACCAAACAGGGCAATACTGATTTCAGGAGCAGAGCTCAGCGACTCCTCACTCACACGCGACACCCAGTGCTCACTCCGCCCCACGCCCTCCCAGCGCCCGGCCCCCAGCTACCCACTCCCCCACACCCTTCCCTCCCAGCAGCCCTCAGTTTGTTTCCTATGAGTAAGAGTCTCTTATGGTCTGTCTTCCTCTCTGGATTCGTCCTATTTTATTTTTCCTCTCTTCGCTGGGATCTTGTTTTATTTCTTAAACTCCACATATGAGCACAGGCATATGATCATTGTCTTTCTCTGATGGACTTATTTCGCTCAGTGTAATACCCTCCAGTTCCATCCACGTCACTGCAAATGGTGAGATTTCATTTCTTTTGATGGCTGCGTAGTATTCCATTGTGTATATATACCACATCTTCTCTATCCATTCATCTGTGGATGGACATCTAGGCTCTTTCCATAATTTGGCTGTTGTGGACATTGCTGCTATGAACATTCGGGTGCAGGTGCCCCTTCAGATCACTACGTTTGTATCTTTAGGGTAAATACCCAGTAGTGCAATCGCTGGGTCGTAGGGCAGCTCTATTTTCCACTTTTTAAGAAACCTCCACACTGTTTTCCAGAGTGGCCGCACCAGCTTGCATTCCCACCAAAAGTGCAGGAGGCTCCCCTTTCCCCGCATCCTCGCCAGCATCTGTTGTCTCCTGACTTGTTGATTGTAGCCGTTCTGACTGGTGTGAGGTGGCGTCTCGCTGTGGTTTTGAGCCAACACCTTCATTTCAGGCTCCCAGGCTCCCAGCAGTGAGACAGCAAGGCCACACATTTGTCCCTCCCGCTGCCTGGGCTGTGGCTCTGCGGGAGGTCCCAGGGCTCACCCACAGCCGGAGCTGTGGCCACGAAGGACGTCTGACCCACACGCGCACCTGTGCCCACACTCACCCCGCTGGGCGAGGACACGGCCCACAGGCCACATCATGTGTGAGACCAAGCCTGTTCTTTGTCACCTTTTTCCTGCTTATTTCTGTTTTTAATTTAATTTTGGTTCTTATTAGCATGGAGGGTTCAGAGTGATGAGTCTGAGACAGGTTTGCACAAAGCCGGGACGCCCGTCCGGGGACTGGAGGCCCATGGAGTCAACACCCCAGCTGGGGCATGGCTGTTGTGCCTGAGGCCGACACAGCCGGGAACCAGAGAACCAGGGATGCAGGCGGCATGAGCCCCCGGCGAGCACGGGCCTCCCACCGGTGCCGGCTGTGCAGCGTGGTCTCCGGAACCTGGGGTACCCCCACCACCCGTGTGCCGGCACCTCACCTCCTCTGGCCCCTTCCGGCACCTTCCAGCCTGCCGAGGGGCCCTGTGACGGCCCTCAGCTCAGCAGCCCGGGGCTCTGTGCAGCCGCTGGGTCTCGGACAGCTGCTCTGTGCACCTCCCAGAAGGACAGAAGCCAAGGTGGGCAAGCGGGCGCCCAGCTTGTCCTCATGCGGATGGACGGACGGGGATGGGATTTAGAGGCGTCTCACCGCGTCCAGACGCCGGACCTTCAACACCCAGGGCGGGCAGGAGGCGCTGCGGCAGATATGGGGAGCCCAGGGGCATTCTCCACGGTTGCGGCAGGATCGGCACCGCCGCAGGCACTCAATGAGACGGCCGCCGCCCTCAGCCGCCGGCATCGTGCACCCTGGGCCCGCGGCGGTGCAATCAGGGCAGGAAGCACTCGTCCCGGATTAGCCATTTTGGGGTATTATCCTAATAGAGCATTATTTTTAAACTACCACAATATTTTAATTACATTCTCAGCATGAATCATTATGTACCTTAGTGAGAAGGCACTTCTGGGTGTAATTGCACACTGGAGGCCCGTGACGCTGTCGCCGCGCTGCGTCCCCAAACGGATTGATGGACGGATGGGAGCCGGGCCGCTCTCCACCCGCCACCGTCAGGGCCGTGGCCTGCCGCCTCCTCATGATTTCTCCTGCCACCCTGCCCCCTGCGTTCCCACATCCTTTCCTCCCCCTGCCCCTGCCCTCCTCCTCCTCACAGGTGCCCTTTCCCCACGCTATGCCCTTCCCTTCTCTCCATCCTTTCCTCTCCCCCCTCCCTCACCCTGTACCCCTTACCCTCTACCTATCCTTCCCTCTGCTCCTCTACCTGAATTTCCCCTCCCCACGTGTCCCTCTCCCCACCCCTCCCCCACCTCCCCTCCCCTCCCCCAACCTTTATTCTCCGACTCCCCCTACCCTTCCCCCACCCATCACCCTCCTCTCCCTCCCCACTCCTGTGGCCCTTCCCCTCCCCTGCCCTCCCCTCCTGCCTTCCCCTTCCCTTCAGCCCTCATTTTCCCGGGTCTCCAGCAAGCACCAGCTCCCACAGTGGCTGTCCTCTGCTCCATGGGCCCCAGCACTTCCTGCCCACCTGTATGGGGCATGGGGCTGCGTGGTCCCAGCACTGGAAGAAGGACGTAGCAGGGATCCCCGGGGTTCTAGAGAGAGCCACCAGCAGGGGCGGCCTCCCCAGAGGACCCAGCCCATGCACACCAGTGAGCTCCCCAGGACAGCTCCTCAAAAGGCACCGGAGTGCGTTCTGCACCACTGGGATGGGAGCAGGACACCCCCTCCCATACTGCTCCCCATTTCCCCTCCTGTTTGTGGGGGAGTATTAAGGCCCTCAGGGAAGGGGTGATAGAGGCCACGGGGTCTGTGTGCAGAGGAGGCAGGGGGCGGGTCCAACCTCAGACCCTTGGCCATCAGTGGTCGGTCTTTGCAGCCTGATTACCTGCCATGTCCCAGGGAGCCCCACCTGGCGCTTTCCCACAGCCACGCGGTCCCCTGGCCCCCGTCGGTCCCCAGGTCTGGGGCAGAGAGACCGTGCTCTCACTCTCTTCAAATGCCACAGCCCCGTGAGCAGAGGCCCACAGCTGTGAAGGGCACCTTCCTGCCTGTCCTGTCCACGGCACTGGTCTCCCTTCCCCTCGTGGGTCTCGATCTCACCCAGATGCGGACCTGGGCCCCAGCCTGACCCGCTCTGTGCTCCCCTGCTTCCATCAGACTCCAGGCTCCTCCAGGCCCCGCAGGGTCCCATCCAAGCAGCTACAGAGCCCAGGCACCACCCCGGGAAACCTGCCTCCCCTGGTGGCCCGTTGCAAACAATGAGAAGGCTCCATGTGGCCTCCTGTGACTTCTCCCGGACCCAGCGTGCGCGATGGAGGACTGTGGACCTAAACCTTGCGAGGCAGACGAAGTAACAGCATCATCGTGAACCCTGGGCTCTGCTGAGCCCCTGCTCTGGGAGGTGAAAGCTAGGGCAGGTGGTTTCTCCAGGGCTCCACGTCACAGGACACCTGAGTCTCCGGGCTGGGAGGCAGAGGGAGGAAGAGCGGAGATAGCCGGGCCGTCCAGGAAGCCCCGTGTCGCCGGCCAGTCGTTCAGGGCGAACAGGGTCCCAGTGCACTGAAACCACTGAGCTGCTGAATAACCGCGCGCGGAGGCCGCGACACTGTCGGTGCCGTCTGGGGGTGACCTGCAAGCGAAGGCTGACTTCGGGGGCACACACACCCGACCCTCTCCTTCTCGTGTCTTCCCCTCTCCGCAGGACTGTCTGTAACGGGCAAGCAGAGCACGTGGGCGCGACCTCAGCACAGTGGCCGCCAGAGTGAAGTGACACGGTGCCATGTTAACTGCAGCAGAGCCGCGGGGAACTGCCTGAGGGCTGTTGGCTGTTCCCAGAACTAGAAGTACCTGCTTCTGTTCCGGTCCAGGCCTGTCTCTGGGCCTCTCTTCCTCATGCTCCCCCCATGTTTCTCTGGTACCTGGTTCACCCTGTTCCTGTCTTCTCCACGAGCCCCAACTTGGGGGCACAGGCTGACTCACCGCCCCACATCGCATTGCTGGACAGGCTCACGACAGCCTCCTCCAGGAGCACCGGAGAAGTTGGTGGACCCAGAAGCACAAGGGCGTTCCTGGGCCATGGTGGACCCCTCCATCACGTGAGGGCCAGCCTGCCCCTCTTCCACTTTCGCTCTAAGTCACACCTCTGAGCCCAGAACCCTCCTGTTTCCCTGCTCCCCCAGACAGGAGCCTCGCACGTCCCTTAAATGCGTGATCACAGGAGAACCGTGCTTTGCGGTGTAGACCCTGCAGGGAAGATGCCTGGGCTGAAATCCGGACACGACCCTCCCTGGCTGTGCGGCCTTGGTGGGTCCCTTCCACTCGGGTGCATCTTCTGTGCCGCGAGGACCACACCGGGCTGCCGCACAGAGGAGCCGGGCTGTCGTGTGCTGGGCAGGGGGCCTGACCCAAGCTCTCATGACTGTCGGCTGCAATCACTTCCACAAATAAGCTGGGGTGGGGGGCCCAGCAGAAGTCCTGGGGTCTGTCCATGTAGTCTAGCGTGAGTGAAAATGGCCCTACCAGCCCTTGCTGGAAGGTTTCAAGCAGGAGGGCGATCTGGACAGTGGCCCAAGGAGTCAAGAATCGGAGAAAAGCGCAAGTCTGAGGAAGGAGGGCGGCAGGTGCAGCCGGTGACAGAGGAGGCCGGCTTCTCGGAGCTCCTCCGCGTCCCGGTGCCCAGGCGGGGAGGTGCAGCCCGTGCAGGTCAGTGCCCACCGGCGGAGCACTGTCCCCACAGCCCAGCCCCCCACCAGGCTCGGCTCGGCGAGAGCGTCGAGAGCTTTGGGAGTCACAGGGTGGCCGGATTCAGGGAGGCTCGTGGGCTCAGTGACCTGGTGAGCAATAGGGCTGGACAGGAAACCATCTTCTCTTTAAACTCCCACAGGGCAGCTTGGGTCTTAAAATATTTATTTAATTGAAAAGGAAAGCTGTTGTTCTACGGAGAAAATCAAAATACTACTGAGTATTTTGTATAAACCGAGACAGGGAAAGAGAAAGTCTCGAGGACAAGGGATCCTGCAAGAGGGGAATGTGGGAGCACAAAGCCGCCCCCCGGGGGGAGTGTGTGGGCTCAGCACCCCTGAGGCGGTCCCGCCTTTCATGGGAGGACAGGCGGAGCTCCTGGCCCGGATCTGCTCTGATCCTCACCCATCTGAGACAGAAGGGTAAGTCGGTGACAGGAATAAAGTAATAAAGGAATTAAGGAATCAGTACATCCTCCATATTAAATATCAAAACCAATTTTGAAAGCTGCAGAAATCAAAACAGTGTGGTGTTGGTAGACGGACAGAGAGGTCAGAAAGGGGAGTCCGCCGGACTGACACGATAAAGGCCACGTCGGGTGTAGACAGATCAGCTTTTACAGTGAACGTCATCGGCCCATCAGGAAAGAAAGCCGATTTCTACTGCACGCTGTACACCCGGACCCTCTGCCGGTCACACACATGGGAGACATGAACCTGTGAGATCCTCGCCTGGCCTTACAAAGAATTCTAGGAGAAACCCCCGGGATTTATCTCACAGTCCGAGAAAACGATGTGCAGAGACCCAGAATCCACATGCGATGGCTCCGGGACACAACGTCCCCTTCCCTGAGCCGTCGGTCGGGGTTTACGAGTTAGACGGGAAGCCATGTCCCCGAGGTGGACGACGTGATGGTTTGCCACCGGCTGTGGGGTTCTGCGTTCCCATGGTGACCTGTGGGGATTCCGACTTCTCCCCGTCCTCCCTGACACAGGTGGGGTTCAAGGGCGCTGTCTGGGGGCATGGAGCGGTGGCGCCGTGCTCTCCGTATGCTGCCCCCGTGGCCAGCATGGCCATTCACAGCATTTCTCTGGAGAACTTCTATTCGGATACTTTACCCACTTGTTAAACTGGGTGGTTCATCTTTTTGTTATTGGGTTCTCAGGGCTCCTTACATATTATGGACACAAGTCCTTTATCAGGCCTACGATTCACAAATATTTTGGCCCCATCCGTGACCGGTCTTCCCATTGTCTTGCCTGCACCCTTCAAAGAGCAGAAGTCCTTAATTTTGATTCTGCTCGATTTGCCATGTTTTCTTCTACAGATCATGCTTTTGGTGTCAGGCCCAGGAACTCTCTGCCTTACCGTACACAAAAAATTGGAAAACAATGTCAAATCACAAAAGGAATCAGAAAAAAGAGACAAGACAAGTGATTAACTGGATGAAAATATTCGAATTCATATCATAAAATGTTCATTTGTCTCATAGATGAAGAGCTTCCCCAAATCCATACACAAAGACCAGGCATCTAATAGAACAAACGTGCGGGAGAGAAGCCGATGGCTCGCAGAGAAAGAAGTGCGCGTGCCTGCCTCACATGAACCACTCGCTTTGCTCCTAACAGGGGGACACAGACGCGGACGGCAGTGGGAGAGCATCACCTCCGTCTCGGGTGGCGGGCCGGGGTGGTGAGGATGTTGGCCGAGGGGAGATGCCACTCTCGGACGGGGTCTGAGGGCCTGGGACTTGGCACAGAATCTACAGAGGGTGATGTGGCCATTTCCTATAAAATTCATATTCTGGGGCGCCCAGGAGGCTCAGGGGGTTAAAGTCTCTGTCTTTGGCTCAGGTCATGATCCCAGGGTCCCGGGATCGAGTCCCACATCGGGCTCTCTGTTCGGTGGGGAGCCTGCTTCCCCCACCCCCTGCTTTCCTCTCTGACTACTTGTTATCTCTGTCTGTCAAATAAATAAACAAAATCTTTAAAACAAAACAAAAAAATGCATATCCTTTTTGACCTGGAGGTCACACTTCAGGAAATTAATCTCTCCTATGTGCTGGCTCATATGTGTTTGCAGACGTGCGATGCAGCACTGGATACAATGTAAAACATTGGAAATGATGGATCATCCGCTCCCGGCTGCAGAGACGGAACATTCTCCGGAGGGGGGGGGGGAATCTCCTCCTCCTCCTCCCGGGCTTGCAGCTCAGTGTGGACCTGCTGTCTTCCCAGCTCCCAGTCTGGGCGTCCCACAAGGCCGAACCGGAGAACTTCCTTTCCAGGACATAGACTTCGGTGCCTCCTAAACTGCCCGCATGTGGTTCTCATTCAAGAAAACAAAACAAGTGAATAAGGAGAGAAGGAAACAACGTGGGAATCAGCCTGCAGGCGGTCCCTCCCCTGAGCAAGGGCCGGCTCACCACGAGCTCCGCAAACCTGCAGTGTCTTGGGCACCTGCCCTTGCCAGGCAGTTTCTTTTGAGCCTTAGAAGGACTCTGAAACGAGCCTTTATTCTCGTGCACCGATCCGGAAGCCCAGGCTCGGAGAGCGGCAGCCGCTGTCCAGCGTGGCGCAGGCAGGGCTGGCTCGGCCCGGCCCCGAGGCTCCGCTCCGGCTTCGGGAAGAACGAGCCAGCTTCCGCTGCCTTTGCTTCCCGAGCGCTTCCCGGAGGCTGGCCAGGCCGCTGGCCCGGCCACGGACGCAGTCCCTGCCTTCCTAGCACAGTCACACCGGGAGAGGGTCTTTCTCCTCCACTCCGCACCCCTGTAAATTCACCAGAGTTGCCGCGACCAGGCTCGGAGCACGTTACTTCGGAATGGACCCGCCGCAAACGCTCCCAAGCAAAAGAAACGGCTCCCGAGTCCTCGTGCTGGACGCGGGGCCCCGCAGGCGAGGAGGCGCCCCTGACACTGCATTTGCCGGGGCTCACGTGCGGCTTTGCTCTCAGCTCGTTTATTTTGGGGGATTTGTGATAATGAAATCCTCGATTTCAGTCCCCGCAGCCTGGCTCATGCAGAGAGGACAAGTGTCCTTGCAACTCGTTATCCAAATGAGCAGGTAGTAGATGGCGCGAAGGAAGGTACCGCCCACCCATACGCCAAGGACAACGGCACCCCGAGTCGGCCCCATGCTCCGCGGGGCCCCCGACTCCCTCCCCCGGAAGCGGGTCTGAGGTCAGAGGGTGCAGCCGAGGGCGAGCCCCCTCTACCGGCTGCTTGGACTCTTCCCTTTCCAGCAGGGACTGGGGAGCCCAGGGGGTGCGTTTGTCTCCAGACTCCTTGCTCTCGCCCTCAGTAGAGAACATCGACCAACCAGAAACGCTGGCTCTGCGGGGGACCCACGGCCGCACGGCGCGGCCGGCCCCCCGGACCCCCTCGCTGCGGGAAGCAGCCCACGCGCTGACGCGCCGCTCCGGCCCTCACCCGCCCCCAGGAGCACCCCGCACGCCCCTTCCTCCCGCACCCCCGTCCGTGTCGCCAAGCCCCGGCCCAAGTAATTACGCCGCACATGAATCATTTTTTAATGTTTGGTTTAATACATACAGATTCTTTAAACAATAAAAAAAAATCAGCAAACAGCATCACAATCTGGAAATCTCTTTCTTAACATAGAAAACGGTTTCTTAATGGCACAGGGGGAGAACTCAACAGCAAGGCTGACAACATAATTAGAAGATTGTTACCGGGGAGGGAGAAGCATTCTTTACGCGGCTCTCACCGCTCTCAATCAGATCATTCCCCCTGAATGGCTAATCAGCTCTCTCCGGCGTCCCAGATCCGCGAGCTGCGAGGCGCTCCCCACTCGCTAAGTGGCAAACAGTGACACCTCGGAAGGGGAGACGGAAAGTGTTAACTCGATGTGAGCAAACAGCGCATGGCGGCTGTGGATGCGGCGGTCCCGGCAGATTAGCGGCAATTGACGGAGACGGCACTGTCACACCTGGGTTGACAGGGGCTGACACGGCTTGTTGATCTCTGCTCCCTCCTCAAATTTGAGTGTCACATTTCAACAGAAATGAGAGCAATGCAAAAAAATAAAAAAATAAGAAAAATAAAAAAGAACCCTTTCAGGACTCAGCGCTGGCTCCACAGCCCATGCGTACGGCGCCGAGAACAAAGGACCGTGGGGACCGGGCTGGCTGGCTTCCAACTGCCCCTGGCCCTGGCCTCGAGGGCCCTCCAGGCCACATCGGGAGGGGAAGGGAGAGAGTGCAGACCAGAGGGTCGGTGGCCAAACATGGTCCTGGGGCCACTGTGGTCTTCCCGCACAGGGTCTATTCTGGAAGAAAGCGCCTGCTCCTGGCCATTTCCCTGCCCCGCTGTCCCTGGCTTCCTCTAGAGCCTACTTTTCAGGGTGCGAGGCCCAGCAGTGTGGTCATCTGCAAAGCTCCATGGGCGACAAGGCCATGGGCAGGGCGGCAGGACCAGAGCCGGGGCTGCCCGAGGCCAGACACGCCACCGCAACAGGCTGCATGGGTGGTGGCCGGTGGGGACAGGACCGGCTACCAGCGGCACGACGTCCAGCCCCTGGGGGCCCAGGGAGGGTCCAGGAGGATGGACTCCCTCTCTGCTGTCCCCGCTGCTCAGAGCTGCCCTGAACCCCAGCTCTTTCCAGCTCAGTGAAGACTTGGACGTTCGCCAGCCCATGGATCCCTCTCTGCTTCACGGCTGAGCGAATGCTGGAAGGAGGTCCCGCACGCCACCCCTCTGCCAGGCAGGGTGGAGGTAGAACCGAGGCCAGGAGACTCCAGCGCCAGCCAGGGTCCTCACCGAGGGCCCCCAGGAGCCAGCCAGAGCTGTTGCAGTGTTGCAGGCTGGAGGAGCGGAGGACTGCCGTCCTCGGGCTGGAGCACGGGGACACGAACTGGCTGCTCCCTCACCCCCTGCCCGGCCTGCCCGGAGCCTCCCTCTGAGTAAAGGCACTAGGAATGTTCTTCCCTGGGAAACAGCTGGCAGGTAGCCAGCCTGCTCACGCAGCTGGTGTCCTTGGGTTTTCTGACCCAGAGCGGGGGCCGCTCTCCCTCCAAGCTGCCGCGTGGTCAAGGCCCATCTTGCCTCGGGCATTGTTAGGTGCCGTCCGGTGCGTCTGGTCAGCAGTAGGAAGGTGCCTGTCTTCCTGTTGGGTGCACCGTGCTCGGGGTGGCTTTGGGCCATGGGGACATGTGCCCACCCTGGCAGATGGGCTGCCCTGGGGTTTCTTTCCTGAAGGAGCTTGGGGAGGCCCTGAGCCTCAGCCGGCATCTCCCCTGGGGGCTGGGAGCCGTTCTCCAGAGAACAAGCTCCTTTCCAGGAGGTCTCTGTATCTACTCTGCCTCCAGTTCCAGGCCCGTCCCAGTGTGGTTCAGGAAGAACGCACAGCAGACACGCCTTGACCAAAGGAGAATGAGGCGTACGTGCTCGTTTCTGTCAGGCTTGGTTCGGTAACGCTGCAGTGACCGCCAGCATCTCAGCCTCACGGTTTAGGACAACTAACCTCATTTCTCAGCATTTCTTGGCTCAAGCTGTGGGTTGAGGAAGACCAGCAGGGCTGTCCTTCATGGGCTGCCTCAGCATTCTGGAAGCCTCTAGCTTACCCCAACGCCATATCGGCCAATGCTCCCACGATCTTGGAGGAGTGTAGAGACTCCACCTCTCTCCAACATGTCCACCCAGAAGTGACATGTGTCCACGGGCCTCATCACCTGGCCAAGCCTCTCCTCACAGGGAAACGGGGCTCTCCTGTGTGTCCAGGAGGGAAGGAGCCACGCTAACACCAGCGGTTACTTCTGGAGGGCGTGTGGGCCACCCGTGGGGAACCCTCCTCTCTCGTCAACCCTCCCCGTGCCCACAGCCCACGGCCAGAGGAACACGCAGCCCTTGGCCCCGGCGCGAGAGCAGAGAGGAGGCTGGGCTGAGTCTTAGCAGGACTCAGTGGATGGACCCCCCACCCCAGCGGAATAAACGAACGTTCCAGGCCTCTGCACACACTGATGGGCTGTTCCCCACCTGTCACAGTGATAAAAAGCAGTTTGTCCGAAACAGATTTTTCATTCGCTCTGAGATTAGAATAAGGGACAGGAGCCTCTTCTCACTCCGTGGCTGTGTGTGGGCCACGGCTTGCCTCCCTGCATCCTCGTGTCCAAGCATAAACACACATCTCTTGATGGTTTCCATAGTTTCACCTTTTAAGGAAAGGTCTGCACAGACTGACATTTTCCCCAGCTTCTCTCGGTGTCTCATCATATTCCTTGCCGCTGCCCTGCTTGCATCAGGGCCCTTCTCCCTGTTCTCAGCGGGGTGGGCTGTGACGGGTGGAGGGCCACTGCCCCTGCAGGAGTCTCATCTCCACTGTCTGACTGTACGCGGCACGTGACGACCCTACACGCTAGCTGCATGCGTGGCTCTCCTTAGACTCCTCTGAGGCCAGCCCACGAGCTTCCTTTGACTAAGCGTCAGCTTCTCCCACTCCTGGCCACAGCCTTCTGCTCGGGTCCAACATTTTCTCGGGCCGTTCTTGGTGGTTTGAAAAGCCTCCAATTCCTAGAGAGTAGAATCTTCTGCTCCAACTCAATGTCCGCTTCAAATCACGTCCGGCAGGAAGGCTGCACAGAGCACCCTCAGCAAAATCAGCGCAAATCCACATCCTCACCCTCTGGAAAGCCCAAGAAACCTCTTTCCAGTTCTTTTGGGAAGTTACCTTTTTTCGTGGAATAAAGATCTTTGCTAGGATCAGACGATCTTCATTTGTTTTGAGTCACAAGGAAGGGAAGGCCACGCGTGGCTTAGGAAATGACATGGAGGCGGACCCGCTCTCCGTGCAGAGGGAACATTCTCTTGCCCGTTGTGCCCTCCACACAGGACCCGAGGCATCCTTTTCTTCCACGCTAACTTAAGTCCGACTTCTCCCTAGAACGAGAACCTACCAGCTTATCAGATTATACTGCAAGTACGTAGGACAAGGGTGTCCTAATTTATGTGACAAGGCGTGACCGGCACAGTAGTTTTCCAGCCAGTGTCCCTCTGTCTGACCCAAATGTGAAAGAGCACGAACCTTTCAAAGCGAGGCAGGAACCCCAGCACGCCTTGCGACGCAGCCCCTTGGAGCGTCAGGCTTCACACTCAGACCTGCAGGCTGAGGAAAAAGGCAATCACACTCCCCAGCTGGTGGGCACTACTGGATTTAGGCTCCTTTTTTTTTTAAAAAAGATTATTTATTTATTTATTTATTTGAGAGAGAGAATGACAGAGAGCGATAGAGAGAAAGAGAGCATGTGCATGAGAGGGGACAGATCGGAAGGAGAAGCAGACTCCGTGCCGAGGAGGAAACCCGATGTGGGACCCGATCCCAGGGTCGTGACTCAAGCTGAAGACAGCCGCTTCACCAACTGACCCCCCAGGCGCCCTGGATTCAGATCCCACCCGACTGCGGGTGGCAAGGTTATCACCGCTCCCCCACACGGGTCGCTGAGAAAATGAAACGGTGCCGCAAGTCTTGAGTTTTTGCTGATTCTGACTTCTGCGTGATGAACGTTGACCTCGATAAGAAGAGGTGGCCCGCAGGCAAGGGAGGTCCACGACCTCATTCTGCCCACGCTCGGGCGGGTGCAAGGCCGTCTGACGGCTGGCCCAGTCCGTCTACGATGACCTGCTCATCTGCAAGGGCGCCATCAGCCAATGACCACCGTCCTGACTCGTCCTCAACGGATCAACTAACTGGTCCTCAATGGACATGGCCCCGAGCTTCCTTGGCCGACCTGCCAGAAACGTGTTCCCCGGTCACAGATGAACCCATGAGAGGAAACGGACGCCCATTCCCAATGACGTCACCAGCAAAACAGTGATGGGCGACGGAAAGCGACAGGGGATCTAAGCTCGCAAACTCAAGTACACAGAGACGATCGCTGGGCTCCGAAGAAGACACCCCAAGATCCCAGAGGGAGAAGGCTGTGTTTCATTTCCCAGCCCAGCGTGTGGAGAAAGTCTAGCGTTTGCCTCGAACACCAGACGACTATGGCCATTTTTTAGGACACAGCCTCCTGGCCATGTCAGCTGGGACAGCCGAGGTCACGTCCCTGTCCTCAGACACCAACACACCCAGCAGCCGGGAGGAAGGCGGGGACGGGACGACCGGACACGACGTCAGACAAGGCGTTAGGAAGGCGGCTTCTCCGCGGCACGGGGAGGGATGCTTCTCATCCCCTAAAGTGATGGAATGAGGACAAATGAGGAGCCTGGGTAATCCCCCAACCGGGTGATGTGCCCTCTAGATAGCCGAGAGGGACTAATCT
Source organism: Neogale vison (assembly GCF_020171115.1). Classification (NCBI taxonomy): domain Eukaryota; kingdom Metazoa; phylum Chordata; class Mammalia; order Carnivora; family Mustelidae; genus Neogale; species Neogale vison. The sequence continues at coordinate 165,593,548 of NC_058095.1, read as the reverse complement.
GCACGTTAATTGTCAGGTAGGAAATATTTGTCTGCGGTGAGAGAAGCTTGGTTACAACACAAAGCCTGGCTTGATTCTGTGCACTTAACACAAACCACCAGGGAGCACGCGCCTCATCAACCAGCTTCTCCAATTTTAATCAATTGCTTATTATTTCCCTCCACACCAACGTATCCCCGTGATTTCTGCCATGTGAAACAATCACGGAATACTCCAGTGAGTGAGGCCTGGCAGGAGAAGGAGGCTTCGTCGTTGACCCCGGGCACACAGGCTGCTGGAGGGCCCTGGCCCACGCCCCCCCACGGCACGAGGTGTGGGTGACCCGTCCAAGCTCAGCTGAGTCGCCTCCCCATCCGCTTACAAGGAAGCGGTTAGCCAGGCGGGAGGAAGCTCAGCGTCCGAGTTCCGCATCCGTCTGCGTGTCGCGCAACAGAAACAGAGTGTGCGAGCCCACGGGGACTCAGTGTGGCTGCGCTCCCTCACCGGGCCACGGCACCCCCTTTCCCGGCCTCACAGAAGCCCACGGTTCAGCCACTCACCAGGGAGCCGGGACAGGGCAACTGCGTTGCTGGGGTTCCGCCTCTGGGCCACAGACCTGTGTCTGGGGCGTCCACTACCTGGGCTGAGCTGTGGAGAACAGAAGCTGACAGAAGACCTTCCTAGGAAGCACACTGGGGAGACTGAGGCACAGGGCGGGCAGCCGTTCCCGGGAGAGCACGCCTTCCTCGGGCTGTGCTCCCTCCGCGTGGACCGTGTGGTCCCATGGGCCACTGCAAGGCCCTTTTTCCTCCAAACTGACCTCTCCCACCTCCTTCCCGGCTCCGGATGCTGTCCCCAGTGACCCCCAGCTTTGACCCAATAAGATCTCGTCCCCGCTGAGCCCTCTAACTTCTCATCCCGAGGAGAATCGTTTTCCTGAAAGATGGAACTCCTTCGGGGAAAAGAAAGAAAAAAGAGAAGTCTAGGTCCCTCAGAGGAGGGGGAGCGGTGAGGAGGAGGGGACAGCGCACCCCAAAGGCTGACAAGGAAGAAAGCGTGAAGAGGAGGCGAACCCGCCTTGGGGATCTGCCCTGGTCTTGAGCAGCAGGTCCCTGCGGGCGAGCCGTCAAGGCCACCACAGATGCCCCCGTGGGCCCCGCATGCTGCCTGTACGTGGTGATGCCGAGCGCGCGGGGAAGCCACCCTCGGCCCTGCCGTATCCCAGGCAACCTCCAAGCACAGCTCTGAGCCCAGGCTGACTTCCCTCCTCTGCTCTGTTTCTAGATCTCTCCCGTAGGGTCCCACGCCCACCCAGTTCCCGAGACTCCTGGCCACAGCCGCTCTGGGCCCACCTCTCTCCTCTGTGTGGGTCGCCCCTGGGCAGGACAGGTCGTCCTGGCCTTGACACCCCCTCCAGGGCCTACTCCTGCCAAGAGCGGACTCCCCGTGTTCACTCAACTGCGCCCTGGCATTCACGGGGAAAATGGACGGCGGCGAACGCTGACTGATCGTTATTCAGAAACAATTATAATTAGTAACTTTACGGTCAGGTACGTGGGCAATACAATTAAATAACAGTGACCTCATTCATATGAATGTCACAGTTCCCGGGTAAACTCTGAGTCAGCAAACGGAGTGCTTCGGGCCAGCGTCCGTTTGGGGCCTCCGACGGGCCTGGGCACACTCGCTGCACCGTCCCGGGAGCCAGCGTGGACGGGAGCTGCCAACGCTGTTCTCCACACGGCTGTGCCGGGAGCCAGAAAAGCAGGACTCCGACATCCCTGCTCCCGGGTGCCTTCGCGGTCCTGATGTGGCCCACGGATGGAGCGACCCTGCGGGGATGGGGTGGGATTCTCCTGGTGAGGCGCTCAGGGCAGCACAGGTGTCAGTGTCCTGAGGCCACCCAAACACAAGCCGGGAGCTGAGCACAACAGAAACACATGTCCCAGGCCTTGGGGCCTCGGGTCCAAACCCAGGGCGTCAGCAGGGCAGTCCTCAGAGCCTCTGGAGAACTTTCCTTGCCTCTTCCAGCGCCTGGAGTGGACCAGCCGTCCTGCTGTCCCAGGCACGCAGACCTGGCACTGCCGCCAAGTGGCCGTCTTCACACCGTCCTCCCCGTGAGTCTGTCTCTGAGTCCAAGCGTCCGTTCCCTTTTATAAAGCCGCCTATCGCGTGGGTCGTATCAATGACTTCTCCCTCGCTTGATGACTTCTTCTTCTTCTTTTTTTTTTTAAGGATTTATTTGTTTATTATTTTAGAGAAAGAGAGAGCAAGTGAGGAGTGGGAGGGATGGGGGAAGGAGAAGCAGACTCCATAGTCAGTGCAGAGCCTGACACGGGGCTCGATCTCACGGCCCTGGGATCACAACCTGGGCCAGAATCAAGAGTCAGAGGCTTAAGCAGCTGAGACACCCAGGGCCCCTGCCCCCTGATCACTTCTGGAATGACCCATTTCCAGGTACCGGTACTGAGGGTCAGGACCCGAGCATACCTTTGGGAGGGACCCATTTCAGCCATGGACATTACTGTCCTCTCCCCTCCCTACCTGGCCCCCCCCGGCCACGTGTCACAAGGTCAGAGGACATTAGATGTTCTCAGACCCTTTGCTCTCAAGATCCCTTTATACTATTAAAAATCATGGAAAAACAAAAAGAGTTTCTGTTTCTGTCATATTTACTGATAATTACCGTGTTAGAAATTAAAGATATGAAAATGTTTACATAGTAATTTTAATTAAAAAAAAATAACTATAGGGGCGCCTGGGTGGCTCAGTGGGTTAAAGCCTCTGCCTTTGGCTCAGGTCATGATCCCAGGGTCCTGGGATTGAGCCCCGCATCGGGCTCTCTGCTCAGCAGGGAGCCTGCTTCCCCCTCTCTCTCTGCCTGCCTCTCTGCCTGCTTGTGATCTCTGCCTGTCAAATAAATAAAATCTTAAAAAAATAACTATAATAAACCCATTCTACAGTAATACAAGTAACATATTTCTATGAAAATTCGTATGTTTTCTTAAAAACACCAGTGAGAGGAGTGGCATTATTTTACATTTTTGCACGTTGCTGTCTTGGGCCAGATTCTCAGCCGTCTTCTGCCTCCAGCCTGTAGCAAGGTGTCGTTCTGGTTGAAATGGAAGAGGAAACCAGCCTCGCACAGACCCGTAGCTGGGGGAGGGGTGCCTTGATGGCCTTTTCAGATAGCTGTGGGTGCATTTCTCTGTCATTCCACCAAAACACGGCAAGCGGCAGGGTCTCACGGGTTAGCTGTGGAACCCGGAGCCCTGGAGATCAACTCTTCCGGCTACCGCAGGACACACACGGGTCTGTTTCGCCCTTTGAATGCGTGATTTCATACTGTCAGATGGCGCAGACCTTCCCAAAGCTGATATATTGTATCAGGCAATTTTTGAAAAAAACCACATTTGTTAATATCACCACATCTCAGGGAAACGTCTTTTCGTGCTGGGCAATTCAGGCTCACAGGAGCGGGTTAAGTTTTCCAGAATTCTAACTTTCACCTGAACATCCAGGCTTCATTATTGACGACAATACTGCCACTTGCCGTGTTTGAAGGCATGTGTTTGTGAAAACATCTTTCCGCCACCGACTCTGAACCACTCCTGACTGTGAACATCCCTGCAAGCAAAAATGATGTTTCACGAACATTCGAATGCGAGCCAAGCTCTTCCTTGAGACGGTCGTCACGCTTGAGCAGTAGAAACAGGATCCTCAGAAGACATGTGCTCGAGGGTCAAGATTCCGTATGGTGAACGTTTTACTGCTCTCTCTGGAACGCTCCTCAGCGGCGCTGGCTTTCCCGCCGTGACCGCGCGGCGGTGAAGGACACGGTGCTCCCAGCGCGGTGGCTCTGGCCGGCTCAGCCCTGCACAGACGCCAACGCGGAGAGACGGGCACCCCAGGTCCTGCTCCTTTCCTGCCGCTGCAGAGCAGACGACCACAACTCAGCAGCCACCAACAGCCCACGTCTGCTCTCTCGTGGCTTCCAGGAACAGGGAGTCTGGGCAGAGCTTAGCCACAGCCTCAGCTCAGGTCTCCCAGCACTGCAGTCCCATTGTGAGGTTGGCTGTGATTCTTTTTTTTTTTTTTAAAGATTTTTATTTATTTACTTGACAGACAGAGAGGCAGGCAGGGAGAAAGGAAGGGAAGCAGGCTCCTCGCTGAGCAGAGAGCCCGATGTGGGGCTCGATCCCAAAACCCTGAGATCATGACCTGAGCCGAAGGCAGAGTCTTAACCCACTGAGCCACTCAGGCGCCCCAGCTGGCTGTGATTCTTATCAGCAAACCCACACGGGCTGTTGGTGGGACGTGCTCCTCTTGGCCCAGGGGACCCTTGCCTTCTTGGTGGCTCCAGGCCGCGGTCCCTGTGCAGGACCCTCTCTCCCTCTGACAGAAGCTGGGGGAAATCTCTCCTTTCGAGGGGTTCACCTGATGAGGCCAGACCCGTGCAGGACTGTCTCTTTGATGAAGTCAGAGTCAACCTGCTTAGCACACGGTGATGGTATCTGCAGCACACGGCCCGGCACAGGGTACCCAGACTGACGCACGGTAGTGGGTAATACCATGGCCCTGCCCTCTCCCTCTAAGAGACATGCTGCGGGGTGTGCACGGCAGAAGCAGGGATCCCAGGGAACGTCCTGGAATTCTGCCTACCACCCTCATCTCAGTGCCATCGTTAGGACCAGGCATGCGAAATGAACATGGTTTAAAAGTTGCTAAGAATTTGGAGACTCCAACAGCAGCTCACTGGACTGACGGAGCATGGGACCCCCTTGGGCACAGGCACGTGAAGCAGGCCCAGCTTTTATGCGAACAGTTCTGACCTCACAGGCCCCTGCGAGGACTCGGAGACCCCAGGGTTCTGCGGACCAAACTGCCAACAGGAGCACCTCACGCTGTGTTGACGGGGAAATTTATATGAGCCTCGTCACACCAGAAGTCTAAGAAGCTTCCAGCAGGGCTGGGACATCTCTGGTTTCTATCCTTCCCAGAAGTCCTTTCTGATTTTTCCCTTCAGCTCAGAGAAATTTCCCCTGGACCACATATGTCCTGGTGATCGATCACACGGGGACTTGCAGCCTACCCCTCACTGGGAGATGCCAGAACCCTGCCTATGTTCCAGCAACAGCACGTCGAGGAAAACTTGCAGCACGGGCCTGCTGCTCCCCGTGGCCCCAGAGACAGCTGAGCCGGCGGGGATTCAACGTGGCCCCCGGGAGAGGCAGTTCTGAGGGAAAGCAGTGAGTGGTCCGTCTTCTGAGAAAGTCTCCTAGAACTAGGAGCACCTCTTCCCAGGGAATCTGGGATCTCTCTGTCCCCTCCTGGTGGCCAGAGGCCCTGACCCTTTATGCTGAGCACAAGTGGGACATACTTGGGACACCTCGTCTGCCCAAAGAGGGTCTGGCCCAGGTTCTGAGCCCCATGAGCCTGCGCTGCATGGTGAGGCGTGGATCCCTTTGTCGAAATCTGTTTGCTCTTAGTGCCGCGTGTGGCCCTCCAGCACAGACCCCGCTTTCTGAATACCTGAGCCTTCTCTCATTTGCTTGCAGCTGGCAAGCAAGGAGGCCGAGCTGGCCCTGGAAATGCCTGCTTCCACCGGCACAGGTGCGGTCTCCGTAGTCGTGTAGGGAGTGGGGTCGGCTCTCCAAGTGTGGCGCTGGGGCTTCTTGCCGAGGTCACCGCATTTTTAAACAAGGGTTATTTCTGTCTGGAAATCTAAAAACATTTTGTGGCCAATGTTCCCGCTGTGGCCACATCTACCTCTGCAGCCCCCAGAAGAGCGGCCAACAGATTTTGATCCAATCCGACCTGCTCACCCCAGAGTCTTGGCTCCCCGTCAAAGCAGTCGCCTTACTGCAGACGGTAATCTTTTAATGATGCAAATGCTACCACGTCACCTTCCTGCCTAAGATTCCTCAGTGGTCCTCCACTGCCTTGTTTCCACAAATATGCACTGAGACAGCCGCACAAGGCCCCAGCCGCCAGAGCTATGTCGGTGATCAAAATGGCAAAACTCGTGCCCTACAGAGACCACATTCGAGGGGAAGTCAGACACCACACAAAACACAGACCTCAAAGGCGTGCTAGAAGGTGAAGATCCTGGACAAAGTGGATCAGGATATGGGCCTCAGGACTCCCAGGGGCTCAGCAGGCAGCTGGGGCCTCACTGTGAGGAGGCATGTGAACAAGGAGAAAGGAGGTGAGAGAGGGAGCCCCACGTGTGTCTGGAGAGCTGGCTGGTACGAAGCAATGGTGGAGCTCACCTGGACCCTTAGAGGGACATGTGTGCGCATGTGAGCTCGGTACAACGAGAGGAGAGAGGTCAAGGGGCCATGAAGAGTCCTCCATTGAGGGCTTTATGCTTGGGGTGTAGGGGTGTGGTTTCGAGGTCAGCTCCTGCTGTTTCCCCTCCTTTCTATGCTCATTCATCCTGGCCTTCCAGTTTCTCAGAACCAGAAAGCCTTTCCACAAGTAAGTCACCCTTTCTGGAATTTCCTTGCCCTCTGACTCACACTTGTGTCTTTTCTTCTTCAAAAATATTTCTTTTGCCCATCCTACTTGATTTGGGCCTCTGTGCTGCACTGTCACAGTCCCCAGGACAGTTCCTTCCCAGCTCTTTGTCCATTTATACTTGCTGAGTGCGTGGACAGATGGATGGAAGGATGATGGAGGATGATGGATGGACGGATGATGGATGATGGACGGATGGATGGATGATGGACGGATGGATGATGTATGGACAGATGGATGATGGATGGCTGGACGGATGGATGGATGATGGATGGATGATGGATGGATGATGGATGGATGATGGATGGATGATGTATGGACGGATGGATGATGGATGGATGGATGGATGGATGATGGATGGATGGACAGACGGATGGATGGATGGATGGATGATGAATGCATGGATGATGTATGGACAGATGGATGATGGATGGACGGATGGATGGATGATGAATGGATGAATGATGGATGGATGGATGATGGATGAATGACAGATGGACGGATGGATGGATGGATGGATGATGGATGATGGATGGATGGATGGACAGACGGATAGATGGATGGATGGATGATGTATGGACAGATGGATGATGGATGGATAGATGAATAGGATATTTTGTTTAGTATTTGTCACCTTTGCTAGACTCTAAGCTCTATGAGGGGAAGGGCTGTCTGTGTATCACTGAAACTTGGGATTCAGAACTTGGAAATCAGGTGGTGCTATTATATGTTGATTGATCAACTCACGTTAGTTGACGATGGGATTCAACAAATGAGGAGTCTCGTGTAGAGAGCTCATCACCTCGACTGGTCAAGAGTTGGGTAAGTTTGGCTTTTTAAACTTGCTTTCCTATTAAGGGGCTGAGAGGGGGCAGCTTTCAGGCAAGGGGCTCATGCCCATCTCTCCCGTTGGCAATAATATTGGCTTTGTTTTCAATCCTGCAGAGGACTGACCAAGGTTTCCACCACAGCCTCTGAACACAATATACCTTCTATCTGAGACGTGTAGCACTTTCTCAGATGGCCTGAAGGAAGTCAAATGGCTTTTCAATAACCCAAACTTTGTAAATGCCAGGATGTTTGCAGCAGGGAAGCTGGGGAGTCCTAAACATCTAAATTGGGGCCTGTTGTACCACCTACTAGCTCGGAGCACTGGCCAGGCTACAGAAAGTCTCTAATCCTAAAATATCAGAACTGTGAAGTGAAGCTAATAATAAGTCCCTGTGCTCCCTAATTATCCCTCCTCCTTGGGGTTATTAAAGGGGGAGATACAATAAAATGTTATAAGGTCTGTGGATGGTTCTATGAGCCCTAAAAAGCCTCATCACTTCTCAGCCTTCTGGCTAAGATCAAGCGTGAAAAACTGTTGGTGGTTATATAAGCAGAAAAGATCTATAGCATTTCTACCCACAAATTATGTGCATTTGCACAATTACTGTCATGTATCCCTGCTACTGTGACTCGAGAGCGCAACCACAACAGCACAAACATCCCCAAAATACCCTCGCTTGGGCCTGCCCTCCCCCTGCTCCGTTCGGCTTCCCTCCCGGCACTTGTTCCCGCTGAAACTGATCTTTCCCTCTTACTCGAGCTGCCTGGACTCCGGGCCCACCGGACCGTAGCGTGGGCTTCCCGGGAGACAGACGTTGCCGATTTTGTTCATTCCTTGGTTCCCACATGGGAAACTGGTGACGACAGGTGGGGTAAATGAATAGCTAAGTAGAATAGTGTGACGCTTTACAGATTTACCTTGAATTCGCAGCATTTTAAAGGCCTAACGTAAGTGGTTGAACTATTTATGGTCAAAGGGGTAAATATCAAGAAAATATCACTAAGATTACTTATGATGGTGTGTGGGACTAAATTAGGGTGTGTAAGATGAGTCTATGGAAGGCAACAGGCAGCTTTACGACATGTTAACTATGTATCAGTAACTACACATCATTTCATTCTAGAAGGTACTTTATAAAAGCAATGGACACTTCTATTTAAGAAATGTCCCTAGACTACCACTGGGTTTTAATAAATGAAGATCATTCTAGAATGTGATTTTTGTCCCTCATAAATACTACTCATGGGGCTGGTCCTTTTCTTTTCATGTTTCAATTTTTATTGAAGTCCAGTTCGCTAACATATAGTGTAATATTAGTTTTAGGAGAATTTAGTGATCATTACTTACATAGAACACACATCACTCATCACAAGTGCTTAGTTTATGTCCATTACCCACCTAGCCCGTGCCCTTGCCCACTTCCCTCCATCAGCTCACCAATTTGTTTTCTATCACTAGGAGTCTATTTATGGTTTGCCTCTCTCTTTCCCCCAACTATGTTCATCTGTTTTGTTTCTTAAATTCCATACGAGTGAGAGCATATGGTAGTTGTCTTTCTCTGACTGGTTTATTTCACTTAGTATAATAGACTCTAGCTGTATCCACACCAATGCCAATGGCAAGATTTCATTCTTTCTGGTGGGTGAGTAATTTCCATTATATATATTTACACACACAGACACACACATCACAGCTTCTTTATCCATTCATCTTCGGGCTCTTTCCATAATTTGGCTATCGCTGATAGTGCTGCTATGAACATTCGGGTGCACGTGTCCCTTCGAATCACTACGTTTGTATCTTTAGGGTAAATACCCAGTAGTGCGATTGCTGGGTCATAGGGTAGCTATATTTTCCACTTTTTGAGGAACCTCCATGCTGTTTTCCAGAGTGGCTGCACCAGCTTGCATTCCCACCAATAGTGCAGGAGGCTCCCTTTTCCCCGCATCCTCGCCAGCATCTGTCGTTTCCTGACTGGTTAATTTTAGCCGTTCTGACTGGTGTGAGGTGGCGTCTCATTGTGGTTTTGATTTTATTTCATTTCCCTGATGCCGAGTGCTGTGGAGCATCTTTCCATGTGACTGCTGGCCGTGTGTATATCCTCTTTGGAGCAATGTCTGTGTCTTTCGCCCATTTCTTAAGTCTTTTTTTTTTTTCCAATTTATTTATTTTCAGAAAAACAGTATTCATTATTTTTTTCACCACACCCAGTGCTCCATGCAAGCTGTGCCCTCTATAATACCCACCACCTGGTACCCCAACCTCCCACCCCCCTGCCACTTCAAATCCCTCAGATTGTTTTTCAGAGTCCATAGTCTCTCATGGTTCATCTCCCCTTCCAATTTACCCAAAAGCACATACCCTCCCCAATGTCTATAACCCTACCCCCCTTCTCCCAACCCCCCTCCCCCCAGCAACCCACAGTTTGTTTCGTGAGATTAAGAGTCACTTATGGTTTGTCTCCCTCCCTATCCCATCTTGTTTCATGGATTCTTCTCCTACCCACTTAAGCCCTCATGTTGCATCACCACTTCCTCATATCAGGGAGATCATATGATTGTTGTCTTTCTCCGCTTGACTTATTTCGCTAAGCATGATACGCTCTAGTTCCATCCATGTTGTCGCAAATGGCAAGATTTCGTTTCTTTTGATGGCTGCATAGTATTCCATTGTGTATATATACCACATCTTCTTGATCCATTCATCTGTTGATGGACATCTAGGTTCTTTCCATAGTTTGGCTATTGTGGACATTGCTGCTATAAACATTCGGGTGCACGTGCCCCTTTGGATCACTACGTTTGTATCTTTAGGGTAAATACCCAGTAGTGCAATTGCTGGGTCATAGGGCAGTTCTGTTTTCAACATTTTGAGGAACCTCCATGCTGTTTTCCAGAGTTGTTGCACCAGCTTGCATTCCCACCAACAGTGGAGGAGGGTTCCCCTTTCTCCGCATCCTCGCCAGCATCTGTCATTTCCTGACTTGTTGATTTTAGCCATTCTGACTGTTGTGAGGTGACATCTCATTGTGGTTTTGATTTGTATTTCCCTGATGCCGAGTGATATGGAGCACTTTTTCATGTGTCTGTTGGCCATCTGGATGTCTTCTTTGCAGAAATGTCTGTTCATGTCCTCTGCCCATTTCTTGATTGGATTATTTGTTCTTTGGGTGTTGAGTTTGTTAAGTTCTTTATAGATTTTGGACACTAGTCCTTTATCTGATATGTCGTTTGCAAATATCTTCTCCCTTTCTGTCAGTTGTCTTTTGGTTTTGTTAACTGTTTCCTTTGCTGTGCAAAAGCTTTTGATTTTGATGAAATCCCAAAAGTTCATTTTTGCCCTTGCTTCCCTTGCCTTTGGCGATGTTCCTAGGAAGATGCTGCTGCGGCTGAGGTCGAAGAGGTTGCTGCCTGTGTTCTCCTCAAGGATTTTGATGGATTCCTTTCTCACATTGAGGTCCTTAATCCATTTTGAATCTATTTTTGTGTGTGGTGTAAGGAAATGGTCCAATTTCATTTTTCTGCACGTGGCTGTCCAATTTTCCCAACACCATTTATTGAAGAGGCTGTCTTTTTTCCCTTGGACATTCTTTCTTGCTTTGTCGAAGATTAGTTGACCATAGAGTTGAGGGTCTATTTCTGGGCTCTCTATTCTGTTCCATTGATCTATGTGTCTGTTTTTGTGCCAGTATCATACTGTCTTGATGATGACAGCTTTGTAATAAGGCTTGAAGTCCGGAATTGTGATGCCACCAACTTTGGCTTTGTTTTTCAATATCCCTTTGGCTATTCGAGGTCTTTTCTGGTTCCATATAAATTTTAAAATTATTTGTTCCATTTCTTTGAAAAAGATGGATGGTACTTTGATAGGAATTGCATTAAATGTGTAGATTGCTTTAGGTAGCATAGACATTTTCACAATATTTATTCTTCCAATCCAGGAGCATGGAACATTTTTCCATTTCTTTGTGTCTTCCTCAATTTCTTTCATGAGTACTTTATAGTTTTCTGAGTATAGATTCTGTGCCTCTTTGGTTAGGTTTATTCCTAGGTATCTTATGGTTTGGGGTGCAATTGTAAATGGGATTGACTCCTTAATTTCTCTTTCCTCTGTCTTGTTGTTGGTGTAGAGAAATGCAACTGATTTCTGTGCATTGATCTTATATCCTGACACTTTACTGAATTCCTGTATAAGTTCTAGCAGTTTTGGAGTGGAGTCTTTTGGGTTTTCCACATAGAGTATCATATCATCTGCGAAGAGTGATAATTTGACTTCTTCTTTGCCGATTTGGATGCCTTTAATTTCCTTTTGTTGTCTGATTGCTGAGGCTAGGACTTCTAGTACTGTGTTGAATAGCAGTGGTGATAATGGACATCCCTGCCGTGTTCCTGACCTTAGTGGAAAAGCTTTCAGTTTTTCTCCATTGAGAATGATATTTGCAGTGGGTTTTTCATAGATGGCTTTGATGATATTGAGGTATGTGCCCTCTATCCCTACACTTTGAAGGGTTTTGATCAGGAAGGGATGCTGTACTTTGTCAAATGCTTTTTCAGCATCTATTGAGAGTATCATATGGTTCTTGTTCTTTCTTTTATTGATGTGTTGTATCACATTGACTGATTTGCGGATGTTGAACCAACCTTGTAGCCCTGGGATAAATCCCACTTGGTCGTGGTGAATAATCCTTTTAATGTACTGTTGAATCCTATTGGCTAGTATTTTGGTGAGAATTTTTGCATCTGTGTTCATCAAGGATATTGGTCTATAGCTCTCTTTTTTGATGGGATCCTTGTCTGGTTTTGGGATCAAGGTGATGCTGGCCTCATAAAATGAGTTTGGGAGTTTTCCTTCCATTTCTATTTTTTGGAACAGTTTCAGGAGAATAGGAATTAGTTCTTCTTTAAATGTTTGGTAGAATTCCCCCGGGAAGCCATCTGGCCCTGGGCTTTTGTTTGTTTGGAGATTTTTAATGACCGTTTCAATCTCCTTACTGGTTATGGGTCTGTTCAGGCTTTCTATTTCTTCCTGGTTCAATTTTGGTAGTTTATATGTTTCTAGGAATGCATCCATTTCTTCCAGATTGTCAAATTTGTTGGCGTAGAGTTGCTCATAGTATGTTCTTATAATAGTTTGTATTTCTTTGGTGTTAGTTGTGATCTCTCCTCTTTCATTCATGATTTTATTTATTTGGGTCCTTTCTCTTTTCTTTTTGATAAGTCTGGCCAAGGGTTTATCAATTTTATTAATTCTTTCAAAGAACCAGCTCCTAGTTTGGTTGATTTGTTCTATTGTTTTTTTGGTTTCTATTTCATTGATTTCTGCTCTGATCTTTATGATTTCTCTTCTCCTGCTGGGCTTAGGGTTTCTTTCTTGTTCCTTTAGGTGTAGGGTTAGGTTGTGTACCTGAGACCTTTCTTGTTTCTTGAGAAAAGCTTGTACCGCTATATATTTTCCTCTCAGGACTGCCTTTGTTGTGTCCCACAGATTTTGAACCGTTGTATTTTCATTATCATTTGTTTCCATGATTCTTTCGCCCATTTCTTAACTAGGTTATTTGTTTCTTGGGTGTTGAATTTGATAAGATCTTTACAGATTTTGGATACTAACTCTTTAACAGATATGTCATTTGTAAATATCTTCTCCCATTCCATAGGTTGTCTTTTAGTTTTATTGATTTTCTCCTTCGCTGTTTAGAAGTTTTTTGTTTGTTTTTTTTTTTTAAATTGAAGTCCTAATAGTTCATTTTTGCTTTTGTTTCCCTTGCCTTCAAAGACATGTCTAGTAAGAGGTTGCTATGGCCAATGGCAAAGAGGTTGTTGCCTGTGTTATCCTCTAGGATTTTGATGGTTTCCTGTCTCACATTTAAAGCTTTCATCCATTTTGAATCTATGTTTGTGTGTGGTGTAAGAATGTGGCCCAGTTTCGTTCCTTTGCATGTGGCTGTCCAGTTTTCACAACACCATTTATTGAAGAGGCTGTATTTTTTTCTATTGGACATTCTTTTCTGCTTTGTTGAAACCCTGAAAACCCAAAAGACTCCACCAAAAAAATTGATAGAACTGAAACATGAATTCAGCAAAGTCACAGGATGTAAAATCAATGCACAGAAGTCTGTTGCGTTTCTATACACCAATAATTCAGTGGCAGGAAGGGAAATCAAGGTATCAGCCCCATTTACAATTGCACCAAAAGCCATACGGTCCCTAGGAATGAATCTAACTAAAGAGGTAAAAGATCTGTACTCTGAGAACTATAGGATGCTTACGAAAGAAATTGAAAACGACACAAAGAAATGGAAAGACAGTCCATGCTCATGGATTGGAAGGACAAACTGGGAAAGTGTCTGCACCGCCCAGAGCAGTCTACATGGTCCATGCCATCCCCATCACAATACCATCAGCATTTCTCACAGAGCTGGAGCAAATACACCTAAAATTTGTATGAACCCACAAAAGACCCCAAATCACCAAAGCAATCTTGGAAAAAAAAAAAAACAAAAGAAAAGAAAAGAAAGAAAGGTCTGGAGGCTTCACAATTCCAGACTTCAAGCTCGGTGACACAGCTGTCATCATCAAGATGGTACGGCACTGGCCAGAAACAGACCCACGGATCCACGGAACAGAACAGGGAGCACAGACATGGACCCTCAATGACCTGCTGTTTCTTTAGAAGGTTGAAATCACAAGCAAATGATTCCAATATCCATGGGTCCACACTGATATACATAAATAGTTGAAAAAATAAATAAACTGGGGAGAAGAGACAGATTTCCCAGCAGAAGAATTCCAAATAATTTATGAATCTACTTCACCTTCAGGGAGGTGGAGTCCAAGCCCCTCCCGTAAGTGTGGGCTGTGCACAGCGGCTCCCTTCCATGAGATGACCGAGGGGCACGACCCAGCAGTGGGGAACCCTGACAAGCGCACCTCAACTAGGGGACTCGGACCAGGGCAGTAGAGACGATTCAAGTGGACCGACTCTGCCCTACTGTGATGTAGTAAGAAGGACACAGTAAGTGGGATCTGAGCATTCACTTTTTTAGGATAAACTAGAGAATTGGGGGAGGATTTGGATAGGAAGATAGACCCTGCGTGTCTCCAGGCCCCCAGCCCAACTTTGGGGACTCAGGGTTGGCCTTTGGAGCTGTCCTACTCAGCATTCTAACCCTGACCACCGCGGCCTTCCATTTGGAAGTTTAATTCTATTGATTATGTAGAAAAATAAGACCTCATCTATTTAAATGAGAAAAAAAAAACATGTTTTCTTTGATTCTGGATAATTTACCTTAAAAAAAAATTACACACGGAGATGGTATTAAAAGCAAGAGTTGTTTTATATTTCAGATAAAGCGGTGCAAAATGATCTGTTATGTATAATTGGTTCCAAATTGTCCCTCTCGTGACAAGTTTTTAAAGGCGTCTCCTGTACTAGCCTGGACGCACCCGGATGGAGGATAAAGGGAGCAGACTCCGCAACAATCAGGATTTATTTGAATGTCAGTGGGGTATTTCCAGCCTCTTCACCCCGAAGTGGCCTCATAGAAGCCAGATATGAAACGCACTGAAGAGATTATGCACAGCGCAGCCTTTGCCCTCCGCGCCGCAGCCAACCTTAAATTAAGAGCTTTCTGGGGAGACTTGAGAATGATTTCGGTACACCCAGATTCGATGTTAAAGGGTTTAAATGCCGTTATTTTATCCCCCCGTGTACTGGACCTTACATATTAATATTCAGGCCAGGAACAGTTCAAAATCGCAGAGAACAAGAGCACTCGGCAACGGCTCAGTGGGAGGCTGAGTGTAAGTAGCCGTCAATCACCAGAAATGGGCCATTGTGAGCCCAGACAGCCCTAACAACGCCCTGATGCAGGCCCCGTCACTCTCCTTGTTCCACTGGGCTCGAGCAAGTGCGGGTGGAGGGAGGGGGAAGGCGGGACCCAGGCTCGGAGCAAGAGAAGGTGGGACCCTGGAGGTGGGACCCCGGAGCCCCGGGATGCGGCCGGCGGGAGGGAGGGAGGCCAGGGGCGGACCGGGACCTGTGGGAGACGCGAGCCGCCTTCTAGGGCAGGAGCCGTTCCCTTTATCACGCTCCTGGGCTGTCGGGGAGACTCGGCTTCCTGGGCGGCAGACAGGGAGGCCCGTGACAGGCCAGTGTGGCCTGGAGGACCCGCACACCGACGGGCCCGTTGGTCTGAGGCCCCGTGTGTCTGACACGCTCGTCAGAGCGGCCAGCGCCTCCCGGGCCAGGCCGGCCGTTTGCTCCCTCCCGGGAGTCTGTCTGTTCGTGGCTCCCCGGCAGTTTCCTTCCGGATCTCTCGGTCGCCCAATGTTGCTGACAAAGCAACCGGCAGGATGGCGAGGCTCGCAGCGGCCAGCCCTTGGCCGCGCGGGGCCCTTAAGCATGCGTCTGTCACCCCCTCACGGCTGCGCCCGCAGTGCCGCTGGGATGGTCTGCATCCCCCGCTCCAGACCCCTCCTGGGACATCCGGGCACCGTGGCCCCAGCAGACAGGACGCCTCCTCACAAACCGTGATCACAACCCATCCTTCCCCTGACCACGCAGACCAGGACCGTCTACCTTTTCACCCTACATGACAGATGTCCCTCCGCTGCCACATCCTAAGTCGATGTCATCAGACCACCAAGCCAGTGCAGTGGGAAGAGCCAGCCTGGGGCTGGAGCAGCTGGGCGGCCCGAGGGCTGGTGGCCCGGCTCTGGGCTCCGGCGAGGTCGCCGTGGAAGCGGGGGGGCTGTGGGAGTGGGGGCAGGGAAGGGCCACGCCGCCCCTGGGCAGCCCCGTGGGCGGCTTCATCAGAAGATGCGGCGGCGAGGAAACACACGTGCGTTCTGGAAGTCTGTGTGAGGGAGGACCTGGCCCCAAAAACAACAACGGGAAGAACCAGCGCGCCGTACCCTGGAGACAGTCTCGGGAGGACGAGGGCTCCGGTCACAGCGATGGCCTGGGGCGGGTGTGGGCCACGGAGGGACGCTGCCCAGCCTGCCTCCCGTGGTTGCCCCTTCGTTCAGTTGGCAAATCAGTCCTGGGTACACAGAGGTCAGCAAACACGTCTGGGCCCCTGGGACCTTCCACTCCGGAGCCGGGCTGGCCGATTCGGCAGCCGTCCGTGTGAACGGGAACGAGGGACGCTTCAACCAGATTCAAGAGCCGCCGTTCCGATGCACCGCGCGCTCTCAGCCCTCGCACGCTGGGCAGCGCCGGGCACGGTTCCGTGCTCACAAGGCTTCCTCTGTGACAGCGCTGTTGTGAACGCGTGTGCACGTGTGCCGGCGCCCGCGCAGGCAAGGAGCAGAGAGGCCGTCAGTAAGGTGTCCGTGAAGTGCGCAGGGCGGGCCGGAGGAAGGAGCATGAGCTCTCTGGAGGGACGGGAAAGCAGGAGCAGTTCCACCACAGAAGCACGGCACCCCCTTCCCCAAACCCCTCATTGTCCCTGTCATGACGTGAGCGCTGGATCTCCAGATCTCCGTTTGGAGGCCATGGCCTAGCTACCTACGTTGTGTAGACACATGTACCACGTCTGGATGACCCCCAGGGCACGACACCAGTGCAGATGTCGGGGCTCAGCCTCCTCCGAGCAGCCCACCTTGCCGATGCCTGCAAGGACCCCTCTCGCCCCCACTGTCCAAGCCTCCTGCGCGAATCCCGCCAGGCCTCTGGAGGGGCCGGTGCAAGCCCCCCGGGTTCACAAGTCCCTTCCCCTGTCTGGCGGGGACACACGGTCATGACAGAGCTCTGGGTCATCCTGCTTAGTGTGGGATACAAAGGAACAACTTAACACGAAGGGGACACCCCAAAACAAGAAAGACGCTGCCTCTCGTTGCATCAGATGCCCCCTCATTACTCCAGCTCCGGAAGCGGCACAAGTCACGGAACCCGGAGGCAGGGACAGAGCCGTGGATGTGCCCTGCCGGCTGGCACTGCCCTGGCGACGCCCAGCGCTTCAGCAACAAGGACAACAGTCAGAAGAATCCGCAAGTGTTCTTCACCCCCGTCCCCAGACGCGCGCATGTCTGTGATTGGTCTTTATTAAATGCAACCAAACACACCGAGACAGGCGCCCCCGCAAAACCAGACCCGGCCCCTGCCCCCGCCGCGGCAGAAAGAAGCCCCGTTTACTTGACACGGAGGCAGCCGTCCCTCGCGTTCGTGGCTCGGCCGCGGCTCGGGGAGAGCTATCCAGACTAGCAGGACAGGTTCTGACTCTAAAATAACCCGGAGCGACGACGCACACGCTGTCCTCGGGGCCCCAGCTCTGAGCGCAGGTTGGTGGTCCCTCTGGCCTTGGCGGGGACTGTACTCGTCCTTCCGCGGGGGTGCCTGGGATAGGCGTCCGTCTTCTCTTCCGTGAGGGGCAGCACGTGCCGGACGACTTTGTCAGGGACTCCGAGACCCTGGAAAGGACGCAGCCTCCGCACGTCTCATCTGCGGCCGGGGGAGCACGCGGATTCCTGAGCCGTGAGGAGGAGCAGGTGCGCGGCCCAGACGCGTGCTGGGCGTATGACGGCTGTTCAGAGCATGATGCTCACGGCCGATATTTAATACAGAAACGGGATCCTACTTGTTTAAGCCATTGATGTCACTTAGCAGCCGTACCGAATGGATATCGGATTGCTTGAAAAGTCATTTTCATTTTGTTTTGGATATTCTTCCCATTTTTTTTTTTAAAGATTTTATTTATTTGACAGACAGATCACAAGTAGGCAGAGAGGCAGGCAGAGAGGGAGGGAGAAGCAGGCTCCCCGCTGAGCAGAGAGCCCGATGCGGGGCTCGATCCCAGGACCCTGGGACCATGACCTGAGCTGAAAGCAGAGGCTTTAACCCACTGAGCCACCCAGGTGCCCCGGATATTCTTCCTATTTTAATCTAGTCTTGCATGCATCCCCAATACTAAAGTACCCCTCTAGCTCCTGCGCCCGTGTACGTGCTGGGTACGCGGGTGCAGACACCAGACGAGCCCTGAACACTTCCACATGCTTGTCTCTCTAACTGGAAACACCTGCCAACCCTCACCTTCCTCACAAACTCCTGCATGAGCCTCCAACTTAGTTCCAGGGCACCTGCCGTAGCAAATTACCTCTGGTGACCTCCTGCCAAAGGGACAGCTCCTTCTAGAATTTCCCCATAATGTTTGCACGTAATGCTCCTACACCCCGGGCCACACACACACCACACCAGTACACACGTCTCGAGCCCCTCTGACTGTGACCTTCTGGGCCGAGAACGGTGAGTCTCCCACGGTGGCCAGCCAAAAAGTGTCTGGACATCCGATACGGGATAACACAGCCGTCACCAGCCGATGGCTGCCTAACTCAGCAAACGCAGAACGGTGAGGTAGATAAATGACGACTGTTCGAAGATACTCAGAATGGGGACGGCTCTTTACTTTCGGGTCCCTTGCGTGTGCCGGTAACGAGTGGTCTAGGGCAACAACTGCCCAAGAAAGGGATGGGCCAGGGAAGCAGCAGCTGGGGTACTGGGGGCCCCCAGACGGCCTTCCTGGTCCAGCAGACTTCTCAGCGCACAGAGCTCGTGGCTTGTCACCATCGTGTGACTGCGCTGTGATCTTGTTCTGTGGCCATTACTGCAGAATTCCTCGAGGTTCCTCTGAGAGACAGGAGGCTGGGCTGTTCTCGGAGTATCAGATTACCGGGTGTAATAGGGAAAGAAAAGCGGCATGGCTGTGAATTGTCTCCCAGGAAGACGTTCCCAGGCCGGGGGGCCTCCTGTGGCAGAGGGAAGGCGGATCGTCTTTCCCTTGGAAGAGACACCGCTTTGTTTCCGTTCAAACCCGCCGGCGGTCGTCGGAAACGGCTGCTCCTGCCACACTCAAGCTGGTGCTGCTCCACGCCAGACCCCGCAGATTAGCGGGAACAAGCCTGTGTGTCTCCGAGCGTTTATTCTGGACTCTTGGCCACATAATTCCGCTGCTACGATGAAGGCCCTTCAAAAAGGCTGGAGGGGAGTTCACGTTCATGTCCTGTGTCCGGTGTCTCCCGCGTCCCCGCCGCAGGACAGAGCCGCGACCTCCTCTGTTTTCTCTCTGCTCTATTCCATTGTCTGAAAGCAGCGCCTGGCACTGGCAGGTGCACAGTGCGTGTGGTTGGATGTAGCACATGACCCGGCGGGATACATGTCTGTCATCGGTACTTCACGCACGCACGCTAGTGAGTCGACGGGCATCTGGTGTCCGAGGCGCGGTGAGCACCGGCTGCGGTCAGTATCCGGTTCCTACGAGCTCCCGGTGCGTCTGCTGCAGCTATCATTGGCCGCTGGGCCTCGCGGGGTCGCCATACGAGTGTGTGAACCGTATGCGCGCTTTCCTGCTATGCTGAGAAAAATTCTGGGTCAAAGGTGGAAAAGTGGTCCACAAACACAAGTCACTACGGCCAGCCTCAATTCTCAGCTCAGACCCCATTTCCAAGCACGTTACTTACTCAGTAACGTAACAAGGCTCTCCTGCGGACAGAACGCGGCAGATGGGCACCTGCCCCGCGTCCATGAGCAGGTCGTGCGCACGCGGGAGTCGTGGTGGCTCCTGGACACCCGCACGTGGGAGGCGCCCGTCCTGGGGGTGTCAGACACGGCTGGCACTGCTGCTGGGGTCCCACGCCATGGGGCGTGCGTGTAGGGAGGGAACCCGTGTGTCGCCGGGTCTCACTTGAGGGTTTTGTGGTCACAACATTCCAGTAGGTCGTCCGCAGGCTGCAGCCAGGACACCCTGCTCGGGGGCAGGCGACCAGTCACCACGGCTCACGGCTGCACAGTGTTTACGGAGGAAGAAAACCAAGACTGGACTTGAATTTCAAGCTCGTTTTCCCAGAGCGTCTCAGGAAAGCATCGTAGCTCTGGGATCTGGGTGCCCAGATTCCAGCAGCTGAAAACCCGACAGCCAGCCGTTGCGGGTTGACTCACGTCTCCCAAGAGATGCATTCAAGTCCTGACCCCCAGTGCCTCCGAGTGTGACCTTACTTGGACAGAGTGCCTTTGCGGATGTGATTAGCTAAGATGAGGTCACGCTGGGTTAGCCCCTGACCCAGCGTGACTGGTGTCCTTTGAAGAAGGGACCAGGGACAGACGCAGGAGCAGGGTGACCACAGGAGGACAGAGGCAGAGAGGGAGCGATCTCACTAAGCAGTCAAGGGACGCTGAAGACTGCGGTGGCCGTTGGAAGCCGCCGAGCCTGGGGCAGCCCCTGTGCCTCCCACAGAGCAGCCAGCCCCACGGACACCTTGATTCCGAGTCTGGTTTCCAGAGCCTGAGAGAACACAGTCCTGTTGGCTTAAGCCTCTCCAACCATGACAGCCTGTTTCAGCAGCCGGAAAACAGCTGCGAGAGAGACCTCCATGAAGTCAGGGGGCACCGGGCACGGGCACCTCGGGAACGTCCCTGCCTCAGCCTCCAGGACGCTCCTCCGAGGTCTAAGAGCACGTCCGTGTAGGTGAGCGAGCACTGTGGGGCGGGGCGGTGGGAAGGCTAGAACCACAGGCAGGGCGCCGCACACAGCAGGAGCAGCCCTTGGGAGGGCGGAGCAGAAGGGCTTGGCCGCCGGGGACCCCGAGACCCGCCGTGGCACCGGATGGGGCCCACTTACAGGGTCTCTGCTCAGACATGCACTGCTGCGGGCAGCAGTTACCCCTGCCCCCCCCCCACAGGCTTTCCTCACTGTCCCTGAGTATGATTCAGATGCACCAGCCTCTGTGGCTGCTGTCACCCCTCACAGCACCCAAAGCCAGAACCCCCTCTGGCCTGGCCTCCGCCGCGGGCCAGCCTTCCAGAGCCCTGTGACCGTGGCCTGCCTCAGGGGCGGGAAGTGAGGCGCTCCCTCTCCCCAGGAGCCTTTGCACCTACTGTGCCCTCCGTCTGGACCACAGCCCAGCCGTCCACACACCGGAGTGTGCACAAGGACACACGTACCCTGCACACGCCTGTACACATGCGTGTGCACCTCAGAGACACACATGCACACACGTCCCCACCTGCCTCACGCAAACAGACGTGTGTGCCACAGAGATACACATGCATGTGTCCACCTGTCCCACGCACATACGCAAGAGTGCCCACAAAGACACACACGCATGTCCCCTCCTGCCCTACACGCACACACATGTGCCTGCGAGACACACACACGCACGTCCTCACCCGCTACGTGCACGGATGCATGAGTGCCCACAGACACAACGCACATGCACGAGTCCACATGTCCCGTGTGCACATGCACGTGGACCCGCACACACATGCGTGTGCACCTGCAGAGACACATACACACACACGCAGAGGTGGACAGACACGCTCTACGTTCACTGCACGTGCTGTTTCCTCCTCGCCCATGGTTTTGGGCGAAGCCCTGCGTCTCTGAACAGCCTTCCCCAACCCCCTCGTTCTTCTGTTCCACAGTTTCACCGGGTTCTGTTCCTTTCTGCCCGAGGGCTGCTCTCTGCGGGGGACTCTGCGCTTCTCTCTCACCCACAGCGGGGCCGGGAACAGCCTTAATTCCTGCTTTCCACCCCTCAGAGACGGCCCGTGTCTCTTCCTTGTCTCTGTCCCCTCCGGTCTCCAGCACGTTTGTTAACTGCCTCTCTGACCCCCCCCCCACGCTCGCACACATGCACGCACCTGCACACACCGCTCACGGGCACTAACACACGTGCTCGGGGACAGCACCATCCAAGAGGACACAAGCATGGCGTCCGGCTTTGCCCATCACCGCGACCTCAGCGCCTGGGCCCCTGGAAGCGGAGGTCTGACTGAGGCTGGACCGTGAGGACGTGCGTGACAGAGGCTCACGTTTCTAGACTGAATCCACGGGAAAAGCTAATCGTGTTCCAGTCAGGATTAACTGGAAAAGAATGTCTTGATGTCATTCCTGCGTGTCCGACAAGTAATGGGGTCAGTGAGTATCTCGGAGGAAGGCTGCAGCAGAGTCACGCTACAGCGAGCCTGCGTGCTCGGACCGCCGGGGGGAGTTCTTTCATCCCATTTGAACAGGGGCAAGGTCAGGACATTATTATTTTCAAAGAAATCAATAAACTTTGCTATGCACTTACAGCCTTTATAAGTGATTTAATTACAGGTCCCAGGCCCCGATTCATCCAGTTGTGGACTCCACAAAGTGGGTGGCTTCCCAGGGCTGCAAAATCATGGTGATAACCCGATGCGGCCATCCGGACACGGAGGGACTGCGGACCCTCTGTGTTACCATTGTGTCGGCTCGCCCCGGAGCAGCCAAAGCCTCGTATCACAGACACTCGAGCTAGGAAAGCGTTTTCCTGCCATTTATTTGTTCTAATATAGTGCAGGGGACAGATGTGGCACGCCAGGCCGATCAGAAATTTGTTTCATAAAATCGTTACATACGCACTGTAAGTTAACTGTTAATTTCCAAGTTGTTCGATTAAAGATACGGTTTATGAAAAATTAATCTAAACTTACTTTAAATTATTTGACTCAGACGGCTCTTCAGAACTGGCCGTGCCCCAGAGTCACCGACGGGCTTATCGACATTATCGTCCTCCACGGATGGTGGGGAAGCGCTGCCAACAGACTCAAGTTTCAACTAATGGGTCACTAAATAAGCGGTTTGGGTTCTTTTAAATGTAGCTCAAAGGGCATTAATAAGAGCGGCACTAGCTGTTTCCTTCACCGCGTGGTCATATAGTTACATTTCTTCTCAAGGCTTAAAAATGAAGATCAGACACAGAAAGGAGCACGTGGCCCCAGGGCCGGGGCTAGGGGGGACAGTCTCCCGGCGGGGGGGACCGTCAGGAACCTGCCCCAAGCTGACGTGGTGTTTACTTGACTCGAAGTTGCTCCGCAGAAACTACCAACGGAAGGAGCCCCCCAGATGATCTGTTCCTCCTTCTCTGTCCCTGTGATGGCACCTTTGCTACTTTTTCCAGAAGAGTGACCAGGTCAGTCCTAGGGCACCTTCCCCTACAACTGCCACTCAGGAGTGTCCAGACGGTCAGCCGTGGGGCTGCGTTACATGAGGTCGGTCTCAGCGGCCCGTCGTCTGGTCACCGTGCAAACGGCGCCTGCCCAGGGGTCCTCCGTGCCAAGCACTTCCGGAGCTCGTGTCCCGCTGACCGGACGGCGGACAGTCCCCAAGCCACGTATTTCAGTAGACGGCCCCGTTTCCATCTGCTTCCATGTTAAGCCTGCCGTGTTTGCTGCTCACGGTGGTAGGGTGTCGGTGTCAGAGACCGGAGACGGTCTCACGGGGTGAGCTGGGTGAGCCTGGTCTGGGCTTGCTCTGAAGGGCAGGGCTGTCCTCATTCCCTGACGGGGACGGTCCTGCACATGGCGTTAGCTGGGAGGTCGGGAGAGGCCGGCGGGGCCCGCGGGGACCTACTCGGACCTCCGAGGCAGCGTCTGGGCCCCGGCTGCCGAGCCAGCAAGGCCCGCACGGCAGACAGTGCGGCTCCACGAGTCTGTACCGCACAGGAGGACGCGCCGTCTAAACACGCTGAGCGACGAGGGCAGGTAAGCGATGAACGCGGAGGCAGAACTCCTCATCGGCTCGAAAGGACCGAAGCACAGCAGGATGCAGAGCTGCTCTCCTCAGGAAGTTTAAAAGGCACCAAAAAAGCAGGTTGGGCCAGCCGCGCTCAGAGACGGAAGGAAGTTCCATGAAGGACCAAGACAGATCATGTGATTCACCATGACTCTGGGGAGCCGGAGATCACCGCGACTGAACAGGGCCTCCGGAACACGGCACCGATAATTAATTCCTAAAAAAATGTCAACGAATATTTTCTCTCATCATTTGCAGCAGGGGTTGGAGCAGACGACGGCGATGCACACGCGTCCCAAAGGAGGAGGCGTGAGGCGGTGGGAGTCGGGTCAGCCCGGGGGATCGGGAAACGGGGGCTGCACGCTGGGCGGGTCCGCGGGACTCACGCACTGTCCGTCTGCAGGGAACGCCGGGCAGCGGAAACACGGCGCTTTCGGAAGCCATCCGGGAGCAAACGTGATATTTGGGGCTTCATGAGAAAGGTAAGGGTCACGGGTCCATTCATTGTCTATCAGAGAGGAATGGGTAAGACGGTGCACCCCGCAAACACGCACGCACGCACACGCAAGCCCATCCCAGCAACACGCTGGGCCCCGTGCCCTTGCCACCCCCTCGTGGAAGTCTCTAGCTGCCGCTCACGGGCGTCTGAGGGGACAGAGGACCTTTAGCCACGAGGAAGGAGTCGTGGACAACGCAGACAAGCGCCAAGAGGGCCTGCTGGGTGCTTTCTGACGCGGAATGTTGCTACTACATGTTTCCTGTTGGTTTGTCGGGAGAAACGAAAGTCCGGGGCACGACCCCGAGAGGTCCTCCCAGGGCATCGCAGAATGCCCGGCAGACGGCGCTGGGAAGTCCCGGTGCTCCGGGAAGGCACGGCCGCCGCTGGGGCTGAGGCAGGGCAGGCCGGGCTGCTTCGGGCCCCGGAGGAAGAGTCGGGCACAAGGACGTGGGCTAACGAGATTCCCCCGCGGGGCTTCGGCACAGGGGTGGCCCCGGCAGTGCCCCTCGCAGGGAAGGCTCTGCTAAGGATGAGTGGCGGAAGCATTAGGGACAGAAGAATGACAGATAACGAGATTAGCGATAAAAACCGTGAAAGCACGTGTATCCTGGATAATGGGCGGCGGCGGGGCAGTGAGCGAGGCGGGGAGGGGGGCTCCGCGGTCACAGCCTGGCACCAGCAGGGCTCTGGGGTTGAAAGATACAAAACCCAGTGCTGGGAGGTCAGGAGCCGAAACCACACGTGAGGAGACAGGCAGCGTGTCGGCCTGTGGCGGGGACGGGACCACGCTGGGGACCGTGTGCTTAGCTCGAATCTCTCCGTCCTGGGAAGGCACGTCCTGGAAATGAAGGAAGGAGATCAGAGGGTGTCCGGGCCACAGGCCCTCACGAAGACCTCAGTGACAGCAGAAGACCAGGGTCGGGCAGGGCAGCCTGAGTTCTGAGGCAAAGACAAGACTGAGAGAACCTCGTGGGGGGAGTGATGGGTCTTCTATGTGTTTCATTTATGCGCATTGTGCCCTTTTCCAGATGTGGAGACTTAGCAGCTGCAGGGGTCTGAGAGATGCGGTTGCTGTTTCTTCCCGGTTTGTCTCTGGTGGGACGGCCTGTGTGCCCACGCCTGCCTTCTACCGCGAGAGGGCTCCGGGCCCCCAAGAGGAACGCTCTCCGAGGGGTGAGCGCACACGAACGGCGGCACGCGGAGGTAGGAAGCGAGTCCTGGGAGGGTGGGTGGGGGACGGTCCCCTGAGCGTGGCCTTCCACGCCCTTCCGAGCATCAGCTGCCGGGGCTCCCCCGCATCCGGCCCTGCTCCCGGGCCTCAGACGAGCTCTTGCAGAAGGAGAGGGGTCTGGCCGGCCTCCTGGATTCCCTGACGCTTTCTGAGCCAGAAAGTCAGAGCGTAAACGACATCTGTCTGTGTCCACCAGCCAGCAAAGGAATGCACGACCCACTGAGCACGGTCATCAGAAACACGGTGTCGGGGACCCTGCTCCTTCTCCAAGGCAGGACCGGACCCACAGTGGGTTCACCGCCACACCTGGAGGCCGATCTGTCCAGGTAACGGTGTCGAAGCATCTGCTTCTGCCGAGGGTCATTCGGTCCTTGTCAGTGCGGCCGTCTTCAGGCTCTCGCTGCGGTTTCCTCCTCCGGGGCCCACGTGGTTGCTCCTGGTCACCTTCTTACCGCCTTCCTTCGAGACTCGGCATGTGCCTGCTGAGCGCCCACCACGTGCACCTCCCCAGGCCGATCGATCCCCCAAGAAGGCAGGCGGGCAGCTTTCTGATGACACTTCGGACAAGAGAGCAATCTGCCCACAGACCCAGCCCCGTGCTGCTGCCGGCGTAGAAGGGGAGGGGGGCGCCCTCCCCGCAGCCTCCTCTCCTTGACAGACCTGGGAGGGGCCGGGAGACAGGCAAGGCAGAGCTGAGGGGGTCACACTGAAGGAGCAGGCCGACCCCCAGGCCCCACCCCAGCTGGCGCACGCCCGGGGCCACGGACCGTGGGGAGACCCATGGTCAGTCATTGGTGGCCGGTCGTTGGTTATAGGCGATGGGAGCGGGCTTCCGAGGGGGCCGGCAGGGACCACGGGAGGTTGGCAGGGCCTCTCTTGGGAAGGTTGGGACTTAGGGCCTGTGTGAGGCCCTGGGGGAGCTCCTGGGCCAGCGCTCAGTCCCGCTGGTGGGACCCCACACGCTGGCTAGAAGTGGCCGTGGGCCACTACAGCCGGACATCTGGGCCCCAGGGAGGGTCTACCGCCTGGAGAACCCACTGAGTTCTGAACCTGAGCCCCCCCACAGCCCCCAGGCCAGGGCTCCCCTCCGGAAGTCGAAGGCCAGGGAGACAAGAACAGATGCTCCCAATCATTCCCGGGACGGAAGAAACCAAAGTTCAGCAGGGTCAGCCATGGTGTCCACTGTGGGCGCGACCGTCTTCTCTCCGACTCATGGACCCCGTCTGTGCTGCCACCTTCTGCGTGCTTGCTGGCTCTGTCTTCCTCCCTAGGGACCGGGAGAACAGCGTTCCTCCTGCCACCGGCCTGGGAGCTCCTGCCTGAGGCTGACGAGGTGACCGGTGGCCGCCGCCACATTGGAGTTTGCGTGTCTGGCTCTCCTCCCCCATAGCCTGTGGGCACCTGGGCACGGTTTGCTCCCCTAGCCTTGCTGTGACGGCACAGGCGTCTGCTCTGGTCCCTCCCTGCTCACTGGGGCAGGGCCCTGATCCCCCGGGGTGCACCCGCATCTCAGCGCCATTCCTCCTCCTCCTCTCAAAGCTGGTTCCTGGAACGCCCCTTACCCCCAGAAGGCCTCCAGGTGCCGGGCAGGCCCGGGCGGGGTCGAGGGCTTGGGTCTGGCCCTGCCGACTGCATAACCAGCTATCCCGACGCCTGGTCCTTCCAACCCTTCGTTTCTCATCCCGGGATCGGCGACCCCAAGTCTCTGCTTGCACCTCTCTGTGGGGTCCAGGACCCTCCACCCAGCACCCCCTATCCCCGGAGCACAGCAGCCTGGCCAGCCCCGTGCTGTGGCCCGTCCTGACCCAGGACAGTTATTCTGCACCAGTTCCCGCCAGCTGGAGCATTGGTCTCACACACTCCATGCCCTGCCTGGCCTCCATCGATGCACTGTGCCGGCCTCTGGACAGGGGAGCCCGCCTGCTGGACTTGCGGTCGGGTCTCCCCTCGAGGTGTCTGCCCACTCTTATCCCCTCCTGAACCTGCCCCGCCCAACTACATTGACCTCACGACGCTCCAAGGAGACTTCGTGCCAACCACAAGAAGGAATGGCAATGTTTGCCAACGCCACCGCCCAGCGGGCCTCCCCTGCCCACGGCCCTGCCTTCTCTCCACAAGCATCTCCCACGGCGTAAGCCACCGGCCGTCCGCTCCAGGCACCAGGCCCGGGAAATGGAAGTGTTCCACGCGATAGCTCATGTGGGCTTAGAAACAGTAAAACTGGGGATTAAGCTTGCGAGGCCAGCACCGCCGGCGGCCGGAAACCTGGGCTCCGACTCAGATAAACAGAGTGTGTCTGCGTGTTTCCTGCAGCTCTGGAGGAGACGGGACTTGAACACTTGGGAGACTTGCCTTGACAACACGGCCCAATTCTATTTATTCTGCCGTCATTCTGAGCCTCGAATAGTTAAATTTTGGTGTTAAAGCTGTTAGCAATCTCAATTCTCCCGACTATCATTTTCTAGCACGAGATGAGCGGCTGATTGACATGTGGATATGGGAAGAAAACATACTTGGAGATGGAGCAAGTGCGGCGGGACACCCACAACAGAAGAGGCACTACCCTAAGGAGGCCCTGCTCGCTCGCAGGCGGCACCCGAGGCGGGAGGCCAGCCGCCGCCCGCGCCCCGCCGCCGCCCGCGCCCCGCCTGCCACGCCGCCCCAGACGCTCACGCTCCGTGGGAGCTGGAACCTTCCAGACCAGGCAGCACGGCCCGGGCCCTCGTCAGTGTCGTTTCAGAGGAGACGTGCTGTGCCGCTGGGGAGAGCGCGGATATCTCCTCAAAACGGAGACGAGCACAGCCGGGTTTGGAGAAGCTGACGGTGTGGGCGTGATCTCGAGAGACAGTCGCTGCAGCGGGAAGGGACATTTCACTTGGTTTCCGGTGCCTGCGCAAGTTCCCTAGGCCAGAGCATGTGCAAGCGCATGTGCATACATGTGTGCGTACGCGTGTACATGTGTGCGCACACATGCGAGCATGGGTGGGTGCACAAAGCACACGTGTGAGCACGTGTGTGCGAGTGTGCACGAGCTCTGCATGTGCGCGTGTATGCGAGCACACGTGAATGCATGTGCGTGTGTGCATACGTGTGAACGTGTGTGCGTGTGAGTCCTGTGAGCACGCGGGCACACATGCATGTCTGCGAGCATGTCTGTGTGTGAGCCTGTGTGGGTGTGTGCAAACATGTGTGTGCGCCTGTGTGTGCATGGTGGGTGTGTGAGAGGAGCTGTGCAGGCATCGGTGTCAGGCACACGTGCACATATGCATGTGGGGGAGCACGTGTGTGTGTTCACCTGTGTGTGTCTTCCCCAAGGCGGCACGGCTGAAGCATCCCCTGAGTTGCGAGGTCCCCAGAGCGACAGTCACGGTGCGTCTCAGCCTGTGTCCCCTTCTTCTCGGACTCCTCTGCGTTGTTTAGTGTAGCGGGAGCCGCAGCAGAAAGCTGTGTGTTGGGTGCAGCGGCCCCCGCTTGGCTTTCTGGCTACCAAATATTTGATCGTTTCTATTCCAAAATGAGTTGGGCAACATTAATTCACAGATGCTATTTGCAACAGATAATTAAATCTTAACAGAGAGACAGAATGGCATTTCAAAACAATCGCAGTGATGCTTGAAAAGAAATCTTTTTCCGTTTTGCAGCATGATGAAAAGTCATTTTGTGGACCATGAGCTGATCAGGAGGCGGAACGGGAAGGAGCATAACAGACTGAAGCGAAGGAGCCGCAGAGCACACGGGCGCGCGCCGGCTAGAGGGCCGTGGAAGGGAGGCCTGCCGCGCCGACGCGCCGCTCTACGGTAACTGCCGATTTCAGGGCCGCCGTGTCGGGCGATCTTAGCAGCCAGCAGACGGTCCTCGCGGATGTGCTTCACGTTCTCCAAAACCAGGGCTGCGCGTCGGGGAACGTTTACCCGAAGAACAGGAAACAAGACAAGCAGTATTCTCTCCTTTGATTCCGAACCGCCATCTGACCGGGTTAGAGCCCAGGCCTCCGCGTCTTGTCTGGGCGCCCTACCTGATGCACCGTCCATCTGCAACAGGACGCGACCTCTGTCCCCAGCCACTCGCTCAACAACACGTATGGGGCTTGCATTGTGCACAGCCCTCCCTGAGCACACGGACCCCGTCGGTGCAGAGCAAAGCACCCATCCTTCAGGGGCTCGGGGCCTGAATGGGTGCGGACGGGAAGAAGCAGAACTAAAAGTACATTCTCTGGGGTTTGCCTTCTCTGTTGGGTCAGGAGCACGCACCTGCTAGAGCAGGTCTCAGCTGCAGGGGATTTAGGAGGCTGCGGCGAGGGCGACAGGACTCTCTGGTCCAGCTGGCCTCGTGCACGGGCTGCTTCGGACACAGTCTTCTCTGTTCAGGAGTGCTCAGCCGAATCTGTTTATGCCTCTGTCCAGCTCTGTGAAGGGTTGGGCTGGCCGCAGGCCAACAGAGCTGACCCGTCTCCCCTCTTCCCTGGGGACCAAGTGCCCTGTGGGCGTCACCTCCTGAGGACAGCAAACTGGAACACGGACGGGCCAGCTCCCTCCAGCGTCCCGCACGAGCCAGCCAGGTGTTCGCCTGCAAGGGGATTTGGGGCGTGTCCACTCCTAAGACCCTGACGCTGGCCGCCTCCTGGCCGCCTCCCTTCCGACCCCATTCTCACGCAAACCGTGTTGTCCTCAGCCACCCCAGAGCGTGTGCAATCCTGGCTTCAGCCAGCAATGACCACCTGCCTGTCTCCTCACCAAGGTTCTAGGTCTTTCCCTGTGCTGCACACACAGTGGCCCTCATGCCCCCTCTCCTTCCTGACCCCCCATCCAGAAGCCCTCTCCAGATGCACGCTTCCTCCTGACCGCTCAGCATAACAGGTCGGGGCAACTCAGCAGGGGGACAACCGCTGTCGACTCCCTGCAGTGAACACTGTCTGCTCTGTGGGTCACCTGCCCTCCCCTCTCCCCATCCCCCTACTGGCCCAGGGTGGGGGAGGGCAGGAGTCCCATTAGCATGTCTGTGGCCCCCATCTGCTGCCCCCAAGAGTAGGACCACTCTGGAGACCCTTGGACACCCGAAATCCCTGCAAGGTGCCCTCCAGCGAGCCGAGCCCCACGCATGTGCTGCCATCAGAGGTGCAGCGACACAGCGGCTCCCACACGTGGCCCGGGACACACCCAGAGAGCATCTTGGAGAATGAGGGACAACTGCTAACTGTAGCGTGATCCGGCCCTGGGCGCCTCTGCGCAGCCCCTGGCGGTTCTCCGGCTCCTCTCTGTGACCCCCCGGATCTGACAGCAGATAGCTTATCATCCAAGGAGCTCTGTTTTGTTTCTGCTGCAGGAAGAATACATTAAGTTGCCTTTGAAATCTTTATCCTGCTACTATCTGCATGCATTAGCATATTTTATGATTTAAATCTAATTATCAGGGTTTTCTG
Source organism: Neogale vison (assembly GCF_020171115.1). Taxonomy (NCBI): domain Eukaryota; kingdom Metazoa; phylum Chordata; class Mammalia; order Carnivora; family Mustelidae; genus Neogale; species Neogale vison. Next base: position 165,562,541 of record NC_058095.1, on the reverse strand, counting down.
AGCGATGGAGCTGAAAGTGATCATAGTGGAGCACTTGAACATAGCCAGAATAAAACGCAGGAAAATAGCCAGATTTGGTGAAAAGCCATCACACAAGATGCATTGACGCTGGTGAAAGATCAGAAATTTAAAGAAGAGATCAAGGCCACCAGAGCGATCATCATTTACAGGAGGCTTCCTGGGTCTGCCTTGGGCTTTCATCGCGCTCGGCACCCCAGTCTCCGCAAACAATCCCAGATTCTCCATCCCACGCGCAAGACCCTGGTCAGACCGTGATGGTGTCCCAGTTAGAGATGGCCCTTGCTCCCAGAGACAACAACAACATAGCCAAACACCGGGCGTTTCTCTTTAAACATGAGCTCTCCTAACAGCAACATTCTGGAGGCGAATTTGTGAAGGGTCCATGAGACACACTTCAAGGGGACCTGGAAGCCAATGGCCCAGTGGCAATCGGGTCCGTGCCACTGAATTTAATGGTCAGGATACTGGTTTCCTGTTCTAAAAAACGTTCCACATATGCGCCCAACTTCAACCCCGAAATGTCCTGTCTCTCAGTCTGGAGGCCGGACGGTCAGGACGGAGGCGTCGCAGGGCTGGCCACCTGTGAGGCCTTGTGAAAAGCTGCTTCTGCCGGCCTCAGGGCCTGTGGCTCAGAGAGGGCGCTCTGCTGGGTGTCCACAGTCTCCCTTCTGAGGGTGTCCGTCTCTGTATCAGATTTTCCCTCGAGAAGGACACCAGTAAGAACTGCCATCTCTGGCCCTCGGTCACCCGCCCAGACCCCATCTCCAGGTCAGTTACGCTCCCAGGCCAGACGGAGAGGCCATCCACCTTCAGAGTGGAGCCCTGGAGAGCAGGGAACAGAGCAGCCCCGGGCCTGGGCAGTCCTGGAGCCTCCTGACCTTGATCCCGTCAAAAAGGATGACCTGTTCCTGCAACCACAGCAGGTTCACCCCAGATTAGCCTCGTCCCGGGCTCCTGTCCCTCTCGGGTCACACAGTCTAAGGATAGGACACATAGATACTAGGTCTGTGCCCCCAGGAAGCAGCTGGAAAGAGCCTGTCGCCCAGCACGGGCTCGGAGGAATCCGCGGGCCGGAGCCCAGGAGCTCCAACGTGCCCTTCTCACATGCAAGGGCCTCATCGCGCATTTGAACAATTGTGCACATCACGGAAATGGCATCTAGTGTGGCAAATACCCCCGCATGACGGGAAACTCCCACACATAACGAAGGCCAGCACGATTTAGTCCATGACCCTTGGAGGCAGCCCTGCCTGGCCACAAACCACCTTCCACATGGCCACACACACTTGCGGGTGCTGGCGGGCACCTCCACCCAGCCGTCAGAGGGCATGTGGCCTGAGATCTCGAAGTCTCTGCCCAGTAGAAGGGCCTGACTGAGTCACCGGCCACTGCCCACCTCGGGTCCCGGTCCCTTCAATGCCCCCCCAGTCAGAAGTCTCGGCCCCTTGAGCCGGCCCGAGTCCTGGCCTGGCTCATGCCGAGCTCTCCAACAGCCGCGAGCACTGCCAGGCGCCACCGAACGTTTCTGGGAGGCTCTGCCAATGCACCTGCCGTGGGTGGCCCAGCTCCCTGTGACTGCATTCAGCTGGAGCCCCTCGCTCCCAGAGGATGGGGCACGCCCCTGGCCTGCTATCACCCTCCAGAGGCATGTGTCTGCCCAAGAACGCTCAGCACCCACTCCTGGCGGGCCCTGGATGACACGGCGCGCACCCCCACTCCGGAGGCCTACGCCCCAAGGTCTGAAGGTCAGTGCCTTTTTGGGACACTCGGGGAAAGGAGGGGCAGTCTCTGCTTGGAGTTTTTTCCCTGAAGAACAGAGCTCCAAACAATCCCGAGTCAGGAAGGGCACACTCCCCCCACCCCCGGGTGCTGTTTTTAGCCGCGTGCCTGCCAGCCTCAGAGACTCCATGGTGACAGGAGGCCTAGAAATAGAGCCGGAGATCAACCGCCGCGAAGGCCTGAGCTCTGTGCCCCCGCGTGACGGGAAACGCCTCCAGCTGGAGGCTTCAGAGTCCTTCCCCGCTTACTTGCATCTGCTCTCTCCGATGAGTCTGAAAACAGACCAGCACGAGCCGCGGCCACGGCGTTTCAAGCCAGCCCAAAGGTCAGATGGCTGTAACTGAGGTTTCTGGCCACCTCAGAGAGCAGAGCGGACGTCCAGGTGGTAATGACCGCTGACGGTCAGTCTGCTCCCCATGCCTCCTGGAAAGGCAGGCCGCATCCCCCCCAGAGGCTGGCGTCCCCTCTTGGAGGCTGGTGTTCCCTTCCTTGGAGGCTAGCATCCCCCCTTGAAGGCCGGCATCCCCCCTTGGAGGCTGGTGTCCCCCCCCCCAGAGGCTGGCATACCCCTTTGGAGGTCGGCATTGCTGCACACTGGCCAGGAGCCCCCGAGAAGGATGGCCCATAGACTCCCAGGAAGGAAAGTGACTCTTTAAAAGGTGAACTCCTGTGCCATCGCCTGCACTGAAAATGTTATTGGGGCAGCTCCGAACGTGCCTACATTTCGTACCCAAGGCTCTGGGAGGCCACCATCCTAAGACAAGGGCACACACCTGCCAACAAGCACACCGTTCCCCGTGCGGAGGGGCCTCCCTGATGCTCAAGGCGGGTCTTGGGCAGAGAGTGAGACCGACACAGGCCGGGCCACTTGACCACCCCCAGGTCAAAGGCAAAGACACGGCCCAGCTCTTCCCACACAGCTCGCTCTTTTTTTGCTGTGTTTTACTTTGATACTTGGGCTTCCAAGATATAAAACCTGGGGTGCCTGGGGGCACAGTCGGTCGAGTGTCCGACTCTTGACTTCAGCTCAGGGCATGATCTCAGGGTCCTGGGATGGAGCGTCAGGGCAGGTTCCACGCCCAGCAGCGAGTCTGCCTGGGATTCTCTCCTACGCCCCCTCCCGCCCCATGTGCGTGCTCTCTCTCAAATCAATAAACCTTAAAAGCATAAAGGTTCAAAACCTAAGGAAGAAAGCTTCACTACACACGAGATGGGAATGACTCTCTCGGCACGGTAGGGCTGTCCAGGAGGAGAGCGCTCGGTGGGAATCGTCCTGAGCCCACACAGGAGGAATCAACAGCTGATTTCCCCCGATGGGGGTACGAGGAGCGTGAGAAGGACAGACAGAGGGGCTCGGCGCAGAGCTGACTTCTAGACGTGGCTGAGGTGGCTCTCGACCCATGACTTCCTGCTCTGAAGCCCGGCGTCTTCACCCGAGGCCAGGCCCCAGTCACTCTGTTTGGCTGCGCCCCACGTAAAAAGGTCAAGGAGCTGCCCAGAGCTGACTGGGGGAGGACAGCAGGGCCTGGCCAGGGCTCCCCGCTGCCCACGGAGAACTGGACGGGCTGCCATGGAGACTTTGCAGCCCAGCCTGCCCTGCTCTGTGAATTGAGGGATTCCTGCCTCAGTGTGCTCAAATTCTCAAAACTGGCTTTTCTTCTTCTTCTTTTTTTTTTCTTTTTAGGAAGTCTCCATGCCCAATGTGGGGCTTGAACTCACGACCCTGAGATCAGGACCTGAGATCAAGAGTCGGACGCTCTGCGAACTGAGAGCCGCCCAGTTGCCTGTAATGAACCCAGCTTCAAGAAGGGGAAGGAGGGGTGAAGGAAACAAAATGTGTTTTCTTATACGACCCTTCATTTAAAACCTTTCCCGGAACAAGCAGCCCTGGTGGGCGCAGCTGAAGCAACCCCGCACGGCGGAGACAGCAGCCTCGGGACAGCGGCCTCTGGGCCTGGGCGGCTGCAGCGGCGAGCAGCGGAGCAGCCGGGTCCAAACCAGATTATCACGTTTATTAGCACAATCAAGTGCTGTCCTTGGACACAACTCACTTTTACTTTCTTTTTAAAAACCCATGAATAGAAATACCAGTCTGGTCCGTTATCACGCAGGGAGCACCTCCAGCCTGATAGACCCGGAAGGCAATTGCTTCCCGTCGCGGGGGACAGATCATGACGGCTGCGGGCTGCATGTTACAATGGGGTTCCACTTCCTCTTCCGGTCGGTACCCGCCCCTCCGGGTTTCCCTCCAGTAGCCAGAGCCGTCAGAGCCACTGGAGAAGCACAGAGCCCTGGAGAAGCACACGCCACGTTCAGAAAGTCCTGGGCATCGAGCCGGGCGTGGCCTCCTTGGCTGTCCCTGCCTCACCTCACTCCGCAGGATGCCAGACCGGCCCCTGGACCATGGGTGAGGCCGGAGGCGATGCTCTGTAATGATGTGAGGTCATTGGAGTCCCAAGATGGGGTCTGAGGCTGCTTTTCCAGGGATGGTCTTAGAAGCCTGAGTTTCCTCGTCTGTAGGATCGCACTCCCATTCCCTGCCTCCACGGTGCCCCCACGGGTACCCCCAAACCACCCAATCAACGGGTTGCAGGGAGGATGGCTGCACGGAGCCGTGAGTGACAAGCTGACGTGACGGACTGCGGCACTGCCCCGGACAATCCGCTCTCATCCCGGCCACTCTGACCAGTGATGGGATAATAGAGCCGAAACCGGGGTGACAGGTGGCAGGTTGCCGGCAACTTGATTCCCTGAGGGCCTAGCAGACTTGTGTTTTCTACACGTTTCTCAGCAGAAGGTGCTTCCCAACGAAAAACAGATGGTCCCGTAATCTGGGCTGGTTTCCCCAGAAAATTAGGGGACTTCCGGGGTAGAATATGAGATTGGTGAATCTAGTAAATTCTGGAAGTGCCCCGGACAGTGTGAAGAAAACAGAACCATTCCGTTTTAATAACCGCGTATCACGTGCGTGTGTTCCCGGCTTTGACAACCGGTGGAGCCTTCCGGAACACAACGTTCACTTACAAGGAACACAGCAAAAGGGGTCGTGGGAAACGTCCAGACCTGCTCAGGGGGGCTCAGCAGACCACTGACCAGTCACAAGGTGAGGCTTAGGAGGGGAGAGGGAGGGAATGGGGAGGAGGCGGCCGGGAGGGACCAGAAGGGGTTCCTAGGATGGGGCGGGATTGAGGGCACGGGGGTGCGCTGTGCCTGTGTCCTGAGGCAGGGGGGAGCCTGTGTGGCCTCGCTCGCCGCTCCCTGCAGGGCCCAGTGCCAGGCCTGTCATGGTCGCCGTGCACACTCTGCAAACGCTCCCCTGCGTGGGGTTCGAGGCAATCTGCTGGGAGTGTGTGCACGCCCGCAAAACACCGCCGAGAAGCTTCTCATAAGGGCGGATGGCGGCCCACCTGGGGCCACTGGGACGGCGCGGCGTCCGCAGGCAGGGAAAGCCGTGACCTCCTGACGGCCCCCGCCCGAGCCCTGCCGCAGCTCTCTGTACCCCCACACCCACAGGGATGATCTGTGTCTGAGACCGCCCTCTGGCCAGCTCCACACAGGATCTGAGCAAAACAACCTGAGAATCTTCCTGATCCTGTCCCCTCCTTTCCTTTTCTTCTTCCTTCCTTTCAAGAGGGAAATATGAGTGGGGCTGTGGGGAGGGTCGGCAGGAGAGAGACTCTCCATCGGGCTCTTTGGCCAGCGTGGACCCGACTCAGGGTTTCATCCCACGACCCCGAGATCACGACCTGAGCCGAAATCACGAGTCAGGCTCAATTGACCGTGCCCCCGGGCGCCCCTCTGTTCTTTCTTTCTTTCTTTCTTTCTTTCTTTTTTTTTTTTTAACGAGATGAGTTGGTCTCCCAAGAGAAAGCCCTGTGTTGGCAAGACGGGGATGCCGCATCCCGAGACGGCGTTCCCACAGCAGCGGCGGCTCTCCGGGCGCGACCCTCGGGTACCGCGGGCAACCCCAGACCAGGTGTGCCACAGCACGGTGCATTCGGCACGTTCCCCGTGAACCACCCTCCCCGTCCGTCTCCAGAACGTTCTCATCTTCCCGACGGACACTCTGTCCCCGTGAAGCAGTAACCCCCCGTCGGCCCTTCCCCAGCCCCCGCTGAGCCCCGTTCCGTGCTCCGGCTGTGCATTTCTAGCGACTCCATGTACCGGCACCCGACAGTGTCCGTCCTCCTGCGTCCGGCTTCTCTCCCCCAGTTCGGCGTCCTCACGTCGCAGCCGGTGTCAGGGCCTCCTTCCCTGGAAGGCTGCGCAACATCCAGCCACGCGGGAGCCCCCGCTGCTGGTTTCTTTGTTCATCTCTTCACGGGCACCAGGTTGTTTCCATGCTTTGGCCGCAGTGGACAACGCTGCTGGGATCGTGGGGGCTTTAACACCTGGCGGAGCTCCTGCTTTCGAGTGTTTTCAGCACGCGCCCAGGGGTGCGGCCGCTGGGTCCTATGGCGAGTCCAGGCCTCGTTTCCTGCGTCGCCGCCCTGCGTCTCCCACAGCGACGGCGCCACTCAGGCTCCCACAGCAGCGCACGGTCCTCACCGACGCTCGCTGTCTTCTGGGCTTCTGGCCAGTCCTCTCCGTGCCTCAGGGGGGGTCTCGCGTGCTTGTATTTCGCGTTTCCCTCACGGTCAGTGACGTCAAGCGTCTTTTTCTCGCACCCACTGGCCGTTTGCACGTCTTCTTCGGAGCGAAGTCTATTCAAGTCCGCTGCGAGTGACCGGAGCTCCTCACGTGCTGTGAGCCTCAGCCCTCATCAGACACATGATTTGTGCCTGTTTTCTCCCATTCTGTGGGTTGCCTTTCACTCTGTAAAAGTGAGTCCTCTGACGCGCCAAGTGTTTAGTTTTGATGAAGGCCGACGTATCTGCTTTTTCTCAAGCCGCAGGCGTCAAGGACCGTGAGCTGCCCAGGACGTGCCCTGTGATGAATGCTCCGGGAACCGGAGCCAGACCTGCTTCGTCTTGGACCCGGGAGGGCCCCTGAGGAGGCAGGTCAGGAGCGCCGTGACAGCGTCCAGGCTCATGGCGGCCACCCTGGCTCTCCCTGCGTCCGCCGGCCGCCGGCCGCACGGCTTCTCCGACAGGAGGCAGCGGGCATGTGCTCCACAGACGTGCCCTCGCTGAACTGCTTTCCCGCTCAGGACCCAGCGCTGCCGTAGGTCCGCACAGCCGGATCGCGGTGACTGCCCGGCTGGCGAGGGGGTAGCCCGGGGAGATGATTTCTGCCAAACCAAACCGTAAGGCGCCATCTCTACGTTTCAGTAACACGGCCAGTGAGAGAAAGAGCCTGGGCAGCTGCTAGCGGGCAACCTCTTCCCGAACTCTGTACCTCGAGGGATCACGTCTCACACCACACCTCCGAGAGCGAAGGCTTCTGAACAGACACCGGAAAGTTCTGCGGGACCGACTTCCTAAGTCCAGTCTGTGTGCTCGGTCTCAGGTTCCTTCCTGGCATTGAATGTCACCCGGTCCCAGGAAAATGTCACATTACTTAAAGCAGGAGCGTACTCAGTACATGACGCCCGGGCCACGGCGGGTCGCTCAGATGATGGGGACAATGAAGCAGTCACAAGAACAGCGGCAGAATTCCCGCCTGCTGGGGCGGCCCCGTCACAGCCAGGAAGCCCCCCACCCATGTGCCCCCAGGATGCAGACGTGAGAAATGTGCCAGGAAACAAGCAGTAAGTCGGTGCCACGACTCACTTATGCCAAAGGGCCTGTGTGTCCGCGGATGCGAGGGAAGGAGATGTTCAGATCCTGCCTGTGGGGACGGAGAGCTTCCCAACACAGCAGCCGTTATCCCGCAGTGCCCTCCAGTAACAATACAACAACAAAAGGAACTGCAGGCCGCCTGCACCACGGACATAGACCGGACGGCGATCGAGAAAACTCCACTGGAGAGAGGCAGAGTGAGGTGAAGGCGCCGGAGGCCACGGCCACACGTGGGCTGCGTGAAACCGCTTGCCGGGGACGCAGAGCGCACAGGCGGAAGAGCAGAACCGTGATCCTCTCAAAACGTGACCGTCTCTGCCTGTCCCCAAAGTACTAAAATGGAACGCGCATTCCTCATCAACAGCCTTCTCTCAGGAAAGGGAGGAGGTGCTTCAATGGCCTTGACCTCATTCAAAGCTTCCGGCTTTCCCCTGCCATTTTCCCCTCCCTCCCCTGAGTCCCAAACCTCCTCACTTGACCCTTGTCACAGCTCTTTGGGCACACGTGACCAGTCTCCGTGGAGCCTGTCTGATCCCAGGTGCCCAGGAGAACCGCCCAGAATGGACTGCGTCTCAGCTTTCTCGAGGGCGAGCAGGTGCTGGCTGGGCGGCTAGGAGAGAGGTTGGCCTCGACGGGGGCACAGAGGGCTCTTTCCAGGGTAGGGTCCTGGAGCACCACAGGACTTTCAGGGGATGACTTCATGCTCACAGTTATGAAACCAAAGGACAAATCGCTTTGAAAAAAACTGAGGAAAATACTACAGGTCATTAAGTGGAGGTCAGTTTTCTCTGGACTGTTCTATGGAATAGGGGATCAGAAGAGTATTGTGCATTTTCTCGTTGGTTGCATATCCAGAACTACCCTACTTGGAGGCTGAGGAGAGTGAATGAAGCCCCAGTGTGGTTCTCTCGGATTCTAGGGGTCATCGTGACAGCCACGGGGTAACGGGACACCAGTCCTGTTGGACATTCACACCTGTGTGTGCACGGTCATTAAAGTCAGATCCAGAAGCATCTGGGGCTGCCGCCTGGTCCTCCCCAAAGGATACACCAAGAGAGGCCCAAGCCGGGGGCTGGAAATAGGGGTCTGATCCGAGAACATGCAAGACGGCCCGGGTGCCCCACTCTGAGGGACAGGTGGGCCACGGCACGAGGCCTCAGATGAATGCCGGGTCATTCCGGCAAGCTCTCAGCCACTGTCCTGGCTCCTGGAGGCCAGTCTGGACTTTGCAGTCTGGGTAGATCAGGAGAAAAACGGAAGGTAGGACAGAGGAGGGGTGAGTGCCAGCCATCTTCTCGCATCCCACGTAACACAGGGGCCTCCCTGGGCACATCCGCTCAGCTGTGCGGAGCTCGGCGGCCCAGAGTGACGGGCTCCTGCGACAGAAGAATCTAAGGAAAGGTGGAGGGTTATGGCGGGGGCTGACGTCCTGCCTGCCCCCTCGATGTACTTCGTTCTTTTTCTATTCTCAACTGATTCGTCAACTGATTCGTCAACTGATAAACACTGAGTGTCTAGCTAGGCCTGTCTAGACCCGGGGCCTGGCCTCCTGCCCTCTCAGCACAGCTGAGAGATGTCCGAGATGAGGTCAGGGAAGAATGGTATCGTATACTAACTTGAACCTTGAAAACTTGGGCAGGGCTTAATTGTTGTTGTTGTTGTTTTTTTTTTTTTTTTTTAATTAAGAGGATAAAAAGTTCTAGGAACTGGTAAAATGTGGTTTGGTATATTTTATTTTGCTCCTTTATCACATTTTTGTTCAAAATGTGGTCCAGGGACTGGCAGCTCCTGCACCACCTGGGAGCTAAGGAAAGATACAGGCCCCTGGCCCTCGGACCCGGTCCCTGGCCCCCAGACACCTATGAGAACCCCAGTAGAAGCAGAGGCGGGCATGAGTTTCAGAAGCAGTGTTCTAGGGGTGCCTGGGCGGTTCAGTGGGTTAAGCCTCTGCCTTCAGCTCAGGTCATGATCTCAGGGTCCTAGGATCAAGCCCTGTATTAGGCTCTCTGCTCAGCGGGAAGCCTGCTTCCCACTCTCCTTCCTCCTACTTGTGATCTCTCTGTCTCTCTCTCTGCCAAATAAGTAAATAAAATCTTTAAAAAAAAAAAAAGAAGCAGCAGCAGCGCTGTTCTAGAACATACACCAGGTATCACCTATGCCATCCGAGTGTGCAGACTGTGAAGACAGCCTGGGGGACACACAAAGTGGCCTTGTTCCAGGTCAGGTGGGCACAGAGGCCCCAAACAAGGGAAGCCCGGAAGCAGCTGATGACTGGCCTCTGGAATGTCCCACCACCTAGAGCAGAGCGTTGGCTGGAGCTGAGAGAGCGTGTAGATACCGGGGGTTTATTTTCTGAGACACAACTGTGTTTCACGGACCCCATTTCGCTCAGAGACAAGAGCGAGTGGAAGCTGCTCCAGCGAACCCCACAAGGTCTGAGGGCGGCAATGAAAGGAAAACAGGTGGCTCTTAGGACAGGAGATCAAATGCCAAACAGCACGCTTTCTTTTTGTTAAGATTTTATTTATTTATTTGACAGAGAGATCACAAGTAGGCAGAGAGGCAGAGAGAGGGAGGGGGGAAGTAGGCTCCCCACTGAGCAGAGAGCCCGATGTGGGGCTCGATCCCAGGACCCTGAGATCATGACCTGAGCCGAAGGCAGAGGCTTCACCCACTGAGCCACCCAGGCGCCCCGACATAATGCTTTCTTGATAGTGACAGAGTTCAATGCCAGGTAGCAACTGCATGGAAGGAAAAATAAGTGTAAGTGGGTAACTGGATCGGGAAATTAGAAAGTAAGGAAATATGTGTGTGTGTGTGTGTGTGTGTGTGTATAGTACACACACACACACACGCGCGCTTTTTTTTCCCACCGAATGGAGAAGACTATGTGAGACTGGTCTCACTCCTGTGTCCAGGAAGCACCGCACCGGCCCAATCAGCAGTCCTTTTGGCGAGTATCTCCTGCCAAAGCGAGAGCACAAGACTGTTTCTTCATCTTGTCGGAGTCATTTTGGAGGCACGTCATGAGGAAAAGGAATGAAGAGGCTGCTGGTGTTTCTATTTTACTGGGCAGATTTTAAAATACAGCCACGGTCAGTCCCGAATAGCCTCTCACAGAGGAAGCCACGGTCACCAGGGCAGAGACCACAAGCAGACTTGCAGTCCACGGAGCCCTGAAGGATCAGAGGGCTGGCTGTAGCCTTGGCTGCACACAGCAGCGCCTAGGGAGCTCTGTGCGGCTCTGAAGGCTGACCTCGCCCCCCGTGTGAGAGCGGCATGCAGCCAAGGCTCAGGGCCCCCGGGACGCAGACACCCCCTGCTTCAGGGCAAGCTGGGCCCACTTAGGGTCCGGAAGGTTTTCTGCTTCCGCCACAGTCAGCATGTAGCCTTGAAGGAAGGCTGCTCCCATCCCCACCATGAGAAAGAGTCAGCCTAACCTCACACTGACAGCTTTGCTTGAACCTGTCAGAGGGCTGAGGTCACAGAGCAAACAACAGGCTCGAGGTTTAGGACATGGTGCTGATGGGGAAATACAATGCTGGGTCGCCTAAAACAGAGACAACAAAAAACTGCTAAGAAGGAGGGTCGGCTGAAATAGCTGTGTGGTTGGCAGGAGCCCCGTGCGAGTCCCCCACGCTGTAGGAATTCAGGGAGCCTGTACAATGTGGCAGGTTCCTTCTCTACCATCCCTAACAAATGTTCATGGAAAAGATCAGAGCCCAAAACATGGACCTTGTGGCAGAAACCCAGGGAAGAAAACAGTAGCCAGGGGCAGCAAGGTTAAGAGACCCTGCCTGGGCCTTCCTTTCCATGTCCACCGCAGACCCTGACCATGGTCTGCTGGCCTGTGCGCTGGTGACCGCCGTGGTGGCAGGAAGAGGGAGACTGTGGGGCGAGGGGCAGTAAAACCAAACCCAACCCAAACGGCAGCCTACTCCTGGGTTTTGACTGTGAGCTCTGAGTCCACAACTGCTGCAGAGAGGCAGGGCACTAAGAGAGCCACACCTCCAAGACCCAGGGGAGCAGCCTGGGATGAGCCTCAGCCAGAAGGATGGAAACCACACCCCCCACCCACTGCCACCTCCAGGCTAACAAAAGGCAGCAGAATCCCCGGGGGAGTCCTGCTGGGAGAGGGACAGGGAGGGGCAAGAGCCTGCCAGACACCCTCCCAGAGGCACATTGTTAAGGGGAGACCAAAATGCAGAATCAAGGAGACATTGCTCAGTGAACCCTGCTCTTCCCACTCCTCCCTCCCCCACAGGATCTCTTTAGGTATTTGAAGCCTGCTGGCATGGAGGGCAGCTACGGTGATAATGAGTCCCAAACACCCAGATCCCAAGGAGGAGGATGGAACCTCATAGGTCCAGTAGAAAGAAAGGCACGTCCATGTCCAGGCAGGAATACTATTCCTGTCACTCTCTGCTGGTCTACACCACACGTGCAGCTTTCAAGAAAACATGTCAAGGCATTAAAAAAAGAAAGCAAGGAATACCATTCCCAAGAGGGAACAATCCTCAGAACCAGACTCAGATATGAGACAGTCACTAGAACTATCTGCCAGGGATTTTAAAATAACTATAATTATATGTTAAAGGCTTTAACAGAGAAAGTGGGTCACATGAAAGATCAGATGGGAATTCCAGCAGAGAGATGGAAAGTTTAAGAAAAAACCACACAAGAAAGGCTAGAATTAAAAAACCCACTGTAACAGAGATGAAGACTGTCCTTGAAGGCCTCATCAGAGATCTGACACAGGCACAAAAAGTCAGTAAACTTGAAGGTAGGTCAACAGAAATTCCCTACGTTGGATTACAAAGAGAACAAATGTAGGGGAAAAAAGAAAAACCCAGAGCAGAATATCCAAGAGCTGTGGGACCATGGCAAGCATTCAGAGCCCATAATACTGAAGGAAAACAAGACAGAGCAGGCAGAAGAAACATCCGAAGTAACAGTGCTCGAGAATTTTCAAGAATCAATGACAGACACGGAGCCGCAGATCCAATCAGCTCAGAGAACTCCCGTTAGCATATGGACAAAACAAAACAACCCACATAGGGCATCACATCAAACTGCTAAAAACAAAACAAATGGAAAATCCTGAAGGCAGACAGAGGGGAGAGCCACGTGGCAAACAGGAGGACCCAGAGGCCAACAAATCCGTGAGACGAGTCTCACCTCCGACCTGTAGGAGGAAGAAACACTGCTGCCTCTGAATTCCAGAGAAAACACATTTCAAAAGTGAAGAAGAAAGACTTTCCTAGGGAAAACAAAATGAAACAGAAACTGGGAATTTGATGTCAGTAGACAAATTCTAAAAAAGACAAAAACAAAAAATGCTGAAGGAAGTTGTTCCAACAGAAGGAATGTCTGAGACTAAAATGTGAATCCGCACAAAATGAAAAAGCCCTGAAACATATTATAATGGCAAGTTCAAATTCCCTTTTCACTTTCTGAGGAAGGTAGCCGCCTGAAGCAGGCAGGAGGCGGGACACCCCGTTGGCCCGTTCTTCCCCACCACCTGCTGCTAGAAGCACAGTGTCACCAGCAAACACCGGCACCCGCTCGCTCACACATCAGCTACGCCCGCTCGACCCTGAGTAGCTGCGCAGATGCCACAGGGCCTGTAACGCTTACGATACTACATAGCTGGTCAGTAATGAAACATTCAGTTGGGCCCTGGCTTGAAGGAAAAGAAGCAGAAGCGATGCGTTGTACTTCTACAGGGCACACACGCGAAGAGTTTATGCAGACTGCACACAGGAGGTGATAGATCTTCAGACGCACCTTCCACTCTGCTAAAATGGCTATAAAATTATTTAAGGGTGGACTAAACCCTCAAATATAGGTATGTACATATATTTCAAACTGCAGAGCAATTACTAAATAGACTCTCCCCAAAAAGCCTAATCCACACAAGAGAAGACAGAAAAGGAAGACAACAGAAATAAGCATAATGGAAAAAGTAGAAAAGTTAGTAAATAGAGCCCTGTGACGTATGACAAGGTTGACACAACAAAACTAGTTAGGGTTCGTTCCAGAAGTCAGAGGCCACTGCAACATTTGACAGTCCCTCTATACAGTCTCCATAGAATAGACCACAAAATAAAAACCATGTGGTTATCTCAGCAGAGGCAGAAAAAGCTTTTAACAAAATTCAACGTCCATTCACAATCTAAATTCTCAGCAAAGAAACCGTGGAAGTCAGTTTCTCTAATCCGATCAACGCACGCGTCTTCAGCGACCCCGCAGCTAGCGACGCGCTGCGGACAAGGCTGCCAACTCCTCTGGCGGGGTCTGGAACGCGCTGGGGACACCTGCGCTGAGCCCTCCCACTTAGCGGCGCACTGCGAGTTCTGCCCACAGGCTGAGAGAAAGAAAGGAAGAAAAGACCCACAGGCGGGAAAGAAGGAAATAAAATTGTTTTTATCTGCAAATGACAAAATCTTCAAAACAGAACTAGTGATTGAGTTGAAGAAGTTCACAGGACCCAGCACAAAGCACAAAAGCCAGCCCATAGTCCTCCACGCCCACCGAGGCGTCCAGCACCCGGTCAGTCCCTGAGGTAACCCTTCCAGGCCAACCACAGGTAGGGACAAAGTCTCGATGCACCAGGCTTGGGCACAGTCCCTGCGTCACAGGCCCTCAGGCTCCTGGCCAGTGGGGCCCCTAAGCATATCTGCATTCCAACCCGAGCACCCTGATTTGGGGGTCTCTCCCTCAGGTACCTCTGCCAAGACCCCCTTCTCGAGGGGTTTGGGAGAACCTTGAAGACACTGTTCTCTGTTCTGACTCAGTCCGTGGCCAATGCTTTCCACTCCCAGCCCTCCCCGGCTCCCCCCAGGCCCCAGGGCCATGAAACCACAGGACCCCTCTGCTCGGGGTTCCTTCAGCAGTGAGAGCGCCCCACATCTGCCCTGGTCCATCTGACCCTACCCAGTGCCGTTTGATGCATGAAAACAGAATGAAAGAGCCTGTACATTCTCTCGTTTGACTTCCTACCCACGCTATCATGGCAGAGGATGGAAGGCTTGACATTGTCTTCACCACGTGGCCTGTTTTCATAATCAGCTGCCCTGACATCCAGCAGCTCAGCATTCTCCACTCAGCTGAGCTCTTGAGGAATGAACAATTAGAATTTGAAATTATAAAAAAAAAAAAAAAAAAAAAACCCACTTTTTAAAATAACACCCCAAATGATGTACTTAGGTCTAACTCAAACGAAATATGTGTAGGATCTGAACACCAAAATGCCAAGGAAAGGCATCAAGGGGGTCTGTATAAGTGGAAAGACATACTGTGTTCGTGGAAAAGAAGACTCGTCATTGTGAAGATGTCAGTCATCTCCAACTCGGTCTATAAATTAAAAATAATCTCAATTGAAATCTCAACAAGGTTTTTTGTAGATATTAACTAGTCGATTCTAAAATTTGTATGGAAAGACAAGAGAACTAGAATAGCCAAGACAATTCTGATAAGGAGGAGCTCTTACTACCGAAATTCACGGCATAGAGATCATGATAAGATCGAAAGAGACATTTAAACCACTAGACCATCATGGAGTTCAGAATAGATCCACAAAAATGGAGACAATTGATTTTGGGCAAGAGGCAATATTGGTTAAATGGAGAAAAGAGTAGTTTAGAAAAGCTGCTGGAAATACAGGACACCCCTGTATGGGGCAATAAACAGACCTTGACACATGCTTCACACCTTACCCCGAAAAATTTTTTACAGATTTTACCTATTTAGTTAAGAGAGAGAGAGAGTAGACACATGAAGGAGGGAGAGGGAGGAGAAGACTCCCCGCCGAGCAGAGAGCCCCATGCGGGGCTCGATCCCACAACCCTGAGATCATGACCTGAGCCGAAGGCAGAGACTTAACCCACTGAGCCACCCAAGTGCTCTGCACATCATCCAAAAATTTACCTCAAATATAAATGTAAATGTAAAATGTTAACACCACAACACTTCTCAAAGATAGCCTGTTTGATCTTGGGTTTGGTGATGTGTTTTTAAATACGACACTAAATCACGATCCTAAAAAAATGCAAAGTTGATAAATCATACTTTATCAAGGCCAAAACTTGCCTTCTGTGAAAACACTATTAAGAGAATGAAAATACAAGCCACAGATATGGTAGAAATATTTGTAAATCCCTATCTGATAAAGGTCTTCTATCTCAAATATATAAAGGATATTTAAAAACCAACAATAAAAAAAACTGATAAAAACTAGACAAAATATCTGATCAGAAACTTCACCAAAGAAGACATATCAATGGCAAATCAGTACATGGAAAGATGCTGAACGTCATTTGTCACTAAGGAAATAAAAACTCAAACCACAATGAGATGCTAATCACAACGCACCAGTTAGAATGATCAAAACAAAAACAAATGAATACAAAAATCTTAAAACTGACAATACCCAATGCTGGCAAGGATGCAGAGAAAGAAATTCTCATTCATTGCTGATAGGAATGTGTCTGGTCACTTTCTAAAATGGCTTGGTAGTTTCTTATAAAGTTAAACATATATGTAGCACATGACTCTGTAGTCCCACTCCCGGGTCATTTACCAAAGTGGATTTAAAACTTCTGTTCATACACACGTAACAGGGAAAAACAGCATGTCCGACTCCATATCGCTTCTATTTCCCTTGCCGCTGGGACCTGCAGCTGGACCCACTGCTCTGCCCTACACGCAGGCATGTCAGTCACCCAAGGAACTTGCTTACAGCTAAGATTTGCAAAAACTGCCTTTTCCTGATACCTAGCTCCCTGGGGGAGAATCAGGAGCACGTGCTGAGAGGACCAGGCTATGTTTAAGATTTACAGGAACAGCATGACCTGCATCCAGAGATCAGCTGACCGAGGTGAAGAAGTCACTCGACCTTCCTCAGATGTCATCAGACGTCACGCACACTTTGACTCCCACCTCCCTCCCGCTCCCCACTTTTGCAAACATAAAAGCAGCTCAGATTTCTTGCCCAGGAGAGACGGATCTTTAGGACAACCACCCGCCATCTCCTCGGTTTGCTAGCTTTTGGAATAAAGACGCCGGAATAAAGCGTCCAGCCTCTGGATGTCGTGGCCTGTCGTGCAGGGAGTGGAAGGAGCCTGGACTCGGACTCTCTCTCTCTCTCTCTCTCTCACACACACACACACACACAGTTTGTGAATAGTCACAGTAGCCATGGAAAGAAACAAACAGTGGTTCATGCTACAAATGGATACATCGTTAATTCATTTTGCTAAGTTAAAGAAGTCAGTCTCAAAAAGGATCCAGCCCTCTAAGATTCTAGTATACGATGTTCTGAAAAAGGCAAAACAGCAGGGACACCCAGCGGACCCCCGGGTGCCGCAGACCGCGGGGTGGGGAAGCAGGCGGGAGCAGGTGCGCTCCACTGCCCTCCCGCTCTCTCCCCTGCCCACTGGACCGTGCTCTCTGTCTCCATGTTTGCACACGTGTGGGCCCTTCCACAAGGACGGCAGCACCGGCTGTATGAGGAAGGGGTACCAGGTCCTTCGTCCTCCCTTCCTAGCATGGGAAATGACAAGAGCATGCAGAGGCTCGGGGCAGACCTCAGGGCACGAAAGCATCGACGTCTCCGGGAGAGGTGTGCGCGGCCCACCACTGGTGCAGGGGCAGCAAGAGAAGGGAGGGCAGCTCTGAACCAGAGCCAGCAGCCCCCTCGGTGGGGAGGGAGGAGGAATGGGCTTGGATGGTGTTACAGCAGCCACAGGACAAACTCTCGGAGGCTGGCGCCCGTCACACAGGACCCTTGTTCCCTCCCTTCTCCCAGCACGACACTTGCCACACTTGCCAGGGGAACGGGCGGGGCTGAGAGTCGGGTCCGCTGTCTCGCTGGATTATTTAAGTCTATCTCAAGACGACAGGTGCCAGCGACACACCAAGGCCTCTGAATGCTCTCTTCGAGCGAGGGGTGCAGGGCCCATCTGCCCTATTACTGACCTGGGTGGATCGTGGGCCGTGTGCACGCACCGCCCCCAGCCAGGGAGCGAGTGCATCTGCTTCCAGAACATCCAGCACTTCGTCTGTAGCCATTAGTTGCCGTTTTCAGACTTAGGACAAACACAGTCTACAATTACCATTCCCTATTATACGAATTGTAGATGGTATGTATTATAATGCTTCTATGCACGATTTACGTGCTATTTTACAGTGTGCGGCAAATACCGTGTATAAATGTGATATACAAGGTAATAAATGTGCAAACAGGAATCTAGCCCAGGTGTCTCCTTGGCGGTAGTGCAAGGATGCTGCTGGATCAGTCCCTTCACAGGGGCAGCTGACGGCTCGGTGCCCTTCCTCTGAGCTCAGCATCGGGTGGAAAATGTGCACGTTAAGCACAAGGGCACACATTTTTGTGCCAGTGCCCTCAGCCCCACCTGGGACACTTCTGGAACTAGAAGGCCGGTGGTCGGGACAGCACTTCAGGGGACAGGGGGCTGGGGTCGCAGGGAGAGATCACTCATGGAAGGTCCTTGTTAGCGAGCAAGCCGTGGCCCCCGACAGCCCCGATGGGGATCCCCACTGACTGGATGTCAGTCCTAGGAGCCATGGTGGCTTCAGCGGGACGGCCAGCTCTGAAGTGCGAGGCCCGGGCAGTGCAGCCTCCGAGGCCTCTCCTGGCCTCTTGTACCTCCTCTCCCGCAGTTAGGGTCGTGAGCGGGTCTCTCCCGGGAGCCACCGCCGGCTGAGCTGTGGGCAGGTGGCCGGAGCGCCCCGCGGCTTGTAAGAACGGGTCCTGACGCAACGGTGTTTGGGTGGGAACAGAAAGGGACACCGGTGGACTGTGCTGTCCACTCTCATAGCCACGTCTGCCTTCTCCAGGCTCTCAGCTCACGTGTGCAGGTTTAGTAATACGGGTCCCCACATGGCCTCCCTGTTATCCTTGCTACCCTATTGCTGATTACGGAGTCTTCACACCTGTGTTGCTGCAAACTACACACCCCAAAGTCGTATTTGGAATGTGGAGATGGGAATGAGCAGGGACAGAACTCACGACCTTCAAGCCATGGCACAGGGTGCGTGCGCAGCACCCCACAAGCTCTGTGGGGCCATCCTTCCCCCACACAGCCTGGGGCTGGCCTGATTCCTGTCCCCTGAGTCAAAATGTCTAGTGGCCTCCCCGCTTCGGGTTTGTTTCTGTGAGTCATGTGTTCTACCAGCCTCTTGGGTTTCCATCGCGCAGGGTGCACAGACAGCCCGCGGCCATGCACAGCATTTCAGACTGGACCTCTAGCTGAGAGTATGACTGGGGAGCAGAAATCACAGCGAGGACAGAAGTGGAGAGGGAAAGGAAGAGGCAGGGTCGCTGGCTCCAGGCTTTTGCAAACCTGCACAGGTCGCGCAGTTCTTAACAGACGCCAGGCGTCGGCACATAGTAGGGGGCGCTGGACCAGGTGTTCTCTGCGCACGTGTCATTGACCGCCTTGCACTGGGCGCAAGCTTTTCTGCCATGTCCCTCCCTAACGGAGCCCCAGGGACGGCGCGTGCGCCGCGAGGAAGGAGAAGCAGGTCTGCGGTCCTGGTCCCGACAACTCGGACTCCTTCGCAAGGAGGTTCCCCACACAGATCCCTCCCTGGGCAGAAGGGACATTCTCCAGGGGAGATCCCCACCCCAGCGTGGTCCTCGGCGGCCCTGTCATGTGGGCAGGGACATCCAGTACGAATCCTGAGAGATCTGCTGAGGAAAGGGCCACGTTTTCACTGTTTATCAGGACTGCTCAGGGAAGCCACACACGCCCCGAGGTAATCCTAACGCCGGCAAAGCCACGGCCTCAGAACGTCAGAGGCTTATCTGACCGGCGCCGTCTTGGCAGAAAGATTGTTGTCCACATCTGCGCACTCACGCTTTCCCCGACTGTCCGTGAGGGCCGCGCTTCGCCACAGTGGCGTCATTGCAAGAGGAGATCGTGTGTGACGTACGGGTTCTGTGCTTGTCAGACGGGCGGTGTGCTTACAGACTTTTCGGGATCATACAGTGATCTGCGTCTCACGACGCAAGCTCACCCACGACTGTGAAGATTGTTTGAACGAGAGGAATTTTTAACAACGTAGGCTTGCGAAGCTAAATTAGTGGGGAAATGGCTGTTCTTCCCGACCTACTCTTACGTCTCATCCAGGATTCGAACCAGCACTTTTCGGCGGTGGAGTTTCCTCGGCTCCCAGGGAGAGCGGGCGATCTCAGCTGCTGGCAGCCCCAGCCCTCCCCTTCCCCGGGAACCACTGGCCCGCTCGTGTTTATCTGCCCAGTGACGGCCTTTCCTGTCGTGTGGCGAACTCTGTGGGGACCGTGGCCACATCTGTCTTTATGAGAGCAGACCCCAAGGACCGCTCAGGGCCTGGACCCCAGTGAGCCAATAGGGCACATTGAGGTCAAAGGAATCCAAACTCTACCCGTGTGTGGTTCTGCACAAGGCAGCCCTGTGCAGAACAGAGGGGGACAGAGGGGGCCGCGCCACGCCTCCATGCCCAGGAAGGGCAACCTGGGTCCCAGGAGCGCAAGGGCAGGGGCGGCGTGAGCCGGGGGATGCTGGCGAGCCCTCGCCGTCAGATGGCTCCCAGCCAGGGGCCCTGTGATAGGCCGGTTTGCGCACGAGTTGGATGGAGAAGAGGTGTGGCCTGGGCTGCAGGGAGGGGCCTCCCTGCTGCCGGAAACAGGAATGAGCCCCAGAGAGAGCAGCCTGGCAGGGCCCTCTCCCCCTCCCCCACTGCGGTCAGCCCCCCGCCTCCGCCACCCAGCCGGTGTGGGACCCCTGCTTTGAGCACGGTCAGCAGGCTCACTTCCTATCACTACTGCTGCACCTTCCACCCTGAAATATTTGAAACTGGACACATCATAGATGCTCAGCAAACATCTGTAAAATGACAGAGTCTATGAGGGGTAAGAAGAGGGGGGTTAACGGATGCAAAACCTAAACCTTGACCAGCAAACGCATGTCCCTCTGAGGAAAGCCCGCATCTCGCGGGCTCACTCCCGCCACTGTCCCACATCTGACTACCCCTTGAGGTGCCTGAGCTGCCAGGGGCCCTCAGAGTCCGGGAGAACATTAAATAACAAAGCAATTTCCATTCAACAGGAAGTCACTAAAATGGATTTCTGCTCCCGTTCTAATATGTGAGCAAGTCCTGTAGAGATGCAGCCCAAACAAACCAGAAACGGACAGATCATTTCCCCAACGTGTTTCTCTCTTTCCAGTAGAAGCAAGGTGACGTGCTCATCGTGGTGTCACCTGCCCGCCTGCTCGTTCCGGGGCCACCCCGCCCTGCCAGGACTCGGCCAGTGCTGCTGCCGGGGCTCTCACTGGGAGGTGACGGGATCGTTCCCCCAGACCCCCATCCGGTATCGACGCACACAGAGACCCCCATCCGGTATCGACGCACACACATGTACATCCTTACAGACGCTACCGACAGACTGAGCATTATGTTTGGGGATTTCTTTCAGATTTGTTGGGTTGACAGGAACATTTTCAAGAAACACACAACAATGATGCCTCCCTGGTCCCCAGTATCCCGTTCCTTTGCTCTTTATTCACTTGTAAGTGGGTCGGCAGGAAACCTGACCACGGACAACGTGCAGCCGGAATAATGTGAATGAATAACATAGATGTTGGGTTATTGTTATCCTTGAGGAAATCTTGTGGCACCCCATTCAAAAGGGAAAAAAATACGTGGAAGTATGAAAGATATTAAGCAGATGTTAGACTGGAATTGTCAATCTTGTCTGAGCAGGTGCTAATGTGTTATAATTATCCCTTCTGGTGCTGGGTGTTTAGGATTTTGGTTCCCACCTAGTCAATCACGGCTGCCATTGTGAAGCTACTCACATCGCTGATACGCTGGGTAATAACCAGATAGGATTTAATATTTGACATTTACCGTCAATTACCTTCTTCTGACATCCATCTCCTCTACCAATATCTGTAGATTGGACCTCCTTGTGACTTTTGGATAAAATAAATAGAACTGCAGTGTTTAAAAAAAAAAGGAAATAAGAGGGGAAAAACAGCTGTGTGTCTACCTTGATTGTGCCGCAACTGGTCCCCCAGGAACAATGCCCTGGAAGCGCGACCTGACGCTGATTTTGCACACGTGCTAGAGGACTTACTCTCAGAGATTTGGCTCTTCCTCTCCCTCACTGTAGGGGAAGGCTAATCTCTGCTTTAATCCACAAATAGGGAGGCCAGAGTGCAGGTTTGAAATGGCCTCCATAAGCCAGGGGGGTCAGTTATGTGGAACTCTGCAGAGCCAGGACCAACCAAGATCCCCTCCAGCATCTTACCTTTCTGCATTTTCAAAAGCAAAATCAAGTGGAGAGCAGAAATGGCCGTGGGAATGAGGCGGGGCTCGACGTCACCGGCCTGGGCTGGAATCCACGCTCTGCCAATTTCTGGCAAACTCAGGGAATCTCCTATCCTGCCTGCACTCTGGTTTCTTTTCCTGTGAAACAGGGTTTCTGAGGGAGTAAGTGAGGTCACTCTCTCCAGGCCTGAGCACTGTGGCTGGCCCAGAGCGGGGGCACAGCTGTTAGCAGTGGTGGCCCTCCATGTGGCATTTCCGCATGGAAACGGAAGTCACTCTGAACCTGACACCTCAAGGACTTGATGATGATAGGTCTGTGGGCATTGGGCTCTCCCATTGGCTGCGGCAGCTCCCAGGTGAGGTCCTCACCCTCGAGTACAGATCTTAGGACACCAGGTGAGCCAGGACCCTCCAGTGGTGATGGGTGAGGGGAGCAGACCCCAGAGGGCGGGTACTTCCCACATGGACCTTTGTCAGCAGGATTTCGAGGCTGCAGGAGAGGCCCAGACTGTGGAGCTGCCCCAGGAACTTGAGTTGGTGCTGAATATCACAACTCCATTTAGAATCACGTTCCCCCGATCAGTGCCATGGAGGACACCAAGAAGGGTCCTCAGTAGTGAGGCTGGGAGTCCCTTTCCCTTGGTGTTACGGCGGCAAGGGTGCCGCATCCCATAGCCCCAGGGCACACCCGCCGCACGGAGATAGTGGGAGGTGCCCGGGAAGTCCCAGTCCCAGGAAGTATGCAGAGAAATAGAGAAGTCTTCCTTGGTGGGTGTTCTTATCTACAACCCAGCCAGAGACCCCAGGAAGTTTCTCTAAAAGATGTCATCCGGGAGACTGCACACATTACTTTATCCTGAAGACACACACACACACGCACACGCACACGCACCACAAGCATGCACGTAAGCTCTAGCCAGTTGAATTTCCGGGCTATAATGCATGGCTTACAGACCAAAATTCCACACTGTTGCCGCTCATCATCACCGTGTTTTCCACCTGTCAGCTCGAGGGAGAGTTCAGCACTTCTGTGGAAGTTGGGAGGGACTTCGTCCCTCTGGGGTGGGCTGTACCTGATGCTGGTTTGGTCTTGAGGTGAGGGGCACCCTTAGTCCTTCCATTGTCATCCCACTAACTTCTCTTGATTTTCTGTTGCCCTGAAGACCTGCACATCTCCACGGGTTGGAACCCTTGCCTGGAGATAAGCCAACATCTGAGCGTGTTGTTTTCTAAGGATGTACTTATGGGTCACTTCCAAGGATTGTGCAACTTGCCGACATTTTCATTGTGGATGTTGGTAGGTCAGAATGGGGGGTGGGTGACAGAGGTTTTCTTTTTAGAAATAGTGTAACAGAAAATAAATAGAAATCACCATTCTGTAAGTCGCTCTCTGTCCATTAGAGAAATGTGCCGGCGGCGTCCGTGTTTCTCAGACACGCTGGCAAGAAGCCCGCTGGTGAGACGCACCACACCAGCAACGACACCAAACTGTCTCAAAAACAGTGTTTTTCCAAGTTATTAAATGCTCCTGATTCCCTGCAGATGAAAGGGGCTTGTTTCAAGGGACTCCTGCTTCAAGTTTAAATTGGAAAGGAGGCGCGTGCCTCTGACAGCCAAGTAGTATTAGGACTTCAAAGCAAAGCAAACGAAGCTGGACCTAGTCATTTTGCAATAAAATGGGAAGTCGAGTAATAGTGCCCTTTTAAGCCACTTGGGACTTTTATGACTTCAAATAAAAAGCCATCAGCACAGACAGATAAACAATGTAAGCCGCTGTTTGCCTGGGGCGAGGCCCTCGGGACTCACGGCGGGCAAGGACAATACCACGCCACACACTGGTAATCTCTCCCAGGTCGACAGCTTCTGGACTTCATACCCTCCCAGCAGCCCACGCCTACGTCAACCACCTCGTGGATGCTGGCTACTCCAAAACCCGTGCCTTTTTTCAATTTAACAGCATAAACAAATAACAGGAGGAAACACAGAATGTGAGAAAGTCGCTTGTTTTTCTGAGTTGAGCGAGAAAAAAGTATCGCTTGTCTTGGTTTTTGCTTTAGTTACCGAGCGGCCTCCCCCACGGTGGGGTTAGCCTGGTGGTTCTGCTCCCTTCCCAAGCGCACTGTCTGACCTCGTGGGAAGCGAGGAACGACGCCGGCCCCCGGGGATTTCCTCCCAACGCAAGCGGGACCCTGCCCCAGACACACTGCTCATCACAGAAACAAAAATGTTCCGAGTCAAGAACATGGGAGTGGTCGGACCTCGGCGGGGCCCGTGCCCAGAACCCACCACCTCCGCTTGTCCTCGGGGGTGTCTGCTCCAGGAGACGCCAGTGTCAGGGACGGGGTGGCAGCTAGCACCTCCACAGTCTGGGAGCTCGGCTCTTCCAACACGTCCCTGCTCCCCCTGGCTCACACCTTCCCCGAGGCCATCGCAGAAAAAGCGCCAATCCAAATCGGCCTCGGCGGCGGGGCCGGGGTGTGGGTGCAAACGGAAACCTGCTGGCAGCTTCTGTCTCGGGAGCAGGGGCGCCCCTCGTCGGCAGCCAGTCCACGCTCCCTCTTCCAGTTGGCACGGGCGTGCCGGGCACACGGCACACTTCTCTTAGCGCGCGGCTCCTCTGTCTCCTGTTCCTGCCTGGGACGCTGTTGTGCAGGGGCAGCCAGAGCGGAATCTGCCAGATCGTCCTGGCAGAGGGGCCGATAGCTGACGACTTTAACCTCCCTGTGCGTGGAGAGCTGGAGCGGAGCAGCGGGGCTGCCCAGAAGGCTCCGTGAATCCTTCCCCGCTTTCCCGGGAGGCGGAGGGACGTCAGAACAGACCGTCCCCGGCGCCGTTGTCGAAGCGTGGGAGCCGGCGGGAGCACGCCGTTTCCAAACCGGACCACGTTGCTCAAGTCGAAGGAGTAGGATCCGGGCTCGCCGTTCCCGTCCACATAATCGACAGCCAAGTCGAAGGAAATGCACCAGCAGCTATTAGGATTAAGCCGGCAAGGCTATTGTCCCTTTAAATTGAAAAAAAAAAAAAAAAGAAAAGAAAAAAGAAAGAAAGAAAGAAAAATATTCTACGAGTTCTACAGGAAAAAAATGTCATATTTGTATAGACCCAAATCCCCTCTGTTTAAACAGGGTGATTAGTATCAGCTCCTGTAGGAAATTAAATTCAGGGAAGAACAGCAATATGCAGATATGCAGATTTCTGGGCAGAATGGCCATCTCTGGGTAGGGAGCCGGCTGATTAATCTGCGTCCTCAGAATACAAAATGAAACACTGAGCTCTCCTGGGCGAGCGCGAGAAATGACTTTTCCCTCCCGCATGACGGAGAAAAAAGGACCCGACACAAACATGAGAGAAGGGTCGTGTGCCCCATGCCGGGCGAGGCTCCCAGTTAAAACTTCGGGTCACGTTCGCAACAGCTAACTGCGTCCCGTAGGGCTGCTGGGCTGCTGCTGGCAAAGTTCTCCCTCGGTCGTTTCTGAGGACATGGAGGAACCCCTACCCAGGGTCCCCGTTGATGCCTCCCAGCGCTCCTTCCCCATCCCTCCCCCGGGGCGCGCACTGGAGGTGGGGGGAACCCGCTCTGGGAGGGGCACTCTTGCCTGCCGCATCCACAGACACCGACCACACACGTGCCGCCCGCCCCCGGCTCACGTGCGACCCCACCCACCTCCCCACGCCGAGTTCTCTTTCCGAAAGGCCGGAGGCAACAGGCTGATTTTTTAATTTAAAGTGTAACACCAGAAACTTAATTTGCAAATGTAAATTCTTCCCCTCATAATCCAACCCTCTCGCATCATTTCAAAATGTCAGTGTGGTCACAGCATTTGGGAATGAGCATGAGGTTTCTGATCATTGAATAATAATGCTATTTATTTTTTTGAAAAAAAATATTTACAGCAAGATGCAAAATGTCATTTTCAGTGGGATTTTTTTTGTCGTTACTGGAAACTCAAGCCTGTTATTCTGAACCATTCAGGGTCTCTCCAATAATTGTATAGAAGTAGGCATTATGCTATATTATTAAAGCTGTAATTTCCTGCTGAATCTGTCTGGATGTTTCTTTTTATCACTTGGCAATTTCTATCTAGTTATAGCATAATTAAGTTTCCTGACCCCTGCTCGCTCTCTTAACAGGACGCTTAGAAATATACTAGAGCTGAAGATCTTCAGGCTGATGTCCTCTCTCCCCACACAGTAATGGAATAAAATTATTAATCCAGTAATTGTACAGAACACATTACTTTGCATTGAATGTTCCTGGTTCTCATTTTCTGTCGGTGACAATCAGCCTGAGGGTACAAATCATTTCGGCAGGAGCACGGCCCTTGAAGAAAGCCTCTCATTCTCGCTCCTGGAACTACACCTAGGCGGCTGGGATAATTCCGGGGCTAAGGCGGCGTGAGGCTCCAGCCAGCAAAACAAAGCTAATAAAATGGACTAAGGAACACGGTTTTCCTGCCTGCAGCTCCTGCGCCGAAATGAGCACCACCTGCGGGATGGCAAAGCCCCCAGGGCCGTGCTCACCAACCCCCAGGCCATCGCAGCCCAGAGGGAGTGCCTGTTGCCCCTGGGCAGTTACAAGACACCTGGAGCTCCGTCTGCAACTCTGTGCGCCAGAGACTAGCGGCTGTTCTGGGTCCCATCCTGCAGGACCGGCTGGGAGGGCGGCCCCAGGACGGCAGGCGGGGCTCAGCTCCCACGGAAAGTGCCCAACAAGCCGGCCGAGGCCACGGCCCATCCCCTCCCTGTGCCCGCCAGATGGCCTTTCATCGGGGAAGAGAGATGCCGTCCAATGCAGCACAGATCAACGAAGCAGGTCTAGAGGGAACACACCTTGGCATAATAAAGGCCACACTCGAAAACCCCGTAGCCAACACCATCCTCAGTGGGGAGAAATAGAGCGCTCTCCCCGTAAGGTCAGGGACAAGACAGGGATGTCCACTCTCACCGCTTCTACCCAACTCAGAACTGGAAGTCCCCGCCTCCACAATCAGACAACAGAAGAAACAACAGGATCCGAATCGGTAAGGAAGAAGCAGAACCCTCACTGTCTGCAGATGACACGGTATCACACACTGAAAACCCCAGAGACGCCACCAAAACACTACAGACCTGATCAATGAGCTCAGTAAAGTCGCAGGATGCAAAATCAATGTTCACAAATCTGCTGCGTTTCTACACACTAATAATGAAGCAGCAGAGAGAGAGAGAGATTCAGAGAGCAACCCCATCTATAATTGCACCAGAAATAGTAAAATACCTAGGAATAAACTTCAGCAGAGAGGGGGACGACCTGTGCTCCAAAAACTGTAAACACAGGCGAAGGAAAGTAGAGATGACAGCAAGAACAGGAAGTCATTCCATGCTCGGGGGCCAGGAGAACAGATGTCACTGGCGCGTCTAAGTGACTACAGCAACGTGCACAGCCACTGCTCCCTCCCAAAACACCAACAGTGATTTCCACAGAACTAGAATAAACAATCCTAAAGTTTTATGGAACCACAGAAGACCCCAAGTCGCCAAAGCAACCCCGAAGAGGAAGAACAAACCGGAGGCATCGCAGCTCCAGACTTCCAGCTCTATGACAAGCTGTGGTCTTCCAAACAGTGCGGTCCTGGCACCAAAATAGACACGTAGGTCAATGGAGCAGAAAACCCAGAAATAAAGCCACAGTAACAAGGTCAGTTAATCATCAACAAAGGAGGCAAGAATGTACAATGGGAAAAAGACAGTCTCTTCAACCAATGTTGTTGGAAAACCAAGACAGCTACACGCAGAAGAATGAAACTGAACCATTTTCTCAGACCAGACACAAAAAAGAAACCCGAACTCAGAATGGGTTAAAGACGTGAGTGAGACCCGAAACCACAAGTCCCAGAGGAGGGCTGAGGCAGTAACCTCTCTGACGCTGGCCGTAGCAACGGCTTTCTAGGTGTGTTTCCTGAAGCAAAGGGAAGAATAAGCTATTGGAACGTCATCAAAACAAAGAGTTTCCACACAGTGTAGGAAACCACCAAAAAACTAAATGACAACCTATGGAATGGGAGAGGATATTTGCAAATGACGTAGCCAATAAAGGGCTAGCATCCAAAATCTATAAAGAACTGATACAACATGGTCCGACTTTCACTCTTAATAAATGATCTGAATGAGTAACAAGAGAAAAAAAAAAAAGAACTGATACAACACATCCCCCAAATAAGTAACCCAATTAAAAGTGGGCAGACGTCATGGCAGATACTTCTCTAAAGGAGGCATACACGTGGCCAACAGGCACAGCGAAAGATGCTCAGTGCCACTCATCATCAGGGAAATGCACATCCACGGGGAGGTGTCACCTCACACCTGTCAGCACGGCGAGAATCAACAGCACAAGAGACAACAGGTGCGCGCGAGGACGCGGGACAGGGGAGCCTCGTGCACCGTGAGAGGGAACGCAAGCTGCGGCAGTTGCTGTGGGAAAGAGCATGCAGGGTCCTCAGAAAGTCGGACTAGAGCTGCCCGACCCAGCGACTGGTCTCTGTACACAATGGCGTATTATTACTCAGGCATCAGAACTCGAAATCTTGCCGTTACAACAGCACGATGGAGCCAGAGCGTATCGCGGTAGCGAACCAGCAGAGAGAGACAAACACGGCCTCACTCGTGTGGGATATAAGACACAGAACAGACGAGCCAGGGGCAAAGAAGAAAGAGACGACCAGACCCTCCACTACGGAGAACACACGCCGGTCGCCGGAGGGGAGGTGGGCGGGGGTGGTGCAGGGATGGGGACCGAGGTGGCCCCTGTCTTCACGAGCCCCGGGACTGCGGAACGGCTGAGTCGCCGCACTGTACGCTTGAAGCTGCCACACGGCAGGTTAAGAAACGGGGATAAATAAATCAACAACAAAGTCTGCGAGGTATCTGAGATTAAACAGAAAGGAAAAAAGAAGGAACCACGGGGGCGTGATTCTGGGGGGTCACTGCCCTGAGCCTCGACCCGCTGCAGTGAACTCCCGGGCGGCGAGCGGGGCAGGAAGCGGACCTGCTCCGAGGTCGGGGAGAACCTCGTGCCAGCCTGACGCCAGGGAGGACAGACGGCCGCCCCCGCCCCCATCTTCGTGGAGACACTGCGGATCCTATGCTGAAGCGACACAGAGCAGCCATCTCTGACCGCGGATGTTTGCGGTCAGGGTGTGTGTCACCGCAAGAGGAAAACCAAACGTGCGCTCGTGAGAACAGCCTCGCGTCCCACTCCACGCGGATGTCACAGACGAGCTTCGTTTCCAACACCTCCAGGTGTCCTCGGGCCTCCCTGCGTCCCCGGCCCTGCCTCCCGGTCCCTGCTGAGGGAAATCTTCAAGGCCAGAGCACGGGGCTCCCCAAAGCTCTTCTGGGACCGACCGACGGGTTTATGAGCTGCGCCTGGGAACATCCTTTCACACTGAGGAGAAGGGGCGCGTGGCCTGTTCATCCTGCAGATAAACGCTAGTGATCAACGGGTAAATACGCTGTGTCAGAGCTCACGGGGCCAACCTCAGTTTACGTCGGAAACGGCAGCTGTTCCAGTGTGCTGTGTGCGCGCTACAGACCTCCCCCGACTCGTTTCGCCGCATCACCCAGTGTGGACAGGGAGCCCCAGACATCCCTGTGAAGGCCTCACAGCACGCGGGACCACAGTGCCGGCGTGCCTACATGCGGACGGTATCGGCTGAAATCAATGCTTCTCAACGGGAGGCAGTTTTGCCCCCAGGAGACAGCGGGCAACGTCTGGGGACACTCTGGGCCGTCACTCTGGAGGCGGGGGTGCTCCCAGCAGGGAGGCAGGCCAACATCCCACGGTGCACGGCGCACCCCCCACCCCGCCCCGAGGAAGAAGTCTTTGTTGCAAAGGCCGGTAGTGCTGAGCTTGAGAAACCGCGGCCCGAGCGGACAGACAGCCGCGGGAGGAAACCAGTCGGCCTGAGAGCCTTGTGCGCACGTCAAGACCAGACACGGAAAAGCACTCAACTTTTCATCCTCCTCATTCCTCAGCTTCTGAAATTTAAACACAAAAAGGGCAAAGTTGAAAATCTCTTTTCAGCTCTATTTTTCTTTCCACCTGGAAAATAAACGGTCAAGGGAGGGGGAGGGAACGGAGAGGTTTCTCTTTCCTTATTCCCTGACTTCACTACAAAAGTGAAAAAAAGACCAGAAAACAAGTGGCTGCCCATTGAGGGGCGGGCCTCGGGGCTTAGGTCGTGCATCCGGCAGCCGCCGGCAGGGCCGTGCGGCACAGCCCTGTCGGGGGCGGTGGGACGCGCGGGTGTCGGGAGACAGTGGGGGGCGTTCGCGGGCTCAGAAACGGCGGGAGTCGGCACGTGAGTGTGCGGAGGAGCCTGGACCACCTCAGGTTTTCACTTTCCTTCTGTCGGAGCCAGACATTTCTATTGAAATTTCCTCCAGGTTTCAAACCCCGCAGCCTCTAGACCCAACGAAATGGCAGTTAGTGACGCAGGTGGCCACGCTGCCCGTGCCATCTCCTAATTTCTGGAAGCAAGTCCATCGAGCCCCGCGTTTGTCTCACCGTCGCCTCTGTGAGGAGTCGCCCGTGGGAACTCTCTGGCCGACTTGCGCAGCCTTTTATCTCCGAATGCAACAGGGAGCGGCGCGCTCCGGGGTCCCCGCGCCACCTCCAGGTCCTGCAGTAAACGCGCGTCCGGGGGAGAAGGTCTGGCGGCAGCCCCGTCCCTTCAAGTCCCATTGTTTCATTGATAAAAATGATCTGGGAAGCAGGAGAATATATTAACCGTTTCCTTTGGTTTTCCATGGAGAAGGCTGAAGACATTTCTAAAATAGATCTATTTTCTTTTCATTCTACAGAATAATGCATGAATGATTATAACATATGCTCTATCTCCCATTTTTTTCTCAGCCCGTGGAAAAGTGCCTGACGCCGTAATCACAACTTGTTAGGTTTTCAATCTGATGCTGTCCCATTTTATCATGGTAGTTAAACGTCCATTCTTGTTCGGTGTGATAAATGTTATGGCCATTTAACAGTAACGAAAAAGAGAGACATGTTAAACCAAATATTGCTTCAGATTGTGTCTTTTATTCTCCTTTATCATCATATCTTAATTTATAGTATAATCATCATTATCACAACTGTCAGCCTCATTTAACCTCGCCCGATCTCCCGTGATTCTTTGCTGTCAGCTCTGATTGCCTACCTTCTGCTGACTGCCTGATAATGGCTGACAGATTAGCCCTCCCCAAGAGGAAGACAATGATATATAGAACAGCGTGGCTCGCGCTATATATTAATGAGGGGCTGGCAAGGCTTTGATAAGGCTGCGGAATAATCCGTCAGTGCGAGAAGGAGCTTGTAAAAGCGGGAGGAACATTTCGTGGGAGAAGCACCTGGGAAGGAAGTAATGACCCAGCCGCGAACTGCCTGTCAGCTGCCTTCCCTCCGTTGTAATGAGCATCAGATACCGGCGTGCGGGTAACCTGAGAAGTTTATCAGCCCCCGATCCAGTCCCGCTCTCTCCACCGCGCGCCCACCTCCCCGTCTCTTACAACATAGTTAGCAGGGCGGCAATTAATAGCTCATTTTCCTTGGCATTAGGAACTGTTTATCTTCTGAACTGGCTCTTATCAGGGCTGTTGCGGGTGAAAGGCGAGAGTCATTGGCGCTTTTTGTGTCTGGTTGTCGCACTTACTCAGCAAGGCCCGCTTTGCCACGCGACGCGGCGCTTCGGATGGCTACTTGAGTCTGAATGCGCCGTTATTACAGGTATTATGTGAAATTGCTTGTGTTATGTGAAGGGGATTACGGGGCTGTGGATCGATAAGTTAGTGGCGTCGGGAGCGATTACAGGGCTCCGTCAATTTTCCCCATTCGGCTGTCGGTGTTGGCTTACACCACACCACCCCTTTCATTCACATCAAATCACTCATTTCATTGGTAAATTCTATAGATCTCAATTTACTTTAAGTAGCTGATTTGTGTAAAATAAACTGACTTCCTCTTTTGTGTGTGCAACAGGCCTAACCCTATAGAGGAATACCACGTTGTAAACACAACCAAGTTCTTTGTCCCTGGCCAAGCGTCGCGTGGGACGCCGGGGCTGCCGCGACACACGGTAGCGGTGGTCGGAACACCTCGCCGCCCCAGGCTTTGTCTGGGCCACATCTCGCCTCCTCATCTGTCTCCGCCCCTCAGTGTGGGGAGGCCCCTGGGACCTGCCCAGCCTCCCCGGGGGCAGGAGGACGGACTCGATAAGCAGGTGCACCTGCCCGCCATCCCCCGGCTTCCCATCCCCGTTAGTTCCGTCCCCACCCTGGTGGGGGGGGGGGCGGCTGTGCTGCTGGGCCGCAGCAGACCCTGCCCTCGAATGTGTGGGCCACAAGCCCAGCCCCGAGCCTTCGCCTCAACCTGCCCACAGGCTTGCGCTCCGCACGAGCGTCCCCAGCTTCACTCTCTTCCTGCTCTCGTAGGTGCACACGCGCAGGCACGTGCCCGACGATGCTGTCGGAACATGCGAAGAAGAGCCCAGAGCAACTGGCGAAGGGAACCGTCAAAGAGACGCGAGAAATGCTTTAGGACCAAAGTCCCGATTTTCTACACCAGTGGGAATTTTCTAGAAGGATCAGACCTTGTAGGATGCGGGCAGATTCCATTCCACCTTTCCACAATCTCCATGTGCCTGGGATCACGTTCCCTTTGGGAATTGTCTTTTGAACCTTAACTTGACACTCTCATCAGTGTTTCCTAGTACGTCTGCCCTAAGAGTGGCCCTTGGAAAACTGTGTACTTTTCCACAGATAAATAAAACTTACATACACAAAGTATTTACAGAATCATCAAAAGCAGTCCCCGCAGAAAGCCTCCCCCAACAATTGTCTATGGCTCCAACAGACAAATGAATAAACCACTAGATTCACCAACCTATTAATGTGCACAATTTCTGGTACTGAAACGACTCAAATAATAGACCGGAGAGGAGGGAAGATGTGTTTATTGTCTGTCCTGGCATAAAATGTCCTTTGCATAAAAATATACAGATTAATCCTGCACATCTGCGGCTTTCACATTCACTCACTCACTTCTGTATATTTCTGATATATTTTGCACAAGTTATAAAGCCAGGAGGAAATACAGGATTCTATTTAAAATGTGATGAATAAAAAAAGTCCCTAAACTGTGTCTGTATTTTCGAAACAGCCCTATTGTCCCAGAGAGCATAATATTATTTAATATGGAGCTGAAATGGAGTATCTTCAAAACCTGCCGTTTCTTGGCCCAGGGCATGTCAGCCTTCCTGCAAGGCGCCAGGTTCGCGACGTTAGGCACGTGTCCGTGACACGAGGCGAGTTGGATGAGGTAGTGGGATGTTCTACTCGTCATCTGGGTTAACGTGGCGGCGAAATGGCAGCGGGGACGGGACGGCAGAGTGGGCGGCAGCGGCCAGGGGACTGGCCCCACGCTCCGGGGTGCGCTCCCCGGAGGGTGGTCGGGTCCCACGGGGCTGCAGGCTTGCGGCTCCCCTCCCGCTCTCGGCCCCCAGCCGGCCCGCCCGCCTGCCGTCTCCTTGCCAGGCCCTGGCTGCGGGCACCGCACTGCTCAGAAACACCATCCCAACCCCCTCAGGGAACAAAATCCAGGAACACGTGACGGGCTCCGATGCGTGCCGAGGACAGACTCGTGTTCTCAAATCGCACACGTTTTCATTTAGACACACAAGTCCGCTGGTATCAATGACCAACTTCGCAGGATATCTTGAGCGGGGCAGCCCGCCAGACACTGGGAGTGGGACGGGCTTGGAGTGGGGGACATCCGTGGGTGCGTAAGACACGACCCTTGCTCTCGAGGAGTTAATGGTCTCCCCAGAAAGACGAGCTAGAAACGTGCGTGTGAAAATGTGATCACAGTGCACTTGACGGGTGTCCCCGCACCAGCGGACGGAAGGTCCGGCAGGACCGCGGAGCGTCACCCGTCAGATCAGCCTCGCGTGAGAACGACTGTGACTCGGGTAGAAAAAGCTCCCTCGTAGCTGGGTTAACCGAGGGAGGGATCACAGAGTACGGGACACTTGAACAGAACTTGGCGCACGAGGATAACCACGACGCCCCAGGCTTCCCTGAGCAGACACGGGGCCGTGCACGAGCTCGTCAGGGAAAGTCCAGTTTGATGGAAAAGGAGCCTGAGCCTGGCCTGACGTGCACATATGAGAAGCTGATGCCCAGAAAACCCCAGTTTCAGAGGAGCGATGACTCACTTGTACATAGCCTATCCTCTGCAAACCCCTAGAGTTCTGTCTGACATCACACAAAGGATGTACATACTGCGTCATCGTTCCCAAACAATAACAAAAATTCAATTAAGGACTCACAGGCATCTCTGAAGCAGCGACCAGATTCACTCAGGGAAACAATGCCGTCTGACAAAGTTCCAGAAAATACTCCTGTACTAACAGCGCAGCAGCATTCACTCACGATCTTCATCACATGCCGAACAAAAGGGATATCCAGAAGGCCGGTGTCGGGTAGAACAGGACGTGAAACGTGTAGACTGAGCCGTGCGCCCAAAGCTCCAGTTCCCCGCTGGTCTGTACTCCATGCAACACAGACAGCATGAGGGGGTCACCGCAACAGAACTACAGAAATATCACAACTTAACGAGGAGCTGAAAAAGGGCAGCCCTCACCGCTTATGGGATTCTCCTATTTTGACTGGCCAGAGAGAACTGGAAGCGAAAAGGAATATATAACGTGCCTAATTTCCCTGGGTCCGTTTCTGCTCTATTATTACGAGTGCTGTGTTCCTTGAGGAGGGAACTGCCCCACGCCCGTCTCTCCCTTCAAGATGCATCGAGAAGGCAGCTTGGTTACCAGACAACATCTGAAAAGGGCCATGCCCACAACGCTCGTGCTTTGGATCGTGGAATTCTTCTCCGCACCGGAAATAGGACCCGGCGCGTTGCCAGCGGCAAGCCAACAAATACGTCTGGAAGAACGGAAAGAGTGAACCAAGAATGGACGACGGTATCTAGAAGATACGTGACAACGTGACCTGGCGGGGGAGGGGCTTTACTCACCTCCTTAGGCTCATGTTTTTCCCAAACCAAAGCTAATTTCAGGACTGCTAGTAGACTGTTAATGGTATACCTTTGGGCTCTGAATTCTCCTTAAATATGAGCTTCATTTTGATTACTAAGCTTTTATCCCTTTGCCACGTAATTTTCATCCAGAGAGGAATCAGTACGATTTCGGTGAAACTACGACAGGACCATTAAAAAGGGGAAGACCTTTCTGCAGAGTGTCGGGCCATCTTGCCTGCTGTAGACCCCACTGCGAGCCCCGGTGAGAATCCCCGACCGGGGGTGACGGTGGGTTGGGCGACTCACACGTGGCGCCGAGCGTCCCTCCTGCCGCTGCCGTGCTCAGTGCCGGAGCCGAGTCGGCGGAAGACCCTGCGTCCGGGCGGGCGCTCGTTCAGGTCCAACGCCTCCCTCGGTCCACGCGGAGGATGGCATCGCACGTGACCTCTTCCAGGCGCTGAAGGGGGGCAGGGACAGGGGAAACGCCACCTGCATTCGGTTTAAACTAACTTTGCATCCTGATTGGACTAGCTCGGCACACAGGACAGCCGTCAGAAGCGGGCTGACGGAGAGGGGCTTTCCCTTCTCCACGCTGCTTCATGCTAACCCGTCCTCCTCGTTATCAGCTTGTTTGCTACTTTGAAAAACGAGTGTTTCAGCTGTAAGTCTGCTGCCAGGACCTCCTCCCTCGTAGGGGACAGGGTGGGGGAGAGTGATAACGGGATCTGGGGGCGACACAATTAACAGTTCACATGGAGACCCCTGTGGTGGGTGGCGCTCCACGGGGGGCAAGGGCCGCTCCTTCCAGAAGCGGCTCGTTGGGGCCGTTCAGGCTGCTGCCCTCCGAGGGAGAATGCCTTCTCCTAGCGAGGAGGGGAGCTTGCCCCAGAAAGGGAGACAAACATAAACATGGGGAGTAGTCAGCTGTCACGAGGTGAACACACGGTCCTGTTCGGAGGAAGAGAGAAAAGAAGAAAAAAGCAAAAGCAAGAAAGGAAGGGGCCCATCTAGCTTGCACGTAATCCAGGACCCCTGTTGTCATTCTGCATTCCAGATGGTTCCCTGCTCTGGAAGGCAGCTGACAACACAGGTTCTCCTTGCTATGTTATCGTGGGATCTAGTAACAGCACAGAGGGAACGTTAGTGATTTTTGCTCTTATTTCCTAGAACAAAACCGAATGCACAAGGGGGCGTCTACACGTGGATTCGCATCGTGAGATGAGCCCATGTGCTCGGGGACCCCACGCGGCCGCCCTGGGCACCCAGCACCCCGAGTTCTCCAAGGACCACTGCTGTCCGCCTGCACCCCAGGGGCCCGGCAGCGGGGGCTAAGGCATCCACGCCTCCCCCGGGGCGGGCTCCGGGTCTGGGGAAGAGAGGAGGGAGGGGGCCCGCGGCGCGAGGGCTTGCACATTCCTGCAGCCAAGGTGGGCTCCCAGGCGGCAGGCCACCTCCCTGATGAGAATGTTCAGGCTGAACAGGCAGGGCTCCCTCCCCAGCCCAGCCGGCTCCTCCTCCGAGGTGTCCGCATACCTCCTGCCTTTTGTCTCAAGCGGAGGGTTTAATAGCTAAAGTAACTGAAAAGGACTAACAACAGCGAGAGGCTCCGGTTTCCAGAGTAACCGGAAAAACAGACCCCAGTCTCCATGGCAAAGAGAAAAGCTATTTGCCGCAGCCTTTTCAGACCTCGAGGGGACACTGACAGCTTTCCTATAATCACTCCCGATTATTTGTAGCAACTAACTATATTATAATGTTAACTAGAGGAGGTCTTTGAAAATATGTGGGCTCACAAAAAGGAAGAAAACACGCACTGGGTTTTCCTCTACTTTAGCTATGAATACATTACCAATTTAAGATTTATAAAACCGTCTGCTCTAATCACTCGAGCCCGGGAGGGTAATGGCCATCTCTGAGCACGCTTTCATTCTCGGAGGGCACCTCCGTCCACTGAGAAGTCTACACCAGCCGAGGTGGCCCCAGTGCGTGCATCGCTGGCGGAGGGCAGCAGGGAAGGGACACGCGGCGTTTATCCATTTTATTTCCTCTGCTGTCGCTCGACTATCCTTCATGTGCACTCGGCGACGGCTGCTGCATTCAGCGTCGGCGAGACGTGCCCAACTCATGTTACACGTCCATGCGCGCGTGTGTGTGTCCGCGATCGGCGAGGCTGCAGGACCTACGAGCCCATGCCCAAAACTGCCCGCGTACATTGCACGTGTGGCCGCGGCCAGAGCTGGCCGACCAGTGTTTCGCTTCTCAGGGCCCCGAGGGGCAGCCTGCCTGGCCAGCCTGCACCCGCTCCCCCCCAGTCCTCACAGGAGCACAGGACCTCCACGTCTGTCTCCGTCCTGTGTTTTAAAGCCAAAATCCACCTCAAGGGCCGACTTGATGCTTAAGCCTGTGATGTGTCCGACTACCAGTGTCACAGCACCGAGTGCACGCACGTCCCCTTCCCGCTGACAGCCCGGCACAGTCTCCCAGAAACCCCGTCCAGCCTCTCGCCCTCTCCTTTCTCTCGCTCGTCCACACACGCGCGCAGAAGCACACGCGCACGCAGCGACCAGGAGCGTGTGCCTTACTTGGCACAAACATCCTCCGCATGTCTGGAGAGATCCCTATCAAAATGTGAAGGAAACTCCACTAGTAGAAAAAGAACAATTTTGTTTTCAGTTGTGGGGACAAATGTGAATATCTTCAAGGGCTATAACCAGGAAAAAACTACACTTAAAGTCCAAATAAAAATCACTTAATTTTTATTCCATATCTAAGAGCTCCCAGTGAAAGTTCCCAAATTATCTCTATTAGAAGAAGTTTGGAGAATAAAATTCAGGAAATAAATACGTCATGTTACTTAGAAATTGCCTCGTTTTAAAATGGCACAAGTCAAAAAATAAAACAAATCTTGCCCAATAATTTAGGTGTTTACAGAATTAGAGATTAATCCAGGTCTGCGTTTAGTTTTTTCAATCATTTATCAGAAACAAATCTACAAACATTTTGTGTTAAAATTCAGTGTGCGGATATGCAAATCCCCACTTAGCTGCTCTTTTTCCTCTCCAGAAAGTACCCCGCATGACTAAGGCAGAAAAGGTGCTTTCAAGTAGGCAGGCCGCCTCGGAGCCTTGTCTACGCATCACATTCAGACTCAGAGCCCCGGGCCCAGGAGGAATCAGCACAACGGGTAAGAATGCCCTCTCTGTCAGATTTTGTTTCTTCCCCAAGTCTATTTGAAAAAAATCCAACGTTCTTTGGAGCAAGGTCCACAAAGTTGAGTGGAGCATTGAGGTTCCTGGGGAGGGTCCCCTGGAAGGGGAGCCGAGGGCAGCCGGGGGCCGCGGGGATTCTGGATGTGCGTTCCGTGCGGGAAGCGGGAGGAAGCGGCAAACGCTGTGGGCCCTCCACCAGGCTCACAAGGCAAAACTCCCCAAGTACAAAGCGATTGTCTTGAATCCCAATGATGTCACATCCCCTCTCTCCCCAAAGCCTCTATTTATCAGAAAGATCTCTGCCGTACGCCCCCCTCCTGTTACACGCTGGGTTTTATAAATTGCTTAAAGATAAAAGCTTACCCTGCCATAAAAAGGAGGAAGATATAATATTGAATTTGCACTAAAATGAAAAGTTTCCTGGTGCCCCTCATATATTTAAAATTGCTGTTTTCTAGCAATGAATATAATTCACTGTCTTTCCTGAAGGATAATCCCGTAAGGGTTTGACCAAACAAAAATGCTCTAATGACTGCAAATGGCTCAAATATTCTGTCCGGTGAGTTAAGTGATAAAAGTTTCTATGTTAAAAGAAATAATAAGTGGAATTTCACACATATTATAGTAATTGTGAAGCATCCAATTTACATAGAAATAATGTGGGAGAATTCTGACCATGGTGTTTTAAGTAGACGATCACGTGCATTGCGGATACATTTAGAAGCTGCAAGTGCCAGGTATGTTTCTTGTAGCATAATGAGCCCGTAATGGAGCCTTTAAAAGCTTAAAATGTATAGTTAGATTAACCTTTATGTTTTAAGGGTTTTTTTTTCCCCCTCAAAAAAAAAAAAAAAAAAAAAAAGGCCAGAACTGAGGAACAGGGGATCATTAAAATCCAATTAAAGCAAAGCCCCCTTTCTTTTCTCCAGCCAGTGTTTTCTGGGAGGCCCTGCTTCCGCTTCCTGTCCTTGTTTTCACTACTTCAGATTTTTGGTAAAATCTGGTTATTTTTCTCGTCCTTGTTTAAAAATCCAAGAATTTGATGTGTTCTTGGACAAAATACAGTGATGATTCTAGAAGGAAATATGTCTTAGGAGTGAATGCAGGGCTCCCTCCCTGGAAAAGCAGGTGACTCAAAAAAAAATTTGTTAGATCTAAAGCAAAGTGACGGGGCTCACTCCTCCTTAGAAGAGGTCATTGGAAATGCTCTGCTTGCTTTTTCCTTTCCCAAATTAGCCTGTTGCGGACTTCATCTTTTATTCCAGCAAGAGGGCCCCTCTGCTTCGCCTTCCCGGAGCACAGGATTGGGCAGAAAAAACAGTTGTTATAGAGAACGAGCAAATAAGCCCAGACCGCTGTTTGCATTCATTTGGAAGTGACTCAAGGGAAGCGGGCGAGCGAGGTTTCGGTATCCTCACGAGTTAGGTGCTCTCTGTGTAAACTTCTCATCACAATCCCCCTTCCTTTCCAAGACTCAGGATGCTTCCGGCCCTTTGCTGCTCCTGTCACCATCTACCAGGACTTGTCGACTGTGGCCCTGCTGCTACTCCCGACCGGACAACACGCAGCTGGGGCTGGGCGCTGTCCCGTGGCTGTCCACGCCTGCGCGGCCTCTCCAGCCCCACCCACTGGAGGCCAGGACTGTCCTCCTACCCCCAGCAAGGAGGGACAGTGAAAGCTTGACCTGCTTACTGCCACCTTTCTCCTGAATGAGACCCCCCACATGGGAGCCACTGAGCACCGCCGTGGGAGGTCGTAAAGCTCGCCAGCCCCTTTCCCCCCACTCGGGTCTAACTATGGCTAATTCAGGCCTATTGCATAAACACGCAAAATCGCCTAGTTTCTAATGATCCTCTCTCTCTCTTTCTTTTTTTTAAACAAGATGAATTTTCAGACATAAAAAAATAAGAAAATAGAAACGGTTAATACATGAAATTCTGATCCTTCTGAAGGCTCCTCTTTCTGACTAAACTGTAGCACTTTAGGATAAAAGAGGATGAGTGAACGTTTGTCCATGTTCCCGTCTCCTGTCCTTGGGGTCAAGAAGAAACAGACAAGGACAGACGGTGTGTGAGTATCACTAGATGCTCTGTCTGCTCCAGCTCACGAATCTACAGCCATCACATCCGCTGGCACAAAGATCTGAGAGGCACTTTCTAATGTGTTTGAGAAGAGGTCCGGGGTAAAGAACGCCGAGTCCGACGATAACGCCTTAATTCCTGCACTTTGGTTTAGGCTTGCCAGGTGTTTTCTAGCACATCACGCCACTCAACTTCATAAAGCTGTTCATCCTTTGAGATCATTACTGCAAATTCAAAGGCCATCTGGCCCCTCATACATCATTCAGCCATCCACCGTCTGTCCACCGTCCGTCCACCCGTCCATCTACCCCTCTGCTCATCCGTCCGTCCATTTACTCAATATTTATTAGGCCTTTGCCGTGAGCTGTGCACGCTGGGTATTGTGTGGGGAAAGACTGACTCAGACATGATTCCTACATGTAGCATGCAATTTACCAAACAGAGAAAGAACCTTGGCGACACAGATTTACCTTGCCAGTCTTCTCTCTGCCTGCCAGATATGGCCGTGGATTAGTGAGCAAATACGCATGCATTACACACACACACACACACGCACACACACACACATTTCAGACTCTAAAAAATTCCTCCACCTTCAATAAGCTGGAGAATAGGACAATGGAGGGAAGGAGGCGCACGTTAGCTCTTCTACTTTGAAAGAAGGTATCATTTGCCGTGCAAATTTTACTGAGTGCTAGACGTTCTCATGTGTCCGGGTGTCTGTAAACACACACACGTTCACATACGGGGCTGTGTGAGTTCTGTGTCTCCATTGTTTCCCTGCACCGCCCTGGGACACTAGGTAAGCCTCTACGTCGTGGGCCACACCTTACATATCTTCATATTGCTGATATTTTGATGTCCACGACACACATTCCGTGAATGCTTGATGTGGGCATGACTGACCAAGTGCCAGGCACAGCAGCAGGGACTGCAGATAAATAACCAGGGCCCCATCCCATCTTCCAGGGAGCATTTTGTCCAAATGGAGATATGGCCTAGACAGTGTGATTAAGGTCAAGGGTGACCCAGACAAAGGGGAGAGTGATCAATTTTGCCGGGTGGCTGGGCAGAGATTAGGGAAAATACCAAAGGAGAGGTAAACTCATGCTTTGTCCCTGTAAGGATGGCAGACTGAATCACGCTCTGAGTCCCCACTGAAAAGGTAGTTCAAGATTTCTTTTAAAGGTATAAACCCACAAGGATAGAGAGGAAAGGGGAGGAGGGAGCAGTGACATGATTTGGGGAGCTGGAAAGTAGATGGACGGTTGGCCACTGATTGGACAGACTCGGAAAAGCGTCGAACCTCAGCAGGGGTGGGGAGGGCTGGTCTTAGTCATCACCAGCACCCAAGACTCTGAAGGCTATGAATCAAACAGGGACAGAAATTGATTAAAAGTCTTCAATCAATCAATCAAGACAGATTGATTAAAAGTCTCCTTTATAAGTGGTCAGGAACCTGGATCAACATTCCCAAGGCAGACAAGCTGGGAATGCCCCCCCAACCCCAATTCCCAGCTGAAGACTACAGGTTTATCCTCCAGAGGGAGCGAAGGGGGAGATGGTAGCACAGTTGTGTGGGGAAGCATCACATTACAAAAGAGTAAAACAAAGTAAAACTGTGAACATTACTTTGTCCTTTAGCTCCTTCACTTGCTAGGCTCTCAGAATGTGAGCCGTCAGGCCTTCCACAATCCAGACAGGAGGCTGGGCCATCTGATTAGGTTAAGAAAAAAGACCTAGTGATGCTAAATTAAAGTCCCCCAACTTAAAGTAATAGCTCCTTAACAACAAATTCCACAACCATCAAACCCCATGAGGAAGTCTGGAACTTCTGATCCATCAGCCTCTAGAGCCTCCCCCTTAAATATGAGCAAAGAACTAAGTATCATCAGGCATATGAGCAAAGGCTCTAAAATGAAATGCAGAGCTTACGACAATCTAACAAGAAGTAAAACCTTTACTTAGATAAATCAAAGGCCATACAAGAAAAAGAAAACTTTATAGAAATGATCATTAGTATCTTTAGGGAGGTAAGACATGATATATTGAAGAAACAAGAACAGGAGACTATAAAAAGGAATCATTTAGAGAATGAAACTGAAATTAAATATATGATGTCAGAAATGAAAAACCTATAAGATTGAAATATAAGGTGCAGTATACCTCCCAGAAAGCAAGCAAAACACAAAAAGACAGAAAACAGAAATAGAAATTTAGAAATAGAAAAGTGGACATAAACACAAGAACATCAGAGTCTTAGTCCACGAAGAGTTCTGTAGGAGAAAACCATCACAACAGAGAAGGGGAAATCATCCAGAACACAAGTTTCTAAATTGAAGAAGCCCACTACTGCCCAGAACAATGGATGAAAAAGACTTACATCGAAGTACAGCATTATGGAGTTCCAAAACAGAAGAGAAATAACGAAGGTCACCTACAAAGGGTCAAAACATCAGCCTTCTCAAGAACCACCAAAGAAGCTGGAAGATAGTAGAGAAATGTCTTCAAAATCCTGGTTGAAAACCATTTCAAAACAAAAACAAACTGGTGTAAGGTGGTTTTAATTTGAATTACACCATTGGTGGGAATGCAAGTTGGTGTAGCCACTTTGGAGAACAATGTGGAGATTCCTCAAGAAATCTAGCACCTCAAGAAGAAAAATAGAGCTTCCCTGTGACCCTGCAATTGCACTACTGGGTATTTACCCCAAAGATACAGATGTAGTGAAAAGAAGGGCCATCTGTACCCCAATGTTCATAGCAGCAATGGCCATGGTCACCAAACTGTGGAAAGAACCAAGATGCCCTTCAACAGACAAATGGATAAGAAAGATGTGGTCCATATACACTATGGAGTATGATGCCTCCATCAGAAAGGATGAATACCCAAATTTGTAGCAACATGGATGGGACTGGAGGAGATTATGCTGAGTGAAATAAGTCAAGCAGAGAGAGTCAATTATCATATGTTTTCACTTACTT
Organism: Neogale vison; assembly: GCF_020171115.1. Classification (NCBI taxonomy): domain Eukaryota; kingdom Metazoa; phylum Chordata; class Mammalia; order Carnivora; family Mustelidae; genus Neogale; species Neogale vison. Next base: position 165,519,347 of record NC_058095.1, on the reverse strand, counting down.
GTGGAGCATAAGGAATAACATGGAGGACATGGGGAGATGGAGAGGAGAAGGGAGTTGAGGGAAATAGGAAGGGGAGGCGAACCATGAGAGACTATGAACTCTGAAAAACAACCTGAGAGTTTTGAAGGGGCAGGGGGTGGGAGGGTGGGAGAGCCTGGTGGTGGGTATTACGGAGGGCACGGATTGCATGGAGCACTGGGTGTGATACAAAAACAATGAATACTGTTATGCTGAAAAGAAATAATAAAAAAAAACCACCAAAAAAAAAAAAACCCAAAGACAAATTAAAGATCATTCTCACACCTAAGTTGCAAGACATTTACCTCCCATGTATACTTGATGAGAAATCTACTGAAGGAGGTGCTCCAACAAGAAGAGGGAGTGAATTGGGAAAGAGAAAAAGGGGGGAACAGGCAAAGGGAACCATCCCAGGTTCTGGTGGGGTGGGGTCCCAGCAAGTCAGCTGTGCCACAGAAGGGACTGGAAATGAGTCCAGATCAGAAGAGGCTAGAGGTCCAAAAAGAGATCCTACAAAAAGATGAATGATAATGCATCTGTGTACTGAAAGTATGGAGAGACTTAGATAATTAGATGAGGGTTTGGGTTGTGATTAGTTATAAACACACAGAAACCAAAGGGGGAAAAGACAGTTGTTAACTCCAAGAAACATGTGGGAAAGGAAAAGTCATCGTGGTGGATGGCATGTCCTGACTGAGCAGCATTTACACGGCAACGTGAGGTAACATAAGAACACCTGAAGTATGTGCAAACAGTATCGCTGGGAGCACAGGGGTGTGGGGGGAAGAAAGCTAGCCCACTTTTTCATAGTGGGAAAGCAACAAATGAATGCCTAAAACTAAAAACTTGGGAAGTAGCAATGCAAGCACTCTTCTTTAGAAACACGAGATAAATACCAAAAAAAATCAGAGAAGGGCTGAGCAGAAAGCCACAGAGAGATATTTGCTCTGTGCAAATATTGGAGAATGACTTAGCTTTTTAACTATCTGCATACTTACTACTTGGTAACAATTAAACTAAATAATAGTAAAGAATTCATTGGCGTTTACCAGCAGGTAAGAGGAAGGAGCCCTATTTCCTTCAGGGACGCAGAGATAAGGAACAACTTCAGGGGTTTGGGTGGAATGGGCGTGGTGCACAGGTCATAAGCAGAGAGGTGAGGGACAAGGACAGAGAAACTGCAGAGGCCTCATCCCGGAGGATCATGTATTGTCTACAGTGAACTGGGCGCTTCCACCGTAAGCACCGGGATACTCCTCCACGGCGCGATCTGAGACCGTCGGCCGGAACGGCTCTGTTGGTGACGAGGTGCCAAGCTTGAAGGTGGTCAGCCTTAGAGGCGAGCTCGGCAGGGAGGCCACTGTGGCATCTCTGTGGACAGGTGGAAAAGAGAAGACGGATTTAGGAGATCTTAAAGAAGAAAACACTGAATTTAATATCCATCTTGGCTGAGATTTAGGCTGGAGAAATCCTGCCTGGAAACCAACTGTGGCTTGGCGACTGGGTCCACGGTGAGGCTAGTCCAACAAGACTCGAGCGCTGGGAGCGCCGGGCCCCACCTCTCCTATCTGACAGCGAATGATTTCCTGGGACCACACCTGCACGTGGCGGGCGTGAGAGGTCATGAAGGAAAGCAGCTTTCCCATCCAGAGTGCCATTCTCCTTGTTCTGTGCCCTGGCAGGTGGGCTGGGATGGGGGTGATCCTGGGGCCCTCGGAACACCATGCTGGGGAGCTGGGAGCACCAGTCAGAAGGACGGGCACCCTGAATCTCCGCCTGGAGAACCACCCGGCCACGCACACCCAGGGGTCTGCTTGGGAGGAGAGAATGAACTCGTACTATGTTGAGCCTGATGCCGGGGGGTCCGTGTGGTTCAACGTAGATGCCACGACCACAGTGGCTGCAAACTGGGCCAGCTCGTGCCTCTGGAGGATACAAACGTAGGTGGTCGATTTCCCTCCGGCGACATATTCCCTGCCCTGACGAGAGGATGCGTCTCAGCAGAAAACCCTGGTCCGCCAGAAAATACGGCTTCCGGTCAGTGCTTCTGCTGGTGGGACAACAGGGCCATGTGGCGACGGGAGAACGTGGAGAGCAGATTAAGGACTAAGTGATCTGGAAGGAAGCCGTGCAAACGCCACTCAGAGCGGCTGTCGTGGTGCTAGGGAGTGGCGGGGAGAGGGCAGCACCCCGGCCTTCCCCCACCCCACTGGGCCCAGCCCACATCCTAGGGCAGCCACCCAGGCACCGGGAAGCACCTGCCCCGGGGAAGAATGTTTAACAACTGTCCTGGCTTCATTAGCATCCCCGCAGGCATGCCCTTCCCATTCCCTGGGACCACGACCTACCAGGGCCGTTGCAGATGTAACTAGGTCCCGAGAGGTCACACTGGGACAGCTCCGGCCCCTAATCCAGTATAGCGGTGTCCTTAGAGGAACAGAAGAAGCGACAGAGAGAGACATAGAGGGAGAAGACCATGTGAAGAGAGGCAGAGATCGGAGCCATGCTCCTACAGAACGAGGGCGCCGAGGATGGTCAGGAGCTCCGGAAGCCAGAGGAAGCCGGGGAGGGGCCTCTCCTACAGGTTTTGGAAGGAGCGTGACCCTGCTGACAGCTTGGTTTGGGGCGTAGTCCCTCAGGACTGGGAGAGAAGGAGTGTCGTGTTGTTTTACCCACCCCAGCTAGAGGGGCCTTGTTTCCGCAGCCCCAGGAAACTGCTCCAGTAAGGAATTAGGAAAGACAACTCACGCTGGAGCCCGCCAGCTCGAAACTGGAGCAGACGTCCCGAGGACAGGACTCCCAGAGCGGGGGGGACCAGCCCACTGCCCCTTGGACAACGAGAACAGGTGGGCCACCCTGCTGCCAGGCCACAGCAGCGTCCGGCTAGGAGAGGCACTCAGACCCCGGGTGTGGGTGGGGGGCCACTAGCACCAGCACGCGAGGCACCCTGTCCAGCAGGCCAGCGACACAGCAGACAGCCCCCATGGACGGAGGCCGTTCAGGCCGTTTCCCAGAGTTCCCAATCCTTCCCAGTCGAGAATTTCCTCAAGGGTCCGGGAGACAAAGCCCAAGGCACAGAGCACCTCTCATTCCCCAGCCACGGCGTCCCCGCCTGAGGAAATCTGGAAGCATCTGCTCCGGGGCCGTGGAATGAACTGGGACGCCTCAGCGCATGACCAGATCGGGGGACAGAGAAGGTCTGCTTGGACCCACAGCTCCTAGATGAACAGCGGGCGACAGGTCAGGTGCTCTGCAAACCCCCACACCCTTCGGCAGCCTCAGCCCCGCCCACTGAGGCCCAGCTCTGCTGCACCCCGACCCCCGGGTCCCTGTAACTTGCCATGACCTCCGACCTCCGACCTGCTTGGCCAGCTCACCACGCCAGAATCTCCTCCAGCATCACACTCCAGAATCCGTTGCAACCATGGGCCAGACTCCAACACTATCCTGGAAACGGCCAAACTGGAAAGGCCTTTCTGTGCCAATGCCCGTGTTTTGAGACCGACGGGAACATACACGTATCTGTCTCCATGTCCAGTATGACGGGACCGACGGAGAACACGTCCCTCGCTCTAACAGGGTTTGAACCCTCCAGGGCCTCAGGCCGCCTTTGGCCTCCGGAGCGGAGTGTCGGACCCCACGAGCAGTGGGCACCTCCCGGTGTTTGCCGAATGGAAATGAACTGTTGCGGCATCTGCGGGCGTGTTCACCTGATCAAGTCGTTCACTGGCTTTAGCCACCCAAATTGCTTGGGAGGGCGGAGCACCCCCACCTGAACCCCGCCTGGGCGGCCTCCTCTGGGGCCCACAGACGTGGTGGCTGCGAGTCACACGCGGCCGGACGAGAGAAGTCACCTGCCCCGCGGCTGCCAGCCAGACACGCGGCCGGTCTCCTGCGTTGGGGGCACGGACGCTCCCACCCGGTGATGTTTGCGCGTCTGGCTGGTGGGCACCTCTCCGCTCCCTGAGGCTCTGCGGTCCAGACCCGTGGAGAGGGAGGACAGCTCAGCTAGTGACAGGGCCCGCGCTGCTCCCCGGTGACGGTCGGCGATGGTCCTCATTACCGCCCCGCTCGGCGTGCCTCACCTGCCGCCGGCAATTATCCTGAGGACACATGGCTCCGAACCATATGTTTCTGGTTCAGTTGTGCTGACGGACCCGAGCGCCCGCGGGTGGGGCGGGGCAGGCGCCGTCACGGGTGTCATTGTCCCTCCGGTCTGGGAGCTCAGGTGGTCCTTGCCAAGTCATTTGCAAGCATCTTCTCTTGGGATTCGGGATAAGCGTGTTGATGAGGTTCTGCTGCGTGGCAAGTGATCCCCAAAACTTAGTGACCAAGAACGATTTATTATTTTGTATGTTGGCCCGGGTGTCCCCTCCGCTGGCCCCATGTGGCTCCCTCCAATGGCTGGTCCCCCGGAGGGCTGGCGAGGCTGTCCAGCACCCGCACATCAGGTGGTTGGTGCCGGCTGAGGGCCAGACCGCCAGGTTCTCCTCCGTGGGCCTCTTCCAGCAGCCCAGCCCGGCTTCCTCCGCTGGGGGTCTCGGGCAGGATGACAAGAGGTGAAGGCAGAGGCTGTAAGCCCTCCCAGGGCAGAGCCCCAGAGCTGCCCTCTGTCATTTCCACTGTATTTAATTGTTCAGAGGAGGTCACACACCAGCCAAGAATCCGAGGGGGAGGCAGGGACAGACCCTGCCTCTTGATGGGGACACTGCCGAACGACATTGCAACAGGGCGTGCGTGCCTGAGGGGAAGGAATGTGTGGCTCTATTTTACAGTCTGCCCCAGGAATAAATTTGGCTCACGGTCATTCCTCTGTTCAGTTTGGTTGTTCCTCCACGGGGCCCTGACCATGTGCAACGCGGGCCTGAGTGGGACTGTGTCCTGTCCCTCGCAGCCTTCCAGTGCGGTTGGGAGCGACAGAGAGGTGTGCTCGGGGCAGGGCCACAGAGAAGCCCGGGTGCCGCGGAGTGCCGGCGATGCCCTGGGAGGGCGCACCCGGGAGACGCTGCCGTGCTCGGTGGCCGTGCGGGCCCGGACTCGGGGAGAAGGATCGCAGGGAAGGGGGCCGCGGACGCAAAGGCAGGCTGGCCGCGAGGAGCGTGGCCCGCCGGGACTGAGCACCCGCTCGGCTCAGGGCTCGGCAGAGTGACCAGGAGGACCGAGGGCGTGGAGAGGCCTCGGCGCGGCTCCACACAGATGCCGGCGGCGCTCTCGGGGCGACGCGAGGTTGAGGGCGGGCGGAGAGGAGGAAGCGGCTCTTCAGGCATAAACTCCCCCGACGGAGGCCAGAGCGGGCGCCGCCGCGGACCCTCCTTCCACAGCCGGCCCGGCGGCCAGTCCCCTTTCTCCTCACTCTGCGCTTGGGAATGTTTTCCCTAAAGCCCCCCTCCAGCTGCTTCCTTAGAGACGTGGGCCATCAGGTGTCCACCCCTCACTGTGGCCCTGCGTCCCTCTAGCCTCAGCGACCCCTGCAAGGTGACGCCCAGACGACGCGTCGGGAGGAGTGTGCCAGGAGTCGCGTCCCGCGTCCCGTTGGCCACCACGCCCGGCGAGGCTGCTCGTGGGGCATTCGGGTCGGCTCCCCCTTCTCACCCGTCCTTCCGTAGCTTGTCCTCAGCTTTCGCCCCCCCCCCCCCCCCCGTGCCTGTGCAGCTGCCCAGCCGCTCCCCGTCCCTCCCGCATGCCACGGCCCGCCCTCACTCCTGCACAGCCATCCCTGGGGTCTTCCTAACCGAGAAACCAAATCCTGGAGCCCCGTCCTGTTGTCCAAGGACGAAGAGGATCCCGCCTGCCGGGAACACAGCGTCCGCACAGTGACAACGGAGCGGGGCACGGGAGCACAGGGGCCTTGCAGACAGACGAACAGAGCCGCTCGCCTGCCTGCTGAATCAGCTGTTTCCTGGCATTCGGAGAAGAGGACGGACAGACACACGGCGAGGGACCTCCAAAAGCTGGGACGGGCACGACCTCCCACATGGAGAGCCGCAGCGTCGAGGAGGAGAAAGGCCTGGCACGGGGAGCGACTACGCCGTCCGGACCGTCCGCTGGGAACGACTTCTCATGCATGCCTGGTCGTGAGGCTCCTTTTTGTTCTCCTCCAGCCTCGGTAAGAGCTGACTCTGCTTGCCGGGGCCTGAAACAGCTCAGGGGCCCAGGCTGCACTGAGCATGACCGAGGAGGGCAGGAGAGCCCGCAGGGGCAGGGGCCCTGGGGCTGTGAGGCTCCGTTGTGCAGGCCTAGCACCGGGAGATCGCACAAGAGAAGTCAGCGTGAGCGGCCAAGGCCTGCACTTGAAGACGTGGCAGAGGCCCAGCCCTTGCCGGTGCGGCCCCAGCCAGGAGGCGGACAGACCGTGGGCAGGTGGGATGAACACGAATCCTTCTGGAAGGCTCCTAAGGCTACAGCAGCAGGAGGGCCGGGACAGGAAAGGCACATGTGTTCTGGGGCCTGGCGACCGTTGTCCTAGGACAGAAGCCTGCAGGCCGGCCCCGAAGGTTCCGCATGGTCCCCCACCCCGTCCCACTGCCCCCAGACAGGCCCTGGTGCCTTCCAGGGAATTTCTGGCACAAACCAAAGTCTCTCCCTTCCAAACATGCAGGGAAGGGGGAGGATGGGAAACCAGAGGGAGCACAGGGACCCTGCTGCAGGTGAGAAGGAGGCTTTCGCAGGGATGACATGAGATGGTGTTCAGGTGTTCAGAGCAGCGGCTGACACGTGGTCGAGGCTGCACACGGCCCGCGCTCACCTCTGTCACCCTGTCACCACCACTCGGGCCACGAAAACGGTGTCTGGGCCGCCACGCCAACACGCCACGCCAACAGTGGGCTGGGACAAGGTTGCTCAGTCTAACGTGTCCCCCGAGGGCGCTGCCACACAGAGCACATCTGCCCCCCAACCCGAAGACTCGTCTCCTTGAGGCGGTATGAGAAGAAAAGGCGAGAACATGTCACGTTCCGCTCAGACATGCCGCGGAGCGACCGGGAGCCCACACAGCCACCATCCCGTGAACCGCATACTGGCGGGAATGTGGCTGATGTTCACGGCTCCGTGGAACCCCTGGCCCTGTGCAGCACGGGGAGGCTCGGCCGCAGCCCACATGCCGTGAAGCTCAGGGCCCCGGGCAGGTGCTCAGGGAGACCACCTGGCTCCGGACAGGCCCTGGTGTCCAGTGGGGGACGGGGACCCAGCCTGGCTGACTGCTAGCAGCCCGAGAACCAGAGAAGGAAGCCAGAGTGAAGACGAGGACCCGTGATCAGGACACTGGTAAGAGCGGAAGGGGCACAAGGTAGGGGATAAGGCAGGATCGCAAAGACACGGAGACCACAGAGCTGGAATCTTCAGGAAAGCAAGAAAGTAGCCAACTGCCGGGTGCAAAACTCATCATGATTTGGAAAACAAATTTGAGATTCTTTCCTGAGTGCAATTTGAAGATCCAACAGACTTCTTAAACAGAGAGAGGGAGAATATTATATACATGATGTTTTAAAAAATGGAAGGAATACCAACAAAGAACCAAAATCTCCCAAAAGTTTACTAAAATAAAGGAAAGACACACGCTTGAGCACATGGGCAGTGAGTTAAATCTCAGGTGGAGAAAGTGACCCGGTGAAGTGGCAGGTGTTAATGGTAAAAACACACAGAAATAGAGGAAGCGGGGCTGTCCCCAGGCCTGGCCACCGTGGGGGTGTGGCCAGGACCCCAGGCTCCCCGAAAGCATACAGCAGTGACTACGAACGCTAACACCACACCCGCCAACTTCACACACGAAGAGCAGCGAGACCTTATGTGCAGAAACAAAGCCTCTGCAGGGAAGGCGGCCGTCTTGAACTTTCGGGTCAAAGTATGGACGGAGGCAGCCAAAGGGACATGGACACAGAGCCTGACACACCAACCTCCGATGGAAACAAAGGGTTAAGTCTATACAAGCCAAAATTAAACAAGAATCAAAATGTTCTTGGAAAACAAAGTATTACAAGATATCATCTTCATTATCATTTCTACCTGGCTTTAAAATCCCACATTAGATGGTCGTATGTCTAGAAAGCATTTCGGAGGGGGCGGAAGCTCTCCTCCTCCTCGCACACAGCGGAGCGCTCACGCGTGCCTCGGACAGTCCGAGGACCATCAGCTGGATGCAGCAACCGTCAGGGAGGCCACCGAAGAACCAAAACGCGAACTTTCTATTTTCCAAGCACGAGAGGTAAAAACATTCAGCTTAGGTAACGGTAGAGAGAGGTCCATGCTAAAGACTGGTAAGAGATGCTTGAAATATCGGAGGTCGGGTGGGAGTCAACGGTAGGACGGTTCCCGTGTTTTGTGCAGGGGGCGCGGTGGGCCATGGCGCAGGGAGCCAGCAGTGCCGCGCACAGGCCAGACCTGGGGCGCCTCTCTCGTTCCCGCTGCTCCTGGTTGTCTGGGGATCGGAGGAATGAGGAAGAAGAGGCAAAACTGTTGCCATTTATACCCAGTAAGATTTTCCCTCCACCTCACTCTCAAGAAAATACATTGTTAAGTAACACGAACTAGATGGTACCCACGTGGATGGGCGGTAGGAAAACAAACACGCAAAAATTAGTAACATTCCAAAATACCAACAATAATGAAAAACAGTTCAGAACAACCACACAACATTAAAAAAAGGACACTGAAATAAGAAAGAAAAATATACTTCATCAAGCAAATATTTACTGAGGGAACCGACATAAAGAAAACAGGATATACCTGGTTTTGTATAATACCCCTCAATAGAAAGGCCATTATGTATATGATAAAGATGTCAATTAACTCACTAGAATTATTTCATGAATGGAGCAAAATTCTAATCAAAAGTCCAACAACGTAGCTTGACAAACCGGACTAAGTCATGTATACAAGTATAAATGGGTAAAGAAAATACGGGTCATCAAAAAGAAAACCAGAGGCTTGTCCCCTGCTACTCACGAGGATGCCCTGCAGGACCATGCTGATTCCTCAGCATGCGGCCCCCAGAACCCAGGCGAGCGGCTCCGTGAGACAGAGAAGAGCAGTAAAAATGGACTGTGACTTGTTCTTTCAAATCATTGGAGAAAGCATATTTTAAATCTGCTAGAATAATTGTTTAACTATTAATAATAAGTAACTTTTGACACTTGCACCCACGCTACGCATCTAAATAAACTGCCGAAGGACTCCTACACAACAAAGCCAAGAAAGAACTAGAGAAAATCTATACACATGAATATCTGGCATGAGAACAGATTTCATAATCAGGACATGAAAGCAGAAACATTAAATGTTAATGGATTTGGCAACACAAAACTTTGATATCTTTTACTGTTAAAAAAATGTACAAGGTCAAATAACAAACTGGGACAGTATTTAGAGCACATACAATACCCAAAAGTTTCTTAAGACCTCACTATATAAAGAGCACTTGTAAATCAATATGGAAAAAAGCCCTTCTATAGAAGAAGGAAATGCGGATACAAAGGCAATTCAGAAAGGCAGTCCAGCAAATACCAGTCACTGTACGAAAGCTGCTGAACCTCAGTTGTGACCAAGGGAACACAATTTAGAAGTCATGTCGTTTTTTGAATAGTCAAAATGGCGAAGATTTAAAAAACCGCAATACTTAAGTTGTCCAGCATAGACAGGAATTGGAAATCTCTCCCATACCTTACGGATGGGCACGTCCAACTGTGAGACTCCCGGAGAGCAGGTTTTCAGCACGCCTCAGAGCCTTGCGGATGTTTATCTGCTGTTGAATCAGCAATTTCATTCTGCAGTTTTTCCCCCTAAGGAAATAATAAAAAGTAAATGCTAAGATTTTGTTGAACAAGGATATAAATTGTAATTTTTCATATACAACAAAGAAACCCAAATGCATGTTCATCAAGAGAATAGTTTAAAATAAATCAACTCAAAATAACTATGCGTATCCATAGGGGACCGTGGTGTATTTTCACCAGTCATATTTTTAAAATTTATTTATTTATTTATTTGACAGAGAGAGCACAAGCAGGGGGAGCAGCAAGCCGAGGGAGAGCGAGAAGCAGGTTCCCCGCTGAGCAGGGAGCCCAACGCAGGGCTTGATCCCAGGACCCCGGGATCATGACCTGACGAAGGCAGACGCTTCCTTGATGGACCCCCTAGGCACCCCTTCAGAAACCACCTGGGGCAAGCTCTGAGTAACATGGGGAAAGTCTCATGACGCGATGCTACTGAAATGTGCAGGATATAAAATCTCACACATATCATGGTCTCTATTCTTTTAAGTGCAATTTTCCTATAATTGTTGTCATTTATTTTTCTGATTAGAATAATTATATTCCACATAATTTTTTTAAAAAAAAACACAAACTACAAGGAGTCTTCTCCAACTAGCATGTTTTGGGCAGAGGACACAGCATGTCAAGTCATTCCTGAGCCTGAGACTCTGAACACGAAGAACAGCTTGGGCGCTGCGGTCCGGGCATGGTTTCAGGATGTGCCCGTGGGCACCTTGGGGATCCGGTCGGGTCTTCCCCGGCTGCGCCAAAAGGCCAGGTTATCTGCGTCCCTGGTTGCAGAAGGACAAGTGTGCTCATTCTTAATGAAGTGGTCCTGGGACGTGGTCCGTGGAGGCCACATCAGGACAGGCAAGCAGGAGCCGTTATGGATTAGATGCTCAGGGCACACGGGAGAAAGCAAACTGGAAGGCAGAGCGCGGGGAGAGGGCGGTGGGGGCCTCTCGCCTGGCCCCAGAGACACCCGAAGTGCCGTTTTGTGTGTCACGGAGCGCTAGGCCTTCCTTTGCCTGGTTCCTGGGGAAGGGTCACCAAAGGGCCTTCTTGGCTCCCTTCTCGGGAAATACGGCCCTGACCCCAGGCAGCAGTCTGCTGGAGCCCCGCGCCCACCTCACGCCAGGCTGTGCACCCATGTTTTCCCTGCTGGCTGGTCTCGTAATGTGACAGCCCTTCCTCCCCCCGCTGTCCTCCTGTGTCCTCTAGAGCCGACGTTCCTCCCGTCCCTTCCCTGTTTGTTCTGGGGAAACGACGCGGCGCTCCCCAGGTTTGAGCCCTTAGACCTCATCCTCCCACTCGCGGAGGCATTGTTAATATTTCTGCTTCTGCTGCCGAACCGTACGCTGCCTTGTGTGCTTTCATAATCCGACCCTGCTTCTTGCTTCACAGCATAAATTTTCCGTCTTGCTTTATGAAAAGGATACAAATTACTTTAGACACTTTTTAGGATTCTTTACGTTGAACGGTGCCCCATTTGGATTTAGTTGTGGCGCTTCTGGAGGCTATTATCCCGCGATGAGGATCACGGTGCTGACTTCTCGTTCACACGCCCAAGTGTCCCGCCTCCTCGAGCTGTTCCCGGGACCCCCGCGCCACCCGTCACGGCACGATCTCAAAGCTTTCCGGGCTGCTGCGGCCTCTGTCTCCCACCTTGGGAAGGCAGTGCTGGGCAATGGGGGCCTGACACCCCACCCCAGGAGCCCGCCAGGTGAGGGATTCCCCGTCGGCCTCCGACCTCCCTGCTCCGGGAAGAACTTGCTCTCCTTCGGCGGAACAAGGCTCAGACCAGCCCTGGGCTCCCCTCAGTCTCTAACTTCTGCCGGACGTCCAGAACCCTGCTCACCATCTGTCCCCACCAGAGTCTGTCCCCTGGGTCATGTCTGCTCTGCACCCCCTCCCAGCCTCCAAGAGCCTCCCTTCCAATGGGGCTGTGGGTCCCTAATGCTTGCTCTGAAGCCACTTGGACACAACCTCAAACTCCTCAGCTCTGGGTCAGTGAAGCCTGTCTTTGGAGAGGGCCTCACTGACAAGTGGGCTCGAGGCTATGCAGAGAAAGCAACGGTGTCAGCACACGGATCTCACCCCGAATGCTCAGTCGTAAGTAAGTAAGCTCACCAGATTTCCCTGCAACAAGACGCCCATTCTCACAGACAGAGGGGGCCGAGGGTTCAGGACCATCTCCTCGGGTACATTCGGTGGGGACCGGCTGTGGGCCATCAGCGTTGGACAGGGGACTCTCCACAGCCTAGACAAAAGCTGCCCTTGAGAGCGCACAGGTGCCCAAAGCAGCCCTGGGTGTCAGGGGTCAGGGCTCAACACGGCCATGTCATGGCAGAGCCAACGAAGCTTCCACTTTCTCCTTCCTGCACAGCCCTTTCTTCGGTCCCGAGAAGGCCCTCGAATTTTCTATTAATACTTCATGATCATCCTGCTTAACGGGGCTAACGTGTAGGCATCAGGCCTCCCCCAAATGGGGATCCACCACTAGTTAGAGATCCAACGGAACAACTAGGTAAGCATTAGGATTGAGGCCAATGTGAGCTCCAGGCCCCACTAACGCCCTCGCCCGCAGGAGAGCCGTGCGCACGGGTCCGCATCCAGAAAGAGAGGAAAGGACGGATCTTCAGATGTGCGTCCAGCGTCCAGTATCCGTAGCTGCAAATCCCACTTCCTGTGGCCGTAAGGCAGTCCGTCGAGAGCACGGGCCCCACCCCACCCTCTCCTGTCTCCATAAAGGGAGATCCTGAGGGCAGGACCCCTGGCTTCACAGAGGGCCCGGGAGCACGTCCCTGCTCTCACCCAGCGCCGGGTGGGCAGAGACGGAAGAGCCCTCAGGACGGACGGACGGACGGAGGCGTCAAGAGCCAACCACGAGCCCTGGTCGTGGGGGAAGCGCTCCATCAGCCACCTGCCACACTCAGCCTTCTTCCGTGCACCTCCTCCTTTCTCTCCTGACTCTCAAGAATCAGAAAAAGGGCACACAACGGCAGCGCCCCAAACTTCCGTTCCACACCCAATCTCCAGCCACATTCTCAGCCACAAGAGCCCCACAGGGCACAGAGAGGAAGCGGGAGGGTGAGCCGCCGACAGGGAGCCCACGCTGCTGACCCGCAGGGGGGCCGCCTGAGGACCCAGGGCCTGACCGCAGAGATCCACAGGAAAAACAGCCCCACAAACGCAGATCAGTGTTTCTTCCGTTGTCTCTGGAGGAGGACGCCCATGTCTGCCCCTCGGGATCTGACTGGCGGTTTCACGCTTGCCCCAGGGAGACTGACTCTGCCTTTGGGCCACCTGCTCTGTATCAGGCCTTTATTAAGCTCCTAACATTATGTCATTTAATCCTGACAACAACCACTCAACGCAAGTTCTTCATTATCGATGAGGGCCCTGAGTCTTGGAGAGCTTAGTAAATGGTTCGCTGCAAGTTCGCGGGAGACCAGGAGGTTAGACCACCCGCCGCGATGCAGCCTGTGGCTGGTCGATCAGCAGAGATGGTGGCAATCAAGCCACAAGGCAGGATGGGCCCCTGTAGGGTCCCTTTCCTGGACCCGAGGGCCTTAGTGTTGTCTCCACGTGGACAGTCCCCTAGACCTTCCAAACCAGGGGCTACGTGGCTACTATCTGTGTATGCAGGGCTGGCCCTCAGGTCCACCTGCCCACCCGGTGACCATCGATTTCTTGCTCCAACGCTTATCACTGTGGACTTTACACTGCCGGAAATTACTTTTTTCTTATTTTTTGTTAAGAAATCAACTCATTATTATAATATAAAATACAAAAAGGGAGAAAGGACTAAGAAACACTTATAATACAAAGGTTACCCACAAAACACACACCTCACCCAGTTCTCTTCCCTCTAGGGCTGTTCTGTGCACATCTATATGTCTCACAGTTGAGACCACATGTCCTACGAAATGCCACATCCTGCTTTGTCACAGAGCATTTGTCACCAGCAGCTCCCTTGTCACTAAGAAGCATTATTTTCAATGACTCTGGAATATTCCATACGTGGGAAGTCATAGAACTTAACCATGCCACAGCCAATGCACACGCACCCCGTCTTTCCCCAGTGTGTGCTACGTACTAGTCTGTGATGGGTGTCTTCCCGCTGAGGCACGTTTTTTCCATTTCACATCATATCCTTTTTTTTTTTTCTTTTTTAGAGAGAGAGAGAGAGTGAGTGAGAAAGAGAGAATGCGCAGGAACAGGGGCAGAGGGAGGGGGAGAAGTAGGTTCCCTGCTGAGCAGAAAGCCTGATGTGAGACTCAATCCCAGACCTCTGGGATCATCACCTGGGCCAAAGGCAGATGCTTAATTGACTGAGCCACCCAGGTGCCCCTCATATCACATCTTTGAGAGGTGTTTCCAGAAATGGAGCTCATGGGTTCAGGTGCTGGCGTTCTTCAGAGGGTTGGTAAATGCTACCGATTTGTTTTAGAGTAAAAAGAGCTATTTTTTAAGCAACCAAGCAGCCATCATTTATCTTTAAAAATATTTGCTTTAAATAATCTTGAAAAGTCTTTACTAATTTGATTAAGAAGAAAAATCCAATAAGCCACAGAAGGTAAAACAGACACAGGATGACATCACAAGTGATGTCTCTGCAAAGGGAAGGAGAGAAACCATCCCCACCACATCCTGCCAGGAGCTGGGGAACCCATGCACCCCACGAGCGTTTTGTGATGCAATCGTTCCACCTCTCTGGGTGGCATGGGATTCTCTACGCAGACGGCTGCATGTCCCGTTTCCTTCCCGCCCCACTGGATCATGTAGATTCAAGTTCTCAGCCCTCCTGGTGCCAACCTGTGTCGGTCCCTAATGAGCTTCCAAAATGCTTGTGCCCCTTGTAGTCTGACATGTATGAGACACAAGTCAGCACAGCAAGATCACGGTGCCCAGCTCCCCGTGCTCCTGCCCAGTGTCCTCATGACCTCTTCAGGAAGTAAGATGATCAGTGTTGTGTTGCCATCACAACTAACCGTGGCTTCTGTTACCGTTTGCCATCGAGTGGCATGCGGTACGTGCTTTATTTAGAGCTATCCTTCTTGTTTTTGTTGTTGTTGTTTTTATCCTCATTGTTTTTAATCCATATTGGTATTCAGTGACCTAAGTAGTCCAAGGCCACAATTCCTTCTCTGAAATTTCCAGGGCCAGTTGTTTTCCAGAATTAATGACTTCTCAGTTTTAGAAAGGAAATCTACCAAATACCATATGCTATATAATATCCCAAGAGGACTTCAGACAGCAGACCACCCAAACACAGTAACACTTTTGTAGGAAAGAGTGTGAATATTCACACCAAATGGTATGAAGATTATAAATAGCCCCGTATCATTTGGGGCCTCACTTACATGTTCCTATCTTCTCTGTCATGGAGGTGATCATCTAGGTCATCTGAAACTAGCATCTCAACATTAACTAATAACCTAAGTGAGAGGGATCTATCATACAGTTTTGTTTTTCCCTGCAGGGACTCTTATAAACTGACAAAGTGGCCACAGGTTCAAAGTAATATTAGCACACAGGTTAGGGTTACATAGAAATACGTATGGATTTCTGTCGAGTTAATGGGATGGGTGTTCTCATCAATTTCTGCCCACAGAGTCAAGGGTCAAGGAAAGGTCAATAAAATCAAGTGGCCATTTTATTTTTCCTAATATATGTTGCACAGGTGACAGTAAAGCTAACAATGAGTGAAGTGGACTAAACAAAGCAAAGTTGAGGCAGCTCCCGACCAGACGTACGGCAGCGCCTGACAGCCCATCTGTAAGAGGATGAAACATCTCATAATCGAAAACAGAAACTCTTGTAGAAAAGTTACACAGCAGATACAGCTGAAGAGAGAATTATAGGATTGGAAGACAGACTTCAATTCTCAAAATCTCACCCAGCATGGAGTTGATAGAGAAAGGAAAATGCGGAATAAAGTTTAAGTGGGTGAGCACAATATGAGAAAAAATATTTCTTATCAGAATGCCAGAAGGGAAAATAGAATGGTAGAGAGATGCTATTTGAAAAGATAAAGGATGAAATTTTTCCAACATTTCCCAAAGACATGCATTTTCATATTTAGGATGTCCATAAACCCCAAGAAGGGTAATTAAAAATAACCACACCTAGACACATCTGAGCAAAACTGATGACTAAAAATGACAAAAGGAGACTTTTTTAAATATACAGGAATGAAAAAATAGATTCCCTAAAATGAAATAAGAATTAGAAAGCTAGCTGTCTTCTCAACAGTAACAGGGGAAGTCATAAGAGAATGGAATGATATATTTAAAGTTCTAGGGGGAAAATAGGTGTTTATTTGAAATTCTAAGTCAACTGTATTTTTCAAATATGATGATGAGAATAAGATATTTTAAAAATGGTATGATTGACCCTCATTAGAGGAACATTTTTAGGGTGAACTCTAGGAAGAGAGAAAGGCACTCAGAACCAAAGTATCTGAGATGCAAGAGGGAATGTTTATCACAGAAAATAGTAAATATGTGGATAAGTTTAAACAAACATTAGCTGTGGAAAAGAATAACATATAATTTGTGTGGTTAAAAATAACAAGATAGAGCCAAGAAACAGAGCAATTGCAACATATAATTTATAATAAAAGCATGGTAGGGCTCTTGTATCATTTGTGAAGAGGGTAAATATTAACTGTAGACTTGGTCAAGTCAAATGTTTCATGGCTTATTAATTTCAGAGTAATCAAAAAAAATCATAGAACTAGAAGGTATTACTTCTAAAGTGAGTTGGAAAATAAGACTGACAGGAAAAAAAAATTTAATATAAAGGGAGGTAAGAACAGTAGAAGAAAAGGAACAAAGCTAAGAAAGGAAGGACATGTAGCATGAAGTAAAAATAGAAAGGAATCAAAGCATATCAGTGATCATAGTAAGTATACTTGAATATGCTTCCTAATTAAAAGATGAAGATTATTAGGCTGAATTTTAAAATCCCACCTATCTGCTATATTTAAGAGATGCATCTAAAATATAAGGGCATAGAGAGGTAAAAAGCAAAAAGATGGAAAAAGTATGTTCCAAATAAATAACCAAAGAAAGCTGATCTTGATACTGAGAACAAAAATTTTGAAGGCAAAAGGAATTACCTGAGATATAAAACTTTTTTTTAAAAAAAAGATTGTGACATATTGATAATGGGTTCAATTCAATAAGAAAATATAGCAATTCTAAAAATTTTGTACCTAATAATACAACTTCAAAATATATAAAACAAAAATAAAATTATGAGACTGACGCGCTACCTACTGCGCTATAAGGAAAAACTGGGAAATCTTAGAATCACAGATGATTCCTAAAGACAGCTCCTATATAATCAACAGGCCAAGTAGACAAAAATCATTAATGATATAAAATATTTGATTAACAGCATTGAACAGGTTGATAGCAAAATGCACTAGGAATATATAGAAGAGAATTAAATTTTCTTCAAACACTCAAGGAACATTTACATATGGTGATCATATAAGGCAAATAGCACAATCTTTTAATTAACTTAACATAAGCACATAGTTTCTGACTGCAACAAAACTTTATAGATTCTAAGCATAATTTTCTTTTTTAGATTTAGTATCTCTAAATTAGGATCTGTGTTATAACCAGTGACTTCTTATAATTATTGTTGCCATTTTCCCCACATTTCAGCATTTCTAAAATCTTCTGTAGCATTTTAGATTCAATAAATTACGTTAAGTTCAAAATAATAACAAATGATTTTAAAACAAATCCACATGTTTGTCGAGTAAGAAATGCACTTTTAAAAGCCTCATGAATCAAAATCGTCATCATGATAAAAGTAAGAAAATATTTAGAGGTAAACAACAATAAAAATACTACGTATCAATATAATATTCCTTATTTCATTATTCCTGGGCAAACACTTGTGCCCAAATTAAACTATCTCTCCATAAATTAAAAAAAAAAATACTAGGTATTAGGAATTGTGAAATGCAGCCAAAGTCATGACAAGAAGCAGATTTATTGTCTTAAATTACATGAGAAAAAAAAAAAGCCTGGAAATTAATAAACTACTAGAAGGACAGAGCCAAAAAGTAAAAGAAAGGAAACGATGATGAACAGAATTTAATGCAGTGTAAACAAAGGTATGGAAGAGAGGCTCAGCAAAGCCAAAATTTGGATCTTGGAAAAAGCTAATCAAATTAATAAATCTCTGGAGATGGTGAAGGTAAAAAAGAGTGAAAAATTAAATACACTAGCAGGAGTGAAGATGTGGGTCATAATGTATACACAGCAGGTCACTAAAACATCAAAGGGTATTAAGAACACATTAAGGCCAACCATATTGAATAACATGCGGAAATAACAAATTCCTACATTAAACAAGTTCTCCAAGCTGACCCCAGACGGACTCCGTGGTGCTCCAACCATTAACAGCTTTGAACCCACATTTTTGAAAAAAACTATCCACAAAGAAGATACAGATAGTTTCACAAGTAAATTCTACCAAGCACTGTCTAATTCCACCACACGCCGTTCCAGAGAATACAGAAAGAATGAGTCCTCCAACTTACCAGGCTTGTTACAAAACTCGGGGTAGTGTGAGAAACAACGGTGATGGGCAGGTGACGTGTGAACGCCGGCGTGTGGGGACACAGACGCAAACGTGCAAATGAAATCCAAGTCCAGATGGAGCGTGTCAGCAGACGGAGCGTCGCTCCCACATGAAGCTGTACTCACATCGTCACCACGTTAGCCACGTAAAATAGGAAAACCACATGCCGATTGTTGAGGCTGGCCGCGTAGTTGGAGGGATCACGGCGGCGTGGCCTTGGCGTGAGGAACGACAGACGAACGGACAGACGCAGGAGAGCAGACCCTCACAATTACTGAGACGCGGTCTCCGACAGGCTGGCAGGACAGTTAGGTGAAGAGACCACGGGACAACTGGTGACCCGAAGAGATCAAGAACTGGGTTCCCTCCCTCACCCCACACATAAAAGCAAGGGAATCGTAGCCCACTGGTGAAATGATCTGATTTTCATTTGGAAGAAAATACAACATCTTTATGAGTTTCACATAGAAAAGAGTGTTTTAAAACACTAGAAAAGCACAGCGCGTGAAGGAAAGGTGGATCCATCCAAGGGCGTCAGAAGGCCCAGACAGTGGAAGAAAACAGGCGAGAAATTGGGAGAGGATAAGTTCATCCCACCGACCGTCCAAGAAACCGCGTCTGGACTACGTGCGCGGCTTCTATGCATCGGTAAGCAAAAGACCGTCAACTCCCCGCGACGTGGGTCTCGGGCACAGCCGGCGACGCGGGCTGAATGCCCTCTGACTCAGGAAACGCACAGCTGAGCCCCCACCAAACACCGAGTCACAATTACTGCCGGATTTATCGTGTAAGGAAAGAAGTCTGGCCGCACGGAGTCCGCGCAGGGCAGAGCACCGAGGCCCGAAGGAGCCCGTTTGTGCGACAGTCTGGTTCCTGCGTGGAAGCCGGGGCCCGCGCCGTGGCCCAGCCGTGCACCCCCCCAGCGACCACGCGCCACAGCCCCGGGTGCGCTGCTGGAACAGGAAGAAACGAGGAACCCACGCAGTCACGCCAGACCCCGCGTCTGTCACGCCAGAGGGGCCTACGGGCCGCGTTACAGAGTGAAACACGCGTGAGCCTCAGAACAGAACCTTGAGTGGGAAGGGAAGGCACGGGTGTCACTCCACCTACGCGAGGCCCGACGCAGCCCCAGCTGGCTGACAGTCCGCTGCAGAGGACCCGGGGCCCTTTCGGGCCTTTCGGGTGGTGACTTCTACAGGAGCCCCGGGGGAGTCCTGGCTGGGGGCTGGGGTAGCTGGGGACAGACCATGCCCCAGGTTTCCAAGCTCAGTGGGGAACAAACACTTGGTAGCGATATTATATTATATTATATTACAGTATATCGGCTTGGCGGTTATTATATTTCATGCGTCATTTATTTTGTACTATTTTAAATTTATGATCTATTTTGTAGTTGTATTTTTAAAAAGATTAAATATAGATTAAAAAAGAAATGCCATCTACCAGATAGAATAACATAAGCCATGAACTGGAAATAATTAAGCAAAGATAGAAAAATAAATTTAAAAAAGAAAAACAAAAGAATTACAAGCAAAAGAATCAACATCTGAAGACGACAATAACTAAAACCATTGACACTAACCCCCGCCTGCTGAGAGCTGACCTGAGCCCGGGAAGGGGAGCAGCGAGCACCACCCCCGACCTGGGGAGCTGCCCTGCCCCTCCCTGCCTTGTGCGGGCGACCCTCCCCCACCTCAACGATGGGAGCAGGTGGCTTCAGGCTTTGAGGCTGGATGGTCTGATCCCAAGGCCTGCAGCCCCGTGTGGGATGCGAACCTTTGAAAAGAGGTCAGTCCTGAGAATAAGATATGTTTAATGAGATTTGAATAAAAGCTCAATCCCAAAACCACTGAGATTAAAAAGCTCAAAAGGAGGAGGAGGAGGAGGAGGAGGAGGACACGGTCCGGTGTCAAGCAGCAGACTAGTGGGGCAGCTAAGAAGAGACGAGATTAAGATTTAGAAACAGGAAATAAACCTCCAACAACAACAAACATTCCGAAGATACACAGAGCAGAGCAATGCTGTCCGAAGGAGCAGGTTGCGTGAGCGAGAACGGACCAGGGCAGCGGCCTCTGGGGCGGGGTGGGCGGCCAGGACGACGCAGCCGGGGCGTGAGGCCCCCCCGCATGACCTCGCTGCCCCGAGCTTCTCCCGCCGCCTGACCCTCACGAGCCCACAAGCGCTTCCAACAGATACTGATTAATGCAGTGTCCTCTCCTCTACAGACACTTACCCAGCACCTACTGTATGCAAGGTGGGGAGCCCACTGTTGGCCGCAGGGAGCCCAGCTCCGGGGTGCTCCGAGGGGGCAGACGGACGCACCCCAAAAGCAAGGGAAAACCGGGCGCTTCCGGAGTTGACCGCAGAGGAGCGGCACGAAGAGAGGACAGCAGGACAGACGCTCACCGAACCGCGGCCGACTCGCCCCTTTCAGGAGCAAAGACGACGCCAACAAGCCCGCCGCGTGCTCCTTGCCTTTAGGGAAAAAGACTCGGGGTGAGGCCGCGAGCCGCCCGCTGTCTGCCGGGGTGGCCGGCCGCGAGGAGGAAGCAACTTGGGTGAATCAGAGCCAGAAACGAGCCGCCCCGGCGCAGGTGTCTAACGGCCGCGTCCCTCCCGGAGGCTCCTGGACTCTGGGACCGGCCGGCCCGGCCCAGCCCCTGCTCCGCTTCTCTTCTGCGTGCGCCTTCGTCCGCTCGTCCCCTCCGTCCCCCCCCCCCCCCGGCTCAGCCCTGGAAACCTGCTCCTGCCGAAGGGAGCATTTCGAGGCCATTTCTGAATTGAGACCGTGTTCCTACCAGCGCCTCTCACTTGCCCGTGACTCACGTCGGTCCGGACGGGCGCGTGTGTCCAACCACTTCTCATTGTCCCCCGAAGTCTGCACCGAGGCGACATGAGTCTGGGGGAGGTGACCCCTGAGGTTTGCGAAAATGTGTTTACGTGCTCTGGTGGCTCCAGCACGTACCGAATCACACAAAACCCGCGAGCCAATCCCGAGACTGGGGAACGCCGCCGTCCCCGGTCGACGTGTGCGGGAAGCCTCCAGGGCCCAAGGCAGGGGTCCCTGCACAGCCTGCCGTCGGGCGAGGGAACCGGACCGAAGGGAAGGCATCTGCGGTTTGTGAGATCAGCTCGCTGGCGCAGGGGCAACGGGTGACCCGCAAAGCCGGGACCGCCCAGCCCGGTTTGCTTTATCTGTGAGAGCCAACGCAGACGCGAGGCCTTTCTCCCTCAAACTTGTGGGCTGTCAATGTCAAGTAAAATATTTCAATGTAGTCGTTTTGAAAAGCGAGCAAGATTCTCGTCAGAGGGAGACACCGCTCGGCGGGCCGGCCCGTGGCAGGCGAGCCTCACCGGGTCCCGTGAACTCATTCCAGGGCCTACCCACGTCCACGACAAGCACTCCCTCTCGGTGGCTCGGGGAGCACGACCCAGGGAGCACCTACCCCTCCCCGTGCAGACCGGAGCCTGAAGACGTGTCACAGGCACGGGTCCCGACGTAGGAGAACCGCCCAGACATGCCTCCCACCCCAAGGGAAAGCTGTGGCTTCTTTCTTCTTCCTCAGCTCAACACATCCGGAGGGCCCAACCCTCCCCCCATGTGCACGGATACACACACAGACACACACGCGCGGGAACCACAGATGGCTACACACCGGCGTGCACACACCAGCGTCACACCACACCTAGAGACCGACCTCATGAGACAATTTTGAGATTCGTGAACACAATCCCCCGCTTCCACTTCCGAGCCATGCGGCCTCAAACAACTTAAATATCCTTCCATGGCAAAGGACAGCATCTGAGAGGGCCGGTGCGGGGCCTGGGTGACTGGCGGCCATCCCAACAACATTCCACCCCAAGCTGTTACTGCGACATTTCACTATCATTGGCCCCACAGTGAGGGACGGTCCCCTGAGCAGAGGGCAAGTGACGAGGTTTGAAGAGGTGGGGGGCAAACACATAGCCTTAGGGGCACTGCATTTTCGGGAGGAGATGCATGGCGTGGAGGCCAGAGAGAGAGAGGAGTGGGCGTGTTAGGAGACACCCGGGGTCCAGGAGGAGCGGCAGTCGGGGCTTGGAGAAGGGGGCTCCGGAGACAGGACGGAGACTGACGGAAGTGGGTCGAGCACACTCGGGAGGCTACTGGCTGTCTATGGCAGAGGCCAGTCTATGGCAGAGGCCAGAGCCTGGCGGAGGAGGGGGATTGGGGCCCGCGCCCCTACCCATCCTGCGAACACCTGCTCTGGGTGCGGGGGCCCAGGTCAACTTCCGGAGAATGGTGGAAGCTGGAGAGAAACCAAGCAGCCCTCCCGGTAGCCCCCCGCGTTGCAGTGGAGGCAGCCTCGTCCTGAAAGCCTGAGGCCAGAGGACGTACTCCCCCGACGGGCTGGGCACGGCAGCCCTAGAGCCAGTCCCAGGAGCTGGACCACGCCGGGGGCCCAAGAAGATGAACAGCTCAGCCTCTACAGGCCCAGCGCTGGCTGCAAGGTGGGGGCCTCCACGCAGCCGGGGTGTCCTGGGCCACCAGCAGCTCCGCCGGCTGGTGGCTGCCCAGGTCGTGGGCCCCGGGCCCGCAGCCCCAGCACCTCCCGGGCCCTGTTGGAAACTGAGTCTCAGGCCCCAGGAGCAGCAGTTGAGTCAGAATCTGCGTTTAGAGAAGACGCCCAGGGACCGCCGTGCATGCCGAGGTCATGAGGGAGGGCCCAGAAACCGTTCAGGCGAGATGAAACGCACAGAGACGAAGTGCCATCAGAGGGCCTCTTGAACCCCAAGTCAGTGATAGATCCGCATCTGTGGGGTTCGTGTGTGCGACAAGCCCGTTCGGAATGCCCACACTCATTCATGTGTGTGTCCCCCTGCGGGTGACCCCCGCTCGAGCAGCTCCTGGCTCTCCTCTGCACGCCCGCCAGCTCTGCGCTGTTCCCTTTCCTGGCACGGATCTCCGTGTCTGTGCCGATGGAGGCCGGCGTTTCTGCTGATTACCCACACGGCCTCCCACACTTGTGACGCTGACGTCTGATGAGCACAGGGACAACAGGCCACGGAAGCTGTAATTTTAAACAGGCGATGGACATCACACGGCTCTGTTTCGTGCGCTGGCCGGAATGCCAAGCCACAGTGAGGAGGGACCGGCCAGTGAGTTTGGGATCCCTGCGCTGACCCTGCCCTCCTGGCCTGGCCTGTGTGTCGGGTCCCCCGTCCGGCAGCCTGCTGTCCTGAAACTCCTCTGAGATGCTTCCTCATTTGGTCAAATAGCTGTGTTTTTGAGCCAAAATTCCAGGTATGAGCTAAGAAATGCAGCTAGGGTACTGAGAGAGAAACATGGCCAGGGGCAGCGGAGCCCGGCCTGGGAACGACAGAACCCCAGGCCCCACAGGCTCCCGGGTGACCCCGAGCACGTCCCGAGCAGCAGCCCCCTTTCTGAGAGTAAGTGGCCATGGGAGCAGAATGAGTGCACAGGGGAAAAGCGTGCCCAGCCCCAAGGCTGGGTGGGAGGCCCTCTCTGGAGGGGAAGGCTGCATGGTATCGCGAAGCCGGAGACGGATGGTGGGGAAAGGGACCCGAAGCTGTGCCATCGTCACACTGAGGAAGAAGTTAGACCGACCACGGGGACAGCTGTCACTCCGGGGGACCTACCTCGTCCCTCCCACATTCTCCCTGCCTGTGGCGCTTGGCCGCGAGCCCCTGGACACGAAGCCCACAGCATGGTGGAAGGGGGGTGAGTAGGTCCTTCCAGCGGACTGTGCTAAGCCTTGCCGTGTCCCGATGCCCCTGGGACCAGCAGCTGTGGGCCGTCCACCCTCGTAATCAGCCCGAAGACGGCTGCTCAGTGTGCCCTGCACCGCGCCTGTCCAGCCCCGGGGCCACTGGGACAGCCTCTTTGACAACCACAGAATGCCGCACCGTGTGCATGAAGACCGCTGTCCCGACAGCTAACACTCCGGGCTCCCACAACAGGTAGTTTCCCTCCTCGCGAAATCCGGTCCTTTTCCGGACGCGTGGCCACTGCTGGGATCACGGTGCCCTAGGTGATGGAGAGCGTGCGACACTCGGGGGAGTGGAGTCTACACCAGCACCGGTGCCCAGACCCTGCCTATCACTGGGAACCCCTGGTCGGACCTGGCGAGATCTCTGGGGCACCCAGGGGGCTCCGTGGGTTAAGTCTCTGCCTTCGGCTCAGGTCATGATCTCAGGGTCCTGGATCGAGCCCCGCATCGGGCTCTCTGCTCAGCGGGGAGCCTGCTTCCCCTCTCTCTCTGCCTGCCTCTCTGACTGCTTGTGATCTCTGTCTGTCAAATAAATAAAATCTTTTAAAAAGAGAGAGAGAGAGAGAGAGAAACGGGATCTGGACGACAGGGCCTGCAGGCCTGTACACCGGTGACTCTCCCCCATCCTGAATGCAGACCTGGAGCAGATGTTCCCTTAGAACTGGAACAGACCTAGCAGCCCCCTGGATGGAGAGCGCAGGGCGAGTGACCCCGGAACCGAGGGTCTTGGAGGGAGCTCCCCAAGTTGCTATGGCTCAGACATAGGCACACAGCCAGGCCGGTCCTGTTTGCAGGCCGGTGGAGGCTTGAGCGCGGGCAGTCCCTGCCACACGTCCACTGGCCTGACCAGGGTGTCCCCTCCGAGGCCCCCATGTGGAGTCCCCTCTGGGGGAGCTTCCCGGGGGTTCAGGAGCTGGGATCGAGCCCCCCCACCCCGAGAGAGCCTTGTGTCTGTCCCTCACCAGAAGCAGGACCAGATGGCTCCCGTGCACGGCAGGGGTCACCGTGTCCTCGGGGACTTCCATTCCACGCGCTCCAGCGTGGGGGGTCCTGCAGGACTACGACCATCCCAGGTCCCTGCGGAGCCCAACCACGAGTCAGCACAAGAGCAAAGAACACACTGACGGCTGTGGGAGGACACCAGAGCTCCACAGGGCAGGAGACGAACCCTAGGGACTAGCTGTTGTGGGAGGAGACACGCCAACCAAAATAAAGGGGAGATGATGGCCACTCGTATCCTCCCCCAGGCAGAAGCCATGACGGGGGTGGGAGCCCCTTTGGCCTCTGGAGGCCACACCCGGCCGACTGGGGAACGTGTCCCCAG
Source organism: Neogale vison (assembly GCF_020171115.1). NCBI lineage: Eukaryota > Metazoa > Chordata > Mammalia > Carnivora > Mustelidae > Neogale > Neogale vison. The sequence goes on along the minus strand of NC_058095.1, from coordinate 165,493,878 downwards.
TGCTGATCTAGCGACAGAAAGAGCTCCCGGCTGCAGACAAGGGACGGCAGCCAGGTCAGCGCTGGTGCACAGAGCCTTCGTCTGCGACCCTATGGCCGGGGAGACCCTGCAGTTCTGGAGGTCTCCGTGGTGGGGAAACATCACGCTGAGCCGGAGCGCGCCTGCGGGGGATCTCATCCTGGACCCCCGGGCTCTGCAGCAAGGCCACGCCAGCCCCGGCAAGGAATCCTGGGCCATTCGGAAAAGGCATCAGACATGCTCCAGGGCTCTGATGGGAACTGAGCACTCATCACGCCACAGGTGGGAACAGCCAGGTCCACCAAGTCCTACAGCCCACAGCCCCCCAACAGTCCGTGCAAGCACACAGGAGCGCATCTGGGGTCAGACACCAGGGTAGGGGCCGTGAACCCACGCCCTCTCCCACTAGGGCACCGGTGTCTCTCCCCGGCCGCCCCGTGGGGACGGGTCCCTGGTGCCAGCGAAGGAGCAGGACGGAGGGTGTCCTTAGGGTGATCTCAGCCTGTGGGTGGGGTGGGTGACGCCACGGCTGAGCTCCCCAGGCTGTTCCAGCAGCCACTTGACCCTCCTCCCCCAGATGCTGCTCTAAGCGATCGCCCTATGAAACTCCTGCAGGTGAATCTGGGTCTCAGATCTGTTTTCCCAGGAACCAGACCCCAGCAACCCTTTTAAAGGAAAGTCCCAAGATAACATCCTTCGGAGAAACAAAGAGTCTAGTCATGACGGCTCAGTGTGTCTGCACAAAGCCATTTCTTCAGGGAATCCCACGGTAAAGCCCCACAGGGCAGACCCCGCGCTGGACTCGCGCTCAGGGGGTCAGGGGAAGGACCGTGGGCACGCCTTCTCCACTGCGTCCTGCCGCGTGAGGAGCTGTGTGCCCTGGATCCTCGCTCAGACTCGGGGCCCATGAAATCGTGCCCACAGGAGGCCAGCGGCAAGGGGCACAGACCCCCGCCGGGGAAAGCCCAGTGCAGGAGGGCATGTGGCGTGACCCAGAGCGTCCTTCATGGCACTCCCGTGCCAAGTCCCAGAAGCGGGCCAGACGCCAGGAGGGAGATGAATATTTGATGCGTCCCAGTCGTCCATGAGCTCCGCACCCCAGCCATGAGACATCTCGGCCTGCCTGGTCTCGTTTTCTTAGTCCTCAGCCACCAAAAAGGATCAAAGTCAACAGAAACTCTACTCGATAAATTACCTTCAGAGCCCTGAGCTGTTACAGGAGCATAGGAAGCCCCGCTCTTAATTGAGCACGTGGGAGCAGGCGTTTTCCGGGACGGGTCCTGAGACAGAAGTCAGGGCCGTGTCCGGTGACAGTGTAGGTGAACAAATGTCGCCCATGAGGATTCCCCGGGCAGGAGCCCCAAGGGCTCCAGGCAGCACAGGCTCACCCTGCCGCAGACAGCTCTGCCCGCCCCGCGGGTTTTAGGAAAGAAGAACTGGACTTTGTTTGGCTTTTCTTCTCCACATACGACCACCTCCACCAGCTATTTCAAGGCCTCGTGCATGGCTGGAAATCATCTGGCCAGCGCCCGTGGCCATGCAGCAGGTCCCCGAGGGCAAAGGGAAGCCGAGGACAAAGGGCAGCCGCTCTGCCTGTCTGGGCAAAGTTCCACGGAGTGGCGTTTCAGCCGACAGCTGCGTGATAGGATCTGGTTTCTGACAAGGTCACAAGGTGCAGATTAATGCTCTGGGTACACCTTAATGGTGGGAAAGGTCTCCGTCCCGGAAATCCTCCGGAGGTCGATGACAGGTGTGTGTCAGAGGACGGCCACTGTGGCCCGTCCTGGTCCCAGGAATGGGGGGAGACGGCCCGGAGAGGATGGCTGCTCTGGCGTGCGGACTTGTGCCCTCCCAAAGCCAGACGTGATTTCAGATGACCGAGGCTCCACGTTTTTCGGTGGAGGTATCTGAATTTAAAACACTGGATAATTTTGGTTTCTTACACTGGCTTTAAGTTATGAAAACTGCATGGAAACCCTAAAAAGGAAAGGGTAACAAGGCGTTTGTTTGAGGGTTTAGGTATTTGAAACTGGGAAATGCGTCCTCTCTCCTAAAATGTGGTTCACGGAGCCCGCCAGCCTCCCAGGGCCGAGGCCCTCGTCTCCCTACAAACGACTCAGCCTGCTGACGGCACTGACGCCAAGCCAGGCCAGCTCCGCCACCGCGAGCGCAGGACAAGATGGGAGACGCCGCTGTGTTACGGGCAGAGCTTCAACCGGAGGCCGGAGTCCCAGCGCCCGGGACTCCGGAGGGGCTGCGTTTGCATTAAGGTAAGACGAGGTGACGAGGGCAGCCCCCACCCAATATGGAGGGTGTCCTTGTAAGAGGAGGTGAGGGGCCAGAAACGGGCACCGAGGGACGGCCGGGGGAGCACACAGGGAGAAGACAGCTGTCTGCAAGCCCAGCAGGGAGGGCCCAGGGGGACCCTGACCTTGGACGTCTCACCTCCAGAATGGTTGGACACCAACTTCGGGTCAAGCCCACAGCCGCAGCGCTTTGAGGGGGCTGCCCGAGCTGACGGAGGCAGCAGGGGTGAGGTGAGAACACGACCCAGGGCTGGGAGCCCAGGAGCTCCCCGGGGTCACGGAGGGCTGTCCTCCCGCTCAGGGCTCTAGCCCCCTTCCCACGGCTCTCATGACAACGGAGAGTGTGACCCGCTGACTAACGCAGGCGAGACCCCGTGACGTGTCGCCGGGCCTGGGCTCATCTCAGAGCCCTTTCTCCTCTGGCCCTTCCAGCGGTGGGAACCGAAACAGCCCCTCTTGGGTTCCAGTTGACTGCAGGTGGGCCCCTACCGTCTGGACCTAAAAGATCTTATGCATGTAGACAGCCCAAGGTACGAGCGTCGTGACTCTGTCTACACAGAGGGCTGAGCAGACAGGCGCAACAGGAAGCTGCTTCTCCACCAGACTCATCCAGAAAACGCATCTGTGACCTCACAGCATACTTATTCTGTTCATTCTGAGATCGTCACAGGCCAATCTGTGAAACTACCAGACCGGGGTGCTTTCTTAGGAGAATTGCGGCACATTCTGACTGCGATTCTGCATCTCCTTCTGCTGGGGGGTGTTTGTATCTGAATTTACACGTGTGATTTCCGGGCTGCCTGCCGACACACCACTAGTCCTCCCTTCCTGTATCCAGGCCCCCATCCCGAGAGCGAGGAAGCCACAACTACTCGGCCAGCGGATCCTGTGGGAGCCGCCGTGGGCTTCCCCATGGGGGTCTCACCAGCGGCGAACCACCAGCAAGCTGACGCCCCGTCACCTCCCTGAGCCCCTGGAAGAGGCAGGGACACAGGACACGAATGTGGCCCTGAACGGAGACCGATCAGAGTCCGTGTGTGGCCCCAAAGCGGGTCTGCCGCACGTCTCTGAGCGAGTCACCGATCGCCTCGAGTCCGCGCGGTCGAGAGGACATTTCAAAAAACGCACAGGAGGCATTTTCCACGGAGTTGCACATCTCATGATGCCGATGGTCTAGGCTTGAGGATCAGCGGGGCATCCTGGGGCCGAGAAAGCCCCTTTCACGGAAGCGAAATGAGGAAAGCGTGGCTCTGAGTCAAGAATAGAGCGCACGTCCTGCTGGCGTGTGGGGCCAGTGGAGGTCGTGAGGATGTGACCAGCGGGGACGCTGGCAGGGGGAGGCGAGGCAAACTCGGCCCCAAGTCTGCCACAGTCCCCTAAAGCAGAGCTAAACGTCAGACGCGCCTCCACAAACAGCGAAGTCCCCCTCAGTCTGATTTTTAGTGTGAAGCTGTCTCCTGGCTCTGCCCAAGCCCGTGTTGTCCTGCCTCCTCCGGCACGTGTGGGGCAGCGTGGGGACCTGGTCCCGTTACATGGGGACTCTCGCGTCCCCTGGGTGGGCACCTGGAATGTGGCTGGTGACAGAGGGGTGCAGCTTTCTAACGAGCCGCTGGCCCAGAGGCGCAGCCCATCCTGAGCTGTACCCACGCCGGCCACCGTGCTGGGGCTGCCGGTCCTGGCCACCACTCGGGGACAATGTCCCTGGAGGGAACCAGGGGCTCCGGGATCCCGGCCTTTCCTGGGTCTTGAGTTCTGCGCCGGCTGAGCGGAGATGCAGACATGGATTCTCCATTCTGGTTCCCCGTGGTGACTCTGGCCCGGAGCCATTTTGCTCAGTGTGAGTCCGAGATGTGCCATGTCCTTGTGAAACACGCAGATGCCCAGGTCCTCGTTCGACCTCGGGAGTCAGATGTCCCAGAATTGGGGCCGAGCAGGACTAGCCCCACAGCTGGTTGTGACGCAGGTGCCCCACTAGCAGGGAGGACTGTCTGGGGAGGCGCCCCGGGGACCCCATCCCACCACACTTGCCGCCCCCCAATCTTCCCGAACAGGAGTGCGCCCAGCATCTCTAGTGGTCGGTGAAGCCACACACTTGGTGGGTCTGATGGGGGGTCAGGACTCTGCTCTCCGGCCCATTCTCCGGGGACCTTATGTGGACGACCACGGGACACTGTGTCCACCGGGGGGACACTGTTCCAGGTGTGGCATGGCCCCTTCCCTGCACGGAGGAAGTACACATGTGATGCAAGCGGGCGTGCGGGAGAAAGCACTCTGTGCTCTTCTAAAAGGAGAACCTCTGGCCGTCCCCCCACGGAAAGTGAGTGAAGACGTGGAAAGTGACATCTGCGTACGGAGGTTGGCCCTCGTGCATTCGTCCGTATTTATGCGGCTACCAATGTCTGTGCGACTGTTCACAGGCCGCCGGACCCTGTGTGGCGCCCGCGGGGAGACTGGGGCTATGCAGGTGTACAGGGAACGTTCTCAAGGACCCTCTGCTGTGGTTGGTGGCAGAGGGAAGATACAGCCCCCAGCCCCCCAGCTCCCAGAGCACGTTGTCTCCTGGAAGCCTCCATCCCGCTCACGTCCAGGCCGTGAAAGCAACTAAAGCTTTGCCTCTTTGTCATGAGGAATGAGCTGCCGGGCAGGAGGTGCGAGTCCAAGACGATGACGGAAAATCCTGTGCCCCCATAGCCCTGTAGCCTCAAGGACCAGAAGGCACGGGCCAGCCGGAGGGGCCGTGTTCACGGGGAGGCCGGCCTGCGGGACACAGCCGGGATGAGGGCCGCCCTCGCCGCTGGGGGACCCGCCGTGTAGACAGGTCCTGGCAATCCCAGGGGGACTGTGTCCCAAGGATGGCATGGGGCTGGGGCGAGCGGCAGGTGGTGGGAAAGGACCTTTGGGGCTGGCTGTCCACGTGGACTCTGGAAGTGTACACGCAAGGCCACAAAGGATGTGTGTCCTCCCGCCGGCTGCCTCTCCTGAGAAAACATTCTCCTGAACAAAATCCAAGGGCCGTGCTGGAAGAATGCTGGGGACGCGGCTCCCCCACGTCACTCTGTGGGGTTTCGGAGGGCGGCGCAGGGTGCGGGGCGCTGACCCACAGCAGGCCCCGGGTGCTGGCGGCCAGTCTGGAAGATGGGAGCGGAACCCACTGCCTCCCCAGAAGGCTGCTCCAGGCCCGCCCCTCCCTGTTCCTCCTGCCTGGGACCCAGGCTGAGGCCGTGCTGCGGCAGCTGTCCCGTGGGGGCCCCGAGGTCCAGCAGGGCCTGGACGGTGAAGACTTCCTTCTCTCACCACCAGGACGGTCTCCCAGCCCCTCCCTCGAACCCTGTGGGCCGGGACGCCCGTGTCGGTCACAGCCGGGAATCCTGCCTGGTGAGGCTCTGGAGACAAGCACAGGGCATGCTGGGGCACACCCACCCGTCAGGTGACCCAGGCCGAGGCCCGGGGCAGCCAAGAGCGGGGGGCCCAGGGCTAGGTCTGGGGCGAGTGTGTGCCCCGTCTAGCGGGGTCTGATCTCACCGGCCACCAGCATCTCTCTGCCGTGGCCTTAGCTACTGTGCCCCGCTGGGCCCCGCGGGCCCCCACGGTTATCTGCCGAGCCCATGGAGCCGCTGGTCGTGAGACCGGGAAGGGGACGCGCCCCCTCGCTTGCATGTGTGCGCTGGGACTCTGTTTCCTCTTTGATGGAAGATTGGAAGTTTTTACCCTGTCACAGAACAAAGGGAACTGTGACTTCTGTTTCCCATTTGCATACCTGATTCCATGCACTTTTGACAGTGGTATCACGCTTCTGACAGGTATGATCTCCCCCCAAGGGAAGCGGAACGGGAGCTTCTCCCTCTCCCGTATCAGCTTATCCCCAGACGTGACGCTCGCCGGGACCTCAGGGACGGACCCAGCGCAACGTGTGGCCTCTGTTTGGAAAACCGCCCCGCAGTCTCCAGTGAGGCGATTTCCTTAAAGGCAAGTAAAACATGCTACTAAGTCCCCCTCCACAAGGCGCTGAGCGTCCAGGGCTGGGTCCTCGAAGAACATTCTGGCATCGGCCCCGAGGTCTGGATGTGCCTGTGCTGGGCAGGCCTGGGGGCCGGGCGCTGCGTCGTGCCTGGGACACGACCCCCAGGCAGTACGGTCCCGCTCCCGCGGCTCCCCTACACTCCCGCAGACACACGCTCACGCGGTGCCGGAGACAGGGAGACCACGCACGAACAAGCCGCAGCAAGCCGCGTGTCGGTGAACCGAGATGCCGCCGCCTCGGCGCCCCCACAGACCTGGGCGGTCGGCCAGAGCGTCCTCGGGAGAGACACCGGCGCTAGAGCTTTTCTCTAGTCTCAGTCTCCCGCACCGGCTGGCCCTCGCGGAGGCCCGGTGATGCCATAGGAAGGTCTTGCCCTCAGAGGCTTTGGTTTCCACGCCAAGAGCCTCATGCCCTCCCCCGCTCTCTGCAGGACAAGGCGGGTCGAACCAGCCCCAGAGCAGGAGATTCAACATCCTTTTCTCTACCCCAGCAAGTTGCACTTGACGTGGAACCGCGCGCCACGGCCACCCGTGATGGGAGCTGCGGGACGCGCCCTCCGCAGGCGGACGGCAGGTGTGGGGTCAAACCACAGAGCACCGGATGGTCGGCAGGGCGGGAGCAACAGCTGTAGGGACAGGCTTTAAGTGACTTGTTCCAAATTCCTCGGGTTCTAAAATAAAACGAAATAGACGCTACCCCCCACCATAGTGGTCTGTCCCGTCCTGAGAGATTCCAGCAGGCACACAACACACTTTTCTCAGATCTCGCCCCAAAGAAGGGATGCCACAAATGACTTCTTGAGATGCCACAAGATCCACACAGGTCCTGGTCCTTTCTGAGGCGCGGCCCTCGCCGTGACTTTGACGATAACCCAGAGGCAGAGGCGGGTGACCTCCTGCTGTCCGGTAAGCGTCTGCTTGTGACCTTCCAGAGAGGGAACTCACACCAGAGGGGTACGGGGTGGCTGCTGCCGCCCCGGAGCCTCCCCTCAGAGGACAGACGTGCTGGGCTGTGACTGACGGGCAGGCCGCGGGGTGCGAAGGCACGCCATGGGCCCGCTGCCCAAGCTGCCGCCCGGGTCCCATCCGACGTGCGGGCCGGAGTCCTCTAGTCGGAGCACAGACGGCCGCCGCCCCGGAAATCCTCCCAATGCCACCCCACAGAACGGGGTCCGCCGGAGAGCGGAAACGGCGACACTTTCTGGGGGGAGATTGTAGCTGCCGCTCCCAGGTTCTGCGCGGTAGGTAACCTAGAGGCGCAGGGCTGATGAGAGGCCCCTGATGACTCCGTTTCCCGGGCGTCATCAGGGTGTCGTCCGGGCAAGCGAGACCGTTATCTAGCTTCAAGTCACTCGATTATCTGGAGAAAACAGAACCGAGAGAACAGAGCGTGTCCTCGCACGGAGGCAGCAGACGTCACTGACCGTCTAGGGGACCAGCCTGCCTTTGCTCTCTGCTCTGGCCGCAGCTCTCCTGGAGCCGCTCTGCCTTGGGCCGGCTCCATCCTTGGCCATCCTTCAGGGCCAGACACAAAAGCCACCTCCTCCTGGAAGCCTTGGCCAGCGTGCTGCAGGCTGGAAGGACTCCCTGACAGGCCCGGCCACAGTTCAGTTTCCAGAGTGTGGGGGCTCCTGGTCTGCCCACAATGTTCCACCTGCCTAACGGGAGCACATCTGGAATGGCTCAGAGGAAACTCCCCAGTATCGGACAGCCTGGAGGCCTCCCTGGAGGAGGAGAGCTTCTCTCTCCTCAGTCCAGCCTGCCCTCCACACTTAGTGGACGAGGAGCAGACCACCCAGGAGGGCGCCCCACAGGCCCGAGTGCAGCCCTTGAAGGTAGAGAAGGTGAAGGGCCTCCGCGGAAGCCCAACCGGCGTGTACGAACAGAGAATCTCACGCCTCAGGAAAACAAGGCTCAAGACCCAACAGGCCGATCTCCCAAAAACGCCGGACTTAGAGAAAACCAGGTTTACTTCCTGACCAAGGCGCCCCCACTGAGGGCCTGTCTCTAACCCCCAGCCAGGGAACGCGCTGCCGGGACTCGGGGACGCAGGCTGGACGCCCCTCTTTGCACACCCGGCCGCGCCTTCCACGGGCTCCTGGCCCTTGCCACAGCGCCCGTCTCCCCAGCAGTCATCCCTCTGCTGTTCCCGAATGAGCTCAGGGTCTCAGTTTACCTCTTTATTCAGGTTGACGGGAAAGTATCTGTCTTAGAAAAGGCAGCTGGCACCACTGACGTCAGTGCAGAACACGGAAAACACTGGGTAGCAAAGCCAGTCGTGACCATAGCAAGAGTGACCCGTCCCTCTGGCTCCGTCCCTCGCCCCCAGTCTCAGAGGAGACACAGCTGCGGTCTGTCCTCCCTGGGGATCCGTGGCGGGGTGGGGACACCGGGTTCTCCTGTGAGGGTCTGGAACAATGATGACGTTTCAGTGAGCCCAAGGGCATTGTTCTAATAAAATGTAGGGGACGAGAGGTGTGTGTGTGTGTGTGTGTGTGTACATGTGTGCACGTGCAGAATTTCTTCTGTTTTCCTGGCCCACGCTGCCTGGTGAGGCAGAAGCCTTCAGGAGGGAGGCGTGTGTGTCGCAGTGTGCCCTGGGCTTCCCAGCGGGGGGATGAGCCCTGAGCACCCACAGGCTACGTGCCCTTGAAGGTCAGGTTTGGGGCTGTAGCTTGACCAGAACCTGATCATCCCAGGCCTCCTGCTAGGGCTTCCCCACCCCAGCCAGGAAACACGGCGTGTGCGCCCGGAGCCCTTACAAGGCCCGCGCCCCCTCCCTCGCCCCAGGGGCAGACTTGAGCTGGGCATGCGGGGTCTGAAAAGCGAACGTTCTTCTGAACCCTATGGGCTCATTATTCACCAGAACAGTGGTAACATAATGCATTTTCATTTACTTAGCCTTAAATATATGTAAATTAAAGGGTTTTCTTTTATTAAAAATAACACGAAACTCACCACTGATGTGTTTTTGTTATTCTAAAAAGAAGCAGTAGCAGAGGAAGGGAAGGGGGCTCTAATGACATCTCACATTCAGATGTGTGTCTTGCTGGAGGGCGAGGGGCCTCTCCCCCCAGGGCCCGAGCTCTGGATAAAACCCACCGGTGCCGCGCGCGGTTCCTGCCATCCGCACTCTCATTGTCTTACATCTTGATGGAGGAACGGCTCGCCCTGGTTGGAAGCCTAATTGTCGCCAAGAAGGAGGACCAGATTGCAGCTCTCCCGTTGGCGCAGGGGATTTTGGGGAAGCGGTGGTCGGCAGGGGAGAATGTGCCGAGCTTCATTAACTCAGGAGGGCAATGGCACCACCGCGTCCTCCCAAAGAAAGGACTGGCCCATCACGGTGCCGCCTCCCTCGCCAGCCCTGTGCCCTGTATCCGACGGCCACAAAGCCCTCAGCAGTGTCCCCATCCGTCCCTGCCTCCGCGCGCAGCCCTCGCCGAACCTCCCTCCGCCAACAGCCTGGCCTCGGGCCTCCGTCAGCGACCGTCCCTCAGGAACCTCCTGATCCTTTTCGACGGGATGCCTGCCTGCAGGCCCCATGAGCCCTGGTTCAACCCTCCGGGTCTGCGTCGGGGGCGGCAGGAACAACGGACCACACGCCGCGTGGCTCAGAGCCACGGAGCCCAGCCCCCAGCCGCTGCAGGCCAGAGTCCACAGTCAGGTGTGGGCGGCTGCACCGCTGTGCCAGCCCCCCGGGATCCAGCCGTCTCGTGTCCCCGGCTCAGTCTCATCACTCCCGTCTCGGCCTGGGGTCACGTGGCATCTTCCCTGTGTGTCGTGTCCACACCTGACCTTCCCGTGTCTCTTCTGCGGAGACGCTCGTCGCTGGGTCAAGGCCACTCTGTTCCCGCAGGCTCTCGCCTTAACCCACCACACTGCGACGTCAAGCGAGTCACCTTCTGAGGTACGGGGAGGACCTGAGTGTGGGTGGACTTCGTGGGGAGGGCCTGGGCCCTGAGGACCCCACTGCGGTGGGCCCAGGACACTACGGTCCCCGCCCGCTGCCACGCCTGCCTGGGGTCCCGCACCCGCCCTGCTGTGAGCTGTCCTCAGCGGCCGCGCCTCCTCCGCCACCTCCAGGGCTCTGTCCGCCTCCGTCCTGCTCGCTCCGCAGGGGGCAGGCTGGCCCACCACCGCGGTGCCCACAGCCCGCCGTCGATGACGGCCTCCGACGCCGCCCTCCCGTCCCCACTGGGTGTACCCTGTTCCAGGGACATCCCGACCCTGAAACTCTGAGACAGGCAAATTCTGGGGACGCTGCCTTTTGAGTTCACCAGAACCTTAGACCACTCCGAGCAGCTTCCTAGTAAAACACCAAATTATCTGTAGAACAAAACAGACCCAGAGCCAGGCCACAGGCTTACTGGGGCCCAATTGCGGTGGGGAATATGGGTGTGGGTAGGTGAGCACGGCACGGGAAGGGGGAGCACGGGCTGGGCTCCCCCCCGCACTCCTGCCGGCATCTCCAGCCGCCCGTCCTCAGTCTGGAGCTCAGGGGAGACAGCCGTCCCTGCGCCCTGGCCAGGCCATGGCCCGGACCCCGCAGCTTCCAGCCTTCAGCAGTGACCGTCCAGCCGCAACGTCCCTGATCGGCCCCAGTGGAGGGGCAGAGAGTCTCAGATGGGCAGACGCTCTGCTCCCTTCTTGAGGTGGGCACGTCTCAGGACTCGAACACATCTGGGGCTGCAGCTCACAGACCAGGCGCATCTCCACTGCGGCCCCGCAGGACGTGGGCTCAGGCGCTGCCGGGGAGAGCGCGAAGCCCTGTGTGTGGCCTCCACCATGGGGACAGCGCCTTGCTCTGCGTGGCCACCGCTCCCCCAAGTTCCAGCCTCGGGACCCTCTTCTGCAGGGGTGCTAGGGGGCTGAGAAAGAGGGCCGGGCCTGACCCCGAGGGCTGGGGTCCCACACAGCACATCCCTCTCTGGAAGAAGCCCCTGGAGACCCAAACCACCATGGACAAGCCGACTCCCACAGGATACGTGGCAGCCATGCACAGGGCTGGACTGTGACCACGGCGGAGCGATGTGGCCTGGTACCATCCTGCCCCGTGGCCTCGAAATCATTGCGAAACCGCTATCCGCACTGCGGCCTATTCTCCCCCAGGACCTTCTGATCCGTGTGAACGCAGACAGAACGGTTAATCCTGCTGCTGGCAGCACATGTGGTAGAGTGGGCGGCCCCAGGTGGCGGGGGCTCTCAGGGGAGCTCGCAGGACGGGCAGAGGCAGACCTGCCTCCAGGTGGAGGGCGTGCAGGCCAGCGTGTCCGGCGTGGCCGCTTCCCCGGCAGACCCTCACCCGGCCAGCTCAGCCGTGGTCCAGAGCTCATAGTCGGTTTGTGAGGGCCGGGCTGCAGGCCAGCTCTGTGTTCTATGTGTCTCCTTGCCCCAAACCTTCAGGGAACAGGGCTGACTCCAACACGTCATGTCCTCACACCTGGGGTCTCAGCGGACGTGTGTGCTCGGGGACGAACCTTCCAGGAGCCCTTCCTTCCAAGACACAGCCCGCAGACCATCCCACTCAGAGCAGCTAATGGGACGGAGTGCCCACGGGTCCCCTTTCCTGCCATTCCCTTTCATCTCATGAGAAAGGCGGCCACGGCGGTGAGGCCCGGGCAGGAGGGCGACAGGCTGAAGGCCGCAGAGGGACGTGTCAGGACTGGGACGTGGGCCACCTCGGTGAGTGCAGAGGAAGTGACCGATGGAGACAGTAACGGGCTCCAGCTCCCCACCTGAAGGACTCAAGATACAATTCTGTGTTTTCACCCTGTGTGCAAGACTTCTGGGACGGCCGCCCTGTCTAACGTGGCCCTTCCATGGAGCACGGGCACTGGGAGCGCAAGGATGCACAAGGCCAGTGTGGGGGACAAATCTCCCGTGGAGGACCCCCGCCCTCACTCCCCAGCTCGAGGGACGGGCAGCTCACAGCCAAGACCCTCTCCTAAGGCCCCAGCCATGGACACCACACCACCCCTCTCGACCAGGACAAGGAGTTCAAGACCACGGGAACCTCGGCCTGTGACCTGGTTGGAAACGGTCTTTGCAGACGTACTGGTTAGGACGAGGTTATGCAGGAGCAGGGGCCCCAATCCAGAGGCCCGTGTCCTCAGGAGAGGAGGGGCACCTGCCAGCTCAGCTGAGCATCCCGCTCTTGGTTTTGGCTCAGGTCGAGATCTCGGCATTGTGGGATCAAGCCCCACGTCAGGCTCTGTGCTGGCTGTAGACTCTGTTTAAGGCTCTCGCTCCCTCTCCCCACCCATAAGAGCAGAGACAAGGAGACACAGGCACACGCAGCACGGAGGGAGCTGCCATGTGACCACGGAGGCCCAGGGCCACAGCGCTGCAGACGCCGGCAGAGGGACACTCTATCGGGGACCTCCATCTGCAGAGCCGTAGACAAGACATTTCTGCAGCGTGCAGTGTGCTGGGACACGGCCCCAGGAGACCACGCAGCCTCCCCGGGATCTGCCTGCCGTGCGGCAGGGCCCTTCCCAGACCTCAGGGGGATGCCCTACCCCTAGCGTGCCTGGCAGGACTATTCGAGGTTAGCCGTTAGCCTGTCCTCAGCTCAGCCTCTCCTTGAGCTGGAGGACACATAGCTGCCTCCAGGGCAAAAATCCAGCTCGCGGGTGTCGGAGGGCACAGTGGGCTGGGATGCAACCACAGGTTCCAGCCACCATCAATCCCTTGCGAGACCCCACATGGCCCCTCAGGCGACTCTACCACAGACGCACCTGCCTCCAAGGGAAATGTGCAAGGCCTGCAGACGATTCCCGAATTTACCTTCTCACTGAACGGATTCCATGCGGGACTGTCCCCCGCCCGTTGGGGAAACCGGCCACCTGCTGGGGTTGTGGGAAACCGCGGACCCGCGATGAGCACAGATGGGAGTCGTCAGACACCCAGGATGGGCGAGTGAGCTTGGATATGGGGGGCCGCACACAGCACAGGATGCAGCCTCGCTGTGGGGGACACGCGGGGGACCCCGGGGCCTGGCCGCGGTCATCCTGCCACGGCGCAGAGGCTGGGCGTGTGGACGCTGTCCGATTCTGCAGCTACCGCCACCTGCTCCGGCAAATCTGAGTGAGGACAGCTGTGTTCCAGAAGTTACTTCCCACGGTTCCGGGCCCCCAAGAGGCCGGGACCCCATAGAATCCCAACGGAATACCTCGGTGGGCATGTTCTTATCACACGTCAGCATCCCGGTCGGGTACATCGCCATCCCCGAGACATGGCAAACCTGTCAGCTCTGGCCTTCTAGAAGTCGAGCCTGTTATCTGCCAAGTCCTCCACTGCCTGCGACGGGGAGCTGCAGAGAGTGGTGCCGGCCCACGCCTGGGCCTCTGCCATCCTCTCCAGGCACGTGGGACGGGCCCCTCTCCCTTCTACGGGTCGGCTCCCCGCACGCCGCAGTACCTCCAATCCGCCCCTCGAGTGTTCTACTGTTGGGGCCGATCCCACGTTAAAACCTGTTAACCCCTAGGGCCTGCCTGGGCCTACTTAGCCATAGTGACTCCATGTTGCCAAGGTAGACGTTTTGTTGTTTAATAAATGCCACAGCAGTTACGGATACCGGTTCCGGGTAACTGTTGCTAAAACACACACCTAAAACAAGGCCATTTTGTTGTTTAATAAACACCTCAGCAGTTACTAGTATCGGTTCTGTAACCGTTGCTAAAACACACAGGTAGGAGACATCCAATCAGCCAAAGCTACATACGTAGAGGTCTGTGGTTGTGCCCTATAAAAACTAGCCTGTAAGACCAAAGGGGGGTCACTCTCTTCGGAGGCGGCCCTGGCAGTCAGTCTGACTTCTCTAATGCTTGGCACAGAATAAAGCTTTGCATAACTTTCACTTTGTCTCGGTCTCGTTCCTTTGATAATGGACCCAACACTACCACCAAAGAAACGGCCTTTTCCTTTGTCTTTTCATACATCTTGTTAAGGTAGAGAGGAAACGACAGACCCAATCCAAAAGACAACTGAGTCCCTCAGCAATGAGGAGGCCACAGAACCAGAGGGAGGCATTTGCTACCTGACGGTCCCATAAACACGAGCTTCTGCTTTCCCCCAGCCTGGGGGAGCTGACAGCCCACCGTGCATCTCCTCTGGGCTCGGGCTGAGAAGTTAGAAGGAACGCAGAGAAAGAAGGAGCCGACACCTGAGACGAGCCGTGCATCACCAAGGTACGGAAAGTTGGTACGAGAGAATAGTGTGTGCCCAGTGCCTCCAGGGACAGTGCGTCTGGTCCTGTGGGGGGACGCTGACGGCCCCGGCCCCACTCATACGGAGCTGTGTTGTTTTTTAAGATTTATTTGTTTGAGAGAGAGAGAGAGAGAGAGGTCGGGGGCAGGGGGGACAGAGGAAGAGAGAGAGAGAAAATCAGAAGCAAACTCCCCAAGGAGCGCGGACATGGGGCTCTGCCTCACAAGCCCGAGGTCACAACCAGAGCCAAAATCAAAAGGCAGACACCTAACCGACTGCCCCGACCCCAGCACCTCCACACACACTTTCCTATTTTTTTAAAAAAAGATTTTATGTATTTATTTGACAGAGAGAGATCACAAGCAGGCAGAGAGGCAGGCAGAGAGAGAGGAGGAAGCAGGCTCCCCGCTGAGCAGAGAGCCCGATGCGGGGCTCGATCCCAGGACTCTGGGATCATGACCTGAGCCGAAGGCAGCAGCTTCACCCACTGAGCCACTAGACATGCTTTCTTATAAAAGAGAAACACACACGTAAGGGATCTTAGGGAACATTTCCAGACGCCCCCAGACGACACGCGTGTGCCGTGCCCGCCTCAGCTCCCCGGAGCGGCCGTCCTGGGGCCGCCGCACCCGCGTGTGTAACTTCCTGCATCTCCACAGGCGCTGCCACGAGCCCGGCCCGCCTGCCGGCGCTTCAAACCCGGGATCCGTCGGCCGCACGGAAAGCCGCGTGGCGCAGCGGGGAAGCTCGCACGGGCTCCCGCGGCCGCAGCTGCTCTGGAACTCCTCGTTTGTCACAGGCCCCGCTCGGGCGGCCGCAGGTACGTGATGCCACACTGTGCGGCCCGGGAAGGGGCGGCTTTCTCCTCACTCCTGGAACTTTGAGTGGGGACAAGCGACACAGCCGGCACAGACCCCGACGCCAAACCACTCGCGTCCGTGTTTTTATACATCGGCTCCTTGGCTCAGGGACGAGGAAACCTGGCGTCACGCTTCACACGGGGTGGGCCCCTGTCAGCACTCAGAGGGGATGTTTGTCCCCGTTTTTCAGTCGGGAGCAGAGGGCAGAGGCAGGGGACGGCCCAGCCCACGGCGCAAGTGTGCGGAAGGCGCCCACTCCCCGCGATCAGACCGAAGGAGGCGCCTCGTGGCAGCTGTGCTCACACACTCCGCCCAGACGGCCCAGCACCCCCCGTTAATGATCACGTCCCGTCCAGATTCCTGCCCCGAACTTGATCAGCTTCTGCCCTGTCCAGACCTACTGCATTCCAGACTCCTGCCGGGCCACTCAGCGGGCCCCCGGGGAGCATCAGACGCAGCGGCCGTCTGGGGGCCTCTGGCTGTGGGACGGGCAGTTCTTGAGAGGCCGACGTTGAGGGAGCAGGCCGGGCAGAGGCACACACTGAGAGCTCTTGTCCCTGGGGCCACCGTCGAAGACCACATCCCCGGGCGAGCGTGGCTGGTCCTGCCTGGGCAGGAGGCGGCCAGCACTCAGAAGTGAAGGCAGGAAGAACACCCAGGGGCCGTGTGGTGTGACTGCCGGGCGGTCCCGGCTGGGACTGGGGACATGGTCCCCTGCGAGGCCAGCATGGCTGTGCTGTCCAGAGGCCATGGTGGACACCCGGCCTCTGGTACTGGGGCCGTGACGTTCTCACCTGCTGAAGGACTGTCAGAAGGGGTCAAATGTCCCAACACTCACAACCTGTGCACCTGCTCCCGCCTGGTGCCTGTGGGTCATCCCGCAGGCGGAGGCCAGGCACCCACGTGTGCCCAGAACAGTGCTGGCTTTGCACCCGCCACCACGCCACCAAGAGCTCTCCCGCAGTGGTTCAGACGCCCGGCACACAGAGGGCCGCGGGGTCTCCCGGGGACCTGTCGGCACACCCGCGATGCTGAATTGGCCACACAGGGTCCCCGGTCAGGACAGAAAGGAGGAAGAAGCCCTTGGCCTCTGAGGGGAGGGAAAGCAGGGAAAACGTGCTCTCTTCCAGACGTGGTCCCTCTTCCTCCAAATCAACTTGAGATGCCCCAGGACGGCCCAGCCCAGCCACCCTTGGAAACTGAAAACATATTTATCCCGTCGTGGCTGGGTGGTTTTTTTTTTTTTTTTTTTTTTAATTGATGGGAACTCGTCCACTTTGCCATGAGGAATGCCAAAGAAATGCATAATTAAAAATGGAAAAAGAAAGTCTTCTAAAGGCTGTTTACTTGGGTAATGACAGTGACACAAACGGTGCTTTCTCCTCGCACGGCCCACCCACAGAAAGGAGCAGAACAATGGCGCAGGGGCTCTGGGCACCAGACGGCCTGGAGAGGCCCCCCGCCCCGCCGCCGCGTTCGGCTCCCACGGCCCCCGCCTCCCGTGAGCGCCCGGCTTCGACCGCCCGCCACCCGCTCAAGTTCATCTGTTTACACAGTCCGGCGAGTCTCTCTTAATTATCAAAAAAAGTGGAAAATCACTAATATGGAAGCCAAGGGGGCTGGCAGGGGAGAGAGGGCGCACGTCGGGCGGGTTTGGATCCGAGCGCAGAGCTAACGCGGCCCCTTGGGGATCCTTGCCCCGGGCGCACACAGACGGGCCGCCCGGGGACTGGAGGACGAGCCCCGGGCCGCGCTCCGTGTCTGCAAATTGACGGATACGTGTCAGAAGCGGGAGGCCCTGGTGACAGAGGGTTTGAGCTACCCTGGCAAGTAAATGACAAAAGTTACATCATTTTTATCAACATTCATCACTCTAATTGCCCAAACCTCCAGCAGAACAAAGTCACACCACAGTTTCCTGGTATTTGATTAATGAGGGCAGGAAAATTGAAGTTTTTGCAATAAAACGGAAAAAAAAAATCAACAGACTTTTATCGTTTTTTTCCCTTATGATTTTAATTTAATGGCTCGTGTTTTCATTACCGCAGAGGCTGTAGACTTTAGCTGGCAATTATGTCCCATCTGTGAGGCACTGTGTTATTACAGTTTATTCTAGCAGCTTTTCAATCACTTTCGAGTCGGGCTTTACAAGTGCGTTTGCAGCAGGTGGGCCGCCTGGCACGGGCCCAGGAGCACACAAAGCGCAAAGCTGGAGTTTAATGGCAGCATATGCGTGTGGCGCAGAGCACTAGCCTTCCCCCATATGCCGCGAAAGCAGCCTCTTCAGCCTGCCAGTCACTGTCCTCACTGACTACAGTCTCGGAGTACTTTTCTGCCAGGGAAAAATATACCAAGGCAGCAAATTTCTCCAGTGCACCCTCCTTATTACTGAGCAACCCTGTCATTAGCACACGCACAATGAGCCTGAGCGGGGGATGCATACCAATGAGGCCGCGCAGAGCACTTCTGCTTCTTATTGCTATGGAAACGCCCCCCGCCACCCCCCGCCCCGGGCTGCAGTGGACAAGCAGGAATGTCCCCCACCCATATGTCACCTAGTTAACACCGTACACTGCGATGTGAACCAAAATCCGCCCCAGCCCTGCCAGCGGCGGGGAGAAGGGAAGGAGGCACGGAGTCCCCGCGCGCCGGGGAGGCATCCGCCTGCACAATTCCGGATTCGGCGCGGCCGCAGCACCCAGCGCGGGCAGGAGTGGCGCTTCCAGCTCGAAATCCGGCTCTCCCGCTAAATCCAGCTAGGGAGTTTGAAGAGAAACCGCTTCATCCCACGAAAGAAAATGGAGACCCAACGTTTTTGGTTTTGCTTTAAAGAACGAGGGCCCCGTGGGTCGGAGGCGGCGAAGCCACGGAGCCCCCGCCCTCCTCCGCGGAATCCCGCCTGAGCCCTGCACGCAGTGCACCTACCGAGACAAAGGCTCCCAGTGTCCGAGTGTGAAGGACCTTCCCACCTGCACGCCCTGACCTCTGCAGGGACCTAGGGACAAAAATCTCTTGTTTTCCATGTGTGACTGTGTGTGTTTGTGTGTGTTTTTAACGAGGGACACTCAGATTTTCTCTCGCAGCTCAATCCACACACACCTCGGAGGGCCTGACCTCCACGCGTCTGCGCTGTGGCTTGGGGCATCTCCCTCGGGGGTGTTGACCCCCCACCCGTGGATACCCACCGGGGCCTTGCTCTGCCCGCAGTTCCAAAATCACATGCACCCTGAGTGCTAGCACTGAAACCCGGCATCACTCCCTGAACCGGCTGCCCCCCTCAGCTCTAGTGGCTGTTCTGGGTCCTGAGCACGCAGGACTGCCTCTCCTCGAGCGGGACGGTCTCTGCTGTCACTTACCTGGCGGTGGGGACCACATCTTGTGTGGACCACGCCAGGAGCGAGCGCTGAGCAGGACAGCATCCCCCTGCACCCCCCTGCCGCCCCATCACGCACATTCTGGTGCTGCAGCCCTGAACGAGCTGGGAAGCTAAGCAGAGTAATATTTAAGGCACAAACGGTGCCATTTCTCAGGGACACCCATCAAACAGGAGCTGCTGGGAGGCAGTCACGCCGCTACAGAGTGACAAACTGACTTCGGAACACAAAATCAGCCAGACTGATGTCAGGACGGCTGGTATTCCCCAGGGACCGTCACTTATAGAACATTTATTTTTTATTATAAAAGCAATTCTCGATATATGTGAAATTCACCGGATCCTAATGGGAATAATTTCCTTCTGCATAATGTGTCCCGATGGGAATCAGGCAACTCTTTGATTTTTGTTTTTAAGTTAAAGACATCAAGGGAGAGAAAACTCCTTAGCAGAGAAGACACAGCAGAGCTGAGCCGAGCAGCCCACTCTGCAGCTCGGGGGGAGTCAGAGGGAGGAGGCGGCCAGGGGGCCTCGAACCAGCACCGAGGGCTCCTGACCTTTCTCCCCAAACACAAGAGGGGCAACCCCGAGTTCGAGGTGGGACCGGGAGCAACTCGGTAATGCTCACCTTCAAGCGACTCAGCGGATGTCGGGGGGAGATCTGAATTATCCGGGACGACACACATCTCTGCACCAGGACGCCACGACCGGACTTACGAAACTGGCATTTCCATTAAGTACATTTCCTTCCTTCCCCAAGCAAGGTCCTGAAACCCATCCTAGGTAGCCCTGCCCCTTACTAGGACTCAGACGGGAACAGAATGGGAGGCCCGGGTTTCCTGTCCATCCCCTTGGGAAGGGCAGCTAACCTCCGTCTGGACATTACAGGATCGGACACAGCTGGAGAGCTGGAACCTCTTCGGACCAGGATCCGTACCACTACCGAGTCCGGCTCTGCCCTGACCGAGGGGTGGGGGTTCCGCCTGTCCTTGTGCTTGTCCCTTGGCTCCTGGTCCCAGACCTCACACTGCCCAGGTGGCCGGCCTAGGACACCTCTCCCCATAGGACAGACCCAGGTAGGGCGCTGGGGTGACACGCAGCCCCCCGTCCTTCCATCCACCAGCCTCTGTCCACACTTCCTTCACTGAGGGTGGTCTGGCTTGAATTGTGTCGCCCAAAAGACAGGTGAGAGCCCGAACCCAAGCCTCAGAATGGGAACTTATTTGGAAACAGGGTCATTGCAGCTGTGACCCGTGAAGATGAGGTCACCCTGGACTAGTGTGAGCCCCTAAACCGATGTGACCAGGGTTCCTGTAAACCCAGGGACATTTGGACCCAGACAGGAGGTGCGGGGAGAGGGCAGAGACCTGAGGATGGAGGCAGAGAGACGGGGAGGGTCCTCCCAGGGTGGGTAGGGGGACCGAGGTCCTGCCCAACCTGGGCGGGTACCACAGACGACTGCTCTCCCCCGGCCCCCTTGGAGCCGCCGATTTACGGAAAAGCCATCTTCTAGGACCTGTGCTCAAAATGAACATTAATGACAAAAACGTGTACCAGGGCACCAACAGAGCCGATTTTTATCCCCCACTCTGAGTGTTCTAATTCGTGTCAGTGAACAGCCAATTCCATCGCTGACTCGGAGTGTCCATCCCTTCCCCTGGGAGCCGAGCCTTGGCCTTGCCTCCACCACCCGAGTGCGAGTCCGGCCCCAGGTGCCCTCCGGCGGCTCCGGCACCGATGAAGTCTCGGCTCCTGCCCCTCGCGGTTACGGGAGCCACGAGCCTGCGGGCTGGGAGCACCTGCCGGTACGTGCCTCGCTCACTCCTGACTCCACACCGACCGGGAAGGAAACAAGTATAGGAAATGCAGAGGCAGCTCTGTCTTCCTGCCCAGGTCCGCAGCGCAGGAAGGTTTTCTTTGGTGAATGCCTACGAGTGTGGATCTGTCCCGACCTGCTCTCTCCGTCTGGAAGCTCTCCTGTGGCTTACCTCCAGTGACCCGTCACCACCCCCTTGATGCCCTTCTCTGTGCCTTTCACGGCTTCCTTCTGCTCCCTCCGAGTCTCAGGTGGCGTAGGTTCTGCCAGTCCCCGGGGGCTGTGGCTGACTGCCTAGAGGCCCTCCACACCTGCTCCTCCTGCAAACTCCCAGCTGACCTACCTGCCCCACCACCCGCGCAGCTAGGCCGGGTCCCGGGACCTCGCCCGGAGAGCCTCCAGACTTCCGCTCCACCTGCTCTGGCTGGAAGGGCCCCAGGAGTCCAGAAGAGAGGCAGCGCCGAGGAGTGGAAGGACCTAGATGGGCCCCAGGCGTCCGTCTGAGGATGCTCGGGGAGGGGCTGTCCAGGAGGGCCCCATCAGACGGGGCATGCGGGAAGCGAGAGTGCCCGTGTGAGACCTCTGGGACTGGGCTGGGCTCACCGGGCCTCATCCCCGTCCCTCCGGAGCGTCCTCCTGAAACCGCACGGCTGGGTGTCCCTGCTAGAATGTTCCAGAGCACTTTCCTGTCTCTCTCTCCACATAGCTCCAACCTGCCCCTTGTGTCTTCTCCGGCCCGGGAAGGACAGACACGCCTTCTCACCCACATCCAAGCCAGGCGATGAGTCCTCACCATCCCCTCCGCCTCTTACCTCCAACAGCCCCAAATCCTATCAGGCTTCCTGTCATCCGGACACCACCGTCCACTCAGGTCTGGCCTGCGGAACCCACGGCCCAGCCCCCAGGAGCAGCTCCCTGGCCTGGGCAGCCCCTCCCGTTAGCAGGAGAGGATGCTCATTGGATCAAAGTGGCTTTCTCGGGCTACTCCAGGACCACCCGGGATGCAGCTCTGGGGACGCCTGCCTCCCCGTCCATCCCCGGGTGGGGAGGCTGCAGCTCCCCGCCTGGGCCTCGTTGGAACCCTGCTCCATCGTCCTCCTGGAGAGGCACCCCCCCAAGCACCCACGCGGCTGTCCTCAGCAGACACATGTCTATGTCCTTCCCTCACTCTCTTCTCTGCAAACGAGAGGGTGCTCGGTCCCCTGTGTCTGTGGCCACGAGACAGGGTGCGATGGGGAATATGGGCCCGACCCATCGTGTCGTCAAGGAGCGAACAAGGAGCATCATGTCTCCAAAGCCACCGGCCTCCAGCCCTGAGGCGCGCCCCATCAGGGAGCCGAGCCCGAGGATGACATAGAGACCCGCTTATCGCAGTGGGCGTCAGCGGAGGCTACGGTGCCCCACACCACAGGCCACCGGGCTGCTTGCCGCTCAGCGCCCCTCCCCGTGGACGAAGCCATCAGTTCTCCGCCGCTTCCGTCCAGACGAGGTGGACACAGAGGCCCCGCAGAGTCTGATGGGAGCGTTTGCCGGAATCGTCGTCATCTGCGCTGCTGGAGACGGTGCGCGGGCAGGCCGCCATGCACGATCCTCCTTCAGCCCACGGTGAAACTGGTTTGCGGAGGTTTCAAACCTTCTCCGACCTCAAGTCGAACTGCTCGGGCGAGCCTACGTGGGGACCACGTCTCGCAGGAAGAGAGGCCTGACGCGGCCACATGGCGGAAAGCGGACTCCTCATCACACCTGCTCTCCTGAGGGTCAAGCGTCGAGCTGTGGCACTGTGTCTCGCAGGGATCAGAGCAGTGGAAAGGCGGGTTTCCGCTTACGGGCTGTGGGCCACCCCTCCGGCGGGAGGACAGTGGACGGTTTCCAGCGGGTCTTCCCGTCGTCCATCACCACCGGCAAAAGGACCAAAAGGTAGGCCAGCAAGATGCCGTCTGGCCAGTCGCCCAGGAACGACATTTCATGTTGGGAGATCTGCATCTGGGGTCAGTCACAGGGCCTGGGACGGCATTTGTCCTCAGCGCCCCTGCTGTCCCTCCAGGCATCCCTCACTGCACACTCCATCTCAGTGTCCCCAGCAGGGACAAACCTGGGACTACAGAGCCAGGGGCTTTGACCAAAGCCTGTCTGCCCAGGAAAGGCTGGTTCTTCCCACACCCTGCAGATGCCTCTCGGCTCCACACGGAGAATGCACCTGTGGCTCTCCAGGGCCCCCCGAGTCGGACGCACAGCCCCTGCGTGAGAGCAATGGTGGACGGTGCTTCAGGCCCCCCTGGACGACACTCACGCCAAGGCCTTGCGTTCTCGTGTCCATAAAGCCCAGGGCATCGTTGAAAGTATTCCTCAGGACCAAAACTGGCACATTTTCTTAGTAGAATTTTAAAATGTGAGAAACGAATAAAAAGTATCTCCTTCCTCCTCCCTAACAAAGGTCTTCAGATTCCATGAGCTTAAATTATGAATAAACATCCCAAAACCGGACACAGCGCTGTTTGTCACCAAGGTCCTGCGGCAGCCGAGGACACGGGGCAGAGAAAAGAGAAGACATGGACCCAGATTCCCACCTTGGACCGCTGTCCCAGGGTGACTCTGTGACCTCTCCAGGTGGTCCTCCTGTCCCGCGGGAGGACGGGGCTGCGGCCCGACCGACCGTCCGCCTCCCGCGTATCGGTGGAACTGGGATTCCGCACAGGAGGCTCCGTCCCCTCCTCACGCCGCTCTCCTATCCTGTCCGAGTCCCGCCTACAGACGACTTAAGAAAGACACTGACCAGGTCTAGGAAAACACAGGCAATTTTTTTATAGTTTGGTTTTATGTAACCAAATGTGTGCATGTTCGGTGCCCATTAATGACCCACAGGTGGAAGCAAACAGAAGCTATGCTCCCCGTTGGCCCGTCCCTAAGAGTCTCGGCGCCAGCACGCTCCCCGGGGCCGGCGGCCACCCTCCGGCAGAGAGAGGGGGCTCCGTTCACGGACGCGATGGCTCGCCGCCTGCTCTGCCGGGCTCTGCCGAGAATGAACGCCTTCCCGGCGAGGAGCCTCTGCCGCCGTGTGAGATCCGGCCCCTCGGGCGGGAGGCGGGGACTCGGTCACAAGGCACACTGGGCGGGTGGCCCTGCTGGGTGGGAGAACTCATCCCTGCAGATACGCCCCCAGGACCACAGGGCTGCAGCCCGGGGTGTGAGTCCCACCAGGTGCGGGCCGGGACGCTGGGGCAGCAACGTGTCGGGCCCGGAGCCTCATCTCTTCACGGATCTCACAGGGTGCAGTGAGACAAGCGGGACAGACAGCGAGCGCTGCCCACACAGCCCCGGCATACAGCAGGTGCTCAGTGGTGGCCCAGGCGACCCTCAGGAGAGACGGAGCCGGCGTCCATTGAGGGACCGGCGGCAGAGCAGAGTGCACGCTGGGCTCCAGTCAGGACCCCAGGACGACATCAGTGTCCACCTCCACACCAGGCTTTCTGCCCCTTTCTCTGCACTGGGCTTCTTTGCAAATGCAGACGGGAGCAGGGACGACAGGCTGGAGGTCACAGCAACGGAGCGTTTCTGTCCAGAACCGAGCACAAGGCCAGGGTGGTGCTGCCCACGCGGTCCCACCACGGCCCAATGTGGACCCACCACGACCGCAAATCCAGCTCCCCCAGACACTGTGACCCACACGCGCTGGAAGCTGCCTGGGTGGGAAGCCGTCGCCGCGCCATCCTGTCTCATGGCCAGCCGTGGCCTCTGTCGTGGCAGGTCACCTGCATATTTTTGTGACGTGGAACGGCCAGTGTGTGGTACGGCAGCTATTGGCCAAATCCCCGTGGAGGGAGCGTGGACGCTGGCCGGATTCTCCGACGTCCGCGCGTGGGGCGGTGGGCCGTGCTCCCGCTCACCAGGAAGCTGCCCGTGCCGGACCAAGGAGCCCGCGGCGGCGCCCGAGGGCAACAGCCCCAACACAGTGTCGGACATCAGCACCCACGCCGGCGACCGGCTAACTCGGGGCCTAACGCAAGTTCTTACAATGTGGAAATGGAAGAAGACACCCATGGTGACGCGGAGACTAGAGAAGGGAAATGTTTTCCACCCGCAGAGGAAATAAGATCCCAGGCGCAGGCCCGGCACACGGGAGCCACGAGCCACGAGCCACGAGCCACGGAGCCACGCTGCGCTCCCAAGTGTCCTTCTCTCCGTGGACAGAAACTGGGCAGACGCTAACTACTGTTAGTTACGCTTTTCTTTCCAAAGTACGGTGCAGATTTATTTTAAATATATAGCTTCTCAAATTTCGCTGCTGAAAGATGCTAAGAGACTTTCCCTTGAGGGCAAATAATAGCTTCTTCAATCACTAATATGCTAATACCCAGAAATTCAGAGGAAGCCCATCCCGCTGGCAAAGCGGCATGTACGGTTTTCACATACTGTTAGACGTTAAGAGGGTGCCTTGTTGTGTGAGAGGTTTTTGTTTTCCATAAAATGAAACAAGCAACGTTTTACAAGACAATATATTTTGTAAATAGTGAGATTCTTAATATAAGTTTTACGGCGTGGCTGCAATGCTGTGCTCACCAAGACTCCGTACTTAATTGTGTTACCAGGTAAGAAGACAGAAAATGTTTCTTCTCTTGAGTCACGCTGATAGAAGTTCCCCGTTGGCTATTGAGCAGTTCTCAAAACATCAAGCTCTTTTTCTCTCCAAGGCCGATAAAAATCTCGCCAGTGCACGTACA
This sequence comes from Neogale vison, assembly GCF_020171115.1. Taxonomy (NCBI): domain Eukaryota; kingdom Metazoa; phylum Chordata; class Mammalia; order Carnivora; family Mustelidae; genus Neogale; species Neogale vison. Next base: position 165,468,559 of record NC_058095.1, on the reverse strand, counting down.
CTAGTGGTCTCTGTTGTCCTCTTGATACAATCTGAAGCTGTGCCAAGGCTGAGCTCAGGACACAGTCGGGGCGCTCGGGGGGCCAGTCAGTGAAGCATCTGACTTGGGCTCAGGTCATGGTCCCAGGGTCCTGGGATGGAGCCCCGCGGATCCCACTGGTGTCCGACGTCAGAATTGACTTGAACATACACAAAATGTATGCGAACTTTTGCCCTCTTAGAACAAACTGTACCGATCAGAGTACATATGAGGTTTCAGTAACCTTCTCATGGTGGGAAAGGGGTGGCCTGGACCAGATCCAGCAGTGTGGGGCAAGTGAAGAGGGCCATTCATGTGTTTGACCTTAATCGCTCCCCTCAGGGGCCAGGCTCCAAGTGCGGCTCTGTCTGGGCCCTCCAGCTCCAGGGTCTGCCAGAGCAGAGCCAGCCGGGGGGGCTTCACAGGGCCCTTTCCACCTCTCCTGAGGGTCGGCCTCTCCCTCAGTAAGAACCACATGTGGACTATTTGTTGGTGGTGGCCCTGCACGCAGACGTGGGGTGCCGGGCTCCCGCAGGGATGTCCAGCTGAAGCAGCGGCCCCGAGACCGGGGACCCCTCTGCAGGGGAGGGAGGGAAGGAAGCCGCAGCCCTGGAGCGTGCCCCTAGGCGGGGACTGTCAGGTGACAGCTCCGCGCAAGTCCCCAGCCAGAGCCGTGGGGCCCCGACCAGAGGGGTGCAGGCCCGGAAAGGCTGGTGCCGGCCCGTGGAGAGGCGCCCGCGGTCTGGGGATGGAGGCGCTGTCAGCCGGGACCTCGGCGGATCAATCAAGTTGATGTTACCCATCCTGATTAAACAATGAGGCATCCTGGGGTTTCTGCCGTCTGTCCCCATGAGCGCTCATCATAGGGAGCGCCAACGCCACACTGCTCCCTCAGGAGCAAACTACCTTTTTAATTTGTCCCTCTAAAGATTAATTCCATTGTTATGGAACCTGTATGATAAGCACCGTAAACTCATCATTAGTCATTTTCAAACAATCTGACCTTCCCCACCACACAGCATGCGCTGCTTTCCAAGAGGTCTTTCTGGGATCTGGAGATGGCCATGCAAGTTCAGGAAGGGGGACAGCACACGGTATGGGGTTTGGCCTGTAACTTCACAAAGACGAGAAGGGCTGACAGGGCTTCTTGGGCGGGACTTTTCAAATTTTAGCTGCTGAGACGGCAAAACTAAGGGAGAGCCTATGGTCCGTCCTGACACTGTAACACCCACCGGGGTGGGGAGGGGGCTGGTGGGCAGGAGAGGCAGCGGGGACCAGACTGCATTGGGGGTCTCATGCTGCCAGCCCGTCCGGCTCCAGAATCTCCCCAGGAGGGTGTGCATGTCAGTGTCCTGGGGCCGTAACAGAGCCCCCGCCCGGGCAGGCTGCTCCACATGCCTGCTCTCCCCCAGTCCTGGAGGCGCAGGCCCGGGATTGGGGTGCAGGCCTGCGCTCCCTCAGAAGGTGCTGGGGAAGGGGGTCCAGCACATGCCCCGTGTCCCCACGGCGTTCCTTGTGGTCTCTGCTGTGTCCTCACCTCCCCTTTTGTAAGGACGTCGTCCTTGGATGAGGACCACCGGCCCCCAGTTGACCTCAACTCAACCAGCTCCATCTGCATGACCTTATTTCCGAATAAGGTCACGGCCTGCACTTCTAGGGGTTAGGGCTTGAACATGGGAATTTTCGGTGGGGCATTTTCAACCCACACAGCTGACTTGGAAGATGTGACCAGTGAAGTGACTGACAAGGTCCAGAGGGACACGGGCTGTCTCCTGGTGCTGGCCAGGGCTGGGACTGGCCTCTGAAGCAGACCAGACCAGTCCAAAAGGTTGGAGCCTTTCCAGAGTCCTTTCCTCTTCCAAAACTCGACTCTGCCTCAGAACAAGACCATGCAGAGAAGCCCCTGGGCTGTGTCAGGGTCCTGGGGTGTGATGCCGGCTGCAACCAAGGCCGGAGAACTGGCCAGTTCCGGGGTGGGGCCTCTGCGGACCAGGGCGCAGAACCCACGAGGTCTTTCTAGCCTCTGTGCCTCCAACCCAGTGGGAGTCCTCTCGTTTTGAGCCGTTGTATCACAGGAGACCTCCTGCACTCGGAGATCCGGCGTCCTCGGTGTGCTCGTGGGCCGTTCTCTGCCCCGCTCCTCCCTGGAAGCTGGGGATGTGTCCAGAGCTCGGGATTTTCCCGCACTGTCAACCACCGTGAAACCAGGAAGCCGCTGCTGGCCCAGGGACGTCCCTGCCAAGTAAAAACTCCGAGCGGTCAGAGTTCCGAGTTTGAGAACTCACATTCTCACTGTGCGGAGGAGAATCTCTATGCGTCGTGGCATTTCAGAATTCTTACACGAGAAACCTCTTTCCCCCATGGATGGAAGAGACTAAAATCACACTGACGGTCAGCTTTCTGACCACTGTCAAATACCTCCATGCACACACGAGGGTGCTCCGTGCTCTGGCCTCCGCCGCTCTCCGTGCAGACGGATTCTGGTTCTCTTACACCCATTTCCAGGAGCTCTCCTGCCCTCATCACAAGACTCAGGAGACTTCCCAAGCAAGTGTCGTCATGCCCACGTCCGAACGCCTGCCCCTCTCCTGCCTTCTGCTTAGACAGCTCTTCCCCTTGCTCCTTCCAGTCCCTGGGATGCTTTCAGCGTTTAAGATAAAGGCTATTATTCTTAGTAAATAGAGAGCTTCTATAAACCAATAACCAAAATACCAAGAGAAATGGGCCAAATTTTGGCCCAATTCAGAGAAGAAGAAAAGCACCGGGAGAAGGAAGAGGGGGAGGAGGCAGGGAGGAGGACAGGTAGGGGAGGAGGGAGGAGAGGGGAAGGGAACGGAGGAGGAGGGCAAAACCGGGAGGCAGGCGACGACACTTAACATTCAGTAGTTAAACAAACACTAACGGGAGGTGCGTTTTCCCCATCCACGCGGCCACCCTCAGCAGGGGCTCGGGGCAGCAGGCACGACGCGGTTCTGCTGACAAGGACCCAGGTCGCGCGTCTGCGGGAACCGTTCAGTGCCACGCTGGGAAAACCTGGACCACGCGCACCCACCAGCACGACGATCCCGAGAACTCGTCAGAAGGAAGGAGGGCTGTGCCGACGGGGACAGCCGAGGAGCTCCCCACGGAGATTCTATCGACAGACACGGACACCGGCCCGGGACACTGCGAGACTGTTCTGCATACGGCCTCGCGATAGACCAGCCGCCCGGGCCGTGCGGGAGAGACGGGCTTGTTTACGTGGGCAAGTCCACACGCTCTCAGGAGGCAAAGGCCGACAGTGGCCTCACGGATGCCACGACCGTGTTTCTCCGTCTGCGTGTAGACACGTGCCCACGCTGAGCGCGGTGCCCAGTACCTACGGAGTCGCTTGTCCCGGACGTCACACAGAGCACGGCAGGGCGGGGGGCGGGTGCGGCAGAAGACGTTCTGAGAAGACCCTGCCGACGCGCCCACGGTTTTCTCTCTGGGTGAGTCTGTTCTGTTCTTCTCTGTCCGCGATAGCCACGTCCACGCTTGGTCCATGCGACAGTAACAGGTATTGAATGAACACACAAGGTAGAGTCCACCCTTTCCTTAAGATCCACCTGAAATCGTAGTCGGGGTGCGGACGCTGTCTCCAGTCCCCACAGCCTGCTGGCCTTCCCGGCCGTGAATGTGCATGTTTGCTTCCCCTACGGAACGAGTCTTCTGGAACTCCAGGTAGGAGCCCTAGCTGCCGCCTCGAGGTCAGGGGTCCTGGTCAGGAGAGCGACGGCTGTGTTCATGGCACCCAGCACCTGGGGCTTATCTCTGGACAGTGTGCGGTCAGTCCGTGGAAATTGCTGATCCCAGCCGAGCGCCTGGGTGGCTGAGGCGGATGCAGGATGACCAGGAGACACACACAGTGCAGTCTGGCTCGGCAAAGAGGAAGCATTTAGGAATCCGCCACGCAGCCCGGGGTAGGCCAAGGAGCTCCTCGGGGCAGAAACCCCGCTCAGTCACTGGATGAAAGACGTCCCTCCCGTCCCTGCAGGAAGGGGCTACGGCAGACAAAATCCGTCTCGGGACACAGACACTAAAAAACCTAGCGACCAACTTCCTCTTACTGCTTCTTCTAAACCTACAGGAAGCTTGGTAGAGCTTTTTGTTCCCTTCTCATAAAATAAATTATTCATACACAAGCCCCACTGGCTTGTCTTCCATAAAGGACAACAGTGTCCCGGCTGCAACCAAACTTGCCCACCAAAGCCACGGAGCCGCATCTGAGGGAATCCTTGGGATAGAGCGAACCCTCGGGAAGCCAGCAAAAAGCTGGAGCGACCTGAAGTCCAGCCCCGCACGCGCGCCGAGGTCTGAGCGCCGACAGCTGTCGCCGAAGCACCAGACGCCGACCAGCGCGGCAGCCGCAGCCACCGGCTGAGACCCCACCTGCCGGCGGCACGAGCTTAGAGGACGCCTCTGCCTTCCCTTGAGCGGTGCCCGGCCCTGGCCACCGCGGGTGCTTGGCATCTCTGGGGCTCGGGCTGTTCCGGTCCTTTCTCACAATGGGCTCAGACGGTAGCGTCCATGTCTCTGCGCTCCCGCGGTGCAGTGTCCTCCAAGTTCCTCCACGTCTAACATGCGTCAGTGTTCCGTCCTTTATGTCCGAGTAATGGCCATCGGATGGACAGACCATCTGGGGACTGCGGCTGGTGGTGACCCTTAGCCTGGCTGCCGCCACTGTAGTGCCCCCACCGTGCTGACCCAGGGTCTCCAGTGGCCACCCTGCCACCCACTCTTGGCCCAAGGCCCTCCTCCTCCACATCCATCGAAGTGACCTGGGGTCTGGAGGCTGCTGCCTCTCGGAACTGATGACATTCACCCCTTTGGCCGACTTGTAGGAACTCATTCTCCACGTGTACCTGGGCCCCAAGAGGGTTAGTGCAGCCGTCTGGGGGCAGCAAAGGTCAGGAGACGGCCGCGGCAGTTAGCCGATTCTACCTGCTGCCCTTCCACGGGTGGCGCGACAGGCCTCAGTGCCCACCCCCTGGCCGGGGAGACGGGGCAAGCCAGGGCATGGGCCGAGGGGCCAGACAGGCCATCAGAATGCAGGCCTGGAACTGCCCAGGGTGCGGGCTGTGTGGAAAGTGCTGGAAAACCTTCCATGGGGCAGGCTTGTGGGCCCTGCAGGGTTCACCTCTGCTGTGGGTGAGAGGACACTGCAGTGACCATGGGCCGGGAGCGGTCTTCACCTGCACACGCACAGACTTGGACGCAGAAGTCGGAAGCGCCGGCTGTGCTGTGGCGTGGCCCACGTGGCCCCGCCGGGGAGACCCCCCCGGGCTGCGGTAGGACAGGCCTGTAGGAAGCAGAACTGCCCTCCCCGGGGTCTTTTTGCTCCGGTCGAATCTAACTGTTTCTCTCCAAGCCGTGCTCCTCTGCCGACTCTCTCAGTCACCAAGGACGAGACAAACCTTCGCCCCACATGTCAGCTGTACCGTCTGCTCCCGCACCCAGGGCTGGGCACCGGCCACAGAGACACCTGCAGGCCCAGATACCCAGGGCCCAGAAGCAGGCAGGCGACCCTGGGGACAGGCCAGGCCACCCAGAGCTGGGCAAGGGGCACCCCTTCACCAGGAGGGGGCCCGCCGCCGCTCCTGTGCCCGCTGTCCGCCGCGCCATCCCTCCCCAGCCCACCCTCCTCCCTCTGCCGCACCCACCGTCAGGCTCCAGCAACGCCGGGCACGTGGTGGCCCTCAGCCTCCTGGTCACCCAGGACAAACCCGCTGGCGCCCATCCCCTCAACACCACTCAGGGCTGACCCGTCTCCGGGGGCCCTGACCTCCCTCCATGGCCACGGGGCCAGAACCACTTCAGGGGACCCCCTTCATGCACGCGGGGTCCTCACCCAGGAGCGGACAGCGTCTCCTCCCTCCGCGCCCCTGCCTCACGCAGCCGCAGGACCCTCTGCTCCCGCAGCCACGGAATCCGTGTGCACCTGCTGACACCCCAGGCTGTCCCCGCCCCTCCCCCACCCGGCCTCTCCAGAGCCGCTGCCCCCCTCCTGCAGGCAGCTCACCACGGGAGTCGCGGGAACACGGGACGGCCCTCCGTGGCCAGCACGACCCGGCCAAGGGCGCAGGAGCCCCGGCAGCAGACGCGACGTGCTCCTGCATCCCAGCCTGCGTGACGCTTGCCTCCTCGGGGCCCCAGACGGACGGACGGACTTTGCTCAGAGGCTCGTGGGGGTGAACGTGGTGTGGGGCGGACGCCGGCGGACGCTCAAGCGCCAGACATCACAGTGAGTGTCCCCGTCAGGAAACGCCAGGCACGGTCTACGTGTGCGAGCCTGTCCACCTCCAGGCTTCCTCTCCCTGGCCCACGCCTCTGGTCGGTGTCCGTGTCGCCACCGGTTCACACCTGGCTACCCCCAAATAAGAAGCCAGGCCCCTTTTCCGCACATCCCCTCACACCAGCATCGCGGGAGGAAATGCTGGAACTCTCTTAAGCAGTGGACACTGCAGGGGTCTCGTGCATCCCAGCCGGGGTCTCGCTTCTCCCCAAGGGAGGAAATGTGGGGATGGGGGAGGGCGGGACGTGTGTGTTCACCATCACTGGAGCCCTTCAGTGCTGCTGGAAGGACAGTCAAATGTCTGTAGGAAAATCTGGAGAGGCCAGGTCTCTGCCGCGGACTGCTGCTGGAACCCGGTCCCGGGAAGGAGCCGCGGCCCACCCCTGGCACCGTGATGGGCCGGGGTGTCCCAGCGGAGACCCTGCGTGGGTCAGCAGCCCACTCGGTGACGTCCACCCTGAAGGTGCTGTAGTGACAGTCTGATCTCATTACAGGTCGATGAACCAAAGTCTGCGTGCACTGAGGGGACGGGGAGAGGATGACAGGACTCTGTTGGCCGTTCCCAAGGGACAAGGGCTCACCCTCCAGATTCGATCACTGGAAAGCCAGCCAACTCCAAAGCCACAACTCAGAGGGAAAAGGGAGACGAGGGTCAACCTCCGTTTTATAACCTGGTGTGGACTAGCTCCATTTTTTAAATCATTATTATTTAACTTTCTGCCTTTCGGAAGCTTTCACTGAGCTGATTGGCTCTTGTTACATAACCCGTGTAACTGATAGATTCCAGAAACTCTGAACGGAACAGCAGAAAAGCAAATGTGCCTTGGCTTGCAGATCCGCGGCAGCCCTGCGGCACCCCCCACGCCTTCCTGCAGGAACTGAAAACCCACTGCACAAAGACAGGCGCTCCCTGACAGCTCGATTCCGGAGACGGAACAAAGCGGTGCCGGGAGGGGGCGGGTCCCATTCAGTCCCTCCAGGGCCTGCCGCTGGGGGGGCCCTGAGGCCTCCGTGCCTGCGGAGAGCTGGGTCCTAAATCTTTCATGAAACACATTACGTTTGGGGGGAACGGCTGGAAATGGGGACTGGTGCGCTTTGCCTGCGCGCCTGGGTCTTTCCTGTCCAGCAGGCAGCTATGGTGGGCGTGTGTTCGCTGGTCTGCGTTTACACCTTGGTGGCGCTCTGAAGTTCCGCCTGCGGGTGGAGAGTAGACAATATTCCAGAACCACGCCGCCAGGTCCCTAAACAGAACTTAGTAAACATTCAGGGCAGAAAATGTATGTGACCGAGAGCAAGGCAGGAGCCAGGCACGACCCGCAGCACACACAAGCTTTCCTCCCGAAGGGCGAAGGGCGAAGGGCGGGCCGTACATCACCGGGGCCCTGCTCCCCGTCTCTGGGTCTCTGGTGCGGTTCCCACTGCCGTTGTGCCCAGGGTAGCCAAGTGCAAACCAACAGGCGTGGCTGTGTTCCCGCCAAACTTCCCCGAGGGCCACTGACATGCGAACTTTGTGTCATTTTCATGTGCCACCAACGCCATTCTCTTAATTTGCTTTCCCGCCATTTAAAACTGTGAACACCTTAGCTCACCAGCCACACACAAATGGGAGTAGTCCCCAGGCGGTGAGAGGCAGAACTCTCCTGGAACAGCCTCAAGGATGCTGGGTCTCATAGCTGCAAACCCGGACCCTGTGCTTAGAAAAAACAAAAAATCAGAGGTGGATTTTCTCCTCTCAAGATTTCATCTAACCTAAAGTGTCTTCACGGTTGATGAACGTTGGAGCGTAGATCTCCCAGGACATCTGGCTGCCTAGTTGAGGGTTTTAAGATCATGTTTTCTGGCACTTAAAGAGATTCCCATGCATTCTACAGAACTTAGGCCGAGATGACCAAAGCAGAGAGGAGGGTAACCGGCCGCACATCTTTGGGGAAGAGCTTATTTCTGCTCACGTCAACATCCTGCTTTTCTACTCATACCCCACGGTCCAGAGACCCCCCCTGGGCATCCAGGGTCCACGCACCCCCCACGTCCAAGCCCCCGGACTTCAGAAACGCTGTCTCGTGGGCAGAACACGGACCAGAATCGAGCCAGATGGCTGCACGGGTCTCTGACGACACAGATGTCCTACAGTCCAAGAGAAACACTTGAGTGGTGAACAAGAAGAATTCTTCCCGGTGCTTCTGCCGGGCAGAGGTGAGACAATGAGGAGGCAGGAGGCTCCGACAGACCATTGAATCGAGGACGAGGAATTTTTTTTCTTGGTGTTGCTAATGGACAGAGGTCGGACACGCTGGTGGTGATGGAAATGAGAAAGAGACAAAGCAAATGAAAGTAATGTGTTTGGAGTGCCCTTATCTGGCCCCGAAATAAGGCAAACAAGTCCCACTCCGGGCCGCTCACAGCTGCGTCCCTGAATGGTCCCCCCGTTGGACGGGGGCCGTGTTTTCTGTATTTTTCTTTCAACTGTTGGTGCAGATCAATGCTTTGCCGCTGGAAGTTCAGGTTTGCGTGTTTTATCTTCAAGGTATCTGACTGTCAGCGAAATTGAATAATAATAAAATGGCCTCCTTGTGGCACAGCTCTTCCCACAAACAGAAAACACACATCCCGATTATTAAGTCAACTTCCTTCGGGTGACTTTGGCAGCCTGGAGCATCCTCGGGGCTCGCGTTTGGTATTTTTACAGGAAACATAAAAGACATCGGACAATCCTCTTGACCCCCCTCCAGAGGAGACAGGCGCCCGCGGAGGTCTGGAGCCAGAAAGAGAAGTGCTTTATGCTCTCAGCTCCTCACGGGCCGCTCGGGGTGCCGCGCCGCCTCCCCAAAGCCCCGAAGCCACCAGGCTGTCCTCCCAGGATGGGAGTCACCAAGCAGGGGTTCTGGGGAGCACATGGAATGAAGGTGGGGGGCAAGGCCGCTGCCGAAGAAACCGCTCCCACCATGGACACCAGGTGACTTGGTCTGTATTTTTAAGTATGAAAATGATTTAGACACAGAGGGGCTTACGTGGCCGGACGGTGCAGGAACCGCCGGCTGTGGCTGGTGCCGGCCCATCCTCTGACCCGATGCAACACGCATCATGGCATCTCCTATACGCGCTCCCGTCTACCCCCTTTGGGCACATATTTGACTTTTCTGTCCCATGGGTGCTGTCTACTTTTCTGTAAACCAGGCATGAGCGCACGAGGGCCCTCAAGCCATCTCTGGCCCCCTGTCTGCGTTGTAAATAAAGTTTTATTATACACCACTGTGCCCATTCACTGGCATACAGGCTGTGGCTGCCTTTGAGCCACACGGGTCGAGATGACTACCTGTGACAGACACCGATGGCTGGCAAAGCTCAGAGTATTTGCTATCTAGGCCTCACAGAACAAGTCCTCCGACCCAGAAGGAGACGAGCCCTGAGTACCAAAGCGGCAAACGGGCAGAGCAGACCCCCTGGCTGGGACTCCCGCTTCGCCCCCCGCAGCTGTGCGGTGCCCAGAGCCTCGCTCGTTGACCCTGAGCTCCCCACGTACCTCACTCAGCGTCTGCTCCACTACTCAGCGTCGCTGCCGCCACCTGCTAAAGCCTCAACAAAGGGACACCGAGAAACCACAGACCGTCCCGCAGCACCTGTGCTCTCCAGGTCCTGGTGGTCTCCCGCCGGCTCCGCCCCCTGCTCCTCCTCCCCCCGTCTCACTTGATCTCACACCTTCTGTTCCTCGATCCCTCGTCCCCCGGGACCGTCGTCCTCCTGTCATTTTCTTGCTTCGTTCCATGACCCCCCTTCCCTGCCCGCCCCTCCTCTCGAATCGTCCTGCTCCTGCATTTCACGGAGGCTGCCCTGCCCGCTTGGCAGTGTCTCAGGGTTGGGCCCTCAGTACCTTCTTTCTCTGAGGACCTGCTCCCCATTTTACCATCCTTCCCTCTAAAAGCCACCGGCCTGGAGAAATGGGAGCCTAGAGCCCCAGATCAGAGACAGACCGGCTCCTGGTGGCCGTGTTCAGGGGCGCCAGCTGGTGTGTCTTCCGGAGTCCGCAGGCATAGAGGTAATGAGCTTCTAACCCTAGTTCCCATAGCGGGAAACTGAGGCTCTCTAAAGCCAGGCTGTGGGAGGGAGACGGCGTGAGGGCTTGGGCACAGCCCTCTACAAAGTGGGTTTGCAGGCACCCCCAGTTTTTGGAAGCCCAGAAGACCCAAGGGCAGAATGGTGTATGCTCCAGGTGGGGACACCTCGCAGTGTTGAAGGGGCCTAGTCACCTCCGGCAAACAGGCACTGGGTTGTTAGAGAAACACAGAACGGCCTGAAGGCTCCAAGCGGCGGGCTCTCCGCTCCGAGCTCACGGAAGGATTTTAATGCCATTAACCAAGTGCAAGGGCCTGGCCGACCAGTGCGCCGGCCCTCCGATCAGCGCGAGCGGTACCAGAGAACATGCACGGCTTGTTGGGAAAATACACAAACAGAAGGCAGAGGGCTCCCCGCCGGCGCTTCCACTGTCCGGGGGGGAATGTGACTCCCTTTCGGGACACGATTATTGTCTCTGATTTAAACCCATCACCCAACCAGTGAGAAAGGGACCGCGTTCATCACCGGGTCCCTGGAGGCTTATAATTGCCTGATATTTGACTCCCTGATGACAGTGTTTATCTTTTAAAGACCCAGACAAACACACACAGGTGTAACAGCGCCGGCACGCGTGGCTTCCTTATCTCCGTCCTGTAGGAAACACTATAAAAGGACTCCGCCGCGGAATCTAGCCTGGGTGTTGTGCGGCTGATAAACATTTGTTGCTCTTTTTACCCAGAGGTGACCACGCTCTAGGAGTGGATTAGCGGCCCCCACGAGTCAATGTGGGGTTATCTTTATTTACGAGGTTTGTTAACTCTCGGGGATTCTAGAAGATTAAAGGTGCCTTAGAGGGCACGCACGCAGGATTTCAAAACCCCAAGTCAGACATATGTTAATGGAGAGAACATTCAGTAAATGACGGCATGCTTTTCCTTTCACCCCGGAGTCTCAGGAGCGAAGGGACTGATCCCCAAACCCCCACGCCGCGTCCAGGTTTGACCCACGCGATGTCTGTGGATTCACCCACGTCATCTCTTTGAATCCTCACCAACCGAGGTGAAGGTGGCAGGACCCCATTTCATAGATGCGGAGCCTTGAGCTTGAAGAGAGGAGCTCCCGGCTTCTACCGCCCCGTGTCCCCCGGCCCGGAAACGGTGAAGCTGGTCGTCTCCTGCATGATCGCTTTTACACCATGTCTCACGTCGGGCGTGTGGTTCCTGAGGATAGAAACGTCTTTGGGGAAAAGTGCAACCACTTTTGCAAGGAACACACTCCTCTTGTCACACACGGAATGACGCCTCCGGGAGCTTTCCTCGCTCATCAGGTAAATGTTCTAACTCAGGAATACGGATCATTAAAATGACGTCTCTCCATGAAGACAATGATTTTTTTTTTTAAACTTTTAAATTCGTTTTAACTTTGTAAGAGGTGTTAAAGCTTTGGGTTATTTTTGAAATTTGCGATCAATATATTTTACTTGGAATCCAATAATTTTCTATAATCCCGCTGACCGCTTGTAAAGGAGTTTCACTTGATTAGCAAAGATCTGGGTCCGTGCTGATACCGGAACCCACGTACAGGGTCCTGACGGGATCCCACCCCGTCATGCGAGACAAAGGTTTCTAAACACTGTTGTCTGTCCTGAGCTCATGGACACTGAGCAAGGGAGGGGGGACGGGTTTTAAAGGACGTCCTGAGGGAAAACACGGGCAGGATCTAGAAGGACCATGAACTCAGTGAGAGCCAGCCACCTGGCAGGACGGGGAGCGCCATCCCTCGGGCGCCTGGGGACCAACAGTCTGCCAACCGTGTGTCTGGCATGGTTGTGAGGAAGGCGTCTGCCCGCAAACGGCCTCCTATCCCAGGAATGGGGCCGGAGCTCCTCCCTCGGGGCCAGCCCGCTACAGGGGACATTGAATCCTTACAACTCTCAAGGCAGGCCGTTTTGTCCTTGTTCTGCAAACAAAGACCCTGAAGCACAAAGGCACTGAGAAACCAGCCTGAGATGCTGCAGTGGGTCAGTGTGGACTCCGGATTGTACGTCAGACCCGCCCGGCCTCACACAGGCCCAGAGGACCGAGTCCGCGCTGCATGGGAAGTCCTTGGCGGCAGGAACGCATCGGCAACCCCGTGGGAGACTGTCTAAATGCGCCCCTACTGTGTGCCGGGGGTCGCGGCATTCTCTGTGACCCACGGGAAGCTGGTACCACTGCCCGCGCTCTATTTTCTGCGGCTTCCGTCCGGTACTGTGTTTAAAGCACAAGATACTTCTCTAGGAGCCCAACAGTCGCTCGAATTTAGAGCAAGAGAGAAAGTCGTGGACCACTCCGACTCCATCTGTATTTAATTCATATAAAGAAAGCTTTCCCGGACACAGGAGGCATGAAATTGTTTGGACAAAACTCCTATTTGCCACATTTTTAAATGGAGGAAGCGGACTCGCAGAGTGAGAGCAGACTCCCCAGCGTCGAGCGTCCCGCCCGGGAGAACCGGGCTGAGTCCCCGGTCAGCGTCCCACAAATCCATCACCTCAATGATCAACTTTAGTGTCCAGCCCCTGACTCGGCCGCTGGACACCGCCTGCATTCAGACCCCTTCCCGCCAGCCACGGCCCTGAGGAGGCATCCCAGCCCGGGCGTGATCGGCCTGCGGGCTGCCCGCGAGGAGCTGGGAAGTCCCCCGCCAGCCCGGCCTGAGGGCTCAGGCGATCGTCACCTTCCAGCCTCCCTGAGAGAAGCGTGAGTAGCAAAAAAGTCCACCGCGAACCGGCCAGTGAGGGCGAAGGTGCTGAACGGGTTCTGCTGCTGTGGTCAACCCCAAGCTGTGTCCACCGAGCAGAAGCCTGGTCATCTGTGCTCCTCCTCCCCAGAAAAATCACTAAAAGGAGATATTTTATTCTGATAAGCTAATTTAAACAGATAATAGCCTTGTATGTACCATATCATGAGTTAGTTTTCAATAGGTCTTTAAATCGGAAACTGAAAGTACAAAGCCCTAAATCTAATTATTTTCCTCTCCATCCCCCATATTTTAATATGAGATGCGTTAACGTGCCAACAATACAAAACATCAATGGAAATGATGTCTAATGGGGATAGAGACTATATCAAATAAAAGAATGCTACTTAATAGGCTAATATCACACATTAAGCTCAAAAAACAGAAACCCGATCTGAAGTCTAGGCTGAACACATCCATTTGTCTAATTCTCTTCCTTTAAAAATTAAGCATTATTTAAATGTCTCCTAATGGTGCAATTGTTCATCCTCCAAGAAATAAAAAAAAAAAAATCAGCAGCATTTCACACATTCCGAAGGTAAAATAAATGGCAGTCCGAAAACACAGCTTCGATAGACCCTGCAAAAACACAGCTTCGATAGACCGGCATCTGCTGTTTACACAGAGCTGCTCCAGGCAAACACAAGCTGCTCTGGGACACAAGCGACGGACGCAGCATCCGCCTCCCTTAACGTTAGAAACACCGAGCGCAGAGCCATTATTTGCTGACAACAAGGCGCTTCTAGATAACAGGTTTCCTTGTGGGATCGTCTAAGTGAGGATACCAACGGCACCAGCTTCGGCTCTGCTGGGTGGGGGAGTTACCAGGTAGGAAGTGGGCTACTTCCCTCTTCTGGTAGGTAAAAAATCCAAGCCAGACAAAAATTCATAAAAAACAACCCATAGCTCTCAGGTCATGGTCTCCTGTGTGTGCATCACACACCCCAGCAGAGAGGAGTTTCCCAGTCCACTGCAATGTGCAACATCGGGGTTCCATGTTTTTCATTAAAAAAATACATTTGGAACGTGTGCAATATCTAATTTTTTTGTTTGTTTAGATTTTACTTCTTTATTAGACAGAGAGAGAGAGAGAGAGCAAGCACAGGCAGGCAGAGAAGCGGGGGGGGAAGCAGGCTCCCTGCCGAGCAAGGACTGCGATCCAGAACTCATCCCAGGACGGTGGGTCCATGACCTGAGCTGAAGGCAGCCGCTTAACTGACTGAGCCCCCCAGGCACCCCGTTGCAAGCTTTCTTCCATAAGGACCTATTAGGGCCTTGATGGCATGATTTACATATCCTTCCCAGCTTAGTGAAAAAAAAAATGTATTTTTGAAATAAGGTATTTGAAAGTCCTTTATAAATATCACCTGGTAGCAAGGATTCTCAGTCCTAGAAGGAAAGAAGCTTGCCAATATCCACACTGCTGCTCCTGGCACTTAGATACCGAGAGGATCTGGGGATTCTTCTATTTCCCATAGATATGTTCAAACCAGCGTGTAAAGGAGAGCTCTCACCCTCAAAGCAGTGATCCTTCCTGGCTAGTACTGTCTTAACTGACACTGATGAAGATCACAGAGGATCCCACAATTTACTTGCTAGAAGAACACAAACTCTTTTAAAAACTTTACTTCACCCAAGTAGGGACCATATGGGAATAGATTTTCAGCTTCCTTCAGTTATCTGGGCATCCACTCGCTTCTTTTGTAACAAACTCGGGAAAGGAAATTGACTTTGGAAACATACTTCTAAATATAATAGAGGAACAGGGAGAGAAAACTAGGTTAAGACCAGAAGTATTTCTATATTAATAGTAAAGGTCCAGAAGTTTGAAAACAGAAAGGGAAATAGAAATTGGTAACATTTATCAAAATCATGCCATAAATGTCTTCGGAATCTAATGTATAAAAATAAAGATGAACTTTTGCATTGCATGCTGTATCCAAAATGGACCACCTAATACGGGAGAAATGTGAAGGTCATGAAGGTACTGACCCAGATTATCTCCATGTGTTGTTCCTTTTCCCTCTACAAGCCTTCTGCTTCCTATTTCACAGTACCTCCCTCCTGATTTTCAAAAATAAAACAATACGTAGTCTTGTAAACCTACAAGAAATTGAATTCGTAATTTAAAACCTCTAGAAAGGAAATCTTCATGCCCACATGGTTTCAATGGAGAATGTTATAAACACTTAAAGAATTAACACTGAATTTACATAATCCCCCCCAAGAAGACAGCAGAGGAGGGAGTACTTCATGCTCACCTGATGAAGCCACATTATGCGGACATCCAAACCAGCCAAAGACAATGGGGAAACACAGACCAATATTACTCACGAACTCAAACATAGAATACTAAAAAAAAAGAAGAAAAAAAAAAAGAAAGCAAAAGAAAGAAAAAAGGAAAGAAAGAAAAAAATCTAGCAAACTGAATTCAGCAATGTACAAAAAGACTAATACACCGTGACCAAGTGGGATTTATTCCAAATATGCAAAACTGACTCAATAGTCAAAAATAAATCAATGTCATTCACCATATTAACAGTCTAAAGAAAAAAGTCATGTGCTTATATTAACTGGTACAGACAAAGCACTTAAAAAATCCAATACCCATTTACAATAAAAATTCCGAGCAAACTAGGAATAAAGGGAAACTTCCCAACCCGGATAACGGGTAGCTACATGACCCTACAGCTGACGTCACACTTATTGGTGACAAACTGAACGTTTCCTTCCTAAGGTTGGGGAAAGGCAAGTGTGTCTCCTGTCACTGCTTATTCAGCCTAGCGCTAGAAGCTCCAGCCTGTGCAATAGGCAAGAAGAAATAAAAGGAACAGACTGGAAAGGAAGAAAGAAAATGGCCTATATTCAGAGGTGATATGATTGTCCAGGAAGAAATCCTAAGGAATCTGCAAAAATTCCAGAATTAATGAGTGAGTTCAGGAAGGTCACAAGACATAAGGTAAACATACAAAAATCGATTCTATTTCTTTAAACTAACAATAAACAAGGGGAAACCCAAATCAGAAATGTACTGCCGTTTGGAATTGCTCCAGAGAAACAAACATGTACAGGATCCCTATGCTGACAGCTACAAAAGGACAATGAAATAAATCCAGAAAGACCTAAGTAACTGGAGAGGCAGACCAAGTCCGCGGGCTGGAAAACTCAATGCAGTGAAGATGTCGGTTCTCTCTCTCCCCAAATAAATCTATAGGTTTAAAGCAATGGCTACCTAATCTCAGAAAAGTGTTTTTTTTAAATAAACATATATAGGCTTATTCTAAAATGCATATGAAAAGGAAATTGTCCTAGAATAGCCAAACAATTTTGAAAAAGAAGAATAAAGTGGGAAGAACCAGTCTGCCAGATTTTAAGATGTTATATATCTACAGAAATCAAGATAGTGTGGTATTGGCAGAAGAAGACCATCAGTAGAACAGAACAGAGAACACAGAAATAGACACACGCAAACGTGCCCAGCTGATGTTCACAGAAGTGTGGATACAATGGAATAGAGGAAGGACAGTCTTTTCAACAAACAGGATAGTCACAGGCCACACACACCCCCAAAAAAGAACCTCAACCTACCCTCAAACCTTATACACAAATTAATCTGAAATGGACTATAAGCTTAATATAAAATGTAAAACTATAAAGATTTCAGAAAAGAAAAAAGAAGAAGATAATCTTAAGGACCTAGAAATACTCAAAGTGTTCTTAGACTTGACCCCCCAAACAAGGAGAAAACAATAAATTAGAACTCATCAAAATTAAAAATGTTATTGGGATGAAAAGAAATTGGCCTGAGAGAAAATATTTGCAAATCATCTATCAGGCAAAGGACTTGATCTAGAATAAATAAAGAACTCTCAAAACTCAACGGTGAAAAGATAAAGTTACTTAGAAAATGGGCCAAAGACTTGAATAGATATTTCATCAAAGAGGATATACAGATGGCAAATAAAAGATGCTTGAATCATAAGCTAGTGGAAAAATGCAAATTAAAGCCACATGGAACTAATGGTGTACACCTATTGGAACAGCGGGAATGGACCCAGTGACAATGTCCAGCAAAACCTAGATCGCTTACCTGTTGTCAGTGAGGAGATACAACCAGAAGGCCAGTCTGGAGGGTCATGGCCAGTTTCTATTAAAACCATAAATGAACTTACCATAAAACCCAACAACTGCCCTCCTGCTCATTGGTTCCAAAGAAACCACGTCGACCAAAGCCGGTCCGTGAACATCCACGGCAGCTTCCTACGCAACAGTCCAAAACTGGAGACAAGCGGGTCCTTGAACGGACGGACGGCTAAACAGACCATGGTCTGGCGGCGCGCAGCAGGAAAAAGGAGCAAGGATTGGTCTGACTTCAGAAAACTCGCGCTGAGTGGTCGAGTCGGACATCAGGGAGCATGTACGGGAGGATAAGGGGAGTCTGTGGCGCCGGGCCAGGGACGCGGCTTGATGCAGGGTCGCTGACCCCGCTGCAGAGATTCTCTGTGCCCCCAGCAACCAGTCCACGCGGAGCCACGTGGCCCCGGGGCCGTCTGCGTTTGATGCGGCATTCCGCTTGCGTAACGCGGGCGCGGACGGGGCTGGCTGTGGGCGGGCCAGCTCCCTGTACGTCTCTTTGCAACTTCCTTCCTGTAAATCTACAATTATTTGGGAATAAGAGTTGGTGCTTGTTAGATTTTCAAAGAAAAGCTACTTGAGTACAGAGCAGGAGACGAGAAGGAGCAGGAGGGGCTCGTGTGCTGGGCGCGCCGCACCGTCTAGAAATGTAGAGAGAACCGAAGACCAGTCCCGCGAGACCGTTTTCCGCAGGTGACACCGACGGCTGGTGAGCAAGGGACGGGCTCGGCCTCGTCTCCCGCGTGTAAGTGTCAGGAGAACGGGCCCCGTGTCCTGGCGAGGAACCCCTCATTCGCATCTCGCAATGACCCGGAGGCAGACTCTGTCGCGGCCCCCGCTCAGCAGCCACCAGACCGTCCAGGGGCTCAACGACCGGCCCAGCCTCCAGAGCAGGGCAGGGCAGGGGCTCGAGCCCGGGTGACGGGAAGCAGCGTCCGCAACGGGGCTGGGGATCGGCCTGCTTCCCGCCCAGCGGCCCCCCACGGGGTCCCCGGCCCACGACAGCCCGACGCGGCGTCCCCTCCCACCCAGACCTGGCCCTGACGGACAGTCCCAGCCCGGTTTCGTAGCGTGACCCTCGCTGGCAGGTCCGGGGCTCACGGAGCCCACGTCATCCCAGAACCCCCCGCTCGCACCGGCGTGTGCTCCCTCCGTGGCCGCTGCTGCTGCTCGTTTTCTGGTCCTGCCTGGAGGGGGCGGTTGTCAGGACAAGCAGGGTGAGCGACTGTGCTCTCGGGACAAACTGAAGCCCTGAAGCCTGGGACACAAGAAACCAGGAAAACAAGAGCCGGCGAGGGAGCCATGGAGAGGGGCCTCCGGGGACGCGGGGCGCGGGGCGAGGCAGCCGACATCTTGGTCTCCCTCAGCTCCTTCCACGGCAGACGCTTCGCCTGCCGCTGCCCACCTCCCACCCCAGACGGGCCCGGGCCACGGCCCGATGCTGAGGCTGTGCCCACACACAGGGGCGCCGCCGGGGAACCCCGGCCTCCTGGCCTCCCCCCCCCGCCTCCCCATCGGACGTGCACCGGTCGGGCCCACGCTCAGCCCACAGGCCTTGTCACGTCCCGTGGGTGACCCCAAGTGGGGAGGACCGGCCGTCCTTCTAGAGCGTACACGGCGCTTCCCGGGTCCCCACAGGGTTCAGAGTTATCCGCTGCCTCCTTCCCCAAGGGATCGTTGTCAGCTTTGTGGGGCCAGGATGAAGCGGGTCGAGTGAGTCCCGCACTGTCTCTGGAGTCTCCTGCCTCTCTTAGTGGCCTCGTCCTTGAACCTCTATGGTCCTGTCCTTCCCTTGGGGGAATCGTTGGCCAGGAGGGCAGCGGGTGACTCAGCCAGCACCGAACACAGTCGCCCACCGAGGACCTGGGATAAGAGGTCCCATCGACACCGTTCACAAGCCGGACACTCGAGCAGGAGCGGGCACAAGGCATCCTCTGGCGAGCCGGGAGTCTCCCTCCCAGTACTACGCTGCTCCCCAGAAACATCCTGGGTTCGCGTCTCATACGGCTCAGAGCCGGGCAGGATGGCGGCCCACGGGCTCACCGCCCACCATGCCGTTTTCCCACAACCATTTCTGCAAAGACCTGTTTGGAGCCATGTTGGTTTGGGTGTAAGAAAGACGGTGGTAGGGGCAGGCGCGAGCTGCATAAGAAGGGCAGCCAGGAGAAGAGCGAGTGCCACAGAAGTGACCCCAGTGACCATGGGGGGCCCTGCTGGGTCCGTCCAGGGAGATGCTTCCGTCAGCTTCAAAGGGAGCTGGGCTGAGCCCTGGGACATAGGGGAGAGGAGAGACCGGCGCACAGAAGGGAACGAGCACACTGTGGACGCGGCCCACCTTTGACCGCCCCTCCCCGTGCACACCCGGGGGGCTGGGGGCCCTCCCTGCACCGGCGACACCACCCCATGCCAGGGAGCCAGGCGCCTGCACCAAAGGGTCGTGCACGGGCACTCGGATGGTCGTGCCCGGGGGGCGGAGGGCGGAAGCACAAAATGAGGGCGAGGAGAAGCGGACGCCCCCAGGCCGTGGGGGACCGAGGAGCAAAGTGCCTGCCCACCTCCCAGCTCCCCCGCCCCAGCGCCCTCACCCCTCCTTGAGGACTCGGACTTCATCCAAAAGTTCTCGAGCAGGGGGAGAGGGAGGCGGGTCACACCCAGCAGAGCAGTAGGTGACCAGGAGAGGCTCGGACAGGACCTAGAGTACCTCCTGGCCTCCCTAGGCCCTTCCTCCATGTGCCGGCTCACCCAGGGCGGCGGCAGGGAGAGCGGCCCCTCACGTTCACGGGCTCCCTCCTCGCGCTCTCTGCCCCCGGTGTGTGCCGTCCTTCGGGTTCAATATTTACCGGAGAACTGCGGAATGAAAAGAGATCCCACGGTTGTGGCAGACAGCATAATTATAAGGGTCAACTTGATGAGACATATAATCTTCAGAGACCTGCAGGTTTGCCTCGTGAAATATTTACAGGCGTCACTGTTGGACACCCGGAGCCGGGGAGGTAGACGATGCTGCCACCTCGCTTTCCAGCGAGAAGGGACACGTCTCCCGCACGCCACGCGTGGAGACGCCGCCCGGGGCCCCGACGTCCAGCCACGCTAAGTATCGCCAAGAAGGCACGACCGCGTTGCCCCACGGAGCCCCCGTCCTCTTACGAACTCGTAAGGGAGTGTCCTTCCTCCAGTTAGACGCCAGAGGACACAAACGGACGCCACGTTCCGCGCCACGATCGCAGCGGTCGCCCGCCGCCGCCGGCATCCCCGCAGGCTGACGCGTTCCCCACGGCACGAGCCCGTTTGGGCGGTGGCCGCGACCAAGCGTTTGACAGTAGCAACACGAGACGAGGGGCAGAAAGTCACCGTCTGACGGCTTTGCGGCGTTACCTCTAACACGGGAGTTTTCCCGGTCAATTTTCTGCAGACATCCTGCGGCTCTGGGGATGTTGTTGTGCAAATTGTGTCTACCTCGGAGCACAGGGCACTTGGAGACCGCGGGGAATCATCTAGCACAAGCTCCGGGGCCTGAAAGCGGCAGGGGGTGCGGCCCCACGCTGGTGGGCACGACCGGGGCAGAGCCCAGGGCCCCCAGAGCACCTGCCCCTGTCCTGGGCCACGGGTCTGGCCCCCGTCCTACTCCAGCCCGGAGCAGCTCACCGCCCTCCTCCATGAACGGACCCTGGGGACGGCTCGTGGCGTCCTAGACAAATCAGAAGCTCCCATCGGTGCAACAGACTCAGAGCCAGCGGCTGCTGAGTGTTAGCAAAACACCCACTTCGTCTCTGACACAAACATCGGACAGCGAGGAAGACCCCGGTGTCTTCATCTCACGACCTCCGACAGAGCAGCCCCAGACGACAAATTCTCTCCCTGCAGAAGAGAAACGTGAGAGGCTGCATTTGTGTTTGTTTGTCTCTAACTTACACGTTGGGAGTTTTCTCCAGCTGATGTTCTTTCTTTCTTTTCTGTGACTTGACACCCTCCGGAGACTCCTTTGGCCCTTGGGGGCTGGTGAAAACCAATGATGGCATCTGACTTACGAAATCAGGGAAGCCTCCCCACACACCGACGTCGTGAACGGCTCACGGAAAACACAGCCTTGGACGCCAAAGGTCCCGGGTCCCTCCACAGGTACAGGTGGCAAAAGCTACACGTGCTTTTTGGCTGTTGGCTGCATCCCAGGACTACTTGTCACCGTCATTCTGGGCTTGCCACCTGCCCCCCTGAGCTCAGACAGCAGCAGGTGAGAGGGCGCTGCCTTACCATGGCCTCCTGGCCACCGCTCCTTCCCACGGAACAGGCCCCCACTTGACCGGTTTGCAAAGACACAGAAATGGGAAGCGCCCAAGCCACCCAGAAGCGCACATCTGGATTAGGAAACAAGGCATCACTCGGTCACTTTAAACATTCCTTTTAGCTGCAGAGGAGCATTTCACTCTAATGAGACCACGAACTGGGTCTCTGTGTCCATTCTGGGCCCTGTCCGCACTGGGCACACACACGACTCTTTCTAAGATGACGACCATGGAGAAGACATCGCGGTCTGAAGGGAAAAGGTCGTGAGCAGCTCACACGTGGCTGTGCCCCCGCCCCCGAGTGTGGACTGGGGACAGCAGCTAGAGTCGGGACTGGCCATGTGCTGGAGACCCACAGTCACCTGAGCCCCACGTGTACCCTTGTCTGATCAGCTCCGGTTCCAGAAAGCTGGTCCAGAGCAACAGAGAGGATCTGACTGAGGGCCTGGGAAACCATCCAACAAGAGGACTCTGTGGGGTAAAACCCGAAACAAAGTGGTCCTTCCCCGCTTAGCTCACCCCCGACCCACGCTGCACGAGAATATGTGCCCCAACACGTATTAAATCCCGATAGCCCCGGGCCCCGTGCTGGCCGCCGTCCTCAGTGCCGGGACAGCCCGTGCGGGCGGAGGTATGTGGCAGGAGGGCCCGAGGGTGCCAGTTGCGGCCTCTTGCCAGCCTCTTGGCTCCGCGGGCAGCAAGAAGCCATCGGTGAGGCCGGGTTAAACGGACCTTCGGTTGCTTGGTAAAGTGGTTTTAGTCTCCGGCACGCGGGCTCTACTCAGAAGCCGGCCTGCGCGCCGGGAGCGGCCACACTCACCAACGACTCCACGACAGCAGGGACGGGTAGCGACCGGCACACGGGGCCACAGACCCGCCCCTGCGCCCCGGGCCCCACAGTGTCGAGCGTTCTCAGCTGGGGGGACCAGACCCAGGGACAAGCGCCTCAGCCGCTGTTTGTCACGAGTGCTGCCAAGTAAGGGCAACTGCAGCGGAGTGAAGGACGGCCACCAGCCTGCCGTGAGCTGCGAAGCTCGTGCTCCCCACCCCCGTGAACACGGGGCTCACCGTCGGGGACGCGGGGCCCAGGCCCACAGCCAGTAAGACGCTCGCCGGGAGGCCCGCCGCGCCACACGGTGTCCTGCACAGGGGACCCCTTCCTTCTCAGAGGACGCGGCACGACACCTTCCCCTGCTCTCGCTAAATTCTGGTGGAAATGTCAAGAGGGAGAAGGACAGAGTGATGTCGAGGTCCTCGGTCCTCGAGACGGGGAACGAGGCAAAGATGAGTAAACAGGTCGGGGGCTCCGTCGGTGAGGCTCAGGCTTTGGCTCAGATCGTGATCTTGGGATTCTGGGATCAAGACCCACATCCGGTTTTTCTCCCTCGGCCACTAACTCTCTTCCTGCTTAAGTCACTCCCTGTCTCTCTCTCAAATAAATAAATGAAATCTCTAATTATAGATTTATTATAGATAAGAGATAGATGGCAGACAGACAGACAAACACAGTTAATTGGAAAGGGCATCATCCAGTTCCTATGGTCCCAAGCATAAAGCCCAGGACAATGTTGCTTCTGCTTCTCACCATGTGCATAAGAAATTCCAGTTTCGTTCCCATCAGTGCCGTTATACACACGACAGGATAAAGTCATTTTTAAGCTGAAAATCCGGCGGTCTGATCTCTAAAGTCAGCCTGAGCCATCGGAGAGTGCAGGAATCTGTAATTACAATTACTCTTACAGAGCTGCCGTGTGTGCAGACAGGATTGGGTGATCGTCCTGCCAAAATAAAATGTGTTACACGTAACATTGCGGCAATTCTGTCCTGTCATTCGGGTCCCCATAAATGGCCACAGTGTTCTGGGCAAACCATTAGCTTACGCTATTTACCTACATGCCTTCTTTCTTCTGTTTTTAAGCCCCAAGAAATGGGTGCCATGAGTCACTAATGAAACAGCAAAGAGGAACCAACCCAATGTACCCGAAGACGGCATATTCAGGAAAGACCAAGTCCCGTTCCACAAAGAGCTAAGGAGGCAGCCCATGGAGCCGACCCCCACCATCACCTCCCCACCCCGCAGCACACAGTCTGCTTGAGGACACCCAGTGGTGGCTTGGGGCACACCTAGGGGACCACAGCAGCGCACACGGCCGCCGCAGGATGCGCCGTCTGTCCCCGGCAGGCCTGCCACGCACCGAAAGCCTTGGGTCCAGACGCCCCCGCGCTTCTCACGCCCAGTGGCCAGGGAAGCCTCGGGGAGCGACTGCCAGCTCTGAGTGCTCTTTTGAAGGCCCCATGCACGTCATCACAAAGAAGACGCGCGGGTCTGCACCCCACAATTAACCTAACCTCCGCTCTGTGCAAATGTCCCTTTCAGAGACGGTGGGGAGCCCCAGTTAAGGGCCCTGTGCGGCCCCCAGCTGCTGTCATCTGGAGGTCACGTGACACCCCCGCCTCGCGCCTGGGGTAGAAGCGACAACGGTGCTCACGGCACGGGTTCCCACGGCCAGTAAGCGGATTCACTCTCGTTAGGAAGGGACCTGCGCCCGCCTCTCGCGGGGCCCCAAGTCCTCTGCTGCGTTACTGTCGTTCTGTATGGCAACAAGCCCCACGCTCCATCTCCAGGGCTCGGTGTGCCGGCGGCCGCTACGGACTTACTACTTCCAGAGGGAGTACGACTCGATGGACCTGCATTTCGCCGTGAGCGGAACTGACCTTGTGCTGCTTTCTTCACCACATTTAGTTAAGTTTAAACTTCAGTGTTGCCATTTCCTGTCCTATTTCGGCGCCCCTCATTCCTCTTCTCCCCCAGATCTCTTCCTGGACTTGGGAGGAGCCGGCAGTTCCCATCAGGCCCCCCCCCCGGCCGCCGCACCAGGCACCCGGCCACCACCACGGTGTGTGGGGGCGCTGGCCGGCAGGATCCCAGGAGCCCCGGGCTGCGGGGCTCGGCGTGGTGCCTTGAATTCCTAACTCAGTCCCCCACACACGTCCTGCACGTCCGCCACCTTCATCCCACAGCCTCGTTCCCACATCTTCCCCGGGGCAAGCAGCTAGGACGGCTGCCACTCCGCCCCAAATCCCGGGATGGGGATGGGGACGGGGACCCTCGGCACCTGCAGCTCCGGGGCCCGGTCTCTGCGGAGTCGCCTCACCCATCGGGACCCAGACGGCTTCCACTCCGCTCACTCTCGGGGTGCCTGTGGCCTCCGTACCGGGAGGGCTTCTCTCTTGCGCCTGACGTCCGCTCTGCTGAAGGCAACCAGTCACTCCACATGTAGGACTTCTCCCAGCCAGTCAAAGGCTTTAAAAAGAATCACTAAAACCTCACTATAGAATTACTTGTTTTTATAAAATCTTCTGCCAAATACATTCTAGGCCTAACAGTTGGTATAAAATACTTGATACGAACCGCACAATATGTTCGTACACACTTAACGCCTGATGCTCAGCGTAAATCCCAAGACACGCACGACACTAAATATAGATCCTCCTGTGACAGTCTCTCTCGCAAGCGATCTTGCCCATCAGCTCGCGGCCACAGACACTAAGTGTCACTTTCCCTCCCGTCCCCCTGCAAATGCCCCTCGCGGTGGTCAGAAGGGCACTTACTGTCAGTGGCAGTGGACAGCCCAGTGACCCGTGATTACCAGGAAGGGGCCGGCCGCGCTGACAGACACCCGCCGTGAGCGCGGACACTAATGCACAGAAAAGCGCCGCAGCAAATGGGCCTCGGCTCCGACCGGCCGCAGCTCGTATGAGGTCAGGTCAACGGTGAGATGCCGGGGATCGAACAGAAATGCCCACGGCCTGGACATCAGACTCCACACGAACGTCCTCCCTCCGCGTCCGAGCTCCCCCCGCCCCAGCACCAGGGGCCGCTCGGCGCGGTGGCGAGACCCCCGCCGGCCCGTCGCACGCCTCCCCGAGAAGCCGCACGTCCGGCTCAGAGACACCGGGCTCATAGCCGTCCTCACCGTGCCGGGACGACGCGGGGCCCCGGGACCAAACAGCACTTGTGGACACGAGAATTTCCCAGCGGCCCGGGGAGGGCGCTGTCTCGGGACTGGACTCACGCCTCAGCCCCTTGTCCCGAGACACCTCAGTCCCGGAGTGTGACCGCCTCCACGACTCTCCCTCCAGCGTTCTCGCAGACTGAATGTGTGTGTGCGCATGCGTGGGTGTGAGTGTGGGTGTGGATGTGAGGGCGTGGGTGTGAGTGTGAGCTGGGGTGAGTGTGGGTGTGAGCGCGTGGTGTGCAAGCACGCGGTGTGCAAGCACGCGTGCACACTCAGATGCCATCTTCCCCTTCTGGCTCCTCTGATACGAAGCTCCTCGACGCCGTCACACTCGACCGGCAGGGAAGTGCACAGTGGCTCTGCCGTCACGCCTACCAGTGTCCCCTCGTGTCGCATGGTGCCCGTGTGGGCTGAGACGCCAGCCTGCTTTCGCCCTTGGCAGCTGAGCTGGACCGTGGAACAGGCGTGATCCCAGCTCCCCTGAGGGCTTCGACGGGACAAGTGTGTCCTAGCAGGTGCCACACGGAGGGTGTGCCGGCACGGTCTCGTGTCTCCCTTGGCACCTGTGCCGTGGCCACCGTGGACGGTGACGCCATCTCGTACGTGAGGAGACACTGGGGGGCAATGATTTCCTGAGATGACACAGTAAGAGGCAGCAGGAAAGGTTTCACAACAAACTCGATCCTCGCGTGGTTCGAGGGCTACAGAACTGTTAGGAGAACAGCACCGAGTTTCCGATCAGCTGCGCCCGGTTTCTCCTATTCTTATCACCTTGTGTTCACATGGGACACGTTTTTACTACTAATGAACGAATATCGGTACATTATTATAACTAAAATCGATGCTTTACTCAGATTTCTTGGTCTTTACCCAGCGCCCTTGTCCTGTTGCAGGGTCCCATGCAGACACCGACCCCGGACAGGACGTCTCCCTGGACTCTTCTCACCCGTGACAGTGCCTCAGACCTGCCCAGTGCTAGAGGACGGCCCTGACAGCTTTGCATTGTGCCGGTCAGCTGTCCCAAAGGACATCCCTTGCCCAAGTTTGATCTCGTGATCTTCTCATAGATAGACTGGGGCAACAGGTTTTGGGAGGAAAACCGTAGAAGGAGGTGCCCTTTTCAGCACATCGTAGCTGGAGTCCCTACCATCAGCCTGACCATTCCCGGTGGGTCCTGGTCCAGGTCACGGGGCTCAGGTGTGCCTGTCAGGGGCCCCACAGTACAGCTGCTCTCTCCGGAGGGCAGCCGCTGCGCGCGGACCCTATCTGCGGAGTGGGACTTGAGCGGCACCTCCTTGGCGAGAAGCGTATACCTATATCATTTGGGATTCTTCTTGACAGGAGACTGCCCTCGTGTCCCCATCTGTGTATTTATTTCATCGGTTACTTGTTTATATCCACTGGGACTCGTGAATATGTATTTTGGACTTGGGGTTGCAATCCCATATCCCGTTATGTCCTGTTTCTCAAGTTCTTCCTGCTCCGGCCACTAGGAGCTCATTCAGGTGGTTCCTGCCTCCCTCCGACACGTCCCGGTCCCTGTGGGAGCAGCTCCTGCTCGCTGGCACTACACGGTGCTCTGGGCTCGTGGGCATCGTCCTGACCTCCGCCATTTCTCTCAGGAGACCTGGTCCCTTTACTGGAGAGGAGCTAGTGTGCCTGCTACCGTGGGCCATTGCTTCCAGACGCTCTCAGCTGACAAAGAAATGTGCGTGCCGACTTGTGTAAATGCCCACACCTGTAAGTGCTTCTGTGCCTACGCGAGCTGAACACGGACGCCCCCACTCTGACCCAGTACTACACAGGTCGTTCCCATCCCCTCCGCTTGCTGACCTGGAATGTCCAACTCCAGTGTGAGGAACTCAGGCACAGGACCTTCATGAGGTCTTTCAGATCCTAGTGTCCACACCCATAACCATCACACCATACTGCCTCCCAGTCAGCGTGAGTAAATGGCCCCCACTAGTGTATACAGAATGCAGCTTCTAGAACATTCTAGAATGTTCTTGCACAAGCAAGCTGACACCCTGCCCCCAGCCCTCACAGGCCACCCCGCCTACCCCAGAACCTCGATGTCAGTGTCATACCCACGGTGCTTGTGACAGCCGGACCAGCCCTTTGCCCTCTGCCCTCTTTCTCCCTGCAGGGTCGACTTCCAAAGCCCTTTCCCTCGCCCGCTGAGGCACATCGCCTATGGAGTGTACATTCTCCCGTCCTCCTTACTAAGCACGCTGACCGCTGCGTGGAGGTGGTGTGCCAGGGACCGAGCTCTATCCTGCGGCCTCCGGGGCTGGGATGCGATGGCATTCTGGCTTCCGCTGGGGGTTCTGGGGAAGCCACTGGGCGGGTCGTCC
The DNA here is from genome assembly GCF_020171115.1 of Neogale vison. Classification (NCBI taxonomy): domain Eukaryota; kingdom Metazoa; phylum Chordata; class Mammalia; order Carnivora; family Mustelidae; genus Neogale; species Neogale vison. The sequence continues at coordinate 165,440,607 of NC_058095.1, read as the reverse complement.
GGGAAAGCTTCCCACGGGGAGCATCTCGGTGGTGCGTCTTCGAGGGCCCGCGCGTGCGTTTCTCTTCCCGCCGGCGGAGTAGAGGCTGTGCTGACAGTGGGTGTGGGACGGTGGACCCACGAGACCCCGTGAGTGACAGCTGAGCAGAAATTGGAAAGCAACCAGGTCCCTCGGCAAACCGCTGGGCGCGCACCGCAGCCCCGGAAGGAGGATTTCCGGCTTCTGGCTGGTTAAGAACAATAAAATCCCTAAATCAGCGTCATTTTGAGCTCGTCTTAGTCCAACCCAGGCCCTCGGCGGACACGGCACACGGAGACTGTCTCTTACGCCGCGCGCTCCCCGTGTGCGGGGTCCTCACGCTCAGTCCCCACTTCCCATCAAGTCGGAGCCGCAGCGACTGATAACTTCAGACTTCATAAACGAGCGAGCCCTCTTTGAGCTCCTTGAAGGGCCACTTAAGACTTTTTTCCTCACAAACACAGAACGCCGCGGCCGCTCCCTACTCAGTGAGTCGTGGCAGAATCAACGAAGGCAGTGGGAAGACAGTGATTTTCTCCAAGGGGATCAGCGCGCGCCTCACGACGCACACGCGGCTTCGATTCTACGGCTCCGTGTGGACTCGCAGGGGCTCCCCGCTCCGTCCTCCTGCCCCCAACCACGGCCGCTCTGCCCATTACTTAGCAAAGTCGTGTCCCACTGGCGTCTAGCGGAGAGTCTGGAACACGGATGGCTCCAGTCATAGACCCAGACCCCAGACCCTCTCATCCTTCTGCTCCAAGACATCGGGGCCTCGACAGGGGGAGGTGAAGGGGCCGGTCGGGGAGGACCCTTCAAGGGAGACGGTGAGGAAGGTCAGAGCTGGAGGCTGGGGGGAATTAGGGGGGGTGTGACCTGTGTCCCTGTTGTGACGACCTGAGCTGAGCTGAGGACAAGTGGGGTGCTCAACCCAGTGCCCCTAAGACACTTTCTTAACAAATCTTGCCCAGTGATTCTGGAAACCATCAGGAGCTTATTATGGGCGATAATTTTATCTTTATCTATCATCACAGTATATAGCCTGTATCCACATGTCACATATATCCAAATTGTGATGAAAAATTACAGGGAAGGAAAAGGTGATCTAGCGGGAAATTTTCAAGGATTTGGGGCTGCTAGTCAGGGTGAGACCCATCTGGAGAGGTAAGCGGCTTCTGGAAGGTCTTGTCTCTCCAGGCACCAAGCTAGAGAGACCCCTTCTGCGGACCTCTCGGCCAATCCCGCCCAAGGCACTCCAGTCACAGGCTTACGAAATAAAGGGACGGCGCTGACGGTTTCTACGTTCCGGCGAGCCCCTACCATCCCGGAAGGCCTCCGCATGGGTTGTGGTGAGCCAGAAGGAGGAGCGTCTTCACACCAGGACGCTGCGAGCCAGGAGTGAGCCTCAAGGCTGGTTTGGGAGTCTCAGGGCAGAAGGAAGCCACACGTGTCTCTTACAGATCCCGAAGCCCTCGTTTTGTCCTTTTCGGCAATGTGTGTGAACTGCGGGCGTTCCTAGGACCTGACCGTGGGCCGTGCGTCCGGTGCCAGCCCCGAGCTTCTTGATTCCTAGTCCCTTCTAAGGAGAAGGACGAGAGGAGGGAGAGGCGCCGTCTGGGGCTGGCGGGCATCCTCGCACAGGTCCCGCGTGGCTGTCCCTGCAGCCGGGCGTCCTCTGCTGAGCACGTCGTCGCTCCCGGGGCCTTGGGACAGAGGGTCCCCTGGAGCCCGTTACCTTCACGTCCTCTGTCGTAGGCAGGGACCGGTGCGGGGCAGAAACCCTAGTGAGGAGGCCTGGGGCAGCGAGCAAGGCGGGAGCTCTCCCTGACGGGGCAGCCCTTCGCGCTCCGATCCCCGAGACACGACCGCAGCCCCCCACCCTTCACTCCCGGGTCTCTCACGGCGTCTCCAAGCCACCACCTCCGACGCGCGAGAAATAACGGACATGCTTCCTGCGCGCTCGGCAGCCACCCGGCTGACCTCCGCTGCCTGGCCCAGCCCTCGGCCTCGGTATCAAGTGCACGAGGCCTGGAAGTGGTTCTCTACTTTATCTGGGGCCCACGAAGGAGCTGTAGGCGATAAAAGCTCTTCATAATAATGGGATTATCTTTAGTGGTGGAGGTACCCCATGGCCTGGTGCCTGGCACCCCGACTTCTCGCCACCTCACAGTAAACTCAGTTAGGAGGCCACCTCGGGGCCACGGGGCCCGTTGCTTTGTCATGCATGTCGGGGACTTGCAGAAGTATTTTAAACACTGACTTGCCTTTCTGCATATTCTAATTCCAGAACACTGAGGAAAAACCTGGTGATCGTTATCACGTTATTTAAATATAGCATATATTTATGTGATAATACACAGACCCTCTTCTTGGCTGTGTATGTAATAAATAAACTCCCAATCCATAATTCCCTATGATATTTATCTGGTGATATAAACATTCCTTTGAATAATAATGCTTAGTGTGACCTCCCAGGACATTTGTCTATTAAAAAGGAAATTAAACACACAAAGTATGGGAAAAATCAGTGCGAGCCAATAATGAACTTAGCAAATTTCAGAAGGAAAATGAAAGAAGACGTCTTAGAAGCCCAGACGTCCCTTTCGGCGTCTCCTGGCGCATCTCTTCTGACCAGTGATGCCGCGCAGGTGTGGGGGGAGGCGTCCTGCACTTGCACACGCACGCACACGCGTGTCGGGTCTTGCGTTACACATGCAGGGAGCTGCCAAAAAACAGACTTTGACTCTTGGATCCCTTGGGAGCTGAATTTCTACACGAGGAACTTCGTGCCCCTGTGGGAGGCATCCTCTCTCTGATTAAACCCTCCAACTTCCCGGTTGTGTACTGAAATGTGCCCTGGTCTGGAACTTCCAGCCTCGAGTCCAATGGTCCTATTTCCTGAAGCAGCAGGAATCCTCCCCCCAGGAAGGACCAGGCACCCCTGCCAGTCTCTTCCTTTTTAAAAGGCACAAACCAATATAACAAGGAATTACCAGGTATGGATCTAGTCCAACGGTGGTCAGGGCTCTGCTCTCATTTTAAAACCAGCTGCGCGTTGACATTCAAACCGACGTCTTTGCCAGAGAACTGGGCTGGGCTCTGCCTCCGCGGCAGGCACGATTTCACGAGCGCCGGCAGTTTGCTGATAGACACCGCCCAGGACAAAAGCTGGGGGTTTAATGGTTTTCTTGATTTTATCATTTATTTCTGGCAGCAGATCTGCCTGAAGTTGCCATTTAACTGAGGCCAAATAGGTGTGGCCACAGTGATCTAGTAACCGCTTTTCAAAAAGGAAGAAAAGTTTTAAATTGGGAGGGAAATCTCTCCCCAAAGTAAAAGTTTGCTGTCTTTTCATGGAGGATGAGAAAAGCTAGACTCGGTACAAGCCGTGCCCCCAGTAAAAGTAATGCCTCCCGCAGGAAAGAGCCACACTCCTGCCTGTCCCCTGGGGCGTCTGCGGGAAGGCGGCGTAGGCTGGCTGGCCGCTCACCTGAGGGCGTGGCGAGGGTAGCTACCCTAGCTACCGCACAGCTAGCCGGTAAAGGTCATCGCTGCAAGAGCCCGCCCAGGGATGCCTTTAAAATCAGCAGTCGGAAACCCATCGGAGTGATTACCGGTCGCCTCCGGGGTCCCGACACCCTGCCGCCCATCCCCACCCGGGGTCTGAGCCGCCAAGAGGCACCAAGCAAACCCGACGGACTCCGCAAGTCTTGGGTCCGATGAGAGGCCGCGGGGAGGCTGAAGGTTGTTTTCTAAGTAGTGGAGGGCGGGCGCCAGGCGAGGACCCATCGCCAGCTCTGCGGGGAGGGGCGGGGCACGGTCCGGAGGTCGTGGACCCTGAGTCGGCCTTTCCGCCCCACGGCTCCATCCTCCCTCTCCTGCTGCCTCCCGCTGGGCGGTCAGAATCTGACCCTCGCCCAGGCTGTGGCTCTCACATCCCATCACTCCCGGGCTAGACACGTGTCACAGATGGCATCCAGGAAAACCAGTTTCATTCCGAACAAGAGAGCCAGTCCCGCACACACACTTGTTTTGGGTTTGCTTTTTGTTTGTTGCTTCTGTTTTGGTCTGCAGCTCCGGACGCGGGGTGACAGGAACCAAACCCACGGTTCTCGACAGCACTTTGTACAAGGGACCAAGGAAAGGAGACGCTACGTGACCCTCACATACGTGCTGGTCGGCTTCCTGCAAAGACAAGAAGGAGAAGGTGCGGTCTCCTCCGGCAAGCCGTCCCCCTACTTCCCTCCTCTCTCATAGCTGAGGCAGCTTTGGCAGATACACGGGCCGTGCCCCTACCCCAGGCTCCGGCTTGTCGTGCCGGTGTGAGCCTGGTGACGGGCTCCCACTCTGACAACACTTGGCAAGACATCACCAGGCAATGAGTCACTGTACACACATTCCTCGATGTCTAGAATCAAACAAGAAGGAATGCCATGGAAGGAAGCCTGCCGTGTTGTAAGTTCACTTCCGGGTGACACTGGCAATTATGCCCAAATCTACAGCTGGTGGTGATTAAAATTTGGATCCCGCCAACGTCCGCTTTTATCCCTCCGTGGAAACGCTCAGTTTTATGTATGTGACCACAAAATCTACGCCATCGTCCCGGACAGAATATTCTTCGAGGCCAAGTGTCACCGACGACCCCAGGCCTTGCTTCCCTCACTCACACGGAGGAGGCCCCCTCGTCCACCTTCCTGAACGCACTCCCGCGACGCTCACTTTGGAGGACGGGTCAGGATCCTGAGGTTGCGATGGGCTCTCCCTGCAGCGTGCAGAGCATCCCAGCTGAGCTGGGGGTGCCTCCGGCCCGGATGCTTACAAGAGCATCCTGGGTGGGGACAGGGCCCTGGGCACACAGCCTGGGCAGGACAGCCAGCAAGGCCCCCCAGGCACCAGCGTGTGACAGGCTGCAGGGATCCTCAGACTGGGCACAGCAAGAGAAGCAGAAACAAGCGAAGCCTTAAAATACAAGTTTTTATTCCCCGTCTCTCCAGCCTAACCCGAGAACATGTGCCTCCCCCAACACACAACTCGATACAGAGCAGCACAACGCAAGTGTCTTCCACTGCCCCGTTTCACGCTAGATTTACCTGATGGGCGAGTGTACTTAGGGAAACAGCACAGATGATTCTAATAGGGCATGTCCTTTCAATGCGCGAGGAAGGTCATTCCTATTATTTCAATTAACAACTTAAGCTACAAAAACACACGAGGGTGAATTAATTTAAAGCCTCCATTTAATGCTACCGGTGAGGACATCCTGGGGCCCCCCGGTCGTCTTGGCAACCCCAGCATCCCAGCCCGCAGAGGCAGCCTCTGCCGGGCCCTCCTGTGCGCACACACGGTTCACATAGTACATTAGCTAAGAATACGATGTCCGTGTAATGTTGAGATATTTTTGTTGCCATAGAGATGGGAAGAACGGCAAAAATACAGAAGTACTTGACATACTCCGAGGCAGACTTTTAATTAAAAGGAATCTCTGTCGGCAACGCCAAGATGGCCGGACGCTCAGCGGGGCTGTCACTCTCGCTCGCTCGGTGCCCGCGTCCCCGACTCAGGGCCGTGGGCGGGATGCAAGGCCGGCGAGGGGGCTGAGACCCTCCAAGGGGGCAGGGGGCCACGACCACTATCTCTGCGCAAAACCTGGAAAAAGAAAAAGGAGTGAAGAAGAAAAAGGAAAGGAGTGAAGAGAATTTGCCACCATTTTCCATGTTAGTTACGCATCTCTTCCAAGACGCGAGCCCAGTCAGTGACATCGTTGTGCTTCACGGCCGTGGATCCTGCAGCGCTGCCAGGACAAACCTTGGCCATGTCACCGTCTGTGTCCTCGTCAGCCCCGCCCTTGGGGGAAACAGATTGTGCTTCCGCGGGCGGAGGTGGGCGGCGTGATCTTGCCGACCGAGGGACGTGTGTGTCTCGTCAAAGCAAAAGGTGACAAGGGGGAGGAGGTTTGCACATCATCCTCGAATCAGTGAGCGGGGAGAAGTCTGTTGTTCTCCAAAACCCATGTCACTCAGCTGTCAGAGAAACTGTAAAAATTTCCACGAGCCGCCAGCACACAAACCAGCTACACAACATCTCCTGAAGTGGTTACAGCCACTGACCTGAGAAATGCTTGCGGCCGCGTTCAACGGGGCCCCGTGATGGGGCCGTGCGGGCGAGGGCGCAGGACCCTGGCGGGAACAGAGGACGGCGTTTGTGCCTCTAGGCAGCCCTGGATGCTGGACACACCCGTCCCTCCTCAGGGGCGCTCCGACTCTCTGACCTTGAGTGCACAGTTACTTCTCCTCTGACCTTGGTAGTCACTCAAGGTCAGGGCTCTCCCCGCGTTCGGTCCTCACCCCGCCACCTTCCCTACATAATCCAGGCGACGCGTCCCAGTCAGCCACCGTCTGACACGATGCCTGATCGCGCCTTCTAGCCCGGAGGCCCCTCCGGATTTCCAGGCGAGCTGCTAACTGGTTTTCCCCGATCTGCATGCTTCAGCAAATTCCACGTGTCATAGATCAACTTCTCTTGTCGCCTCCCCTGAACTAGCTGCTCCCCTCCATCCCCGCTCTCCACACACGTAGCGACCAAAGGCTGAGACCCTCGGTTTTTCCCAGCTCCTCCCCTGCCATCAGCTCAGAAAGCCACCAAGTCATGGAGACGCCAGGTGCCCCCTCCCCCAGGGGCACGGGGGCGCGCTCTTCGCAAGACCAAACCGTCCAGATTCTCCCTGCCACGACCGTGAGCACAGCGTGGGGCCCAACCACGCAGCAGCAACACCACGCCACACGCCACATGGCCTAAAATGACAGTTTTACTTCTAAGAACGATGACTAGGACGCAGTCATGCCCAGCTATGGTTTCTGGTCAGTTCCTTTTCGAAAATACGTATTTCTCATGAGACGTACAACCACGTTCTCACTTGCTGACTGCTCCTGGGGGGGCACAGGAACTTATGGGGGGGTGCTGCTGGCCTGACAGCCCCCATGCCCTCCCCCGGCGACTCCTGTCTATCTCCCCCATTCCCACGCTCCTGCCCACACCCGTCAGCACTTTCTCCCCCAGGACCCCCGCTTGTGCCAGGCGCTTGGAAGAAACACCGGCCACAGTCACGGTCCTCCCGGGGCGTGCAGGCCGGGAGCGGGTGGAGGTGAGCCCTCCAGGGTCGCACGCAGCAGCAGAAGCCACAGAGAGGGGACGGGGATGGGACTGTCCTGGCTGACGTAGCAGGGGCAGCTGGGGGAGGCCGGACAGGGCCTGGGGCTGGAGGTGCCATTTGAAAGGAGGAAGGAACAGGCCTGGGAGAGGGACGGAGTCGGGGGCAGAGCAGCTCAGCCCTCTGGCAGAGCACGAGGAAGGGAGCACCCAGCGCTGCCTGCGGACAGACGCGCTTGTCCGGCTCCTTCTGGGAGTCAGAGACGGGGCTGCTCGAAGTGACTCCAGATCATAAAGCGTCCATGTGCCAAGCCACACTTTCTCTGGTGGACAAAGAACCACGTCAGCAGAAGGACGTCAGACGGCGTCTCCCGAGACCCCTGCGCCCTGGGCACACGGGGCTCTCGGACAAGCCTGAAACCCTCACCGGAGCCATCCCGCGTGACGGCCGGGCCCCCTCCCACCCACCAGGCCTTTCTCCTGAAAGCCAAGCAGCTGCTCCCTGTGGCTGTCGGCATTTACCGACAACTTCGGTGTGACCCACTCGCCCTTGAGAGCCCCGGCATCAGGCTGGCACTCCCACGTCTGTCCTTCTCCCTCGGTGGAGGCACAGTCCCCCAGCACCACCAGACAGGGCCTAGCCTCGGGTCCAGAAGAGCTCCGGAGCCAGGAGGGGCGGCCGAGCCCTGCTCACACTGCCCCAGAGCTCCCGACGGTGACGACCCAAGACTCAACGAGAGGAGAGGCGTCCGGGGGAGACGGCCGCGGGCCAGGAGGCGGCAGCAGACCAAGAGGGCTGGGAGGCCGGGGGGGGGGGTGGTGGTTCCAGCCCCGTCTTCGTGGCGGCCGCATCGTAAGGCTCCTGGGTATAAGGGCATGATTGGACGATGACGGGAGTGCCGCGCTCAGGCGTGTGGTCACTCGCGGGCCAGCACGAGTGGGTGCTGGAGACGCTGCTTGACCGCGGAGGCTGCAGAGGCCCTCGCCGCCCCGTGGGGTCCAGGCTCTGCCAAGCGATTTGGCCAGGAAAGAGAATGCAGCATCCTGGGGGGAGGAACTGCACAGCTGAGCTTCTGCTGAGCCAGGCGCGCTTTCCCTGAGCCCGAGCTGGCCACGTGCCGTGTCCAGCGGAGCCCCTGGGGCGCCGAGGCTCCCCAGGAAGCAGGCAGCCCTGTGGCCATGGAGCCGAGCTGCAGAGGAGCGGGGCCTCCGAGAGGCTCCTACGAGCCGCATCACGCTCGCCGGCCTTCACTTTTGCAAGGGTAGATAAGAAGGCCCGGAACGGAGCTAGGGAAATCCTGGAAAGAAATCTGTCCTGCGGTGAAGCCGGAACTGAGCAAACTTGGATTCCTATAAGGCTTTGGACAGACTGACTCGACCCTGAGGCGGGGACCAGCACTGCCCAGGAAACACGGCCGCGGACGCCCGGCCAACCCCACGGGAATCATAAGGAATGAAGTCAGAGGCTCAGACTGACCCCAGAACTGGGCCACTAGCACCTCATAGGGTTATTTTGAGAATTAAATAATATATATAAAATACTCAGCACTTAGTAATTACTGATAAACATTTATAGGACATGTAGGACCATGTATGACTCAGCATCGCTAGAGAAACCGGGGGTGTGTGACTGTGTATGCGTGCGAGCGAGTATGTGGGCGTGCGTACAGAGAGGAGGCCTCAGAAGTGGGTTTGGGTTCAGGAGCCGTCTCCGGAGATCACGGGGCTGACAAGTCCGAGGTCTGCGGGGCCGGGCCGCGGGCTGGAGACACAGGGACTCCAACCCCACAGGCCAGAGACAGCAGGGCTTCTGTCATGGGGACCGCAGTCCCCTTCCTCGGATTGGGTGAGGCCCACCCACATGAGGGAAGGCTCTATTCTGCGCCTCTGGATTTAAATGTGAATCACATCCATAGGACACTTCCTCACCAACACCCACCCGGTCTCTGACCAAATATCTGAGCATCGCGGCCTGACCGAGTCGACACCTACAGTTACCTGTACAGACTGTGACAACACCAGACCCAGAAACTCTGATGCCCAAACCCTGGTGTCCCTGGCTGGGAGCCACCGGGCGACACAGCACCTCCCACATGAGCCTGCTTTGCACTCGTTCTGGACAGAACTCGTGCTACAACACGTATTCTGAACATCTGGAACCTGAGAAGAGTTTGGGGCTTCCCCCCAGAAAACACACATGCACACCAAAACAGCCTAGAATTCCTGGGCTGCCATGGCCATCCCCGAGGCCTCAGTGATCCGAGGACGGCTGGATCCTGGGTTTAAGGACCTGACATCCAAGAGCACTGGCACTGCCTCCAGCAGGACAGAAACGCCGAAGAGGGAAGGGACCGCCCTGGGGCGTGCGGGCACCTCCAGCACTGGGCGGACATGGCTAGGGGTCCAGCAGGCACGTGAGGTCACTAGGGAGAGGTCCCTGGCCCAGGTCATCAGAACCGCGTGCCCAGTTGGGAGAGGCTTCTGAGCCCCCTTCTGCTTGCCATTCCACCGGGAGGGCTGACGAGAGGGCACGGTCCTCCCCACCCTCCCGGGGCCTCCAGGGCGTGTGGTCTTGGCCGTGTGAGTCCTCCGGGCTGCGGGGATTCTGTGCGCCGGACACTGCCAGGAAAGGGGCAGAACCAACAAGGAGAGTGTCCTTCTGTGTTGCGAACAGAACGCGTGACCCCTGAGCGCTCCTGGGGGCTGTCTGCATCGTCGCTCTGCTCATCTCCCCCATGTGCGTGGTGCCTGCCCCCCCGTGAATGTTCACGAGGACTGGCTTTGCTGGGCTCCACCATGAACACCGACTCAGGCTTCTCGTGGCTTCTCCTGGCTCTTTGGAGCCAAATTTCGCGGCTCTCAGAATGAACTTCGGGGTCAAGGGCATTTCTTTCATGGATGTGCATGTGGTGAACTTCACGGGGCACCGGTGTGGGGGCGAGGCTCCAGGTCAAGGCCAGACCAAAGACTGCAGAGCCGTCAAGGGGCGGGGGTAGGGGGGAAGATGACTGTGTGCAGGGGGAGACTGTGTGCAGGGGGAGACTGTGTGCAGGGGGAGACAGCCCACAGGGGTCAACACCCTTTTTAAGCAAAGACAAAGAGCTCTGGACAATACAGGCTCCCCAACTCTCCATCAGAAAAGGGACTTCACCACAGCTGGGGACATACGGGCGTCTGGGCAAGAAAGACTGTGGCTCTGGGACCATTCACTGCAACGCGACAGCCACGGGGAACGTGCGCAGAGCACACAGAGGGGGACGCAGGCCAAGAAACCCAGTTCCATGGGGGATCAGGAGGTGCGTGTGGCCTGGGTCCACGAGCACCTGAGACAGGTAGAGACCCCTGGCCCCACTGACTGTACCCAGTCTTCCGATGCGCCCGTCTTAGACAGCTAGGACACCTGAGCAGGACACGGTGTGGCACTCCCCCGCATGATGTCGAGGACACTGGAACGAGAAGGAAGCCCGGGATTGGTGGCTACAAACTGTCACAGCTACACAGGTCCCGGCCATTTCCGCGGTGGTGCGGCCTCCTCTGCAGATCAGAGGCGGGGGTCCTGGTGATGCTGACTTGCAGGGTCTCCCGCTGCCCTCGGAATGAGCGCCACGGCCACGGCCATAGCCACGCCGTGACGTTGACCCATTTTCCCCTGAGTGCCACCGACGCTGCAGACGCAGCCCCTCTCCAGCTGCTGGGAAGTCGGCACCGTGAGCAGCTCTGCGCTTGGCGCCTGGGGGAGGGTCCTTCTTCGTGTGGGGGCAGACGGGGGCAGCCTCGCTCAAGGGCAGAGCAGCCTCCGTGCCTTGAGGAACAAGTGGTTTCTGGAACTATGTTCTGATTGTTTTAAATCAATGGTTTAATCAGACCCAACTGACATCTCCATCTGCAGGAGGGAGACAGCCTTGGGCGGACAGACATCAGCATGTCTCGATTCTGCCCAAAGTCTGCACATCGCCAAATGTTCCCAGAAGAAAAGAAACTTGGTAGGTCTGAAGGACCCTGTGAGCTGGTGTGTGAGCCGCCCCCGCAGCCGTCTGGACCACGTGTCGTCAGAAAGCCGGGCCGAGCCCTGCAGAGGCAGCCGCACGCCCATGAGACAGGAGGCTGGAGGTCAAGCACTGGAGATCCCTGCCTTGGGGGGTGGGAAGAGAGGGAATTGCACTGTGGGGCCCGGCGCGAGCACAGGAGAATGGAGAGCGTGTGGGGAGCATCCCCGCGGGGATGGGAGCCGGCCTGAGCTCAGGCCTGTGCAGAGGTGCGGAGGGGCGTCAGGGAGCCCGGGAGCAGGGGATAGCAGGAGCAGAGCCTGGCTGGCGGCTGAGCCTTCTCTGACCAGCCGCCCACCAAGGAGCTATGGACAGCTCCCTGGCTCCTGCTTCCCTTCAGCTGAGCGCCGCGTAGTCCCTTCTCATGGTCCCAGTGCCACTAACACTTTAGCTCGGCACCCTGATGCTTCTGCCGGTCCCCCAGCAGCTCCACAGGCTGGTGTCAAGTCAGCTCATAATCTCCCAACACGCTGGGCACGAAATGCCCACCGACTCTGTGCGCCGACTCAGGAGGGAGGAGAACCGAAGCCACAGACGTCGCCTGGAGGCCGGCAGCCACGTCCGGAGCTCTCAGGACATGGGTCCTTCTAGGAGATCGTCTGAGCAAGTCTCGGCTCCCCAGGAGCCAAGCCACCAGGAAGGAAACTTCAGAGAGCCGGGACGGCCTGCCACGACCACGCTGGGTCCTCCAGCCGCCCTCGGTCTGTAGCTGGACTTCACCAACGAGTTAGCAGGAGGTCTGCAGACTCGGGACCGCGGTCCCACGTGACTGGGGCACGGGCAGCCGTCACAGCCCCTGGCCGGGAACATAGCACCCTCCCCTGTGTGGGGCGCCCAGGGAGCAAAGCGCAGGCCCCCGGCCCCCCCGTTCCTGGACAGATGCAGACACACGGGTGCGCACAGTCGGGAAGCAGAGAGCCTGAAGGGGGGCCACAGAGCAGGACTCTAAACAGTGTGAAAGCTCAGAGTCCCCTCGGGAACCAGGGATGGGCTGTTCTCGCCGGACGAGACACAAAGCTTACACAACATCTCTACGAGAGTAATAATAAACAGGAGCAGAGGGGAGCACGTGGGGAATCGCGGCTGGAGACACGGGCACTGTCATGCCCAGGGCACGCAGATCGGAGCCGTGTGTGTTGAAGAGCGAAGGGACTGAAATGCATGAGCAGGAGAGCATCTGGCTTCGCGGGCGGCGTTCACAGGACTGCCCAGCACCTCTGACCACATGACTTAGTACACGTCGCTCTGGAATGTTTCTCTGCAGCCTGCGGGTATCTGTGTCTGGGGCCGTAACAGAGCCCCTGCTCCGGCCGGCTGCTAAATGCACCTGCTCTCCCCCAGTCCTGGAGGCGCAGTCCTGGGATCGGGGTGCAGGCAGGCCCGCGCTCCCCCTCGGAAGGTGCTGGGGAAGGGGGTCCAGCACATGCCCCGTGTCCCCACGGCGTTCCCTGTGGTCTCTGCTGTGTCCTCACCTCCCCGTTTGTAAGGACGCCGTCCTTGGATGAGGACCACCGGCCCCCAGTTGACCTCAACTCAACCAGCTCCATCTGCACGACTTTGTTTCCGAATAAGGTCACGGCCTGCACTTTGGGGGGTGAGGGCTTGAACCCAGGGATTTGGGGGACTTTAGTCCATGACAGCAGGAAAAGGAGCATCCCTTCCTGAAACATGGGCCGACAGCAGGTGCCTTGGCGCAAACCAGCCGCCATGACACCACCCTCCGCTGGTCGTCCTGGTCATCACTGGATAGTTCTCCCTGCCCCGGACTCGGAGTTCGAGACAGAGAAAGCATCACACGAGCCGGGCCCTGACGACATGGGAGAAAGCGGGCCCCTTCTGAAAGCGCGGCTCAGGGGCCCAGGCCCTTCTGTCCCCGGCAGCCACACCCTGCAGTGAGCCCCGCTCCTCGAGGCTGAGGGACCTGGGAGCGCGCCAGCCACTCCTCCGTGGGCCCCCAGTGTCCCTGCAAGAACAGCTCCCAGCCCCACAGAGGCCCTCTGGGTCGGGGATTCGGCTGGCGCGGACTCAAAGCTGCGCAAAGAAGACGTCCTGTTACTCCAAGGAAAACAACTGAGTATCGGTTGCCGAGGAGAAAATCTGAGTTCTCCAGGGAAACGTCCAGCATCCTGAGCTCCACTTAGGGCTTGGCAAGGCCGACCTCTTGGTCCTTGAGACTCTGATGACAGAGCGATGCTGCTCTTACCGACTGGGATCTTCTGACACCGCACGACGAAATCTGTGAACGTCCGGAAGACCTGCACAACGGAGGGGACCGCTTTCTCCAACGGCCCCACGTGACGTCACAGACGCACGTCTGTGAGGAGTGAGGAGACCCGCTCAGCGAGGGATGGGTTTGGCCCAGCGGAGCACGGGCTCGGCCCCGGGCACGCCCCACGGGGAGTCCTGCAGCCCCTCCCGCGGCTGCGTCTTGGTGCGGAATCAGGAAAGGACGCCTTCGCGCACCGGAAAGGCCGTGAAATCTCCTGGCTTGCCCCACTCCCGCGTCCGCGGGAGGCCCGACCGTCTACACCCGCCTCGACCAGAACATCATGCAGCAGCAGGATGAGAACGCAGGTGTCTTCGCTCAGTCGCCAAAGACGTTTGAAAACACCTGAAACAATGTTGTCTTTCTCACTAACGATTTCTGTTAGGGGAAATACTATTCTTTTTCAGGGAAAAAAGTGTTAATTATATTATAAAAATGAGTTTACCACTATAATTTTTAATTAATACATATTTCAATTGTTTCTGTTTTAATTTCTAACCTGGTCAATATCAACGGCTGTAACCACGGAAACAAAAGCTCTTTGGGGCCCTCAATAACGCTGGGGCTCTAGGGGGTCGGGACATCCTTAGACGGAAGCACTGGGAAACGACTAACTTATTACATTCTCTGGCCAGACTCATTCCAGAAATGACCTGTTATAAATCCAGCGAAACCTTGAGAACGTCTCAACTTGATTAATTCTGAGAGGGCGTGTTTGCCGCCCAGCCGACACCTACATGCCCGCCAAGACACGGCGCACAAGGTAGATGCCCGATAAAGAACGGACGTATTGCGGATGCGGGATCCACACGGCCTTGGTTCGAGCCCCCGGTCTGCCCCTCCCCCCCCGTGTGATCCCAGCAAGTTCCTAACAGTCTGAGTGTCGGGCGCCTCCCGCTCGGGGCCCCCACGAGCTCCAGCCCGTCAGTCCGCGTGAAGAGCCGCGGCGGCACCTGGCTAGGAGGAGATCCTGGGAGAGCGTAAGCGGGTGTCAGGGCCCCGCGGCAGAGCCGTGGCCCTTCACCACGTCCCCTCAAGCCCTGTGATAAGACGAAGGCTGCCCTAACGACGACTCATGTTTATTGAGCACTTGGTACGCGCCAGGCGAGCGCTACTCTGCGGCCCTGCGGTTCACGCCTGTGAGGGCCAGGGCTGGGCTCTGAGCTCGGCGGGGGCCGCGCGGCTGCTCCGGGGGCGCAAGGCTCCGAGAGGGAACCACGGCTTGAAGTCAGCAAGAAGGGAGCAGGTCTGGAGAACACACAGACGCTCCACAGTACAGACCGTGTGAACGCCCGCACTTTACAGCGGGTCCTCGACTGCTGTCTACACCGCCCGGGTAGCCCCACCAGGGACCACTACTGACTGATCCACTCATTCACATAGTCACACGTTGGATGAGCATCTACAGAATGTAGGTGCCAGCTGGGCGCAGAGGGCGGCCGGCAGGGCACAGCTTCCAGCTGCTGGCCGTGAGGGCAGAGGCGAGGGAAACCCTCCACCCTGTAGTGTGAATAGGAAAGTCTCTGGGAGCCAAGTGCTCTGGGATAGGGTGCTCTGGGAGCCAAGAGGAGAGCACGATTCACCTGGCCTTGCAGACATCCAGGAAGGCTCCACGCAAGAAGTGTGAGGTGAAATGGGTCTTGAGGGATGTGTAGGAGTTCGGTGGTCTAGGGAGGGAGTGGCTGTGCTCCAGGTGGGCTCCCTGCTGACTGGCAGGGAGGGAGCAGCTAACAAGGCTGGAAAGGAGTGATCTCGGATGAGGGTCAGAGGGAGCCTGTCCTTCACTTTTCGCATTTCTCCAGCCTGCCTAGGGCCAAAGCTCAAATGTGCCTCATCTCCGCCGTGTAGATGGTACCCGGTGCTATCACTAGCGGGCAAGAAGAAGGGCTGCTGGTTTTATTCACATCCAGTCTGTTTTGGGGGCCTGGCAGTTTGTACGTGTACAGCCACAAGGCTGCTTTCATTCCCATTCACTGTGGCTCTTCTCTTAGTTTTTGATCAACAGCAAACAGAGCAGAGTTTAATGAGCTTTGTCTGGGTCTGGATGACACGAGGCTTTCAACAGCTTTCTCTCGTCCTTCCTGCCTCCCAAGCGAGCGCATCTTGGACAGGTCCAGCTTTCGGGGGAGGAGTTTCGGAGAGCAAATGGTGCCCTAGAGTTACCATCTAAAGGCTAGGGAGAGCAAAGGGCCTTATTATTGTCCCCAAACCCCATCTCTGTTGGTTCAACATAAATCTGAATATACATTAATATGGGAGCTGGGGCCAGGGCAGAAAAGCGAGGTAAGCGAGGAAAGCTTCGCAGAATGCTCTGAATTTTATCTCTACAGTTTTTGCTTTGACCAAAGGTGTCCACACATAAAGACACGGACAAGCGACAGAACAAGGCAAGGAACGAGATCCAAGACACAGGGCCGGGGTTCCTGTACGAGAAGAGGCAGAGACAGTTCTTGTTTTCATGAAACAAAAGACTCAGAAAAACAAAACAGAAAGCTTGGGAATGTAAACAACTTTGACATGCTCCGGACTTCACCCAAGTACAGCCTCTCACCGTTGGTGCAAAGATGTCTAAACAGAAACCTAATTCCTTGGCGAATAATTCTTTCTGGGGAAGAAACATCCCACGCCCGGGTCTCGTCTGTCCAGTAACTCGCACAGGACACGTGCAGTGCGCAGGCTATCCGGGGGACGGCTTTTTTACGTAGGAAAACACGCAGCCTTTTAAAGGTAACTATTTCTGTGTCCTGCGATTATGCCCAGAAACTGATTGCACACTCCACGTCGACGCTGGGATGAGACGAGCTCAGGGGCAGGCCTGCGTCTGCCTCGTGCCCACGAAGTTATGGAGGTGGAGGCGACAGACGGGGTTGCCGCTGTGGTTTTAATGCCTTCCTTTGATAAATCCGGTTTGATTGGCGTGAGCGTTATTAGGTAAAACAGACTGAAGCGGCAATGCCAATATTTTCGTGACTATTTTGCTATCGCGTTAATCAATGCGACGGGACGGTAATTGCTGCAATTTCTCTATTCCCGGCTCCAGAATCACAGATATAATAGCGCTCCTAAGAGTCCCTGACAATCTGCTATTCAGAAATGCTGTATTAAACGTGCTACATAAAATTGCATCCCGACCCTCCTTCTTTAGAGGAAAAAAAAACAACCAAAAAAAAACCCCTCTTTCCGGGGATCCATAAAGCCCTTGGGCACTATCACACGGAGCGTGGCCTCTCCACAGTCTCCCACCGAGCCCCTGGCCGAGTCTGCCCCGGAGGCCACACTGGGATCCGCGCCTCGCAGCCTCAGAAATGCTCACGGATTCCGCTTCACTTTGGAAATTTTTCAGTCACTTTGGTGACATGGACAACTTTCCATTTCATTATAATGCAACAAAATTCAGCACCTGCCTGGCTTTTTGTAAATGTAAATCTACTGGAAAATCAGAGAAAAAGCAGGTGTTCTACCTTAATCGACAGAGCTGAATCTCCCACCCGAAAACAAGCATCTGAATCCCGACACTGACTCCAGCACCTCCGCTGCCGTCGGAGGCCCCTGCGGCTCTGCGGCTCCGGCCCCAGCACCGGAGTTCACTGGGAGGGGATCGGCGGACGGTTCTCGGCTGGGCAGCTCTTAAAGCCCCATAACGGCTGGATGTCGGATGGATCCAACGAAGCCCAAACCCCCCTCCAGACCCACCACCGAGCTCACTCGCGGCGACAGAGCCTGTCGGAGGCACTACCTCTGGGGTCAGATGCAGACGTTCTGCTCTGAGGAAACTCAATGTGCTTCTGCGGTTTACTCCCCTGAGCCCGCGGAGGGCCCCGCCGGACGGGAGGCGTGAAAGCCCAGGCCAGCGTCACGCGCCACGATCTGTGGATTCAGGCCCCGCGGGCTGCCTGGCCCAGGGAGGTTCTGCTCTCCAGGTGCCGAACAAACACGCTGTTTCGTTCTCAAAACGCGAGGTGACGTTCAAGGGCGGCGGCGGCAGACCCCAGCGCAGACCCACCCGCTGCGGCCAGCCAAGCTCCAGGTGACGTCTTTGGGGGGCCCCGAGGGCACCTATGTGGTCGGTTCTTCCCGACGGCGCCCGGCGCTCTACCGGGCTCCGCGCACGCTTCCTGCCGGCCCTGGATTTACAGAACTTCCAGAATCTCGGCACCAGCCCCTCCCGGTTTGTTTCCGCGGCCGCGTTCCTACTGGGCTAAAGCCGGAACGAGGGAAGCGAGAGCAACGGGACACGTCGGGAAGAACGGGAGTGAGTGTCCGACACACTGAACGTCTAATTTCTGCCTGAGCCGCTCGCACTCGGCACCACTGTTCCTGCCACGAGAGCACGCGTGACCCTTCGCTCTGTCAGAGGGACGCCGCGTGCGCTCGGTACAAGAAAGGAGCCAGGAAGCTCCGCGTCCGCACAGCACCGTAGCCGGGAGCAGGTGTGTCTTGGACAATGAGGTGTTTTTAACCCTGAATTGGTAAATATTTTACTTCTGTGTCTCGGTCTCAACCAGAAAAAGGAGGTGACAGTCCCGCCTTCCTTGCTGCTTTATTGTAAAGACCAGAAACCCCGCATGTGCAGGTCGCAGGGTGGGGTGACCTCTGTGTCTGGCCGCTGTCGCCGCGGAGACGCTGCCCTCGCCCTCCCCCGCGTCCACGAGGCCACGCCTCAGCCGCCCGCCCCGGCCGCGGAACAACGGGCGGTCGCGCGTCTCCGCAGCTCCTCCGCGCGGCTTCCGCGTGCTGAGTGGGATGCTCGCCTGAACTTCCCCGTCACGGTGTCGGGGCTTGCCCTCCTCCACAGTGACCTCATCCGAGCGAATCACATGTGCAAAGGCCCAATTTCCAAGCAAGGTCACGTTCTGAGGAGCTGAGTGGACACGGTGGGGGGCACAATTCAACCCCACGCAGGTAGGAAGGGACATTCCAAACAAACTGTGTGCACTAGGATGGGAAGAACGAGGTCCCACGAACCAGTGGCCTGGGTGAAGCCCTTTGTAGACTAGGTCTCTGGGTGACTTCCACGGCCACGGATGAGGGGAGCCACAGACCCTGCATCCCTCCCAGCTCCCAGAGACCCTCTGTATCGCTCCCGGTGACAGATGGAAACGCGGCCGACTTCAGAAGGTAGCTCAAGGTGACCTTGGAAGAGCCGTGAGGCAGTGCTGAGTGGGGGCTCACGACCCACAGTTTACGGGATTCTTGGACAGGGCCGTGGCTGGGATCCCGAGCCCCGACTCACCCTGTGCACATGAGCTGTGCCACCCTGGACAACTCACTGAACGTCTGTGCCCTATTCTCTCAGCCGGACTGGAAAAGCATCAGGTTATGGCCCACGGTGTGGCACGACCGGGAAATCCCAGCACAGGGGGCGAAGCGCCCAGCACCCGGCCCAAATCCTGCAAGGCGATGGTAGGACACTGCTGTGGCTGCCCCCACCCCCGTGCCCTGGCCGTCACGGTCACCTTGGGGCAGGCCCTAGAGCCGCCCTGGCCCGGGGGAGGCGTACAGACCCCACGGCCGGCATCCTCTCCTTCTAGACCGTCCACGGAGCAGACAGGCCAGACCGGCTCTCACGCCAGCCAGAGCATGTCCCAGTTCTCAACGACACACACCGCTTACCAAGTGCCAAGTCAGGAGACGTTCAGAGAACAAACAGCATTATAAACCTTATTTTTATGCAAAAAAAAAAAAATCACCTTTAGAAACATTGAGTAGCACAGGCTGCCCATGCTTGGAGTTGGTAACACAGAGGCAGGCTGAGTCTCCTCTTGTCGCGATTCCAACCGGAGTCCTAACATGTTTGTGACCAGGAGTCAGACATTCCAGTTCTCGGCGGTCACACGATCGCCCCCTCTGCCCTCCCCCCAAACCCACCTAGACGCACCCGGACCAAGACAGACCGGCAGCTCCTTACCTCTGTTTGGAAAGAGCAGGGCTGCCTTCCTCCGGGAAAGCAGAGCCACGCAGAGCCGCGCCGCGGGTTCCGCCCAGAGCGCCAGCCGTGACAGGTCAACCTGCGGATTAAAGTCTGCGAGGCTGCGCGTGAGACGCGTCTGTCTAGTCACTCCCCGTATCACTGTATGTCCCGATCGGGCACCGTGAACCATAAATAATCCCATCATTTATTAATTACATTTCCTAACCTCGTCAAGAAGAATCCCGCAGTGAGGAGCACTGGGTCATGAATAAATGGTTCATTGAAAAGCAACTCTTATTGCCAAGTAGCTGTAAATTAGGGTATGATAATTACCCACTTTAACCTTTTAAACAGGTTCCTCTAAAAATCTCCAAGACGGATGGTTTATTGTAACAAGTTGACCTCCAACACACAACAACACAATTAGTTTTGTACCCGCACAAAGGGAGGCTTTGATGAACACCGAGCGTCCCACAGTATTACGAGGCCTTATCGCACAGGTACTGAGTGTGGGTGGGCACGCACGTACGCCTCACACACGACATCCACAGATTGTGTCCGACGTCGGCCTGAGGTACCGAGCGAGCCAGGGAGAGTAATGAATAAGCCCGGGCTGTAATCCCACACGAGCCGTCGCTCTGTCACCACAGCCACCGTGAGGACCGTCCCGTGGAATGCGCCCTGCCTGGCAGGCCGCCCCGCGTCCCCGAAACCCCAGAAACACAGCCGCCCACCCGACCCACACGTCAAGCTGGGACGTGACCCAGCCTCCCCGCAGGGCCCGAAGCCCCTGCTCCCGGCGAGGCCTGGGCACAGACAGGAGGTGTGGCCGTGAGCCCCGAGCCCTGGATTCCTGGCCCCGCTCCTGGGGTGAGACCCGCGCCCAGCAGGTCCCCCCGCGGCCCGGGCTGCGTGCCGGCTGGGGACCGACGGTTCGGCGCACGCCCACGAGCGGCCCTGAGACAACCAGACTCCTGTCTCACAGGACGTGCGGTCGGTGCACCACGTACCGTTTCCAGCACCCGCCTCCCTCTCTTCCAGACCCGGGTCTGCACGTGTCACCCCCACTTCCACAGCGGGGCGGGGAGGCCGGGCGCACCCCACGGGCGGTAGTGTTCTCCACACTCATCCCCGCACACACGCGTGCCTGCGAGCCAAGGGAGTCGCGGGCGGAACACCCGGCCGCCCCCGGAGGGAGCGGATCCGAGCGCTTCGAGGAGACGCGTGGGTGCAGCCGCTGTGCAAATCGCCATGGGGTTTCCTCAAAAAATTAAAAATGGAAATAGCACATGACCCGGTCATTTCATGCTGGGTGTTCTCCCACAGAGAACGAAACCACAAGTTTGACAAGATACGTGCGCCCTGTGTGTACGCGGCCCTGTCCACGGCAGCCACGTGTGTGCACGGCCCTGTCCACGGCAGCCACCCCACGAGGCAGCCCGGCGTCCTCCACCGGTGACAGGCAAAGGCGCACACGTGCAGCAGGGCTCGGCCGTCCGAAGGATGCGGCCTCGCTCCCCGCGGCACGGGTACATCTAGAGGGTCCGACGCTGGAGCAGAGAAAGTCAGGAGGACAGGTATCGCGGGTCTCGCTCACGTGGAATTTCACAAAACAGATGAACAAAGGGAAAGAGACCAAAAACCAGACTCTTAAACCCAGAGAAGGAGCTGGTGGTCATCAGAGGGGAGGTGGCGGGAGGGGCACAGGAGGAGAAGCAAACTCCTCAAGGAGAGGGTGGGGGAGGGGGCAGGAAACACACTCCCCTGCACATGACCCTCCGAGAACAGTGACCCGAGGACAGGCAGGAGCACCAGCCACTCTGATGAGGGTGAACTCACGCCATAGCCGCCCAGGAGAAGAGCCCGCATCCCTCCGAGCTCCGTGACCTTTGATGTAAAGGCCTGACCCTATGACCGTCCAGGGCAGGGGAAGGAGGGCGTGCGTGGCAGCGCATAGCGATGAGAGCGAGTTAGGGGTCTACGAGGGCCCCCAAGGAGATGGGTGACGGGTGGGACAGGGGACAGGACTGGGGGAGGAGCCCTGCCTCATGCCCATGGGCAGCCGGGCTCACCTCGGGGCACCCCTGCCCACCCACAGCCACCCCAGACCTTCCAGCTGGCCTGCTCCCCTCAGAACGCGGGGCTCGTGTTTGCTCACTCTCTGGAAGCCAAGAAGGGCTTGAGGTTCACGTCTGGGTCAACATGTCATTGCGACAAGGGCAAATGATGGAAAAAATCCAAAACGGAATAAATTTAGCAAAGCATGAGTTAAGGACCAGAGAGGAAGATGGCAGACAAGCTCGGCGTTTCCAGGGCACAGAGTGTGGCTGGGGGAGGCTGACAAGAGGCTTCCCGGAGCTCTGGAAGGTTCCGAGTGGTTCACCAGCCACACACAAGCCGGTGCTGAGGACGCGGAGGCTGCTCTGTGAAGGTCACACTACGGTCGAAGCCGAGGAGACACCCGCAAGTTGAGGGGGGCGTGAGGTGCCAGCGAACGCAGGCCATTCCGGGGGACAGGCAGCTCGGGAGCCCTCGACGTGCTCATGCCTCGTGTCACGGCCATTTCCCTCTAGACAATCTATTCCTAGAAGATCGCCCTGAATTCAGAGGGCCTCACTGGGAGGTCTCCCTAACACCACAGAGCGTGGAAAACAAGTAGACGTTCAGTGACAGAGCCAGGAAACGGGACTCAGACGGCAGCCAGAGGCTAGAACGTTCCACAGCCTCTGCAAACCCCTGAGAAAGCGCTTTCATGACACGGAGAAATGCTTCTGCTGCCACGCCACGGGGTAAAGCCGGGACACAGACTTGTACCGCGTCAGGGTCCCACCGCCGCGAAATAAGCACCAGAACAAGAAACACCGCTATTCTGCTCGGACGGGAACTACGGTCGCAGTGCCCGTCCTCGTGGCCGAGGAGCTCCTGCCCACCCGCAGCCCGTCCTGCTCTCCCCATTGCCCATAACAACTGCGAGTTCCTTGAAATAGTAAAAAGAACCAGGTTTATTTTAAAAGGGATGACGTCGATTACAAACGAAGAATCCAGAGTGCCCCATCACCTACGCGTCACTCCGCGTCTTTGGAAGCCAAGGGAGGGCAGGACGGAGCTGGCACCGGGTGCCAGAGCGCGCCCACAGCCCACGGCGACCGCGGGTACACGGAGGAGGAAGCAGGTCCGTGACACATCCGGACGCCCGCAATGGTGGGGCCGGGCTTCCCTGCACACGCTTACCCGCGTCGACAGCCCGAGCCGTGACACGCGCCTCGTGCATCCGCACAGACACGGCGCTGCGCAGACGGCGTCCGCGGCTGTCCACACTCGTGCGCGTTGGGTGCCGGCACGGATGTGAGCACGCGTGTCCGCGCCCGTGGGAACGGATGGGAATCTGTTTATGAAGTCGTGTGTGTGCGAGTCCGTTCTGTGAGCACACGGACACACGTGGGTGCACGAGCATGTGTCTGTGCGTGCGAACACGCTCGTGAAGAGGAGCACGGTCCTGTTCGTACACACGCGACAAACTCTTCCCCGGCCTCCAGCGACAGAACGCCAGAGACAAGCTTCCTCTCCCGGCAGGACGCGGACTGGACCGTGACGCTGACTCCGGGATGAGACCGTGTGAGACAAAAAAAGTAAAAGCCTCAGACCAGAATCATTCTGGGAGTTCTGCACACGCGGACAGAGTCCGTTTCACTTTTCATCTTTTAGATAAATTTTATACCAATCTGCTTAGGAAAAAAGGTCTGGTGACCTTGAAGTTTCCACTCTTTATGTTTGGAAACAATGACAAGGAGGTCTTGTGTGTGTCTGTGTCCGTCAGCGGGGCAGCTCAGGGAGCGCTCTGCTGGGTAAATCCGCCGGACGTCGTAAACTCTCTGTGTCACTACTTTTAACTCAATGGAAGCAGCGAATCCCTCGTCTACAGGAACATTTGAGTAAGGTTAGCACAACAGAAGAGAAGAGTTTACAACGGAACAAATATCTTTTTAGCCTGAACAGCAACAGACATTACAAAAAAAACACGATTATATCATCAGGAGCTTTCTTCTTTACCCATCGGGGGGTCTGTAATTATGTCATAATTCATATTTAATTGTTTCATCTGAAGACCATTATCTCATTTCTTCATGATTGTCTTACTCTAGCTGTTTATATTTTTTCCTATTCAAAATGTCATAATCTTCAGGCTAAAACACTGAGCTTAGAAAATATTAGTTTTGTCATGATTGATATATGTATATGATTTAATTTTTATTTTAACTTTTTAAGAAAATTGAACTGTAATTCAAAAATGTCTCGTGTCTTAACTATAGGAGTCTCCATCCGAATGTTTTAAAATATCGCATTGCAATGGGCATTCACAGCTACGGTTCCCTTTATAACAAATATTAAACACTTTTTTGCAGAATATGGCGCTAATTACAGTTATAAATATTTTCAAACAGAATAAAAAACACATACCCTTCAAAAACTACAGTTTCTTAAATGGACAAAAGAACCAAAACCCAACATTCCTACTGAGAAGTAAAAGCGACATTGAAATAGCCTTGTTCTTTGGAAAGCAGTCATTTCCAAACTGTGATGGCAACATTTCTATAAAATGGTTTTGTGAACTTCAGAAAGACTATTAGCCACAGTTTTAGTCTTTGTGTAGACCTCCCGCTGGAGGAAGCGGACTTTGGACGAAGGAAAGGAAGGAGGTCTGCCTGCTGGAGAGGGAAGTGTGTTCAGAGGGGGCACGTCCTTGAGTCCCAGAGCCCTGGGCCGTGGGTGAGTTCATGGCACCGACGGGCGTAAGTCCTTGCTCACGTGTGGAAAGCGACGCCAGTGGCTCTCGCCTGAACCGGGGCGCACCAGGGGTACGGCCAGAGTCACCGCATGGTACGCTGGTGCAGGGGTGACGACGGGCTTTGTGGTGGGGCTGGACGCCCGGGGGAGCCCTGCTTGGGCTTGGACAACTTCCACGGTGGAAACGTTCCCTCGTGGCCGATTTCAAGCCATCACTGGGACGCTGCTCCCAACTGGGGGCCGGGAAGACAAGTGTGGTGGCGCGCCACCTTGCGGTCCACTGAGCACGCGTGACCATAAACCCCCAGAGCACGGACACCGAGAGAACGTGGTACCTGCCCTCAGGGCGATGGTCTAAGTACTGGTTGTCTGTGTTTCTTACATAATTTACCTAGTTGTGCGTTGGCCAAGGTGACTTCTTCGACGGCTGCTCACAACGAGAGCGCAGACGTCCCACACGGTCGCCTGCCGCTCTCGGGAGGCCGCCTCTGCAGACCCCGCACCGCTGTTTGCCGTCGCACCTGCGAACGTGCCTGAGCCACGGGCCGCCAGACATGCACAAGGAGCCAACAAGAAAGGCGGGACCAAGCGAACGAGGGGACAAGCAAGAGGCCCTCGGCAGGCATCGGGGAGAAGAGGAGACGCGCGTCGCACCGTCCACGCCGCCCAAGCCGCGCTCAAGGGAAACACAACCGTTTTCAGAAACTAAAGATGTGATCAAAATGAAAGGCCTTATAGAATGAAAAGATTATGAAGTTATTCAGAAATTAGAACAAAAATTAACGAACTGGAAAAGAAAGCCAAAAACAAGGAAACTTAAGTGGTCCACACGAGAGAGACTACTTGAGTGGGGTAATTCCAGACAAAGCAAATAAGGAAAACGCAGCAGAAGGAATGACGAGTGAATGAAAGGCCGTCTCCCAGGTGGGAGATCGTGAGTGTCCAGGCTTCCGCGGCCGCCCTCCGTGCAGAGTGACGGGTAAACACCCACGTGAAGGACTGAGCTCCGGAAGCTTCAGTATCTGGGGTCAGAGGAAGGTCCTTTTAAAACGCTTCCAGGGAGGGGGCAGAAAGGAGTCCATTCCAAAAGTCAGACCCAGAATGGCCTCGAGGCTCTCAGCAGCAGCAGCTGGGAGATGAGAAGACAACTTTGAGAGCTGAGGGACAATCCCACACAATCGAGAAGTCTATCCCCAGCCGACCGCCCCTAAGGACGGTTGCAGAAAATAAGCCAGCAGGTGAATAGAAGATGGGACCCACCCAAAGGGTGGCAAAAGTGCCAGTGGTTGATGTGGGGTCCAGGAAATGGGACCCAGCTGGGGGAGTAGTTAAGCTATCAGGGGGTGGCCCCGGGCAGAAGAGTCCCGAATATCAGCCAGGTGGCGGGTCTAGGTGGCCGTCGTTCCAGATGGGACAATCACAAGGATTTACAGATAGACCCATGGGAAGTATGTTGAACATTGTGGAAACAGAACAAAACTCCAGGAAAAAAACGGACCTGGAAAAAAGCCCAGTTGTCGCGTATCCTTGAGTCAGCACCGACAGCAAGTGGGTGCCCAAGTCCCCATAAATACCAGGCATCTGTGTAACCGAGTGTTTAAGTATTCCTAGACGGAGAGGACAGCAGACAGAAAGTACGCTTCAGAGACAGCGAAAGGAGGCTACCCCTCCTCATTCTTCTAGGTCGATCAATACAACCTCAGACTGAAGGTCAAGAAAGAGTGGTGTAAGCTGAGTACTGGCAAATACGGAGCAAATTCCAGAAAAATAGCTAGATGCCTGCAGAGAGGCGTGGGGAGGAACAACAGGAGGGTACACCACACCCTCTGACCCGACGGCTGAGAACCCAGACCACAGGTGAGAAGCCACGACCCCCAGGCCCCACGAAGCAGGCCGCTGACCAGGCAGAGGCGGCCAGCAATCCCACGATGTGGCCGAGGGTCAGACACGCTGCAAAGGCAGACACGGCTCAGACCTGCCGCCCCAGCAAGGTCTCAAACGGAGAGTGCTGGGACTTCTGGGGCCAAAGGTCCTTTGTCCCAGGGAAAGCATTTCTCTGGGTGACACGTCAGGCTCCGGGCCAGTCCTGTGGAGTATTTTCAAGGTCAGCTCCTTGCCCACTGCCCGGCGAGCATCCATCCTCCCCCAGGGCCACTCGTGCTTACAGTGACCCACACATACTAAGGCAGCTACAGTCTGAGGGAAGCGCACTCCCCCTTTTTCCCATCTGAAAACAAAAGAATGCCCCCATCCAAAACAGACGCCAGCCAGTGTCGGGGGCCGGCAGGTGACGTTGCAACAGCAGCCAAAGAAGGAGAGAAAGGCAGCAGGCAGCAAGGAGAGGTCGACTCTGGCGCAGAAAATGTGTTCACGGGGGAGAAACCCCAGCGCAGCTGCCTTTTGGAAACCAAGCTTTAAGAGGCCTGCAAAACAACAACGCTCATCTCTGAATGGATGCCCAGGGAGGCCCAGCCTTGGGGATGACCTCCCACGCTACAGGGACGTCCCCACTGGGAGGCCCTGTCCCTGCAGTGGGCCGTTGCACCTCAATGCAGACACCACAATGCGGAACCAGAGCATGAGGTCCAGGCGTTGCCTCTCTGGGGCCTCCCCGGCCTCCCCTGCTAGCACCCCGGGGTGGGGCCTGCAGGGAGCCGGCTTGGACTTTGCTGGGGTCCAGATGTTCAGGGGTCGACACCCACCTGCCGAGTGACCTTGGCCAAGGCCGCGGAGCCCCTGCCTCGCTTTTCGCTTCTACTAGTCAGTAGCCGCATTTGGGGGAAGTAATAGAAACCAACATGTTCAAGTCCATCATGAAAATACTGGGTTTGATTTTAATTTTTCAGCTACAAAGATAATTCACAAATAAAACCCAGATTTAAGGGGAACCCTGAGGGAGCCTGGGTGCTAGAATGTTCCTTCTGAGGTTGCAACACTGCTACCACAGCTTCGTCGGAAGGAGAGCTGAGTGTCCAGGGCAGGCCTGGGCCGCGCATTTCCCCACCACCAGCTGCTCGCCCTGATGCTTGGGGGAGAAAACAAGGCAAGTTCCCGAGAATAGGGAATGTGACTGGCCTTGAATTTTCAGCCAAACCTTAACAGCAAATGAAGGAAATTATCCTCCGGGTTACTAAGGCAGCTACCTCAGAAATCTTTTGGAATAAGAAGAAAGAGTTATCCGTGATTAGTAAACAGAGCCATTATTCAGATGAGAGAAGAGCAAATCTTTATTGCATTTTTTTTTCCTGAGCGACAGGTGCACGCACCCTCAGTCCAGAAAGGCACCGTGGGCCCAGGGGAGCACAGGCTGTCCGCGTCTGCAGGCCGCTCCCCCACGATCGGTGGTTTCGGCGCCAACAGCGGTGTTCGGCAAGAGGGACCAGCAAAGCGGAGGTCCGTGGGGACCACGTGTCCCAGCTGACGGCTGAGACCCAGTGACATCTTAATTTCCTTTTGCCTTCAGTTTAATTTTATCTGACACCGGTAAGACGTGATTTTGCTCTAGAGACAGTATTGAAGGCAGAAACTCGTTCCCCCTCGCAGACTCTGAGAGTGAGCAAGTGTGCAGAGGTCCGGGGGCACGGGACATGACAGTGACCCTGGGTGAGTGGACATCCTGCACTGGGTTTCACCAGCACCTGATGGGATCGGGTCTTCTCGAACTCCCAAAACAGATGTAACTCTGAAAACTCAGTTCTCCGTTATAATAAAACGACAGGCGACAGGGCTTGTGTCCGGAGGGAGCGTTAATTGCAGCTTGTTGACATGACCAACGTTTGACTCAGATTTGAGTGAAAAGCCACATTTCTAATATCCTTGTGAACCAGGGAGGCAGGACCTCCCCAGAGAGAAGGTCGAAACTCTGAACGAGTGGGTGACGTCTATGTTCCTCCCCAAGGCTGCTCTCAGCTAGGGATAAAGGGGAAAGGCCATCTGCAAGACAAGGAGGAAGTCGCACAGAAACAGGACTTTTGGCATGTTTACAAGCTTTCCGGATTTCCTCCCCAGAAAGTGTTTGGCTCAGATGACGTGATGAGCCACTTGCCATTTTTAGAGCAGAAAGAAAGGTTTCCAACGTGAGACAGGTGTTGCACCACGGTCTGCTGGGCGGGGGCCTGTCTCGTCCCCGGGGTCCTGGTGCGCTGGTGGCAGTGACTGCTACTTTGTGACGAGGAAGGCCCTCGAGTGCGCAACAGACAGAACTGTACCTGGGCAGCTCTTCACACAAGACCTCATGAGCTGAAGGGCTAGGGACTCCCGTAAAGCACCAGCAGGAGTCAAGAATAAGAGTGCAGGACGGACAACACACAGAGACATTTGTCCCCGTGTAGCCGTCTGGTCACTCCTCAATGAAAGGAACCCTGGACGCGACACAGAGGGTAAAGTAAAAATCGAAATAGAATGACTGAATTTTCACCGGCCATGAACTGTGAGGGTTGTGCCCAAGCGTACTGGCCACTTGCCACGAACCTGGCCTGTGCACAGACTGGGGCTGCCCCGGAGAGCCCGGGGACCAGCGCTAAGTTCCTTGCTAAGGGCACCACATTTTCTCCCAAGCAGGTGTGTCCCCTGGGGCCTTCCCAGTCTGTTGCGTCTTATTCTGGTTCTCTGGTGCAATGATAGCATTTCTAAGGAGTTCCACACACGGGTGACAGCCCCTTCCCCGTCCACCATGGCTTCCTGTCGGGTGGTTGACAAAGCTTCGCACCCCAAGAAGATGGGCGGCACCTAATCTGGCGCCGGGGGCCAAGGAAGCAGGAGCTCAGGACAAAGCAACAGGCCACGGGGCCACCCGATCCTTCCATTATGCTCTCTCGCCCCTACCTCCTTTCCCAGCCAGTCACCAAGTACTGTTCTTACGCCACGTGCCTCTCGCTCCCAGCCCAGGGCTCAGCCCTGAGTCCATCTGCGACCCAACCGTCTAACCGCTTCCAGAAGGAGCCCGGCTGCAGCCTCTTCCCTGCCCGAGGAGCCGCCCTCGCGGTGGAAATTCCATGCCCATTCTCTGCTCAGAAGCAGACTGGGACACCGACAGCCTGTGACATTGGCTGGTGTCCTCTGCTTGACCTTTGACCATCTGGTCCCACTTGCCTTCACTGTCTCCGGGCTCCCCTGTGCCCTCGGACACTTACCTTCCTTCCCAACCTCTACGGACGGCTTCTCTCTGCCTGGGAAGCCCATTCGGCCTCAGCCAGGGAGAACTCTGTGCCCGGGTTGTGCGTGGGGGACCAGGAGAGCCAAGCAGCCCATCTCCTTCAGCCCCTTCTGGCACTGGCAACAGGCCCCACCGGGTCCCCAGGGCAGACGCACAAGAATCATGGGACGCCGCTCCCCACTGGTGGCCCGTTTGGTGCCTGGGATGCAGAAGGGGACTCCCTGCTCTGAGTAATGACCCAGCAAGTTGGGGACCTGCATTTGCACCTGCTCGGGAGGCGACCCGTCGAGGGGCGCGTGGGAAAAGCACTGATGTGGGGAGTAGGTCACGAGCAGGGCCTCAGCGTCTCCCACTCGCTATGGCGGGACAGACGCTCACCGGCCACACCCTGCCGACCGGCAACGAATCCGACAATTCCACAGCAGCTGCTGTCGCCTGACGCCCCTTTCAACAAACTGAAGCACAACCCCCTGTGTCTGCTGAAACACTGTCCAGGCATCAGGTGGGCCTGGACGGGAAGAAGTGAACCCAAATGTCTGACTCTTTTCTAACTTGGGTGTTGGCCTCGTGGCCATACTAGGACCAAGCCGCAGATACACGTTCCCAAGACGCAGGTAACACATGGGTACAGTTAACGCGCTCTAGACCCCCACGTGGCACTAGCGTCACGAGGGCACCCACGTTTCGAGGCACGGTCCGAGCTGACACCTGATCGCTCCTGAAGCATCTCCCGAGCTCTGTTCCCTCCACTCTGTCACTTGATCTGACAACCTTCACTTTCCAAACAAGGAGACGGAGGCCCAGAGACATTAAGGAATCTCCTGGGGTCACTCAGCTTCTGAGCGGAGAGGCACAGCTGTCCCCAAAATACCCCCAGCGTCACCCCCAGAGCCGTGGTTTCTCGGGACCCACAGCTGACCATGCATCCTCAAGGCTCTCCTGTTTCTCGAGACCTTTAGTGGACACTGCCGTCCCGCACGATCTCCAGCCAGCAGGAGGCCAGGCCGCGAGGTTCAGCTCCAGAGCTCAGGGCCAGGGAGGACGGGAGTCTGGGGACGGCCGTCGCCCACTGGCCCGGGCCAGCCGTTGGCGTCCCCGCCAAGCTCACGGGGCTGGAGGGTGGAGAACGTGCCCTTCGGCAAAGGCACGTTGTGTATTGATAGGAGTGATGGCCTCCAACGCCACCCAGGTCAGATCCAAGCCCTCATTGGCCTCGTGCAGCCCACGTGTCCTTTGCCACAGAAACAAGAAGGAACAAAACAGGAGGCCGTGCGAGTCGCCGTCCCGCTGCCCATGGTCGGAGGCGGAGAAGGCCAGACAGAGACCATGGGGAACACCCAGCGTCTGGGCCCCTCAGCCCTGGCCGCGCTAGAGGGAAATCTCAGTGCGCCCGCTTCCAGGCATCAGGGACAGCGAACACCTACACAGACGACATGGCGTCTGAGTCCTGGAACAATTCGGCAGGATCGTGTTCGGAAGCATGACAAAGACAGTCAAAGACCAGGGTTTCTCCATTGATGACAGGACCATATTTTTAGGGTGTTTTTTTAGGACATCTGGAGGTAAGAGCTTCTGCTCCAGAGTGCAGGGACCTCCTGCCGCCATGAGCTGCTAATGGGACGGGGCTCCTGTCAACGACTGTTCCCGGAGGCTCTGGCCGTCCAGAGCATGAGAAAAGCAGAAGGAAATGGAGAGGGAAGGGCGACCGAGGCAAGGAAGGTGCGGGGCCGGAGGGAGCAGCCCAGGGACTGGAGAACCGCGAGAACCAGCCCCATACTGCGGCGGGCTCAGAGGCCACACCGTCCCCGCCTGTGCACCCGCCGTGACTCGACCGGAGCAGGAATGTTGGCTTTCATTCAGGGCCACCCTCGTGCGGGGCTTAGACTGGCTCATGCAGTTCTCCCCACACTGCAGACCAACAGGTGAGGGCTTGCCGAAGACAGCCCCATTTTCCGACAAGGACACCAAAGCCCAACCTGGGAACGTGAAGGAAAGTGTCCAATGTTATGGTCAGCTTAACTTGCTATAGGCGGCCCAAAGGAGCAGCACGGAGCACCCCGAATCCAAGCGCCCAGAGACGCTGCAGACGAGGGGAATCTCTCCGTCTCTCTCCTCCACATCCTGGCTGACGCCACCTTCACACGCTACAGGAACGTGGATTTTTCCGAGTCCACTGTAATGAATCACCCTCAATTATGAGACCGACATGAACCTCTCGGACCTGACCCAGAGATCCCGCGGCTTCCCTCCAACACGAGAGAGACCTCGGGGGTGCCCAGCTATCCTGGCGGGTCTCCTCCCTGCCGCCCTGCCTGCCCAGCTGCTCAGAAGCCAAAGAGGCCCCGCCTCACCCCAGCACGTATATGTCCCTCTTTCCTGCTGGAAAACCGCTCAAGGCCTAGCCTCCCTCCACTGGCAGATGGGACCAGGGCAGGGACACTTCTGTTTGTGGACATCCATGACGGCTGGTAAAACTGATCATAAAACACTCTTCTTGGATGGGGCTGCTGTGTCGAGGTTCAAAGTGTGGGTTTAGAATCTCAGTTCTCCCGGGATGGGCCAGAGCGAGGGCAGCGGCATCCAGGGCCCGGCCCGTCCACCTGGCTAAAGTCACTAATTACTGAGCACGCTCGACAGGTCCCCACAGAGCCAAGCTTCCAACCCAGACTTGACACAAACTACTCTGGGAACAGGACAGCAGCCAGAGGCCAGGGGACCCAATTCTGGGCCCCGAGGCAGGTGGAGGGCGGGCCCGGGAGGAGTGCTCCAGCCTCGTCATGACCATCAGCGGGGCAATAGGTTTGCAACATCGCCGCAAACGGACAGAGCGCAGGCAATTGACAGCAGCTCCAACTAAATTATGGCTTAGAAGACCAGGACGGTCCCCAGAAACACCACAGAAGGGAGCCACTGGCCAGCCCCAGGTGACATTGAATTGAATTGAAAATGGTCCCTCCTGATTAGCATAACAAAAGTTCCAGCAGTTAAAGAAAAAGTCATTCTGCGTAAATGAAAGAAGAGGAAAAAGAAGCCCATCTTCCTATAAACATCGTTATCTTTAAAAATGTCCAGTCATCTGAGCTGTGTCGTAAACAACGCCGCATAGAAATGGGCTCTTAAATCGTTCCTCTAGGTCTGTATTGATCCTCTGTCACCTGGAGGGAACTGACCGGCTGTTTAAAAGCACAACAGCCACACACACATGCACGCGAGCACACACGCACATAGAAATGTTTTCTCCCACTCTCCGGAAGACCAAAGGCACACTTGACATCAATTACAAACCAAAAGTGAAAAGTGAAATTTGGATAAAGATATGTCAGACTTATTCCAGGATTTACTTTATACCAGAGATTCAGAAAATTAGCCCCATTTATCAAAAAATGTTGATCATTTTTATTATTATTTAAATTAAGTATAAATTGTCAGAATGAGCATCTACACATAAAACAAAGCAAAATAAGAATTAGATCTTTGCAAAAATAAAAAGCAGACTATCTTGTCCTTCACTCAGTCAGCCCCGCACGCCAGGCCAGGCACAGCACTACGCATGTCTCACAACCAACTTCCAAGGGCTATTACTGTGCCCATTCCACAGATAAGGAAACTGAGTTCACAGAAATTACACCATTTAACAGGTCAACTGAGCCAAGCTTGCTTTATGTAAAGATAAATTTAATAGGAATCTTATATTCAAAGTAAGTTCAGGCTTGTTCTATCTGTCCTACTCGCTCAGGGAGCCTCCAGCCCCTGTCCTGTCACTATGGTCCCCTGTCCTACCCCAGAAGCACCACCCATGACCCTGAGCAGTGGGCGGCTCACTCGAGGAGCCCTGGGCCAGGAGTGACTCTCCCTCCCACGACAGCACCTGGAGCAGGAGGCCCCTGAGCGTCACCGACGTGGCTCCTTCCACAAAGAACACCTCCCGTCACGCTGTCCCTCCCGACGTCCATCGGGGGACAGGCAGAGGCCAGGGACGAAGAACAGTATGTGGTATGCCTTCGGCAAGCTATCGGGGACATCCCCTGTTACACTTCTGCTTGCCCTTCTGAGCTAGAACTCAGGGTGACCGATGTGGCCGCAGAGAAGGGTGGGGGAGGGGACGGCTCAGCCAGAGTCAGGGCCGGACGACTCAGGGCGACAGGGAGCGGTCCTGGGCTGTCAGAGCCCGGAGCACCATCAGGTTCACGGTCAACACTGAAGGGCATTATCTCCGCCCCGTTCTTCGGGCTGGAATGAGAGAGCCCATCCGTAGAGCCCCGCGGCGCTTTTCCAAAGTCCCATCCTGAGGTGACTGCTGCCCCAGTGACAACTCGCAGCTGTCCTGCCCAGACTCTCCGTCCCTCCCCCGTCCACACCCGCACGAGATCGCAGCTGTGGCTCTGCAGCCACGTTTCTGTCTTCAGCAGAACCAGCGCATCCCAATCTGACCTCAGATCCCCTCTCTTGCCCATCCAGCCAATCTTTGCGTCCTGTGACGCATGCTGGCAGAACTCAGACGCCACACGAGGAACATCTACTCACCCCTGGGGTCACTGGGCTCACCAATGTGAGGTGAGCAAGTGTGGTCTGGGGCAGGCATTGGGGGACAGCTCGGCCGCGGGCATCGGGGACAGCTCGGCCGCAGGCATCGGGGACAGCGTC
This sequence comes from Neogale vison, assembly GCF_020171115.1. NCBI lineage: Eukaryota > Metazoa > Chordata > Mammalia > Carnivora > Mustelidae > Neogale > Neogale vison. Next base: position 165,406,639 of record NC_058095.1, on the reverse strand, counting down.
AGACTGACGCCACCCGTGCAGGTCAGTGTTAGGTGTGAAATGAACCCACTGTCATCAGAAAACCTCAACCTTCGGAGTCTCTGATCCCTTCATTCAGTTTTCTGTTTCAAAGGCCAGTGGATCTTTCTTTTAGGTGAATGCTACAAAAACAGGAGAAGAAAGCTGCTTTGAAGGGCACCCAGTTCTTAGCCTGCCCCGGAAGCCATGATCTGGCCATGAAGACAGAAGTTTGAAATTCATCCCGGACCTGACCGCAGCTGCCCAGTGGCCAGCCACCAAGAGTGCCAGGTGCACTCCCTGCCCACGGTGTCTGCGACAGGTGCTGCACCTGTCAGGCCATCCCGCTCCGACAAGAGCCTCCGAGGGAGATGCCACGGGCCCCTCCTCATGGAGAAAACCAGCTCAGAGACGCTGGGGGGGCTCCTCCAGGGCACACAGCTTGTCCGCAGCAGAGCTGAGGGAGGAAACAAAGTATTGGGCGCCCCAGCCTGCGGCCACCACAGTACTGTTAGCACCTAACGAAGCTTATGCCTCCCAGCGCCAGGGAGCCCCGGACGAGGCTTGCAGGAGACTAGATCGGCTTCCTCTCGCCTTGCGGTTGAAACTTAGTTACCAACAAACACGATTGAAACTTAGTTACCAACAAACACGGTTGAAACTTAGTTGCCAACAAACACGCTCCCCTCGGACACACACGGCATCTTGACACTCACTGTTTCGCTCCACCCCAGTTTGCCAGCCAGCTGCAGTTTTACTCTCATCGACCTTAAATGTTCTCTCCCAGCACTGTTCCAAAGTTTCACCTCGACCTTTTTCTGTCTAAAGAACCGAAATAGCCTCTCTAGGGGTGCCTGGGGTCGCAGTGGGTTAAGTGTCTGACTCGGGATTTCAGCTCAGGTCATGATCTCTGGGCCATAGATGGAGCCCCCCGGAGGGCTCCCTGCTCAGCGGGGCGTCCGCTGGAGAATCTCTCCCGCTGTCCCTCACCCACCCTCTCTTCCTCTCGCTCTCAAAAATAAATGAATAAATTTTTTAACAGGTCTTTTTTTAAGATTTTATTTATTTATCTTACAGAGAGAGACACAGCGAGAGAGGGAGCACAAGTAGGGGGAGTAGAAGACGGAGAAGCAGGCCTCCCGCCGAGCAGGGAGCCCGATGTGGGGCTCGATCCCAGGACCCCGGGACCATGACCCGAGCTGAAGGCAGATGCCTAACAACTGAGCCACCCAGGTGCCCAATACATTTTTTTAATAGACTTTTTGAAAAATCTATTTTGACCATTTCCCATCTAAAATAGAAAATCGTTCTTTCCTGCCTAGACAGTGACAAGGGAAACAGGGAGGCTGCAGCTACGGGAAGGTGGCTTTATTCTGAGACATAAACAACCGCAGCAGATCAGCCCGTCGTACGTCCAGATCATCAGCCTGCGGGGGGGGGGGGGGTCCCCTGGGGCGAGGCCGCCCCAGCGGACTTTCTGCGGTGAGGGAAGCGTCCCACACCCGCTCCGTCCGGAGGGTGGCCGGGAGCCCATGCGGCGCTCTGAGCACTTGAGATGCGGCCAGTGTCCCTGAGAATCGAAAGCTGTAATGTATCTAATTTGCATTAACTTGAATTTGACCCCCCGCAGCTAGGTACTGACCTGCTGTCAGAGCCGCTCAGCGGAACACGGAATCATCTCCGGAGAGTCAGAGCTCTTCGTGCGACACGGCGGCCCACGGCCCCTGCACGCGATCCTCAGAGATTCCCCGCGACGAGCAGCCCCGGGCACCCCGGGTCGTTCCGCGGTCCTGACCACACATGGTTTAGCATCCTCCGTCAAGAACCCATTACGTACGTGGGTAAAGGTGACTTTTAAAAAAAAATAAACACTATGACTCTGCATACGGATCGGTTCACCGACAGATGGGGTGTCCTGCTCTCGCCTTCCGGACACCCGAGGACAAGACTGGCCCGCATCCCCTGTCAACTCCGCCTCCTTAAGAGTTTGGGGCCGCTGCTCACTGCGGGCCCACGACTCCCTTCACACACCTCTGCTTGCTGTCATAACCGTATACAAGCAGGTCAGCCCGACCTTCCCTGCCCGATCTGTGTCCCACCATCTGCGCACATGGCTTCGAGCCCGCAAAAGCCAGATGTCCTGGCATCCGAGGACACAGCCCCCACCTCCATCAGCGGTGCTGCTGAGACCCTTCCCCAGGCCCAGAGCTTAACTGGACCTTATTTACAGCTCAGCCGGTCCTGTTCCCTCTTGTCCGCATGGCCTTCTCCCACTCGTCCTTCCAGACGCTTTCAGGGTCTCTGCGGAGGGAGCTGGCAGCACATAAGGTTGACAGCCGGCCTCTGGACCCAAGCCGATGGGGCCAAAACCCCACAGAAGCGGACCATGGAGAAACCACTCAATGCCCACTTTTATCAAGCCAGCGGGCCCAGGGCTGCTCCCAGGAGGGGACCCCCTCTGCAATGAATACAAGAGCCCACCACAGGGCCCAGCACGACGGAGAGACCCCGGGGAGCTCTCCAGACAGCTGCGCGGCCCGTCTGCTCTTGGAGCCCCATCATACCACAGGCCTGGGACAGGTGACTCCTGGAAACACACACGTGGCCCCGAGCCACCATGTCGGGGGGAACGCCACCAGCACCACCGCAGTAGTCAGACTGTCTCCATCCAGGGGCCAGTTCTCGGACGTCAGTAGACGGCACCGCTGGCCACCAGAAGGCCTGCGCCCTCCTCCACATATGGAGACACAGGGAGTCCTGGGTCTGCCCCGCATCCCAGCATCCACTTGCGGGGGTGGCTCCTTGCTCAGGTGACTGTCGGGCCAGCCCCTATTTCTTCTCATCTGCCTCCCTGGGGTGGCAGCATCCCCTCTGACCACCGGCCTCCTGCCGGTCTCTGCCATGTGCCTCTCCCGAAACTCTGGCTGCTAACACCAGTGCGAGAGGCAGAGTCACGTCCTCGGTGACCCTCTCTTCAAGCCCTCACCCCCCAAAGTGCAGGCCGTGACCTTATGCGGAAACAAGGATGTGCAGATGGAGCTGGTTGAGTTGAGGTCAACTGGGGGCCGGCGTCCTTTCAAACCGGGAGGTGAGGACACAGCAGAGACCACAGGGAACGCCGTAGGGATGCGTGTTCACTCTCCATCCGGACTCCTCGCCCAGAGAATTGTCCTAAATCTGCAGAGAGCAGAGCTCCTCACCCCCTCACCCTCCGCCCACGACACTTTGGACACGAGGCCACCCATGCGGACCCGTGACCAGACAGGTCCTACCAAGCTGCACACCCCACGCCCCGTGCCCCAGTGTTGGCGGGAGTGCCCCAGGGGGTTGGGGGAACGGGGGGCGGGGGATGCGCATCCAGGAGTCGACCACAGCAGGAGCGCGCAGGCACGGCTGGCTGGCACCTGCGGGCTCGCCGGCGGCTGCAGGGGGAGAATCGCGGCGGATCACGGCGGCAATTAATCCTCGTGTCTGTAGCCGAAGTCACCGCGTTCCTCTCAGGATAGAGTTGGAGTGAGGAGGGCCTATCTATATCTGTAAACGGATGATCTCATTATTTGGGGAAATGAAAGTTTAAGCTCTGTAAAACAGACAATCCCACGGAGATCTCAGCGGAGGAACCTGTGCGCACAGGTGTTCGCGGTGATAAGACGCGTCCCCCTTTATCTGAGCGCTCGCAGGCAAATATTAACATAGCCATGAATTAAGCTTTTAATCCCTTTTATTATAAATTGAATATCTTTATTTTAACAAACATCAACAATGCGCATCATTGTCGTCCCCACTATTCATTACTATTCCCCGCAGTGCGCGGTGACATGATACGGCAGGGTACACGTGTTCCTGCGGTGGCAGGCGGCCGCCCCGCGCTGCGCGCTTTCCCTCCTTCCTTCCCCGCAACAAAGAGGCACCCGGTGTCGGGAAGGAGGCCTGGCTCCACCGGCGTGTGGGGCAGCTGGGACCAGCTTCATGTTGGACATGGTGGCTAGAAATCCAGTTTTCTTCCTCTGAAATACTGAAGGGCTTTGCCTGAGATCAGAGCAGCACAGTAAAGGGTTGGTGGGGACCAGAGGCCGGGCGAGGGTGCCGGGTGGGCCGATGGGGGCCCAGACTCTGGCTCACGTGCAGGGACACGTGGTAGCAGTTGAGGCGCCGCAGGAGGGCAGAGCCTCGGGCCGTCCCCAGAGACACAGCACACTTCCTCATCACGTCAATGCAGCGCATGTTCCAGAAGCTTCTACACACACGCGGCCTGGGCCAGGTCTGCGAGGGGCAAGGTGCCACAGCAGCGTGAACCAGACGGTGTCTGGCAGAACGTGCCTTGGTACCTCACGGAGGCATGAGAAATCGAGGAGGAAGGCACTGATCATGGGACGGAGGCAGGTCGTGGCGTGGAGCAAAGGCATCACCGATCCAGAAAACATGCAAACACCACGGCAGGAGGCATGTCAAAAAGGAAGCAGCCTCCACGTGGTCGTCCCACACGTGATTCTGTAGGTCATGGTCCTTGGCCGGCGAGGGAGCCAGGCCTGCCACGTTCAGTAACAGTGCAGGGAGCACGGCGGGTCTGCAATTTTCCCCAACCTCACGGGGTGGTTTCCCAGCCAACCGTGCTGCCTCCCCCGTGACCTTCACATATGATGTCTTCATCCTCACGTCCAAGCACAGTTCCACTTCTGTCCCCCCACACTCAGGGCACACCCATGAGCCCATACAGACACGCACACGACCCCAGCCTGAGGTTCACGGAAAGCGAAGTTGTTGGAAATAGCATGCAATTTTGTCGCCTGTGGCGTTGGGGCTGCTGGTCACTCCCTGCCACCCCGACCGCCGAGGTGACACAGGGCCGGTAAGGGAACCTGGATGAGTGGAGCGGTCACTCCCACGAGGGGCAGCAGCGGTGCCGGACAGCCGCGGAGCCTTACAGCCGTGTCTGCCACGGAAGCGTGCGGCAGGTCTGGGGCACGCCGCTACTGTGGGTAGGGACAGGGACCGAGGGAAGCAGGCCGCTGAGGACCCTGGAGGGAACGGCAGGCGAACACAGACATCGACAGCTGCCTGAGAGCATCGGCGGGAAGCCTCCAGCAAGCCCCCTCGGCCCCGGCTTCTGTTAAACTGAGTTTGTTCCCCGGGTCTCAGGGGTTGTGAGTTCTGCCGTGAGCATCACCCATCAGAAAGCATCGCAGCTGCCGGAGGAAACGGAGAGCACGTCTAAGGCCGTTGGAAAAAGACTCACGCTGAGGGCGTAGCCGGCAGAGCCGAAGGCCGTCAGGATGTCCACAGTGTCACCTGTGTTCCAAGCTGTGTGTCCAGCTCAGACGACGCAGCGTTACCTTCGTCCCCCAGGGGCCTGCTGACGGGCGTACTCGCTCTCAGGCAACGCGTGCCGTCATCTCTCCAACCCGACCGTGGCGCTGTGATTAGCTCCAAGCAGCACTTGCCTGATGTCCCAGAGGCAATCCTCAGGGCTCCGCAGTCACCGACACGCTAACACTATTGCCATGACGTCCTGCTCAGCACGCAGAGGCCGTGGCCGCCACACCTGGCAGGACAGAGCCCACGTTGTCGGCAGGTGTGGCCACAGGCTTCGGGACAGAGAAGCGAGTTCCCTGTAGCTGTCCTGCTGCAGTCTTGGGTGGGGGTGTCAGAGGCTGGGGTCACCCGGAAGCCACGGGGAGTGACACGTGCCGTCCCCTGAGGATGCCTCCCGGGGGACGCCAGCAGGGCAAGGTTGACAATGCACCTCAGTCACTCCCGTGGCAAATAGGGACACTTGCCAGGCAGGACTAGAGAAACACCTGCTGCAGGTCCCACGCAGCTGTGGGCTCGCGGTCAGTCCTGAGGTCTGTAGAACCCACCTCTCTGAAGGTCCCATTTTGAGAGCTTTGGCTGAATCGGGAGATGCAGGAACAGCAGGGTCTTGAAAACGACACTTTGCGGAGCACCTGCCATCAGGCCTCGCAAATCTCTCTGCGCATTTGTCTCCCCCGCCCCATATTTTCTTTTTCTCGGGGAAAAAATAAAAACAAACTTCTGTGTTAAATGTATGCCTTACACTTTACTAATTGGCCCTGCCTTAAAATGAACACACATATAGAATAATATTTTTAAATTATAAACCTTAGGTATGACTAGAAAAATCAACTTCGATTTGTTAATTATTAATAATGAATATTTGCTCTTGCCTTGAATCTGTCCTTTGGGTTCATAGCAATAAAATCACCATGCCTCCTTCTCTTGGACTCAGACTACATTGGTTCAAAAAAATTGGCCCCAAGACTCCTTCCCGTATTTCTAACTTAACTTTCTAACTTCATAGATGCAAATGCTGTTTACTTATGTTGGCTCTGATACTTCATATCAAACAACTGTTTCCTTCATTTTTCTTCATTCTCTACTACTAAAGTCCTTTTTTAAAAATGCAAGACAACTTTTCTTATAAAATTTGTTTTTCCCACTTCTATGGGACAGAACTTGACAGGAAAAGTGAAAATTTCTGGATCAGTTAGATTAATTATCAGTTATAATAATTCCTTACTGTCTCCAGGACTCCAAGGTCCCGTTCTCCCAATGACCGAAACTCCCCCGGTGCCCATGGTCTCACGGAAACCTCCCCACAATTCATCCTCTGATTAATAACTCGCTTCCCATACACATCTTATAACCACAAAGGTCCCCACTTATCCTGAGCTACGGTCTCCTTCACAACCGGCTGCTCCCCAGTGTCTGGACGCTAGCAGGAGGGACGGGGCTGAGCGCGCAGGCCGCAGACTGGTCTGTCCATCCTTGCAGACTGAGCAAACACTTCAAGAAGAAGCAACTATAGTGACGAAAACGTCGTCAGCCTCAACGGTCAGATGACCCACAGATTTTGAGAGGTGTTGGCCCGAGTGATTCAACGGTGAAACTGTGGGGAAGTTCAGATGCTGCAGGGCCCGTTGGCCTCTGCGGGAGAGCCGTTGGCTGCAGCAGGAGCTGGAAAGGTTTGGGGCAACCTTCCCTCTGTGGACCGGCCTGCAGGAGCCAAACTTGCCAGTGGGGGAAGACGGAGGGACGGCAGGCTCACCCAAGCCTCCTGCCTCCCCCAGGTAAATTCACTCCCCACATGGCGGGCAAGCTGGGGACAGCCCCCACCAACTGGGGAGGGTGACTGTTACCCAGCCAAGCGGGAGGAACAGTAGCTCATGAGGGACCTAATCTCTGGGGGCATCCTGCTGAGAGACCAGACATAGCCCCTGCCCAGAGGACTCGCCCGAGACAGATGCCTCCGGGGACGCCAGGCTCCTGGCCGCAGGGCAGGGATGTTTTGGTCAGGGAAGAAGCTGTGGACACAGACGACAGGGACGGCGGCACCACCAGGAGGATGTGGGGGATGTTACTGAACCGGACACCTACAATATGGTAGAAACTGAATTTTATGCGTATGTGTTTTACCACACGTTTTTAAACTGAGTAGAGGAATTAAAGCAGCACCTGTGCGCCGACAGCAGCTTCAGAGGCGGCCTTCAGGAGCGCAGACTCCTCGGCCCCGGGTTGTCTCGTGTAAAAGGAGTATCTGAGGTCCGCTTGTAGGATGTAATTTAAAGCAGCAGAACCGACCTTCCTGGGAAGTCTGACACACAAACCCAGAATCAAGGCTGCTGTCTTTGCTCTGCGCCAAGAATTGTTTCTGTCCATCAAACTAACACAAATGGGCCAAGTCAGAGCTTCTCGGGTCCAGCCCGGCATCTCGACACACCCCAAGAGACCTACCAGCACAGTTACAAACCCCAAGACGTACTGGTCGGCCCCCTCGACTTCCCAACATCCGCAGTTTCTGATTTAATGCACCTGACACATGGGAAATATCCAACAGGAAGTTAAACTCACGCACCCACAGCGATGCCCGAGAACCATACATGGAGGGTCCGGAGCCCCAGAACCACACCAAGGCTGCGTCAGGACCGCCACAGTGACTGCCGTTACCAGCAGTCCCGCAGCCAGCTGCCCAGCCACACTCCGTGCTCCGCGACGTATCCAGCCACGTGCGTCATCACTCTGCTGGCCACCAAGGACCCCCAGCCCCTGGATCTCTGGGCCTATGATGGGCGTGACCTTCCTGACACCCCGTGTTTCAGCCAATGGGCTGTGAATGGAAATGCTGCCTGTGAGCTCCGACCCTAAGCACTGAGTGGCCAGAAGAAGGCCTCCCATGGCTGCCGTGCTCGCTCCTACCACAGCTGACTCCCAGGGTACGTCCTGGAGGGTGAGAGACCCGGGCTGGGACCCCACTGGGCCCTGACGAGCCTTCGCTGTTTCCAGCTGCCGAGCTCTGGGGATGGTCGGTTTCCTTCACAAGACTCAGCTTGCTCTGACTAGCATGTTACGCCAGTGCCCGGTGCCCAGCACTCACCCCGAGACTGGCCAGGCAAACATCACGGACACACAGAATTATAACAGAATAAATCCTCCAACAAGCTCATCCCAACATACCCGGTGAACATGCCCACTCGGTGCGCAGCGTCTAGTAACAGCCTTTCAAAGCCCGTGTCCCGAGGCCAGCTCTTCTGTCCCACCCCCGTCCCGTGGTCTGTGGTCCGCCGTCCAGCGGGGCGGGCCACCTGCTAGCCTCACCTTTGTCGCAAGTTCGAAGGAAGACCGGAAACGAAGGACGGTTGGGCCGGTTGTGGTTTGGCTCAGAGAAGACGGTGACAGGCATCAGCTGTGACAGAAGGAGTGAGACTAGGAGAGCGCTCAGGGACCCCATCGGGCAGCCCATAGCCGTGCTCTTACTAATCAGAGCCCTCCTTGCCATCAAACCCGTTGTCATGTAGCGTTAGGGTCCAAACTGGCGAAGGGGAAGGGGGCAGTTGCCCCAGGCAGCTTCTGGGGAGTCCGATCACAGCCCGGCACTGCTCGGTGCCGCCTTCTCCGGGAGGGGACGGTTATCCCAGCGCCTCCTCCTGAGGTAACCAGCCAAACGTGGCGGAGACGGCATGAAGGTCTCTCACGCGAGCACACGCCTGGCACGGGTTACCAGAATGCAGGCGAGCAGCCCCGCACCGCGGGCCCAGGCTTCCCTCCGCAGCGTCCCTCATGGAACAGAATTAATTAGAACTCACGAGCTAAATAAACCGCGGCAGGAAGATTATCTCCCTCCGTAATTGAATTGTGAACTCCGATGCTTGTGGGTTCAACTGTCTCAAGTTAATGAGCCCTGTCTGGTGGGATCCCGGCCCTTTCTTGACAAGGAGATTGTACACCCGACCGCAGCGGCAGGCCGTTCTCGCAACCGGCCCTACTGTTCGCCGCATGACCATTTCCTTTTCTAAGAATTGAAAGTCTGCTTCTCGGGGCAGCATGGCGGGTACATAAAGAACATGAGAGGTTCTCTCTATCAGATAGATGACTATCGTGTTCTTAATCAGCTTGTAGGACCCAGACTGGAATAAAACAAAGAGAGCTACAGCTTCTATTGATTTAGCTTTAACCTTTGCGTATGTGAGATTAATCCAATCTAGGCTTAAAATACACGTGCTCCGGTAAAAATTCTAGTGATGAGCACTTACTTACTCAAAACCTGCTCCTAACACTATTGCAAGCGTCAGCCGGCAGCAGAGCCCCCTTGTTCTAGCCCGTAATCGTTTCTGGCAGGGTAAACCCGAGAATGTTCGTGACCTCATCTATCTAGGGATGAGTCAGCCATGTGTTTCTCCCCACTCCATCCCCTGGAAAATTGAAGAGCAAGTGCTTCCCTTTCAGATGGCACCATTTTATCACCACGAACAAGGACGTGATCCAGAATTGAGCCCCACATCCCTGACAGTCATCACCGTGACTCAGCAGCTGCATCGTTAAGGGCCTCACACCGCAAACTGAACAATTCAATCATTCTGTTACCACGGGGAGTGTTCTACATCGGGTGCGTTGGGAAGTTCCCAAGCATGCGACATTTTTTTAAGTTGTCACTCAGGTCATTTACTTACTCTTTTTTCCTAATGGTGGAGGTGAGCACCTGTTATAAGCGCTTTTCTAGGTTGGTTTTTTCCCCCTTGGCTAAAATAATTGCAACCATGCAGAACTGCTCTTGAATTTCAAAGCCTTAATCAATGGCCCAGGCAACAGAACTCACTGCGTACACAGACGTGCCCCATATGCTGCCTCGTGGCCTCTGTGTTACGCTTGTCCTGCTCTCCTGCCCCAAAGCCACCCCACGATCCAGAGCCTAGGCGAGAGACGGAGGGGGAGGGAAAGGGACGGAAGAGCAGAGACGGCACGTCAGAGGAAAGGCGCCTGACCTCTGGCAGAACGTCCTGGCACAGCTGGGCTCACAGCTGGGCTCTCCCCCCGGGGTCTGACAGGCTCCTCTGAGAGCTGGGGCAGGGACAGTCTCAGCACCCCAACCTGGGGGCATCCCGATGCTTCCCCACTGCACCCTGTGGTTGTGATAGGGACGTGGTGGCCAGAATCCCACCCCCCACAGCTGGTGCGGGGGCCCTGCCTGCTGGGTCTCGACGGCCAATGCACCCACATTCTCTACATCCTGGATGGAAGTTCTGCCGGCTACTAAATGGAAGGGGACAACGGTGCCTTCCTCCTGAGCGTGCCGTGAGGACGCGTGGCCGTATGTGCACAGGGCTCACGGCAGACGTAATAGGAAGGTATCAGGCATGCCTGCCTCGCGAGGGGGCCAGGCGCTGGGACCCCACCAGTCCCACCTCCGAAGCGAGGGGCCTGCCCTCCAGACCCGGCGAGGGCCCCCAGAAGCAGCCCTTCTTGGGAGCTGCCTTGTTCGGGGAGAGCCACCCAGCCTGGACTCACCCCTCTGGGTGCAGCCCTCATCGAAGGTGGCCCACATAGGCTGGAAAGGGTTGGCCCTCTTGCTGCAACTCAGGAAAGCTTGGAAGACCACACAGCTTCAGAGTGCCCCATGGGGCTGGCCTCTGTTGAGAGCATGGCCAGCCCAATCTCTCCTGGACCCCTGCTTCCTGTTTCCTTCCTTCCTTCCTTCCTTCCTTCCCATCTTCTGCTAAGGGTCCCCAGAACTCTCCCAAACAAACGTCCTGCACACGGCCAGGGAACCCAGCCTCCAGGGGTCAACCCATACTCTGACTCAGAGAACACCTGCTCGGTGGGGATTTCTCTGGAATCATCACACGGGCATAAATCCTGAGCCCACAGCACTTCCCAGCTTCAGGCAGCCAAGAACACACTCTTAGGGCAGACCCCTGACATCCATCTCTGCTCTCCACAGCCAGAGTCTTGGGATGCCAGCAGAGGTCCCCTGGTTGGTAGGACACATCCGTGGGCAACTTCCATGGAGATTCACCCGCATATGCCCCCTTTAATCCCCTACAGAAGGGATTCGACCTCTGCTTGCACCCACTCCCACCAGGGCCTTCGTCTTCTCCAAGGAACTCAGGACCCCATACCCTGAGATTGCACAGGCCGGCAGTCTCAGCCATGCGTGGTGCTCAAGCAATAAGACAAGAAAACCGAATGAGGGCGTCAAACGCAGGACTTCATTCGTAGTAGTGCTCACACAGAAGCTAAAACTGCAATCTAAAAAAATAATAATTTAAGCTTTTAAACAGAAATTAAGTTCAAGAAAATGCTGGTTATACACTAGTGACTCTCAGCATAGGGACAGTGGCACAGAAATGAAGAAGTTTGAGGAAGAGTCTGGGGCCACTGTCTGTTTGGGAACACTAAGAGTGTTAAGGCAGGCTCTGCTCGGACGGGAAAACTCACCCACCCCACAGCCTGGAAATTACTGCCACCAGGTGTTGGTCTGTGTTTCATGGAGGGAAAGGGAGGCTGCTGAACAGTGTCCATCCAGTGCTCCGAGTTCAGCCAGACGAAGGGCAAGTCTAGAATTATTTGGGGGTCCCCTTTATGACTTTTACTGAAAGAACTGGATCGGGGTTTAGCAGTGGCCCGTATTAAGGTGCCATAAGAAATGGCAGATGAAAGCTGTCCTCAAAGCTACTATGAACACGACATTCAGCCCTCGAGCCAGCCATCTCTCTATGATGACCCCGGGAGGGTCTTCTCTTAAGACTTGATCCCAGAGATGACAGGGCACCTGGTGCTCCGATGGTTAAGCTTCTGACTCTTGGTTTGGGCTCAGGTCCCATGACCTCAGGTCAGGTCGTGGGACTGAGTTTTCTGTCACTCCATGCTGGGTGTGGAGTCTGCTTGAGACTCTCTCTCCCTCTCCCCGCCCCCAGAGAAAGGCTTACTCCCCGGGCTGAAGCCCTACTGGGTGCCCGTCACATGTGCGTTTGTTGTGTGCTTCTGGGTGGCAAGTGTCAGACTGCACATCTGGACTGAACCTCTCAGAGGAGTGCACGGCACTTTGCACCAGTAGGTATTCAACACAAGTTTATTAAGTAAAGGATAAAAACTTTTTTTTTTTTAAGATTGTATTTATTTGACAGAGATCACAAGCAGGCAGAGAGGCAGGCAGAGAGAGAGGAAGGGAAGCAGGCTCCCCGCTAAGCAGAGAGCCTGATGCAGGGCTCAATCCCAGGACCCTGAGATCATGACCTAAGCCAAAGGCAGAGGCTTTAACCCACTGAGCCACCCAGGTGCCCCTGGATAAAAACGTTTTTAAAAAATAAACAGAGAACTTAATTAAGAACAGAGCAATAAAAACAACGGGGCACCAGGTAACGAGCGTCCTGTGATTTAATGATGACCGAGAAGAGGGGAGAGGAGAGAGGGTCCGTCAGCGCGGTGACCATTCCCACGAGGGAGGAGGCCCGGCAGCCGGCCACGCAGGACGCTCCCAGAAACTGGGACGTGGACCCGAGTCCCTGCCCACGCAAGTTCCTTCTGGGAGACGTTAATTATGTGCACAAATGCCCTGCCCAAGCTTTGAACCTCTGCTTGTCACCGGAAGAGAAAGCCAGTCGACGCCCCGGCCCTCGGGCTGCGGAACCGTGTGACACGACGCAAATCCCTGTCTGTCAGTGGGTCACAGCTGGGCTGCCGTGACGAAGGACCGCAGGCTGGGAGGGAGGTAACAGACACAGACTGGGAGGGCAGCGCCGGCACGAGCCGCCCCAGCTCCCTCTTCCTGGCCCTCCCTTCCCGATGGAGACAGAGGCGCTCCCTGTCTGAGGACCACTGATCCCGTCATGGGGGTTCTACCCTCAGGGCCCGATCACCTCCCAAAGGTCCCACCGCCTAACGCCCCCACCTGGGGGCAGGGCCCCACACTCAGCCCACGGCGGACGCATTCTGCCCCTACGAGCCGCTCACTGGGAACGCGCGCCCCCACGGCGAGAGACACAGTTGGAGGAACAGTAAGTGTTTCATGAGAAAAGTGCACTGTCCGGCTCAGGAGAAGAAATTCTGATTCAAACACTGACTGCAGAATCAGGTTTCCAGGACAAGAACTTCGCAGCCGTGAGGAGACCCCCCAGAGAGGGCTGAGGCTCGTTCCCGCACCGCTCAGGAGCCCCCGGCCAGGGTGACCAGACTCAGCAGACAAAACCCAGGACACCTGGTGATTCTGGATTCAGATGAACAACAGTGTCCCCACGGGACCCTCGCAGACTGAGGAATGATTTGCGGTTTATCTGAAATCCAGATCCAGCTGGCGGGGTCCCGGAGGACGGCGCGCACCCCTCCACCTAACGCCCGATGACGCGGTCAGTAACGCTTTCTGGACCCTGCGCAGCCAGTATGGGTCATGCCAGCCTCCCGCGGGCGGCGCTTCTCCCCTTGACAACAGGGCCAAGAAATAAGCCGTCCGCAGGGCTTACTCCAAAACGGGGAAAGGAAAAGGGGCTTCGGGCTCTGCTCACGTCAAACCTACCACTGTGCCATCAGCAAATTAAAATCAATTGAAATCAATTTAGCCGAGATAAAGTCTCCCTCCCGGGCTGAGGCTCATCTGCTGTGCTAACAGCTCCCGGCGATGACACAGGTGCTTGTAAATTAATTAGCCTGTAGAAACACACCTTAAATGAAGCTCCCAGAACGCCCTGGCAGGGAGCCATCCTGGTCCCACGAGCTGATCAGCGTCTGTAAATATTGAGATTTGATAAAGTAAGCGGGGCTCCGGCAGCAGATGGCTGGGGATGATCTGCTGACACCGCCGGCGACGACTGGCGGGGAAGCCTGCGCTCCGCACGCCTCCTCGGGGAGCCGCTGGAGGACCCCGGCCCCTCCACAGCTATTTGCCTCCTAATTGAAAATCCTTATTCCCAGATGGAGCCGAACGCGCCGCTCCAGGCACGGCTGTGCGCGGCTTGACTGTTGATACGTGGGTAATTGCTTTCAGTAATGCAGGTTAAATGTGACATTTAGCGCTTAATAAAAATTACCAAGGCCAAAGCCGTTTATCATTCTTACACTTTGGGTTGTCACTTCTAAGGGGATTCTCAAAATTCATTTGAATTCTTGAGAAGGAGACAGGCAACTCTAATGCAAGTCACTGCCAAGATATCTTGATTTGCGAGGGATCCCTTCCCTCCTTCTCCCTCCTCCCTCCCTTCTCTCCCTCCCCCTGCCTCCCTGCCTCCCTCCCTCCTTCCCCCTTTCTTTCCTTCCTTCCTGGTACTTTTAAAAGATTTGTTAACAAAAACCATTCCAAATTTCCGATGGAGCTCAGCGCCTCTCCTCCTGTGTACCTCGTGTGTTGGAGAATACACAACCAGCAGCTGTTGTGTACCCAACACTTCACAGCCGACAAGGCTCTGCACCTCGTGCGCGGGGCCTGGAGCTCAAAGTCACTGCCTCTGAGCAGCATAAAGGAGGAGACCCAGGGGGGAGAAGGGCGCGCCGGCCTCAAACCGTTACTTAGATCACCAGCTCCGGTTTCCTCACCGTAATTATTTCTCACCGATAACGGGAACAATTTAGAACTGGCCTTTGGGAGAAGCCAGCTTCCGGGAATAAGGGGCCCTAGAAAAGAACCCCCCTGAGACCCCGCAGCCTTTCCCAGCAGACCTGCATCCAGAACTTGCCGGGGATGCTGACAGGCGGCAAAAGTCACAGAGCCTCGGGCTTCCTATTGGTAGAAATCCTAGAAGAAACGGCTGTGCCGAATCTCCCATTTATCTGGTCATCATGAGTTTCCACTTTCCTCCATTCCTCCCTCCAGAACAGTCCACCACATTTAAGTCTGGCGCTGTGCTCTGAAGGTCTGTGTCCCCCTCACTCATACGTTGAAACCCCACCTGCCGTGTGATGCTGTAGGAGGGCAGGCCCGTGGGAGGTGCTTTGGTCACAACGGTGCACCCCTGTGATGGGATTAGTGCTCTTATAAAGGAGACCCTCGTGGGCCCGGTCGCCCCTTCCGCCATCACAGCAAGGACACAGCGAGGAGCCACTGTCGGCAAACCCAGAAGAGGCCCGCCCCCACCCCCCTTCAGAAATTGACCACACAGGCTCCCTGACTTCGGACCATGAAACACATTTCTACACTTCAAGCCGCCCAGCCCACGGCGTGTCATCACAGCAGCCCGATGGATGAACACGTCAAGGACAACTAGTTTTGTCCTGGTACCTTTATCACCCCTGCCGTCCCTGGAAAAGATGTGGCAGGAGGCAAAGCAGGTCTGGAAACCGCATCTCAGCAAATCTGGGAGTTCGGCAACACGGTTAACATTTGTCTGTCTTGTTTTTCAAGCAACATTAATTTTCCACTTGGATTAAAAAGAAAAAGGACACGGGTCCTTTGGAACAAATGAGGAAAGTTTGAAAAAGCACAAAGAGGAAATAAAAGTCTTCGAAATTTCGTTGTCCGTGTATAAGGGAAGCTCATTTTCTGGGTAAGCAGCGGGAGAGACTGACCATGTGGGGTACAGCACTGAGCGTTCAGCCTCTGCCCCGAGTCGTCCCTGTCGCTCTTGGCTTCTCCTTGACATTTGTCGTGCACGTGTAGCCATGCCTTTTTCATGTTCTAAACAATCATTTCTAAAGGCTGACCAACATAGCACTTCGTGGATGTCCTAGTTCACATGTCTTAAAGTAAACATTTAGGCTGTCAACCATTGTTAATGATGAAAAATAACACTGACTATATTGGTGTATGAATATTGTGCGTATTCTTGATTCTCCTCCAACGATAAACTCCATGATAAGAAATTGCTAAGTCAAAATGTAACACATTTATACTCTAGAAAAGTCTTGGGGTCAGACTACACTCCAAAATATCCATGAGAACCTTCAGTCCTACCATGGTGCTGGGTCTGCCTCCTGTCCTTCCCAGCACTGGGCATGTGCGTGCTCTTCCTTCGCCAGTTTAATAGATAAAATGACACTCACTGTAATTGAACAGTGTATTTGAACATTGTAACAGAGTTACAGAGTTACAGAGTAACGGAGTTACTGGCCATTTGGATTTCTACCTTTCCACATTGCCTTTGAGTTTTCCACCAGATGTGAGTCTTTACTGTCTTGTCTTGCAATCTCTATGCAGTGGATAAAATACGCCATGGACTCATATTTGTCACAAATGTTTCACCTGGTTTGTAATGTTATGTTAATTTATATATATTTTGAGGAGATACAGGAGTATTTCTTCTTTCTTATTACTTGGCTCAAACTTAACTTTGCTCCCTTTAGTGTTAAAAAAGTCTCCACATCCTAAGATTATATGGTTATAATCTAGATCTTTTTTTTACTGACTTCATTTTTTCATTTAATCATTCAATACCCTGTTTTTTTGTATATGATATATGAAATTAGGTAAGTAACATTTTTCCTCTGAATAGTTAACCAATCATTCCAATTTCCCAAATGGAACAGTCCTCTTCTTCCTCCCTGAATGAAACGTTGCATTTATTGTGCACTAACTACATATCTGAGTGCATTTGGGAGTTTCCATTTTTGGCTTATTGATCTGTCCATCTGCTCTTACAGTAGCAAAACGCCATCTTAAGTATTACAGCTTCATAATTTTTGTGAATCTCTGGTGTTGATATTTCATAGGTTTTTTACAACCTGGGGCTCGGAGTTCCAATACCCAAGACCAGAGCTGCGTGCTGCGCCGTCTGAGCCAGTGAGGCATCCCTTGCTTTGTTCATTCGTTCTAATTACCAATTTAGCACATATAAAATTTAAAATACTTTGCTCATGTTCTGAGAAAAGGCCCATTGCAGTTTTGTAAGAACTGCCTTACACCTTTTTTTTTTTAAAGATTTTATTTATTTATTTATTGGGGGGGAGGAGAGAGCACAAGCAGGGGGAGTGGCAGAGGGAGAGGGAGAAGCAGGTTCCCCACCAAGCAGGGAGCCCAATGTGGGGCCTGATCCCAGGACCCTGAGATCATGACCTGAGCTGAAGGTAGACAGTTAACAGACTGGTGCACCCAGGCACCCCACCTTAAGCCTCCTATAAATCACTTTGTGGAGGGATGATACCTTTACAGTATCAGGTTTTTCCAACTGGGGCCGGACATGACACTTCAGTCACTGAAGTCTCTTTCTTTAATTTTGTCTTGCCATGGAGGTATAGTTTTCTTATTTAGGTCCCATACAGTTCTTGTCACGTTACATCCTAGGTAAACTTTTGCAGCTGTTGCTGTAGGAGGAGAACACCCTCCCAGTTCTGTTATCTGACTATGGCTGGTACGTAAGAAAGCTCTCCATTTTGAACATTTAAGCTGTGACTAGACACCTTACCCTACACTCTTACTATTCCAATGGTTTTTCCAGTGATTCTTGAGTTTTCTAGGTAATCTTAATCTGAAATGACAAAATTATCTTCTCTATCCTGAAACCATTTGCTTCTTTCCTTTTTCTGTCCATTTTGTCTGCTGGAAACTCCAGGACAAGTTAAACATGCAGGGTGCTAGTGGGATGCACGTGTGTCCCCATGTCAACGCAGAGACCCATGGTTTTCATAGTGACGAGATGCTGGCTGGGTGTGAAAAGACAGACATCTTTCATGTTGTTGAATGACCCTTCCATTCCACTTCTGTACATCTCTGAAATCCCCTCTGTCTTATCTCCACATCTCCCACCTAAGCTGTTTTATAGAAAAATTCCAATAATCTGTTTCCGACACTGCTCATTCACTCGTTAATTCACTTGTTCACGCAGCAAGTATTCCATTTCCTTCATTTGGCTGAATCTTATTTATTGCAAAACACACACACAGAGACACACAAAATACATCCGCTCTAGATTCGTAATCTTGCAGAAACTTTCTCTGCCCCAAATCTGGGCCTTTCTGTGCTCCCAGGACGGCCTGCACACACTCTAAAAACCTGTCCATAGCTGTGTGTGCTGGCTCATTTCCAAAGACAATCCATGGCCATGCCTTCTGGGTTGCCCACCCCCATTGTCTCTGGACTAGACCTGAGTCCCATGAGCCAGTAGAATGTGCTAGAATGACACTGTGCGAGGCTCAGGCCTAGCTACTGAGAGGACCAGCAGCTTCTGGGCCGCCTTCTTGGAAATGGTGTGTCGAAGTTCCGAACCACCCTGTAAACAGTCAGTACTCCTACCGGAAAGACCAGAGAGACCATGTGGGCACCACGTGGAGAGGGGAGGCCCCCACATGCCACCATCAATGTTTTGTCCACAGATGACTCCAGCACCTTCTGGCTGTGACCACATGAATGGCTCCAGAAGGATCCTCCCCACCCCGCACCACTGAGCCCAGTTCAGCTGCAGAACCTAAGAGGAGGCCGCTGTGTGGGTTGGTTACACAGCAGGAGGTAACCACACACTTTGTATCTCATGGATTTACTCCCTTGTCTCCCCAGATAAGCCAAAAGCTCCTTGGAAACCTCAGCCAGTCCTGCATCCCTGCGGCTGTATCCTGGATTCACAGACCTATGAGGCAGCGGTGGACACAGAGCTCAGCTCAGTCAACCTAGAGCTTTTGACTCAGAAGAAATGATGAAATATGAGTTCATTTCACAACCTATCAAATTAAAACCAGGATCAGCGTTGACATGAACCTTCAGATTTATCAGATGCATTAAACCTTTGACAACAGTTGTTACTAGTCAATTCTGTGACTTGTTCCTACAACCTACTTTGATTATACATTTTACCCAATATATAAACCTCAGAACCAGCTTGGCTTATAGACCGTTGCAAACTCAAGTGAGCCCATGAATGCAGAATGTCTGTAAACCCTCTAGCATCACCTACAAATGCCAGGAACTATTATGAACTTGTCCCTCCCTCACTTTCCTGCTATCTGTGAGGGGTCTTGGGCTCTGAGCCCTCGCAACACAGCCAGGAAGCCGGGCGTGCGGAGTCATAACTGTGCTCCAAAGTTGGAAGTGATGCATCCCTGAGAGGTGCCGAAGAAGAATCCGGAGAGGGAAGGAGACAGAGGGGCGGAGATGAGGAAGGGAGAGGGCTGCGTCTCACTTAGCCTTAAACAGTAAATAGTTTGGGACATTTGCAGGTGGGGAGAGGGGCTTTCCAAATGGGGAAGTGGCCCCAGCAAAGACACCAAATGGGCACACAGCAGGCGTCCAGGTCCACGGGAGAGTCCGTAGGGTCAAGTCCACAAAGAGAGCCGTGGAACCTCAGGATTTAGAGGAATAACAATGTGTTATTTTATCGGGAAAATGATGTGAAGTTGGCAAGTCTGCCAGGAAGAGGGAAGTTAAAGGAACAGACAACAACTCAGACACTGTCTTTCGGGGGACTAGAAGCAGAGAATCCCGGGTTCACGTCTGCCCACAGGTCCTACAGTTGATGAAAGAGGATCATGGAATTCTAGGATTTCAGAGCAGCAGGGACAGGACAACAAGCAAGACAGACTCATGAGCTACAAGCTAAGTGAGCGGATACTCAGCCCTAGGCGGCGACACAGCTGTACCAGATGGGAAAGGATGGGCATCCTCCCCGAGGCCTGGTGGATGGAGTGCCCCCACTGCTCTGACCCCCAAAGACTCCACAGGTTGATCCTGGCTGACATAGGGCCCCCAGACACGGCCCGTGTGACAGCTGATGCTCGTTCTGATTCGTTCTACCTCCAGGACGTCGCAGCTACTCAGTCCTTAGAACGTGATTCGTGGTTACAGATAGTGGCGTCTGTGTTTACGTCGCAGAGGCGGAGCCCTCCCCGTGGGATTAGTGCCCTTCGACGAGGACACACGGAGGGAGCCGCTCTCCTCCTCTCTCCAAGCGCGGACGCCTCGAGAGGCTGGCCCCTCTGGGAACAGGAAGGAGCCCTCACTCGGCAGACACCCAGCTGGCCGACGCCTGGGTCTTGGGCCCCAGGCTCCAGAACTGTGAGAAATAAGTGTCCGCAGTTGACGAGCCATCACTCTGTGCTCTTCTCTTACAACAGCCCAAGCAAACACACCCTGAAAGACGCCGTGCTGGGCGGGTCCCAGGAAGCAGCCCAGTAAAACAGCTTGAACTGTCAGACAGCCCATCAGGGTGCGGATGGGCACGGCCGGCCAAGAGGACGTCCTGGGCCCCTGCGGCTGGGCGTGGCGGGGATTCACCCTGGTCTTTGATCCCAGACAAAAGGGATCCGAAGCACCCCACTCACTGAAGCCCTCTTTCCAAACTAGGGATGGGGACACCCCCATCCCCGGTGAATCCACACCCAGAAAGGTAAGAGGCCACGGACCCACCCAGGTGGGAGGAGCCTTCCTCGGCAGCCACATCCAGCCCGGAAAGCTGCACTGACTCTCCAACATCCTGAAACACACACAGGCCCCTTCCGTTCAGGGGACCCTGGCTGTTCAAAGGCCAAGGACACACCACATTTTAAATCTCCTTGAGGCTCTCCTTCAGCATAAGGCGGCAAGGGAGTTTGCTGGAGGCAGTCACCTCCCTGGGAATGAGCCCAGGCCGCCCTCCAGCCCCACAGGCCCTATAACTGGACCCGGGTCTAGAGCTTCGCTGGGATTTTAAAACAAGAGCAGCGAGGCCTCTGCGGCAAGCGGCGGCGGCAGGAGCATCGGCCACTCGGAGAGCATTTCGGTGACTCAAAGGTACGGACTCTGTCTCCCCTGCCGGACGGGGCTCTCAGCGGGCTGAGCTCACAGCTGATTCTGGCTGCGTCTGTGCCTGACACGGGGCCCCGGGCAGAGCAGTGGACTTGGGGGAGCGGCACCAGCGACGGAAACCATCCCCGAGGAAGAGCACGACGCTCACGGAGCCGCACCAGACCCAGCCCTGAGCGGACAGCCCCGTCGGTGGATTTCCCTCTTGACTCCTTGTCTCAAATGCGATGTCTGCATTTCCTCTCAATTATAAAGCAGATGCAGTAAGAGGTTGCTCGCTTTCTCTCCTCAATGGTCTCTCCCCTCCCCTCCCACCACCCTCTGCGCACACAGCGGATCAGCAGCCCCTCTGGGGAAAATAACTTTGGAAAACTGCGTAGTGGATGGTAAGTGGCTTAATGGGTAATGAAATGGCTTGTGCTTCAGAGACTGCTATTTAAAGACCAACTTGACATTTTATGTAAAATGAACACCCATTTTTAGAGAACCATGGGACCTCACCCAGCTTTCCTGCCAAATTGGCTGTTTGTGGAGGACGTCTTTCTTCAAAGCCAGTTAGATGCCCCTTCAGAGACCCATTAAGAAGACGAGGAAAGCTGCTCTTTCCAAACACCCCAAGCCACGGGCAAAAACCAGAAGTGGCGTCTCAAATTCCACAAGGTAGGCCCGTAAGCTGGCGGTCTGAGGACCAAGCCTGTGTGCTTGCAGGCGCCGCCGCTGGGGTAGAACTTGAACCTGGGGGCCCCTGGGGTTCACCCGGCCAAAGCCCGGTGCTAGCCTCCACACTCCCTCCTCCGGGACAGTCCCCTGTCCTCCCCGCTTCCGCCCTGCTCCTCGACACCGCCGGCCGGGCTCCCGACTCCCTCCGCCCCTGCTGCTGCCCCTTCTCCTTCTCCACGTCCTCTGCCGCCGGACCTCCTCCTGAAGCACAGCTCCCCGGCACCTGGCGGGCTCGGTCAGGGGACCGTGGACTCTCGACCTGGGGGCGGCGTGTTCGAGCCCCATGGTGGGTATAGGGATTATTTAAAAGTGAAATCTTCTTTTAAAAGCAAATAAATAATAAAGTAAAGCACAGCTCTCCCCAGATGAAGTCCTTTGATGGTTCCCGAGGCTTCCGTGAGGCCCGACCTCTCAGCAGGACAGCCAGCGCTCCTCCTCGTCCGGCCTCCGTCCACGTGTTCTCTGAACTCTTGCGGCCAGCAGGGGGGACAGACACTGTGCCCCTGGCAGACGGAGCAGACACGCTGGGATCCTTTCCAGCCCCTCGCAGCCCAGCCCGGCCACGGCACACGCTCCCGCCAGCGAGACGGGAGTGGGAGGGACCCGGGGGGGTCTGAGGAGCTGCCGCTTGCCTCACAGGCTGGGCCTCGGGCGGCTGCCTCCCCTCAACCAGTGTCACGGTGGCTGTGACATCTGAGCGCTGGCCTCCCCCACGGCCACGAGATGCCAGGTATGGGGACGACGGCCCACAAGCCAGAGGTGGAAGCCGAGCCCCCTCGGTGGGCCTTCAAGCAGCTGAGCCGGTGCCACGAGCCCCTGCTTCGGAAGCGTGTCGTGAGGACAGTCAGTCCATGAGGACAGTCCGCCCTCGGAAGCGGGTCCGTGATGGCCGCCGCGGGACCCCCAGCTGCTCCGCAGACTCACGCGGCCCCAGCCCCGGCACCTCTGCCCCCGGTGCTCCCTCGCGCCTCCACCTGGTTCCCGCTCCTGTGCACCCCCAGAGAGGCCTCCTCGGCCTCCCGGGACCCCCCAAAGCCAGCCCCTGCCCCGGCTGTGAGTGTGGGGTCCTCCCTTCCCTCCTGCGATGAGCCTCCCTCCTCCTGCTCTCGCCTCTGGCGAGGACAGCCGCCGAACAGCTCTTCACACCCGCGCTCGGTAAGGGACAGAGCAACCAGACCAGCCGCCGGCAGAACGGGAGAACACGAGCTCTAACGTGAGGAACACAGCCGGGAGACGAGCGGCGGGAACGGCTGCCCACCCCGGGGACAGACACCCGAGAGTCTGGTACCCCAACACCTGCATGGTGTGGGAGGGGACAGAGCTCCTGCCTCCCCTGCCCGGGCCAGTCTGGATCCCGGCCCTGTCCTGCTCCGACTGCTTCTCCAGGCCAGCCGCCTCCAGACCAGCGCAGCTAACCTGCTGCTGCCGTCCGCCCCTTCGTCCACTGGGCCCGCGTGTGCTCAGGCCCCGCGCGCCACGTGGGGCACGGAGCCTGGAGAGCCAGCGGTGCCCAGAACGGCGGCGGGCTCTGTCCCCCATCGGCTGGCTGCCAAGCAGTGGCCCATGGCGGGTGGGGGCTGGGACGGGGCAGGAGGTGGCCATGGGAAAGGGTGCAGGCAGGGAACTTTGTCCACATGCGAGGAGGACAGCTGAGCTCAAGCCTGAGGCACGCGTAACGACTGGCCAGAGGGAGAGGGCGTGAGAGGCAGGTCCGGACAGAGGGAGCTGTGGTTTGCCAAGGCCCAGGGGACAGAAGGCGTCCGTCCACTCTGACAACCAAGAGCGTGAGCGCGGCCGGGGCAGGCGATCCGTGGGAGGTGGAGAAGGGGCCGTGGCAGGATGGAGCAGCCACGGGCACAGGGTCACTCCGGGTGGGTCACAGTGTCGAGCACTACACTGACCCAGGGCCATGAGGCCTGGACCGCGGGGGCCCTAAGCCAGGCGCTGCTCTAAATGCTCATGGGCCCCGCTCACGTCATCCGCACGCGGCCTGAGGGACGGACTCCTGCGGCTGTGAGAGCTTGGAGAGGCTGCGTGAGCGACCCCGGCACAGGGCTCAGGGTTCTCAGCCACCCCGTCTCCGTCACGGGGCTGGCCTGTGCCTTGGCCTCTGGCAGCCAGTCGCCACCAGCACCCGCCCACGGTGACGACCACGATGTCTGCAGACGCTGTTGACAGCACCGGGGACTCCGGAGGGGCGGCAAGGATGGCTGACCGCTGGGCGGACCGGGTGTGAAGCCAGCTCCCCCGGGCTGTCTCCGGACCGGTTCCACGACGCACTCACCAAACCCAGCTTCAGGGAAGCGAGTGGGGAAGGCGCGGGTGGGACAGCAAGGGCCGGACCACGGGGGAATAGGGACAGCAAGGCCGGACCACGGGGGACTAGCAAGGCTGGGCCGCGCCATTGCCCTGCGATGCTGGGGAAGTCGCCCGAGAGTGTCCGAAACAGACGGGGACGGCACGGCGTCTGAAAGGAGAACCGAGTCCCAGGTGACAGCTGAGGGCCCGGTGACAGTCCCCGGGGGCTGCTGTCTGGCCCCCACCTTACCTTCCCACAGCACTTGGGTTTTCTCAAAGAAGCGAATGGGATCACATTTATCCGTTTAAAACTCTGCAAGGAAATATTCGCTTCCAAGGTTTTCATAACAAGTTGCCAGAAACTGGGCGTTCTAACCTAAGAGAAAGGTCTCTCCTCACGCCCTCCCGCAGCCTGGGAGTCCGACACGGAGGTGTGCGCCCAGCCGGTTCTCCGGCGGTCCCCCTCCGGGAGTCCCCTGCCTCCTGCTCGTGTCCCCACTTCCAGGCTGGTCCGTGGCCCCCGGTGCTCCTCGGCCGGCCGACGGGTGGCGCCGTTCTGTGGCGCGTTCCCACGGGGCTTCTCCCGTGTGAGTCTGTGTCCTACTTTCCTGCCCTCTGGGGACACCAGTCATGGGACTGAGGCCTGCCCTACTCCCGGGGGCCTCTTAACCCAAGCACGCGCACTCGTGTAAGGCTCTAGTTTGAGTCTGTGTGCGGCACACGCGGGTTCACGTCCTCCTGAGTCCTGGCGCAGGCCTGTGACACCACGGCCCTGCTGGGACAGGAATGAGGGTGCTTCCACCCGCGGCAAGGGGCTCCCCCAGCAGAGGTCAATCCCCGAAGAAAGGGTGAGGTCTCCGTCATGCTCGCACCCCAGCTACTAGCCCTGGGCCGCGCAGCCCACACGAGGGGCTGAGTTCGGGGAGACGACAGCCACCGTCGCGTACGTGCCTACCCTTCCACGCAGCTGAGGAAACGTCAGCCAACGCCACGGAAACAACAGAAGAACGAGTAGGAGCCGACTGTGTTGAGGCGGCCAACGCCAGCGGCGGGGAGCTCCGCGCTGGCTTCCGTGGTCCGGGCGACGTCTCTTCGTGGAGAAGCAGGCCCTGGCGGGGAGTCAGGTTTAAGTGAACCCTTCCCCGGAGGCCCGCTCCGTGGCGGACACAGAGGTCCTCGAGGACGGGGCCCCCGTCCCTCAACAGAGCGGGGCCTCCTGCTCACAGCGCGCGCGGGAGCTGGGCGATGCCGGCGTGATGGCGAACGCACTCGCCAACCCCACGGTGCTCAGACAAGGGTCTGGGTGTGGGGAGGTCGCGGAAAGGGCCAGACGGCAGCAAGCGGTGCCCAGCCGTGCAGACGGCGGAGTGAGTGGGGCGGACTAAGTGAAATCAGCGGAGGGTAAGGCCGGGCCGAGCTCGGGGGCCACAGGGCACCCAGTGCAGCGGGACGCAGGCCTGATACCCGGCAAAGCCGTCCGCTCCTCACCACCCGCTAGATTGCAGACTCTTACAGATCAACGTCGTCAAAGCATTTTGCATCCTTAAAGCATACATCCTGCACCACGTGCTCTCTGCTCCCTTCCGCAGAGAGAAGCTCGCCAGGACGCAGTCCCTCGTGGGAAGCAGAGCTTGTTTCCCTAACGACGCGTCCAGCTGCTACTGCAAACATTGGCCAAGTACGTGAAGGCGGACATGCCAACGTGGAGGCTCATAATTACCAGATGAGAAGGGGGCTCTGTGGTCCCTAAATGAGGGAACCGCTAAGTTCCGCAAAATCGGCAGAGCGTCACTACTCCGCTTCCCAGAACCCTCGGACGAGGACAACCGCGTGACTCACCGAGAGGAAGTGCAACCCTTACTGGATATGTTTGTCCTGGAAAGTCCTGTATGTAAGACTAATTACCTGCAAGGGAAAAAAACATGTCCCTCAGAAGAGCTCCAAATGTGCCGATACCAGGAAAGCCCAGAGAAATGCTTTTGAGTTGAATTAGATCCACGAGAAGCCAGAGTGACCAGGAGCAGTAAACCGGTCAAGATTTTCTCCAAGCATCGCAACAAGTAAGACTGGACTGGAGACACATCGCTCCCTGCCCTTCCCCCGGAGGTTCAGATGCTCCTCGACAAATGATATAACAATTCTTGAGCGTCGGGAGGGCGGCCGTCTCTCTGGGCACAGCCCCATGGCTATGTTGGCCATGGCCTGCAAGACCGTCTCTTTGAAGAGAAAGAAAAAGAAAAAGAAGTTCGGATCCCAGTGCTGGACAGGGTGACCGTGATGAGCTACCCAGTGAGGCAGGGGACAGAGGAAGGGGCGACTGTTGGGCCAGACTCGGTCAGACTGTCTCCTTGACTGAAGATGTGGCATTTCTCATTGACACGACACTCCCCTGCAGCTAAAACTGCTCCCTGTGGGCCCCGTGGCCGAGATCCCCATTACAGAGCCCTGCTGAAGGGGCCACACAGTCCCGTTACACGCTCCCACTGAAAGGACATAAAGCAGCCCCCACAGAGAGCATGGAGGACGGGGCACAGGACCCCAGCGCCCTTCTCCACAGGCCACCTCTTCTCCAGCGAGTTGGGTGTGTCCTAGCAAAGATTCCCCCACAGAGGAAACGGAGATGACGCAAGGGTCCCACCACCACCCGCCAGCGGTTGTTAGAACACACGGGCTCATAGGTTAGACCAGCGTGAAAAGTGCTAAACATTACGGGAAGGGAGTAAGCCAGCCAGGACAGTTCTCCCAACGATCAGATACACGGATACCTGTCTGTCCACACAGACACATCGGGATACGCCTGTACACACATACACGTGTGTCAGGTACACACAGACATGCGCCCGTGTATCTACGGATACACGTACTTGCATCTACCCTGATCTAGCTGCATGACCTAGACATGCACCGTGTGTGATTCAGAGAGATCCCGGAGAGAGGTTTGGGGCCAAGTTCTGGGAGTACAGGTCGCCAACATCACGCGTGTTGACCTCGTCATGCCTGAATCCATTTCCCAAGAACAAGGCTCATCTGTGACACAACCTCCACATCCCCCATGAAGTTCTCCTACTGAGATCTGTGCGCACATTAAAGACACATGTGACCACTCAGAAAGGAACAGCATGGAGGAGGCTTAGGGCCGGACAGTCCGCGATCCGTCTCATTTCTGATCCCCAATCAGTAAGGGGCCTTTTGAAAGGGTGGTGTGACCCACTCTTCGTCAAGCTCCAAATAATATCAGGAATTGCCTTCCCTTATTGGAAGCATTTTCTGAAAATTCCAGCATCTATTAAAACTACATGAAATGCTTTGGTCCAAGGCTTGGGCACTTAGAAACAGGAATGTGAAAACTGTGTGTGGCGGGGATGCCGCGTCCTCATTGGGACCAGCAGCGCCCTCCCCGTCCACGCTGCAACGGAAGACACTGTCCCCCGCTGAAAGCAGGGCACTGACGGGGCCCTGAGGGGCTAGTAGAAGTCACAGAGACACAGAGGGCCCAGCTCTGTGGCTGCTGGGCCCCCCAAGCCAGGAGTACAGCTCCAGTCCACGAAGCCTCGTCCCCTGTGAAACGGAGAATTCCAGTGGGGTGTGCGATCCATCGTCTGGAGGCACCCAGCCCCGTGGTCGGCTGGAAAACCGCAGGAGGAAGACAGCACAGCCCCCGGACACTGTGCAGAGCCCCCCAGCCCCTCGGCCCCCCAACCCACCAGCCCCGCTGTCTTTGCTCACGGAGCACCCGTCCAACTCAGCCTCAAGCTGCGCCAGAGACATGGCACTCCAGATAGTCAACCTGGGCGCTACTGGAAGGCAAGTACGTGGGGGGCAGCATCAATGAGAACAACTCATCTGGATGTTCATCCCAGAGGCTCTGGGCAGGCTGATGCCACGCTGGACATGGCCTTGTGTTCTTTAGACAGAAAGGTCCAGGCCTCCCCCAGGAGATGAGCACAGCGCAATTAGCCAGCACGTGCCCCCCAGCCTGGCGCATGTGGCTGTCCCCACAGGACAGAAAAGGACGGGCAGGATGGGGATCCCAGCTCCCCTTCCCAGAGGACTGAGGCCCAAGGTGGTGGTGCTCACCGTGGGGTCCCAGGCACACAGGCTCAGGGATTGCTGGCAAGGACACCGGAGACGCGGGGGAGAACACCTACTTCCACCAGCCACCCAGCTGTCCTTCGAGATGGAATATTGACCACAGCCCTAGGCTGGTCAACATTTTTGTTTTCAGATCAATACGTCTGATGGGTGCTCTCAACGCAGGTCAATAACGTTTTGTGACTGGGGCCTCACTCTGTCGCTGTGAGCGGTCTGCCGCACGGAGCCGCTCACGGGGGCCATCGCTGACCGCGGAAGGACCCGCCCCCTCCTGTGGGGAGCAGGACACTCGGCCAGTCTGCTAAGGGACTCAGTGGCCCAGCTCGGCGGTTACGAGAGCTGCTCAGCCAAGGGAGAGGAGTGGAGAGCAGGGAGTGCAGGAGACATGCCACTGCGGGGGACACTAGGGGCTGCCGCGGCCAACAGGCCCTGAGGCTCCACCAGCTGGAGCACAGGCGAGTGTCGGGGCGGGGGGAGACTCACAGGCCCCTGGGCACAGGGGTCTGGAAAACAAGGCTGCAGTGCCCAAGGTGGGGAAGGGGTCGGCCATGGCACTGGGCCAGAAGAGCACAGAGCCGGCCGCCGGCAGCTTGGGGGCGTCCCGCTGCAGACAGGGGCTTAAGGGGCATGAGGGGGTCAGGGGAGCCCAGGAAGCCTTTCCAGGTGGAGAGGTACGGGGAATGGGCCATGTGTGAGGCCACGACACACCCAAGAGCTACAGGCGAGCTCCACCTGCAGAGAGGACGCAGGACAAGAGAGTCACGGGGACACTGGAAGGACAGGACGGGGCTGCTTAGGCCTCTAGGGTGAGAGTCACGGGGACACCGGAAGGACAGGACGGGGCTGCTTAGGCCTCTAGGGTGAGCCATGAGTGGGATGCGGGTGCTGGAGGGCCCTGCAGAGGGAGGCCCTACAGGGGAGGCCCAGCAAGGAGCAGGAATGCAGATAGAGGGGCGCCTGGGGGCTCGGATGGTTAAGCATCCGCCTGAAGCTCAGGTCGTGACCCCAAGGTCCTGGGATTGAGCCCCGTCTCGGTCTCCCTGCTCAGCGTGGAGCCTACTTCTCCCTCTGCCTCTGTCTCTCATGAATTAATTAATTTATTAATTAGTAAGGAATGCGGACAGGAGGCTGTGGCCGGCTGTGGGAGCAAACCCAGGGGAACGCAGGGCCCTGGGGAGGCAAGGCCGGGACCCCAGCAGGATGGCCACTGAGGGGCATGCCCACGGAGAAGCGGCCCAAGGGACCCTTCTCACTGCAGAGGACAGGCCAGGAAGGAGCACTACAGCGTGGTAGGGACGCGTCTCACCTACATCCTCACGATGTTTGTGTTTCATAAGAGCTCGGCCAGAAGCCTGCGTTACACTCGCAACGAGGACACAACGGTCCACGATAAGGGGCCTGGATCGTACCGCACGTGGAGACGGCGCGGATGAGAGTCGGCGAGGGGTGTTCGGTGGGTCCGTGCATGGAGCAACCGTCTAAGACAAGGTCTCACGGGATCTCACGAAGCTGGAAATGCCGTCGAGGGAGAGCGAGACCAGAGGGAACAGCCTTGTGCCGGAGAAAGTTAGGGATTTGCCCTGAACTGATTCGAGCGCAACAGCAAAATGTCACTCCCTCAAAACGCCCCACCCTGGGTGACAGCAATGTGAATCTGGGGCTCCAGAATGAGGTCTGGAGCGAAGACGGAATAGAGGGTGCCCAGTGGGAAGAGCCGCTGGATTCAGTTCCAGCCAAGTCCAACTAGAGTTAGGGACTCTGCTGTTTTCATCTCCTCAAGGGACTTGTTTTTTGGCGCACAGGTCGCCGTGTCACACGTGTGAGTGTAAACTGCCCGTCCTCCCTCGATGCACCACCTTCATCCTGGCGGCAAGCCCTGGAGATGCCACCCCCGGCCGCGCGGAGAACGGGGAGCCGGTGGGCAAGGGGAACACAGGCGGCACAGGTGCTCCGGGTGCACGGGGTGGGCGCGGGGGTGGGCGCGGGGAAGGCTGGCGGCTCGGGCCCTCTGGAGTGCCAGCACCCCTGCAGGGCCGTCGGCAGGGGCCCCCGGGAGCCGCTGTTTGAGCCCCACGCGCGACGATGGTGCCTGCGGACATGTGGGCCCCTGCACCTGCCGCGGAGCCCAGGCCGGCCTCTCACTCAAGCGGCTGCAGGCGGGCAGGGACAGGGGCGTCTCAGAAGGACGGCGGACATGGCCAGGCCAGCGCAAGGGGCCCCACCGCACCCCACCAGACGCGCCGGGGTGAGGCTGCCCAAGCAGCCCGTTTCTCTCCTTGGGGAGGTTTCAGATTCAGGACGGGAGGCTGTTTGGTCTGCAGAGCAGCAGTGCCAGGTTCTAGGAGAGCCCTCAGTCAACCTCTGCCTCGCGGCTGCTTTTATGGAACCGGGAAGCCTGGCCCTGGGGGTACAGCACCGTGAGGAAGCCCCTCACGCCAACCGGTGCCACTCGCTTCGGCCCGGACCTGGACGAGGCAGGGCCAGGGACTCGTGATGCAGAGAATCAAGACTGTCAGAGCTCCGCAGAGCGCATGCTCACTTAACCTGAGCTGTGGGGTGCGCAACGAGGCCCACCCCGCCGGGGGGCCCACAGCCTTCAACTTCCACGGGCTCAAGAGAGCCCGGGAACCCTGGGAACTTGCCGAACTTGTGAACTCCCATGGCCTCAGACGTCCGCTCTGCCGAACAGAGAAACACTCTGTGCGGGAAGAGAGCTCTCGGGGCCGCAGGACAGCAGCCTTCCCCTCAGATCCGGAAGACCTTGCCTCCCCGCCTCTGGCCCCACATCAGCTGGAGAAGTGTCCTCCTCTTTCCCTGGGATCCAGTACGGACCCGGGTCCGCGCGATGTCCACGTTATAATTGCCAAGACGTAAGCGCCCATCCCACTAAGCCAAGAGAATCTGGAAGACGGAGCCGTAAGTTCATCATAGGGACAACACCTGGCACCCAGATGTTCCTTAAATGTTTGCTGGATGGAGGAAGGGACAAATGGAAAGACGGAGGCATGGATGGATGGAGGGACAGACAAAGGGAGACGAATGGAAGGGAGAGGGAGGGTGGAGGAGGGAGGGAAGAAGTCGGCGCAAGCACAGATGGGCGGAGGGTAAACGGATGGCACGGGTGCGCAGATGAACGGATGACGGGGGGAGGGACGGAAGGTTGAAGGGAGAAAGGGAGGGACAGAGGGACAGATGGATGGGGAGGAGGGAGGGAGGGAGGAAGTGTGAAGGGCTAGAGGGAAGCGGGGGAAGGAGGGAGGGACAGAGCGTGTGGTAGACGAATGGGTGAGGGCGGATGTGTGGACAAAGTGGGCAGTAGGACCACAGGGGGAGAGAAGGGGTTAAAAGCCTGCCTGAGGCTCTGCCGCTCCTTACGCTCCTTATGGGCCCATGGCTAGTCTGTAAACCTTCTCACTTCCTCCTCTATAAAGAGAGGGACACGTGGTTCCTAAAGGCTTCTCCACTTGGCACGGAGAGCACGTCCCTCTGCGAAGGACAGGAAGGATGATCTCAGTGGCTCTTTGCAAAAGTGGCCCCTGGCACAGATGAGGCAGCAGCGACCCGCTTGCTCTCACCCTGCATGATGGAGCTGGGGACCCCCCCGGGTCCCGCATCCCCAGGACAGCTCAGAGCCCGGGCAACAACAGAAGGTCGTGCAGAGGCCCTGGCTCCGCGCTCTCCTGGCCTCTGCGCTGGGACTACCCGTCACCGGGGCTCGGGGGTCAGGACAGACCCCTCCGGGAGGCCGCCCCGTGCAGGGCGGCAGGGCCAGGCCAACAGAGCCCCGATGGCAGCCCCCGGCCGAGGCAGGGCCATGGCCAGGAACCCCAGTGAGGCCCACACAACAGTCCTCTGCAGAGCCGCTCAGCCCAGGGGCCCGGCCGAGGCTGCTGAGCCCTGGGAGCCCACGCTCTGGAGTCACAGGGAGAGGCTGAGCCCCCCCCCCCCCGACAGGCCCGGCTGGGACAGCCTCACTCCACCGGCTCCCTCATTTCCGAGAGTTCAGCAATACAGCGTCTCTTCACGCGGCGGCTCCGGAACGAAGCTGGTGAACCCCGTGAGCTCGCAGTGTCGGCTCCAAACCCCGCACTGCCACGCCTCTGTGCATCCCGGGCCTGGGAACCTAGAATCGCCCAGAGGGCTTCTGAGACACACCGCTGGCCCCGCCCCACGGGTGGTGACGCAGTCGGTCCCGGAGGGAACCCCAGTCTGCCTTTCTAGCAAGTTCCAGGGTGACGCTGAGACTACGGGTCCGGCGGGGTCTGCGGAGCAGCTCTGCCCCCTGCCCCCGTGAAGACGACCTACGGGCTCCTCTCAAGGACTGAGGCCAGGGCGAGGCCAGGGCTCGGGAATGCAACGGGGGCTCCTGTGACAGGGTCAGGGAAAGGGGAAAGTGTTTTGCAGGTGAATAAAAGCCCCTAAATCAGTTTGCTCTGAGTTAACCAAGGAGAAGTTTATCCTGGGTGGGCCAGACCCAATCAGGTGAGGCCCTTCAAGGTTCCAGCTCTTAATGACGAATGGGCGCTGAGAAAGGGGGCAGCAGGTAGCAGGAGAACACCCCACGCTCCTGAGCCCCCTCCACCCCAGCAGAACAAGCTCCAGTCGGGGCTACGGTGGCCGACGCAGGACACCAGCCCCGAGAGAGAGGTCGCGAGCCAAGTGGGCCACTGCACTGGGCCTGGACTCAGGACCACAGAAACCAGGACAGAAAGCTTGTGCTGTCCACTGCCCTCTTTGTGGTACAATGAGTACACAGGGTGTGGGGGGCACACCAGGGTCCCAGGTCCCTCCCAGGGACAGAGCTAGTTGGGGGCAGCAGCCTGGACCCCGGGAGAGGCTCCGGCCCCACAAGGACGTCTGACGCCACCAACACTGAGAACCCCTGTCTCCTGCGGCGGTTCCCACAGTGTGGTGGGTGACAGCGAGTGGCATCTGCCCTCCAGGCTCCGCACGGGACGCGGCAACAGACCGTGGTCAGTGCAGAAGCTCACTCCACGCCCGAGATCTGTCAGGCTCAGGGAAGCCGGAGAGCATCCGGACGCCGGCTCGTCCTGCATGCCAACACCCAGCGATGCGCGCTCGGTCGCTCAGAGCTACTCACCTGTGCCCAGGCTGACGTCATTTGGGGAAACCTGCCATGAGTTCCAGGGCTTGGCCGGAGGCCATGGGGCTTGCTGCCGCCCCCTACCCCCGCCTCCAGGCACGTCTGTGTCCCTGACAGCAGGAACCCATTGCTCAGCGTTTCCCCCATGGAGCAGCACCCAGGACAACATCGCAGAGCCTCAGGCCACACCACGCAGCCCTGTAACCTCGCCCAGCCCGACTCCACCTGCCAGGGGGACCACAGGACGCTCGGCCATGAGTCGCTGCTTTGAACTGACGTCAGCAGAACACTAGGGCTCCTCAGGAGGAGGTGCTGCGTGACGATTGCACACCCTTCGTGTCTTCATCTGTAAGCACACCCCCATGGGCACAGGTGTGCACACGGGCGCACACACCTACGTACCCACGCCGTACACGCACTCTTCAGCCCACATGCGTGTGCATGGTGCACACGCGCATTTCCACATGCACGTACACACACTCCCCTCTCAACCAAATCCTCACTCCCAAGCGTGACTGCAGCAGCACGGACGTACGGAGACTCGTGTTCTGAACACTGAACCCTTGCTGCCCGACACTGCTCCACTCGCCCTTTAACCCTGTGTCGACTTAATGGTGCTGGTTGCTTTAGAAACACTTAGCCGACAGAGCTGGGCAGAGAACTGACCCTCCAAACATCTCTGTGGCCTTTCCAGTGCCCCAGAACGTGTGCCGCTGTACGTTTGAGTGTGACCTTCACGCTCCAAGGTCCCTGCTTCTGACCCTGACTGGACGCGCTGTGGGTCTGTGGCCAGGGGCAACCAGGTCCTGAAGAGTGTGTTCCCATCGGTCTGAATTTCTAGGTTCCCCCGATGAGTCCAAAACCTGACCAAGAACCCCTGATATGAAACCATGAGGTTTCAGGGCATAGGCAAGAATCAGACAAGTCCCCTCATCCGGCCTCCATAGTGAGGGCTGTGGACTGGCTATGCAGACCACCCCAGCAGGGGGCAGTTTGGACAGGCCCCCACCCCTCACCCAGCGCACTGGCAGGCACTAAACTTGGGACACAGACCCACAGCTCTGGGGACTCACTTGGTTCACACCAGCATCTTGTCTGTCTGAGCCCCCAATCAAAGGTCCCACCCGGAGGAAGGAGTCGCGCTCAGCCGGCCAGGGCAGCCTTGGCCTGCAGAAGGACAAAGCCAGAAGTCAGCCTCCACGTCAGGCCTCCACTTCCGTTTCCACAAACCGGCCAAAGCAATCTCTCAAAAAGAAAAAAAACAAGCGTATGTCACTGTGTCCCCCGCTCCTAAAATACGTCAGGAGCCCCCACCCCTCACAGACTAAATACAGACTCTTCCGCAAGACCCCAGGGCTGGTCTGACCTGCCCGTCATGCTGCTCCTCCGTCCTGCCTGCTGCCTGACCCCCCAGCCGCCCCCGCGAGCCCACGCACCGAGCTCCCTGCGAGGGCGTGGCTGCCCGTCCTGGCCGCCGCAGCCCGGCGTGAGGCCCAGCACCAGTGCGCCCGCGCCGTCGGGGCCCGCAGGCTGGCGAGCGTCCGTCAGTGGGCCGCCCTCCCCGGGCAGGGCCTGGACACCCCGACCTCTACAGCGGCCCCGGCCATGGTGACCCAAACAATGCCCCGACCAGGTCCACGTGCCCACGGGGGATGCGAGTGGACTTGGGGCAACGGGAGAAATCGAGCCCCGCCCCCACCTCTGAGGAGCCACTCGGTGGCCCGCTGGAAGCCGCCACGTACCGAGGGGACGCGGAGAAGGGGGCGGCCAATCAAGCAGCGCTTGCTAGGGGTGAGTTTAATTGCAAGGGCGCTTAGGTTCTCGGATCCCGTCGGTACCGCTGCCCAACTGGGCGTGGCGCTGGTTCCCACTGCAGCTGGACCCGCGCGGCACAGGCTGGTGCTCAGGAGTCACTGTCTCCGAGGATCAGAGGCGCAGCCTCACGCACCGCGAGCTGGAGCCGTCCCGGCGGGTGCTCCCGCCCCACGCTTCAGGCACACCAGACGGGCTCTGCAAACGTCCTGGCTGCGCTTCTCTCCTCCAGATACTTTTCTCTCCCTTTCCCGTGTGGTCAGATCTTCCCCGCAGGTTTATTAAATGCCTGCTGTTTCCGTGCTCTCCTTGGACTTAATTGTCTTTACGGGACTCATTTTACCTCGGATCGGTTCCGAGAGATCCGCAGACCTGTTTCTACTGCCGCCGGCCCCTCGGTGCTTACGGAAAACTCGGGGAACCAATTCCATGGAAAGGAGGTGCCCAGAGGCATCCCGTTTTTTTCACGCTGCTTTCATTGACTTCTGGCGAGGGAGGGAGTTAATTTTCCACACAGTTAAGAGGCCACTGGACCATCTACATCCAGGGGCTGGCAGGCTGCTGCATGAAGACATTCTGAGAAACACAGAAGATGCCACATTTGCGCCCCATGCGGCGTCCTGACGCCCACCGGCCACCCCGGGCCTCCGTGGGACTGGCCAGCCAAGGTGCTCTCTGGTTTTCAGAATGTTTGTCTTGTGGTATTTTGTCCATGTTAATTGAATTAAATTTAAACGAATTTCGGGGTAGAAAGTGGAATTACAATAATTTTCCGTTAAGGCTGCGGGACCCCCACCGCCCTGCCCCGTCCCGGGAGGCCGCGGTCCCTCGTGTTTGCTGTCCTCCCCTTGCTAATCGCCTTCTCTCCTTTCTCAGCGACCCCCTGACAGCGATCCTTCTCCAGCTCTCGCCCCGTGAGGCCATCCTGCCTTCCCCGCGTGCCCACCCCGGGCTTGCCCCGCACAGGCCCCGGGAAGCCCCTCCCCCATCCAGCTCCACCCGGTTCCCAGACCACGTCCCACTGACTGCGTCTTGTCAGATCGCATCTTCACCCCAAACTTTATATAACTAACCCCGTGCCGCTGCGCGGTCACTTCAGCGCAAACTCTCTGTCCTCCCCCGGGGCTGTAGTGTCGTCTCGCACACCCGTGAGCACGGCCTGCTGCAGCGGCCGTCCAGACGGCAGCTTGGCCCCCGGACGGACAGTGGAAGAGAGGACGCGCCCAGAGCCCGCAGGCCCCACGGACACGGGAGGTCCCGGGAACCCGTGCTCAGGCTCAGGACCGAGTGGTGGGGAAGGAGCCCACCGAGCCCCAGCCCTGGGGTGCAGGAGGGCAAAACGTCCCAGCGGGGGCCATGGGGAGGTCTGTGGTGTCGTCGGCCCTCGGAGAAGCTGGGAGTCTGAAAACTGAGAAGATAGCAGCCGAGGAAGCCCGTGGGCACTGGTGAGGTGCAGCCCCCCTGGGGCACAGAGCGGGGTGGACGTGGGTCCCGCGAGCAGCCCGAGATGGCGAGGGTCCAAGGGGGCACGAGGCCAGACGTGTCCAGACAGCCTCAGGATCCAGCATCCACTGCGATGGGGACATGATGTCTCTTGCAATCGGTGGGACCTGAGCCCCAAGGACGGTCTATGCCCCGCGGGAACCCTGTTCACGCCCCTGCTGAACCCACACAATAGCAGTGTGTACACATGGACCTCTGCCCTCGTGGGGGAGAAGAAACAGAAAGAGGGGCCAAGGACACCCTGGCTCCCTGTGTCCTCAGAAAGGGGCACATGCGGGCGGGGCTCAGAAATTCCTTTTCCTTCAAAGCCATACAGGACGGACAGAGAGTCTCGCAATCCTGAGAGATCCCTGGGTGGACGGGTCACCGGGCTTTCCGCAGATGAGCTGAGCCTCATCTCGGGTGTCGCTGACATTTTGGGTGGACCACTCCCCATTGTAGGGCACCCTGCGTACTGTCGGGTACAGCAGCGGCCCTGGCCGCTCCGTACGAGGCAACCAGTAGGACTCCCCAGGCCAAGACAACCAGAACGGGCTCCAGACATCACCAAGTGTCCCCTGGGGCCTCCAGCCGGGCACCTTGTGTTTAAGGTGCATGCGTGGAACGACCGCAGTGCCCGTACGTTCCCAGAGGGACATGGACAGGGTGCCTTCCTGGGAAACCGTTCTCCAGGTGCTTCTATGGTTGGACACAGATTTGCCCCATGACCGGCCATCACGATCACAGAGACGGAAACACGGGCATTCAAAAACCTGTACACGGATGTTACTTGTGGAACACAGATGTTACTTGCTGAACACCGAAGCTGGAAATGACCAACGGGTCCTTCCACAGGTTCCTGGATAAGTGGACGCGGTCCGTCCACAGCACCGAATGCTACCCTCAGTGAGAGGAACCCCCCACGGGCGAGCCCCGTGGGCAGGCGCCCTACAGAGGTTACTGGACGGTCCCAGGAAGGAATAGCAGAGAGCAGGGGTTCCTGAGGGAGCGGTGACGACGTAGGGGACCACCGGCCCAGGGACCCTCGGACGTCCCTGCAGAAACGGGACGGTTAGTGGGCACTGCTGGGACCGCGTGGGGCCGGCACGGGGAGCGTGCGGAGACGGAACAGCTCTTCACCCTGACTGCTGGTGCGTCCGTGAAGCCACACCTCCTGCACGTTTGTAGAACGCTAGATGAAAAGGGAAAAAAACCCTAATTTTGTTAGATGATAATGTCTAAAACAAAACAAAAATGCACGAACAGAATCTCTTCCAAGGGAGCGTGAGGTGCTCCAGATCTCTGTGGGGAAGGCATCAGACGCCCCCTTCGTCCACCCCAGCCTGCCTCTAAGTCCTGGCTGCGCCTCTCAGGGTCCACCCCCACAGAGCGGCCTGCGGGCACAGTCCAGGCCCAGAAGCTCCCACACGAGCTGGCCTGCCTCCCTGCCCGATGCCCGAGTCCCTCCAGGAATCGCTCCCCGCACTGGGCGGGTGGTGGACGGGGCCACGACGCCTCCCAGGCAGGATCCTCCCTGTGTTTTCTTTGACTGGAGAGCAGGTGATGTGACGGGCTTGCTCAAGGGCATACACGCCCCTGTTCGGAGGTCACGTGACAGACTCGCTCAAGGCCGTACATGCCCATTTGGAGGTCATGTGACGGACTCGCTCGAGGTTGTACATGCCCGTAGCTGCAAAGGTAGCAGAGCCACCATGGGACCCGGGACGAATGGGAATACAGCGTCTGGGCTCCGTGTCCTAGAACCCCAGTACCAGGGCAGCAGGTCCTCTCGGTTGGCAGCTACTGATTTTGGAGAAAGTTGGGGCGCTCTGACCGTCCGGACCCCACCTCCCGGCCTAGAGGCGAGCGTCTGCCCGCAGACAGCCTGGCAGCCGCCGCGGCAGGGACACGTGTGCGAGCGGCACGGGGCAGCGGGAAGCCCCCGAAGCACAGCCCGGGACCGCGGGGCAGCGGGAACCCCCCACGGCCTTCGGAACAGGCCCGGAGGCAGGCCGCCGTGTCGAGGACTGACGGGCCACGAGGACCAGCTGAGGATCTGGCGAGGATCCGGCCACCTCGGCAGCCCCTGCTGGGCGAGCCGCGAGCGGAGCGCAGGCCGCCGGGAAAGGGAAGGGAAGGCCGTGTCCCGCAGCCCCTGCGGACCCCCCCCCCCGTGCCCTCCGCCTCCCAATGAGGAGCCTGGCCTCTCGAAGGGAAGAACTGTCCGCAGCCCCTTCCTGAGGTCGCCGGCCCCCTGGAGGCCCCACACTTGGATGTGAGGCGAGGGGGACCCAGCTGCTCCCGACGTGGAGGTGGAGGCCTCACCCTCTCGGTCCTTCAGGAGAACAGCCAACGAGGATGGATTCTCCGGGGAAGTCCCGTGCCTTCTAGATGGCAGCGTGACAGGTGCTTCAACACTACCATTCCCGTACCACACCCGCTCCCAGAATCTGCGCGAGCCTTCCAGATCCCACCTCCGCAAAACAGACTCTCCGTGTGCTAGCTGACCTGTCAGCAGGAGGCCAAAGGCTGCGAGGAGGAAATGCAGAGGAGCTTGGCCAGCGCCCCTCCATTCCAGGCCCGCTCAGCCTGACCTTGGGTAAGGCAGCCCTTCCGCCTCCAGCAGAAATGAGAGCAGGAGCGCTTCCTAGTCCCCGGGGCGCGGGAGCAACGACCAGTGAAAGATCCTGCCCTGATTTCAGAAAACGAGGATGATGATGGTGATGGTGATGGGAAGGGGGGGGAGGAGGGGGAGGAAGGGGAGGCGGAGGAGAGGAGAGGCAGGAGGACAGAGGGAGGGGTGGGACAGGAAGGGGGGCGGGAGAAGGGCGAGCAGGAGGAGGGAGGGAGGAAGATGAGGGAGGAGGGTCAGGACCAGAGGTGGGGGAGGAAGTCAGAAAGGGGAGGGGACGGGGACTGCGATGACCAGGGAGGAGCTGGGGCTCTCCTAAGCCCTGGCCACCCCGACCCGAGTCCATTGTAAGGTTCCGTTCTAGGGCTGGTCTGTGGGTGAGGCATAACCTTCACGGGCCTCTGGACCCTGTCCCCAACCACCTAGCATCCAAGCCACGGCACTCTAGGGACGCCCGGGACGGCAGGCAGCCGTGCAGCTGGAGTGCCGTTTCCCCGGGTTCCCCAGGCCGGCGCGGGCTGCCGCACGTCCCTGCTCCGTCCAGCGCCGGCACCGGCATTTCTGCTGGTGAGCAAAGCTCTCGCTACCCTCGGTTTCAGTCTGGAAGCAGAGCCGTGATTCAGCTACCAGAAAGCCCGTGTCACACGTCACAATTATTCACGGTCACCAGTTCTTCCTTCTACCGCTTGTGGGGCCGAGCCGAGAGCCGGCGCGTCCCTCTCCAGGTAGACGCCCTCCCGGAGCCCACGCGTGCCCGGCGCCGCAAACGCGGCCGAGCAGTAATTGCCGCAGGAACTGCCACAGGAACCGGAACACTGAATTTCGTGACTTTTGTGCATTTGAATATTCTACCGTAAGGCTGCATTAACGAAGGGCGTCTTCTCTGCATTGAATTTATACCTAATGGGATTCCATTTTGCATTCTTTACATATGCAGATGAGGGAGCTATAACGTTCCTGATGCAAAAACTGTTTTTGCTAAATCATATCAAAATGTTTCGTGGATCACACCAAAAAGTGTTGATATATGGAAATTGCTCTTTTTCAAAAACTGTCCTTAAAATCCAAATGGTGTGTTTGAATTCCTTTCTCTCCAGCAGCCCCTCCCCGGCATCGATGGAGAATGAGAAGCCGGGAACAATATAGCGGTGCCGTGGCACAGGGGCACGGGCGGCCCGGACTGGCTCGGCGTCGCTACCTTCGAGGTACAAGGGCTGGAGGTTGACCCCGGGGACAACGGAGTGGCACAAGTCAGCATCTGGAAGGTCAGAGACGTGTCCTTACCCTGCTGCCTCGCAGGTAGGGAAGAGCTGAACAGCCCCTTTCTTCATTAATTATACAAGATTTATGTTTCTTAGATACAAAAGGAGGCCTGCCTAGCTCCGTCTAACGTGATGTC
The DNA here is from genome assembly GCF_020171115.1 of Neogale vison. Taxonomy (NCBI): domain Eukaryota; kingdom Metazoa; phylum Chordata; class Mammalia; order Carnivora; family Mustelidae; genus Neogale; species Neogale vison. Next base: position 165,366,180 of record NC_058095.1, on the reverse strand, counting down.
TATTTTTAAACAGGACCGAGCTGCCGACCGTCAAGGGCAGGCCCGTGCAGCGCTCCCGCGAAGGGCGCTATGGCCCAGGACCCTTGCGGAGGGATGGGCCACGCTGGCCTGGGGAGAAGTCCAGGAACGCTTGTCCACGTCCACATCGCACTTTCCAGATTCCTCCAGCGGGCTGAAAACCGCAACAAAATGGGTCGAGTTGTGAGGAAGCGCTGGTGAATGAAAATGAGCGTGAGCACCAGTACGGAGATTAATGTCATTAGAAGGAGGTACAGAAGCCAGACATGGAGCCCGATCTCCGGAGCGTGCCCGGGAGAGCACGCCGGGGGGGAACCACAGGGACGGGCGGCCTCCGCGGCGATGGGGTTGAGCTGACGAGGGAGAGTGTGAGGCGCCGAGGGAGTGGCCGTAGCCAGCCCGGGGAGGGGGTGAGGGCAGCCCCCAGCCCCCGACGTGGAGATGGAGCCAGGGCTCGCTCCTGCTGGCAGGAGTCCTCCCGTCTGCAGCACTCGTGGGCCCGGGGCCGGCGACGCAGAGCCAGGACGGCTGTGAAGCCAGCGGGCAGATGGGCCGGTCCCTCCGACGGTCCCACCGACGGTCCGGCTCATTCCGCCACGGCGCTCGCCTGGCCCGGCACGCAGGGTCTTCCCGCCTCAAGCCAGTCCGTACCTCCTGGAACATTCTGGGTGCTCTGTGGATGGGCACGGTGAGGAGGGACAGAAGGACATGTCGGCCTCCTCCCCGAGGGTCATGGGTCATCCTCTCGGGAACCGGCCGGGGGCTCGCACACACGCACACAGCCCAGCGCGGTCTGGACAGAGCGAGGCTCTGGCGCGGGCGCGGCTCATCTCACACCAACGGCCGCTCCCAAAGGCTCTGTCTGTCTGTCCCGGCTTCATCGTGGGGCGGGAGGGGCAGCAGCGGGGAGCAGCCCCGGGACGAGCAGCGCCCCCTCCCAGAGCAACACGCCCTGGTTTTTCATCCACGTTAAATGCGGTGTTTTCTTACATAGAATGGTATTTGGGAGCATTTCTGTAACAGATTCAACCCGGCTCCGGAGACCCGCGGCATCGACTTTGTGCTCTCGGACTCCCTCAGTGCTCCGGCCGCCCCCACCACCCCCGCCCGGGAAGCCCACACAAAGCAGGCGGGCTGTGTCCACCTGCCCCTGGGCCGCAGGGAGGAAGCTCGGGAGTTCCCAGGGTGGGTCTGGGGACCACGACCGGCGCATTCTGATCGTCCCCCATGTACTGCTTCCACTCTCATCAATAATTTAATGTTCAGAAAAACACAAGCTCTTCAAAGCAGAAAAAAATCCATTCAAACTAAATAAACCATTTTTGTATGTGTCAGAGCTAAATGTCTCTGCCCTGTGAAATGCCGGTTGTGGGGTGTGGGCCCGATTAAAGCCCCCGGCCCCAGAGTGGGGCAGGCCCGTGGGTGGCTGGCCCCTCGCCGCTCTGCCGAGCCCAGCCCACGAGACACCGCCGCCTGGGGCCGGAGACACAGACTCCTGCTCTGAACCCAAGCGTGTGTTGCCCTCCCAGGGGAGTAGATGTGTGGATTTACAGAGACTCAGCGAGGAGGGTCCTGTGCACGGCTCAGATACGTGCACAAGCCAGCCGTCACTGAGCGTTTCTGAAGTGACCAGCCAGAGCCCACCCCACCCCCCACCCACCCCGCTCTCGGCCGCGTTCACTTCATTACCAAACCTGGGCTTTCTGAATGGAATTATTCAGTGTTTCGGGACAGAAGGACACTAAACGGCCTGTCCTCTGCCAACAGGTTAGAAACCACCTTCACCACAGCTGGGCCCCCGAGGCCTGTGCTGAGACGCAGGGCAGGAGGGGGAGGGGGTCCCCCAAGTCAAAGCCCCACACCAGTGGGAGGCTTCTGGGCCTGCTTTAGGACAGCAGTCATGCGTCCCCGGGACAGGGCCCCGAGGGGACCAGAGGTTCTGCACCTCCTCACAGCCCTTGACACCCCAGGCCCCAAGCGCTGCTGGGCTCCCTCTAACAGGCTCCCACCTGGGAAGGGGACCTCTGCCCGCCGACCTCTGATGGAGGTGCTCACTGAGCGTGCAGTCCGAGGCTCTCGGGAAAACCCGCAGGATCTGCCGGCCCAGGTGCCGCACACAGGCTGCAGCCGCCCGCTCAAACAGGGCCGCGGGGAGAAGGGCTTTTGCGCGGCTGCAGGGGACCCAGCAGCAAGGGGAAGGACACGGAGGTGGAGAAGCCTTTGGGGAAAATCAGAGCTTCTTGTGAGGACGCCACGGAGATGTTGAAGATGGTCCCCGGGAAGAGCACACACGCACGGAAGCCTTCACCTTGGCTCCCCTTTCGGAGGTGCACACCGGCTCCCACCGCAGGCTCCCCCGGCAGCACAATGGGAGAGGTCGGCCGTGTCCGAGGAGGTGCAGGGCTGGGGGGCGGCGCAGAGCCAGGGGCAGGTGTCCTGACCGGCACGGAACAGACCCCCCCAAAGTCACGCTCTTGGGTTCATACTATTTTTTCAAACAATTTTGATCTTTACTGTTAGAAGAAGCATTTATAAGCACCGAGAGGAAGACAAACATTACCATTTCTCCTTAAACAGAACCGATTTTCAACCACTCCTGTCTTTGTGACTGTGACTGATTGAGGACAACAAAACGCACCACGGCCACGGTCGATGGCATTCCTGTCTCTCCTCCTAATAAAGCGCGTTCAAAAGGGAAACGGCAAATGTATTTGAACCCGAATTATTTTAAGTAAGTTCTCATGCTGCTTTTTCAAAGCTCACATAGGAAAAGTTTCTAATGCATTTTTTTTTTTTTTTACTTCTAGCAACTCAATGTTTAAAAACTGAGTTGTGGCACCAGATTCAAAGATCACTTCCTTCCCTTAAAGGTATCCTGCTATTTTGCCTCATTATAATAAACACCACTGTTTTTACCCCTGCAACAGTTCCCGCGCCATTAGCATATTGTGGCTGAGGTATTGTTTTACCCTGACCTGTATAATAAGTGTCACATTAGCAAGACAACAAATCAAACGTTTGTTAATTTCCCTCGCTTTCCCACACAGCTGGCGGTGTTATCATGTCACCAGATTTTAATTAATATGATAAGTAACACTTGCAAGACAACAGCCGGATTTTTCCCCTCTGTGCGCCAGCGAGGGGCTATAAGCCTCCTGTGTGTGTGTGTGTGTGTGTGTGTGTGTGTGTGTGTGTGTGTGCTCTCTCGCAGGCACGGACACGCCTGCACACACGTGTGTGCGGATGGGAGAAAAGGTGAGGAAACCAAGATGCTCACCAGGGCCTTTTGCAACAAATTAGTCACTAAAAACACTCACAGCCCCACACAATGCTATTTCAAAACCACTTTCATTGTGCCATTTTCTTTTGCTCTTCCGGATCAAAGACCGCCACGCACCAATGCATAATTAAAATCATAAAAACAGAGAATAAAATACACCAATTTTCATACCTGGGGTAGCTGTATTTAAGGTTTTAGCATTTAAGAGAGATGCAATACTGCTGTCTTCCAAGAGGCTTAATTGTAATTTCTCCAGCCTCCGCGTGAATAGTAACACACACATTTCTGACTTCTACAGAGACCATTGTGACTGTCTTCCACGTGCAAAGGTCTGACGCACACTGTTCTTGGGCAAGTCAAAAGTGCCATCTATTTGCAAAAGCTAGAAATGCAGCCAAACCCGGAAAATGCCTCCACCCGTTCCAGCCTCCAGAGACTCTGACTTTGCTAACGACAGACCCAGAAACGTGGGTGTCGGCACAGCAGGGAAAGAACACGGTAGTGCTAAGATACTAAAACGAAAACGCATTCCTGTAACGTTTGCACGGTAAAATATTTTACAGTGTCGTGCCAAAATTTTATTTAAAACTCTTTCAATACATTTTTTAATAAAAACAAAGGCAGCCTCTAATTCCAAATAATCTGTGTGCTGTGGAACATTACCGGAGAAAGGAACTATCTTAGCTTTAGATTTAGGGAAAATAGATTCATTTAATATTTGTGTAATGACACGTTAGAAATTAAGTCTCTAACGAAATACTAACAGTAGAAACTCTTAAACCATTTCTGGAGAGAAAATGCCAGTAAGAGGAGCTGCATTCAAAACCAGGACTCTAATGCTTCCTGGTTCTGAATATTGTGAAGAGAAAGGAAACCTCCTTCTCTTGGGAATGGAAAGCAGAAGGCCCTTTTAAAAAGCTGAAATTCTTCCAAATCTCCTTATTGTTATTTACCTTAGCATTTTTCCTTCTGTTGCAAAACACAAGATTTCCCCCAATGACTCCCAAACTCTGACATTCCACCCACATAAAATTAAGCCCCAGAAGCAGGATGGCACGGAATTCCCTACAAAGAGTTTTCTCTCTGAGGAGGATTAAGCCCAGGAGCAATTCCGCCCACCCCACCCCCGCCCCGTGTGGGAGGTCTGGGGAGAGACCAGCCCCCCCAACCCAACCACTGACTATCGGGGGCTCGACGCCCACCCTCCCCGCAGATGCTGGGCTGCCTTCAGCTGTGTCCAGCTGGCCCCCACCGTCGCCGGCACCGTGGGTCCCTGGCAGCGGTGCCGACCTCCACCAGTGGGGCCCCCTCGGACCCCTCTCCTCCCGCACACAGGCCGGTCCCCGAGCGAGCTGGCCGGTCTGGCAGAAGCCCACGCCAGGGCCGCTCGCCTGTGGGCTGGGGCCCGGGCAGAGGACTCCCGGGGGGGGGGGGGGCTGGGGCGAGGCCCGAGGCAGGACCACCCGCCGCCCGCAGGGAGCCAGGGCCCAGACCGCCCTCCCACACACGGAGGAGTCCTGCCTCCTCAGCCACCTCTGGCCGCAGGGCCTCTCCGGAAGGACGCCACAAGGTCCTCTTCTCCCGCGACAGAGCCCGGCGCTGCCCGTCCCCCACTGGCTGCTCCCTGGCGGGCTGGGGGCCACGGGCTCAGAAGGGGTCTCGAGAGGGCCTCTGGTCGCCCCCAACTCTGCCAAGGGAGAGCTATCTAGACGGCTAATCTGAGGCACAGGGTAAACCCCAGAACTCCCTGGGGTCTCCAGGATCCTGTCCCTGCCTCAGCTCACCATCCTTACCGTCCTCTGGCCTCACGGAAGTAGGACCTGGCCCTTTCGGCCTTTGCTTTTGACGCAGCTGCGGAAGGGCATCGGCGGAGGGCCTCTGGGGGTCCGTGGTCGGGGCAGCACTCCCTCCCCCCAGAGGACTCCTGACGGTCCCCAAAGAACTGAGCCTCGGGTACTAAGGTAAGTAGAGTCTGGTGCCCAGGGCACGAGAGAGCTTGAGTGGCCGACAGTGCTGACATGCTGGGGGTCGGTCTTCTGCCCCCCTTGGAAGATTACTCTCGGCGGAGACGAGAGAAGCAGCTGGGAGCTTCAGGCAGATTTCCAGTGACGACTCGGGGAGATGCGTTCTGTCCTGACCAAAGAGGGACAGGAGAGAGCTCAAACGTGAGCCCAAGAAGCACCCACCATGCAGCCGTGTTGGCAAAGGGGAGCAGCGCACAGAGATGTCCCGTGGACAGCAGCGTCCTGCAGGGCCAGTGAGGTCTGAACCCGGGGGGGAGGAAGAGCAGGGGGGCGGTGGGGAGGAAGGGCAAGGAAGAAACGAAATAGGGAAGGAGGGAAGAAGGAGGAAGGGAGAGAAGGAAGGAAGGAGAGAGGGAAGGAAGGAAGGAAGGAGGCAGGGAGGGGGGGAGAGGGTAAGAAGTACAGGAAAGGCATCTAATGCATTAAAGCCAGAAATTGCCAGAATCTGGTCAAAATAGCAGAGATAAAATACTAAGATAAATCTGTTTATCTTTTTTAAAAAGAATTTGGAATCTGTAAGGCAAATCGCCCTACCACGCACGAACCCCACAACAACACACACACGTCCCTAGAGAATAATACTGCGTTCTAGAAAATGCCGACCGCGGTGTTCTAGCTGTCCCCGTCGTGCTTACACGCGGGCTGCTCTGGGTTTGCTCTCAGCCCCTGTCTGGGGAAGGCGACCACGACCGCCCAGCTGGCTCTCGCGTTCCCGGGACTGGAGCGCCAGGCACCAACTCGGTCCTCAGGGACACAGGTCAGACGCCCATTATAATTCTGGGAACTGAGCACAGGACTCCGCGGGGTCCGAGACACCACGATCCTCGGCACCACAAAGGAAACACTCAGCCGGCTGGGACCGTGCTGTGGACGGTAAGATGCATCCCAGTTTAAAACTGTTTAATGTGAAAATCTCTCTCTTGGGGTAAATTAAGTGTGATAACAAATATTTAGAAATCAAATAGAAGATAGCATTGGAGCAGTAAGATACAGTAAGACTGGAGAGAATTCAAAGAAAAATATAAAAGTGCCGGTGATATCCTACCCATTTGCTTTCTACAGTTATAAGATAATTACAGACATTATAGAAAAATACTATTTTATTTTTTAAAATCTCCCATTCTATACAGCAAATCTCAAGGTTCCGACTGAGCTTTGCACTTATGGATACATTGGCCTCCAGAGAGGCAGTGGGGACAGTGGGCATCGGTGGGCTGTGGACGCTGGGGCCCCTCCTGTAGGGAGCTACATGGTGGCGGGCGGGGGAGGGGAGAGGGGAGGGGAGAAAGACCATGTGCAGCAGAAGGGCACGCCACCGATCTGACCCCATGACAGCGTTTCAGGGCAGAGACAAGAAGGGAAGGACCAGAAGGCAGAAGCCGAAACCGGCCAAGCCACACCAGCAGGCCAGGCCTGGGGGCGGGGGGCTCCGGGACTGCCAGGAGACCCCTCCACTGCCCGCCCTGCGGAGGGCAGCCTGCAGCCGGCACCCTGTAGCCCACAGGAGGCCCGAGGAAGCTGGGCAAGTGGCAAACAATGCAGGAAAATTGTGTTCTGGCTTAGGGGTTGCTTTTCTCGATCTCTCTCTCTCTCTCTCTCTCTCTCTCTCTGTTAAATTCCCGCAGAAGCGTCCTTGTCATGTATGTGGGTGAGGCTCCTGCGTCCTCCGCGAGCTGCCCCAGCGGCTGCGGCACAAACCACATGGGAATTGATCTTCAGGGTCTGATCGCCGTGAAAGGGACACAACGTGCAGATGACGCACAAGGTCAGGTCCGCGGCCGGAGCAGACACATTTGGTCCCCACGCCAGGCGTCCGCAGCCCTCAGGCACCGGCGGACGGAGCCTGCCCTCCCTGCCAGGCCGCCCTGTGGCCCGCGCGGTGCCCTTCCAGCAGGCGCTGCTCTTCTGACTTCCTGTTGAGTGATGTCAGGCTCTTTTTAAGCCCCCTGGCCCCGGGCACGATTTATAAAGCGCCCGGTGAAGAAGAAGGGGGAGGAGGAGGAGGGCAGGGGGGTAGGCAGCGAGCAGTTTCTGACGTGTAACCCGAACAGCGTCCAGCCGGAAGGAGAGGGTAGTGACCAGCGAGGACCTGGCGGCCTCCCTCCCTCGGCTTCCCCGCGCTCATCACCCGGCCGTTCCGCCCCGCTCGGGGCACCGGGGACAAGGTCGCTCACGGCTCGCACTACACACTCGCTCCCGCTAATTTTAGTGATTCCCCTCGGACTGGACGTATCATTAGTCTCACGTCTTACACCTCGTTTATTTCAAACAAGTCGGAGGCCGGTTACCATCCCAGGCGCAGAAGCACACAGCCTCCGCGGGGCCACGCTGCCAGGACCGGCTCCCGGGGGAATTGACCGCCGTGACTGTGAAGCACGGTGCCACCGGCTCAAGGTGCTCTGTCCCCGCCCGCTGCCAAGCCCTCGCACGCACACGGGGGCCTTGTTTTGCTCACATCACGTGGGAGTTACGTGTTATGGAGACACTCTCAGAAATTCCTGCTCACTTTTGGAAAAATGTCACAAAAGTCTGCAGAAACAGACCCGCGGGGGTCTGTAGACCTCGGACCTCGAAGTGGTTTGCCAAGTATAAATGGGTCATGAAAGACCCTGGAACTAGACGTTGTTCCCTGTGGGGCCGCAGCCAGGCTCGGGGCTGCCCAGCACACACCACATCCCCAGAGATCATTCTAGAACTGAGGGACATCCATTGTCCCTGATGCGACACAGGGAGGAAGCAAGGGGTCTCAGTCAAACATACAGCACATGGGGGAGAATGTGGGAGGGAGCCAGCCCAGCCCTCCCACAGGCCTTCAGCGCCGCTCCCATCCACTGAGTCAGGCCCGGCACCGGCACGGTCGGCCGCTGTGATGGCAGGTGTGGCTGTGGGTGTGAAGGGCACAGGCAGAATTTGCGATCTGCCTCGGGTAAGTCACACTCGGCCTCGGTGTCCGTCTCTGCAACAGGGCGAGACTCCAGAGTGTACAGACTTCTGGCCTCTGCGTGCGAAAGAGACTCTTACTCAAGGTCTCCAAGAAGGCTGGTGTGAGCCGGTTATGTTTGAACTGCACAGAAGAGAACTGTACCTTAGCGTGATGCCAAGAAACTCTCCCTAGAATACGATCTTCCGTTTTTTGATCACCCAGCGAGCCACCACGCAGCTTCCCATGCTACCATCGCCCCCACTCACTCGCGCATCTGTCCGTCCGCCCGCCGCCCACCATCTGCCCAACCTACCCGTCATCCAACCACTCACCCACCTTCCACGCACGATCACCACCGTACATCCGTCTACCCGCCCACGCGCTCCCGTATCCGTCCGTCCGTCCGTCCACTCATGCATCCAACCAACACTTACTGGGTAGCTCCCAAGTACCATCCTTGCACTCACGCTGGGACACAACGACAAAGTAGACATCTTTGTCTTCGTGGAGTTCACCACCGAGCGGGGGGTCCTCCAGAAGATCACCAGATTCACATGACGAGTGCAGAATTACACACTGGCGGGCCGGGAGGCTAGGCAACGTGAAGCCACAAAGTGACCAAAGTGACGGCCTTATCGGGCCGGTCCGAGGAGTCTGGGGAACGTCTTCAGAGCCCGAGGTCCGGCTGAGATGGGACGGGAGGCTAGGGCTCATGGCAGAAGGAGTAGAAGAGAGGAAGGGGGGGTTGGGAAGTGGCAAGGACAGCTGTGTGGGCAGCCGTGTCACCGTCCTGTGGTGGCCGTAACACTGAATCACGAGCTGGTGGCTTCAAACAACAGACGTTTACCTTCTCGCAGTTTTAAGGGCAAATGTCTCAGATCGAGGCGACTCAGGGTTAACTCCCTCTGGGGGCTGGGGGTGGGGGGCTCCCTGGCCTCCCTCCTAGCCTTCGGTGACCACCAGCGTCCTCTGCCTGCTTTGGCTCAGACCACTTGGCTGCGTCACTCCCGTCTCCGACGCCATCGTCACATGGAGTGTCTCTGTCCGAATTCTCTCCTCCTTTGAGGACACCAGTCACTGCACACGGGCCCCCAACACCCTCCTTCCTGATAAGGTCCCATTCACCAGTTGCCAAGACCTGGGACTGTAGCGTGTCTTTTTAGGGAACACGATTCAACCCCAAGATGTGGGTGTTGAAGGCGAGAGTAACCAGGGACAAAGCTGGGTGGAGGGCAGGGGAAGACCCTCGAGGCCTGGCGGGCCTGGACAGGGGTGTGGCAAGAGGAGGTGGGGGTGGTCTGGGATACCGAGAGTGGCTTCCCAGAACTTGCTAGGGTGCCACCTCTGTGCCCCCGTGGGGAGGCACCGTGCCCTCGGCACGGAACGCAGGTGGTAGTCCGGCGGCCACAGAGGCACCCAGGAGCCACGCACCGCACCACTGTGAAGCGGGTGTGCTCTGGGGAGGGCCGGCCGCAGAGGGGAGGCTGGCTGGGCATGGTTGGAGAGGGGGTGCGGGGGGCCGAGTCCGGGACGACTCAGTGATCTGTCCCACACCCGCGGGGGCCAGTGGGGCTGCTCACGCCACACGCGGCCCTCCTGGGACCAACCCCATGTAGCACCTTCTCTGCTGGCCGGCACTTGCTGCCTGTGCGGGACGCCTGCTGGGGTCCCGTCCCACCGGCCGTGGCACAGCTGAGGCGCCTCCCACTCCGCCTCAGGTGAAAGCTCGCGGCCCCAGAGACGCGGCCCGTTCACCGGTGCGCCTTTTCTTTCTGCTTTTCCGGGCCTAATAGCATGTTGAGGCAAGTGCTACACATTCGATTTTTTCCTCCCAAATGGGGCCAAGTGTCCATCACAGACTTGCCCAAGTAAATCAACAACTTAGACACCGAGGAAATAATCTCGCAGCTAGCAGGTTCTGCTCCTGCTCTGAGAACAGTATTTGGAGGCGGCCAAATTGTGCCTCTGTGAAGAAACTGTAAATCCACACGGCATGTCGCAGGATCCCCAGCACCAACGACAGAGAGCCGCTCTGTGAACTGCTGTGGGCCCCGGACGGAGGGTTGCGCCCCTCGGAGCCACACGCTAAAACCCGTCCCCAAGGTGGTGGTGCTTGCCGGGGGGGCGTCTGCTGGTGCTTAGGTCAGGAGGCTCAAGCCCTCGTAAGTGGAATTTGTGCCCTGATGAGAGAGACCCCGGAGAGCTCCTCCCCGCCTGTGCCGCAGGAGGAGACAGAACAAAGACAGCGGCCCGCGAACCAGGACGCAGGCTTCCGCCGGACCCTGGAGCTGCAGGGCCCCGTCTCCGGCTTCCTGCCTCCAGAACTGTGAGAAGTGAATTTCTATGAGAAATGTCTGAGAGAAAGAAAATGCCCGGTTTCTCATAGTTGTTACAGCAGCGCAAACAGACGAAGACGCTCTCGGCAGAATTATGCGTGAAGGAGAAGTAAATAGTTTGAGCAAAACTTGAAGCCCCCCCACCCCCGGCACAGAGCACGTGAATCTTAGGCTACGGATTCTGTCACTTAAACCATCTCTGCTTCTTTGGTTCTGAGACAATGTTCTAGATAGTGGACGTTGTTGGGTTAAGGGAGGGATGGCAGACTCAGTTGGCCGTAACTGCTCCCTTCTGAATCCACACCTGCCAAGGCCTCACGGTGGGCAGGGGCGTTGGGTCCCTCCCTTGAGGCGACACCTACCACGTTGCCCGCCTTGGCTAACCGAATGGTCAGTTCTAAGTCCAGACTTTCAGAGGCCTCCACGGTTCTATGTGTTACTTTACACCCCTGCTACGGGCGGCTATCACCTGGGGAGCAGGATGCGTCCCAGCCGGCGTGCAGACCAGCCCTGAGAAGTAGAGATTCCTGCCAGGCCCCGCCTAGCTTAGGCCAGCCCCGGCCCGCCCCGGCCAGCCCCGACCAGCCCCGGCCAGCCAGCGCGTCTGAGGAAGCAAGGCATCGCTGTGGATGCCCCTGACCTGGGTGTGATTCGTTACGCAGCATCCCCACGCTAAGAGCCAAGCAACACCAGAAATGATACTGTACTATTTGAACACACGTCTGCTACCTTAATGGCTCTGTGATGTGTATCTTACAGAGCATCATCCAACAGGCTATACCCATCCCAGGGGCCCACAGTTCAGGCCGTCGGGCCTCCTCCTCGAGCGAGTTCATTTGATTCACTTGCGCCTCCTCTACATCCACAGAACTTCGTCTGAGAAGCTCTTTCCGGGTCAGAGGGTCCTAATCAGCTCAAGCATGCTTTGCCCCTGCCTGACTCCGGGTCCCGACACATTCCCATTCCTCCGACTCGATTGCTAGGTACCTCCGTGGGCTTGTCGCTTACCTGGCCCCAGATGCAAGGCGGAGAGAGTCCCAGACGTTCCAGAAGGGCTCTGCTCGGGCCCCAGTGCCTGCCAACGACGTCTACTGCCACGTGCCAAATCGCACGTAACTGAGAGCGTTCTCCGTGTTGGAGAACCCCATGTAGCCGTTCATACCAGCCGCCTTGCAGTTCTCAAACTCTGAGTCTTTTTGCCTCTTCAGGCCCTTGAGCTTCTTATTCTGTCTGCTCCACGCTGACCTGACTCCTCCTCCTCTCGGGGACCCCCACCACTCCACGACCACTCTCTCCGCGGCCCGCTGCCCACAGCCCCGAGCACAGTCTGCAGGGGCGGCCTTCTCTCAGGGCTTGGTTCGGGTCTTCCCCTCCCTGCTCAGAGCATAAGCTGCGGGAGAACCCAGCATCTCTGGGACCCCGTCTAGCACTCAGACGGGCTGAATAGGACGGGGCCGCCTGTTTGCTGTGCGAGGACAATCCCTGAGGGACACCGTGATGGCTGAAACCCCGCTGGGTCGGCCGAGCCCCGTGGGGCTGGGGCCACGCAGAGAGCGAGCGTCTGTTCTCGATCGGACCACGGTGCTCCCGGGCAGCCCCGCCCTTGACCCCGCCCTCACGCCGGATCTCCCGCACCTGGTCTTGCCCACTCTGGAGAATCAAAGAGGTTTGCCCGAGGCCCGGTGTTTTAGGTCTGGATCTAGACGGGGCTTCTCAAGGCGTGGCAGGCATTCAGCGACCTGGGTCAGCGGTCAGGCAGATCTGGGGCTTCGTCGATCTGCCCTCTCTAAGTCTGCCAGGTGCTCCCGCTGACCCCATGCGATGAGGAGCGGAAACGGCCCGGCCGCTGCAGGAGAGCTCAGGAGACGTCAGCCCAGAGCCGCACGCCCCCCCCCCCAATCAGGACAAAACCGAGGCCTTGCCCGCAGGCCTTGCCCTGTCCAGCGACACTCACCGCCGGTTTGCGGCACAAACACAGAATGGGGTTGTTCGTCCAAGCCTCGAATCACACGAGCCATGGAAACATTCCCAGCTCGGATGGGGGCAGTGGGAGTGAGAACGCATGATGGAACCCGTGGATGATGAACGTGGGGCGCGGGACACCCCGCGGACTGCAGCCCACGGCTGCACCGCGCCGTCCAACGTCACAAAACCACGTTTTAAAAATTACTGCACCACCCCCACCTCATCCCGGGTCGCAACGCGCTCCCTTTCCAGATAGGCCCAGGGCCCCGGCACATGCGCTTGGCCCCCCGCGGGGCCTCGGAGACGGCTGCGGCGGCCACCTCGAAGCCATTGACTGACCCGGCTGCGCTGGCGTCCAGAACATCCCCGACGGGGGTGGCCGCCGGGCTGGGAGACGCACCTGATGAACGGCTTTGCCGGCTGTTGCCGTATCTCTGAGAGGTCGGCGGGGCGACTCGCGTGGCCGTCACGATTATAGCCCCGAGCTGCCACTTCCCACAGCTGAGTTTCCCTGAGAGCCACCCCTGACCTGGGAGCGGGGTTCCCCGCAGACCTGCTGAGCACCAGCCCCAGCCCGGCCTGGGTTTGCACCCAGAACCAGGTGTTCCCTGGGGGCGGGCTGGGGGTGGGGGGCTGCCACACGGGGCGTGGGGCCGGAGTCGCCAGTGGTCGCCCAGGATACCGGTGAGGAGTGAGCAGAGCCACAGGCCACGTGTTGAAGACCTCCCCACCTCTGGGGCATGGCCGCTCTCCTTCCTCAGTGTCCTTTCTCGGGGAGCCATATGCCGTCAGCCCCAACCCTCTACAAATCGGAGAGGAGGCTGAGAAATGGGGAGGGGGGCATGGGGTGGCCGCCCCCAAGCAGGTGACCGTCCCGAGGGCAGACTCAGCATCTCCCGGGTGACTGGAGGCCTTGCCAGGCCCTGGACCTCTTCCGTGGAGAGTCCCTGCTTAGTCTTGGCTCGGGGGGCACCAGGGTGGGGGGTGAGGCAGGGGGACCCCCCGAGCAGTGCTGCCCACAGCTCCGGGGCTCACGCCAAGCATGTTCCCAGTGACGCGGTGTGCAAGCCTCGTAACCACCACCTCCTGATTGGTCCCCGGATCACAGCACTCCACCTTGTCAGCTTGCGGCCACTGTCACACAGAGGCCACACAGAGGCCACACGGAGGCCACAATGTGCTTCTCACTCCCAGTCTGAAGGAACGCAGGGGCCTGGGAGGGCGAGGGCTGGGTGAAGACACTTAGCAGAGCACACATTACTTAGGACTTCTACGATGCCTGGGAAGGAGGTTATAAAATAGCAGATTCCATTTGACTTCCTTTATGGAAACGTATCCACAGAATTATGAGTTGGTAATTATGAATAATGACTCCAAGTTGGGCCCTGCACTTAGTATCAGGACACACTACACGCCGGCATCGGGACAGTGCTTGCCCGAGAGGCGAGGGATGTGGCACTGGCAAGGTTACAGGAAGGGGCAGACTCAGACCCTCCTAGACCAGCCTGCAGGCCCGAGAGCGCACCCACGGAGCTCGAGATTAGAGGCCCCGTGTGAGCCGCTGTTTTCCCTTCTCGGCGCACACACGATCAAGTCACTGTCCGTGGGACAGGATGCCGAACGGGAACTGCCAGGGGAGCCAGCACTCGGGCCCGTCCTTGCAGCAGGAGGGGCGGAGAACCCTCTCCACTCACCGCCCTCCAGCCCCCCAGTCAAGCCCAGCCAAGAGACCATCCTCAAATCGGAAGAAAAGGCAGGGCGTACGGGACAGGGTACTCTGGAGGACGCCTGTCCCTCCCCCTGGGCAGCCGGCAGGGAGCGCGGATGGAGGGAAGCCGACACACACTGTCCCGTGGTGTCCCGCTCCTCCTGTGAAGGACAGGCCACTGGAGAGGACCACCCACCCCTGCCCACCATGGGAGAGCGAGCGTCGCATGGCGACCCCCCACGTCAAGTGAGACCAGCACTAAGCCCGCCTGGTGGTGCCCTGTCCAGCAGGCTGGAGTCAGACCCCAGCTACAGAAAAGCTCTGGCCGTTCCGCTCATCCGCTCTCTCTGCTTTGGTGTGGAAGGAGCCAGAACCACGCCATCTCCCAGCTCGGTGACGCAGGCTGCACTGGGAGGGGCAGGGAACACAGAGATTGGGGTAAGCCAGAGGAGTCAAACTGGACGAATTCACCGCTGGCCTTCCCACGAGGAAAGGGACCGGGAGCCGTGGGATGTTGCTAACTATGCCTGGCACGTCATCGTTGACAGCACTGACTGAAAAAACTGCGCAGATCTTTGTATAAACGTAATTCAGATTAACAGTCTTAAAATCGTGTCCCACAGTATGACCCCACCGCATACAAGCAGCCGATTGCAAAGTTCACGGACGCGTGTTATTTGGTTGTCGCTCCAAAATACATAAATAAATGCGCTGCCTCCAAGAAAAGCAGAAAAAAGTGAAAAAGAGAAAACAGCATCCACCAAAGATGAAAAGTGATGCCTCAGAAGGAACAGCATTAGGCCCGCTCACAGGCACGGAAAGACGATGTTCCGGGAAGCAGGCGGGGAGCCAGAGATCGGAAAACACCCTTTCCTTTAGTCATAAACGTCTGAGAACGGCCACCCGCTGCCTCCGCAAGTCCCGGCTCTGCCGTCAGCGCTGGAAACGGAACCGTAGCCCTTGACCGTCCGTCAGACTCCTCAGAGCAGCCCTCGGAGGAGGCCAGCGGCCCCAGCGCGAGGTCAGAGGCATGTTACGCTCTTCCCACTGCCCGCACCACCGCCTCTCCCACGGCCCTGGAAAGCAGACGTCCGCGCGAGAGGAGCGGGCTCTGGGCTCGGCCGGCTCTCGGCCCCCACCGCAGGCCGCTGACCGGGAGCCCCCCATGGTCCCGGCGTCCTCCCCCGTGCGGGCCACGCCGTTCCCCTCGCCGGGGCCGGGCCGAACCCCGCAGGCACCTCCAGTATGACCAGACCCACCGTGGCTGGCGGGAAAGGCCGTCGAGGGACAAGGTGGGGCCCCAAGTCTGTCCTCTCTGAGGGCCTCAAACCCTCCAGAGCGTCCTCTGGAGAACCCTGTCCTCACGCGCCCTGCGGACACCCGCAAGAAGGCGCGCTCACCAGCGGCCCTGCGTGTTGGTCCCTTCCGGGCTCCTTCACTGGCCCGTAGATGCCTCCGAAGCTGAATTATCATCTCCTGCCTGGGTTCCACACGCTGCACCCTTCACAGCAGCCGTGTCCCCACACGGGTCGTCCCCTTGCTGGCGCCTCCCACACTAGTGGCCTCAGCCCGCAGCGTCCTCACACGCTAGTGCTCCTCATACACAGTGTGCAGCCTCCCACACTGGTCCTCCTCACACCAGCTCCCTCCGCCCTTCATACCCTCACACCCTCCTAGTCACCGCGGGAGGGGACAGGAGGCCACTGTCGTCGAAGCACAGCTCGTGACCTGCAAACCCGGAGTGCGGTTTTCAACTTGAAGCGCCCCCCGTGAGGCGCTTCGCTGATCCCGTCAGCGCGACCCCGGACGGAGCGCCCAGGCCTGCACGTCCCCGCGCCGACGACTGCGTGAAGCGCCCAGAGCAGCCCCGCGCCGGGGCCGCCCCGTGCGACGGAGACACGGAGCGTGAAGGCGAGCCACTTTGTGTCCGTGATTATCGAGAGGTGATCAAAATGGGCATGAGGCGAGATCAATTAATTCAGCCTCGGAGAGGAAATGACAGCACAGAGTCGGGGAGAAGGGAGTTCCAGAGAGGGTAATGGTGTGGAAAAGCGTGAATGCCTGTTATTAAACAGGCTGCTTCCCACCTTCGAGAATGCAGAATAACATGTCAAGTGGAAAATGAATGTCCCCTTCTCTGAGTTCACTGCCAACTAAAAAGAAGAAGGAAGGTTCGTTCTCTGAAAAATGGGCTTTGCATTGCGGCCTCCCGGGTTCCCGGCTCCTCAACTCCAAGCTGACTGTGGCTCTGCAAGACAGAGCTCTGCGCCTGCAGGGCGGGACGGAGTGAGGCAGGAAGCACAGGGGAGACAGAGGCGTGTGGAGAGGGCGTTCAGGGGCCATGGGAAGAGACATTTCCAGAAGATGGAGAGCTCCTCAGTTTCAGATGAAGAAAGACGTTTGGTAAGAGGTTGTCACCTGCAGTGGCCGTGTTGCAGGGAGCCAAGGAGACGGAGGTGGGAAGCGGCAACGGCTCCGTGTCCTTGGGGAGGAGAGAGGAGGGCCTGGTGCACACCTTCACTCCTCCACGGACTCGACAAGGATCCGCCGAGAACAGCCCGTGCTGGACATGGTCAGGGTGCTGGGGACATACAGGGGGTTGGTTTCCTGTTGCCGCCATCAGTTCGGTGGCTTAAAGCGACACCAGTTTATTCTCTCACCATCTGAGGTCAGATGCCCCCCACCCCGGAGTCTGGGGCTCTGGTCAGGCTCACTGGGTCGCCGGCTTGCACACAGCTCTGCCCGCGGCCCACCTCCTCCGTCTGCACACCCAGCCCCGCTGTGTCTCTCTGGCCCACCCTCCGTCCCCACACTGTGTCTCTGGCTGAAGCCATATGGATTCTCTGCTTTTAAGGAGAGTGGTCAGACTGGGTCCCGGGAACAACCTCAGTGGTCCACGGTGGTCTCCCACCCTGTCCCCTGTCCCCTGGGCGGGGTAGGGCAGCACATGCCCAGGCTCCAGAGACTGGGCTGCGGACCACTGAAGGGCCATGACTCAGCCAACAGCAGCGAGACCGCAAGGCACTCGACAGTCCAGTCCCCACAGCCCACTGCCACTCTGGCCACAAGCGTGCGGCGCCCGTGCCACCAGGAGCCAAGGGCTGGCGGGTCGGGTCCGCAGGGGCCGCGCTCTCCCAGGAGTGGGCAGCCGGAGGCGTCCTCCCGGGACGGCCGAGAAGGACCCGCCGCGCTGGTGCGGAGGGCGCCGGAGCAGGAGGGCAAAGGCCTGGGCTTGCTGGTGGGGGACAGGGGAGTCACTCGCCAGGGCTAGGACACGGGCGGAGGCCCGGCGAGCCTGGGTGGAGCCGTCTAATGGGGGACCGTGGGCTGTGGGCACAACGGGACTTCCTCCGCGGCTGACGCACACTCAGGCTAGGGACAGCAGGGGTCGAGGCTGACAGGGTGGGGGGCAGGGCAGACGGGGGGATGGGAGACAGTGGTGCCCGGAAATCGGGCCTGGTGACAGCGGCCAGACCCATCAGCCACTCCGGGCTGGCCGGCGAGGGGCACGGAGGCAGCAAACAGGGTATCCAGGTGGGGCGTTAGCCGCAGCTGTCTCGGGGGCCAGAGAACTCGGATTTGCTCCTGAGGGTACATGAGGGCCTGTTGCTGTGTCTCTCCTACTGTCTCGGGCAAGCGTGAGTGCTGGTGGGCGCATGGGCAGACACACGCACGTGTGTGAGGGTGGGCGTGCACGTGGGTGTGCATGTGGGTGTGCCCGTGGGTGTGTGCCCACACAAGCTCGGGAGAGGGCTGGCCCTCCAGGTGAGGGGCGGGTCGGCCCCGCACAGGGAGAAGCCCGTGTCCTGGGCAAGAGCGAGTGTGGAGGTCACTTCTGCACAAGGGCACACGGTTTGCTCTGTTCTGGCCAGGGCCCGCTCAGGGACGGAGGGGACCCCATGTACGGACGTGGCTGGCCTGACCCATCTTGGCTTCCAGGCAGAGACAAGGGGGTGATATAAGAGAAGCTGGGATTCTCCCCAAGAGCAGTGCAGACTCGCATGCAGCTTTGGGGGCACACGAGGGGCTCGGGTCTGACCAGCTGTCCGAGGCTGCTCTCTTCAAGGCTGCCGGGTGAGCACGTTCAAGCCATCGGTCACGACACGCGAGCTGACCCTCCATCAGCGAAGGCCATCAGGCCCGTGCCCACGCTGCCTGGCCCCCCAGGAGAGGCTGTGAGTCACGGCAAGAGGCGGAGACGTGCGAGGGTCTGACCTACTGCGGCGGCCCGGACCTCAGCGCCTGCAACGGGCTTCTCGTTGCTAGAGCCACTTCGCAGGCCTGCACAGCACCGCACCGTCCACGGGCCGTCCTCACACTCGGAGGGCAGAGGGACACCACAGCAGAGGCTCCTTAGACGCACGGCCCCTCGCAGCTGAGACCCCCACTCCCAAAGCAGTGTCTTGCCCTGAGCGGGGCCTGATAAACCCTTGACCAGCAGCAGGAGCAGCCCAGACGGGAGCCCCGAGGGGTCCACACAGTGTTCTTTGACCTCACGATGGGGCGGACCGCAGGTGGAAACTACACCTGGGAACCCTTCCCAGGCCTCCCAGCCCACGGCAGGGCCTGCACGAGCCTGCGGCCCGATCGCTGCCAGCCCTTGCGTGCCGTGACCCCTCTTAGACGCAAAGGATGAAAAGAGGCAGAAACGGCAACAACTTGGGGCTCGGAACCTGAATTTCTCAAACAGCCTCTGCATATCCGGAGACCTGCTCCTGACCTCCGTGCCTGGTCTCCGCGCGGCAGGCACCTTCCGGTCCCTTCTGTGCGCGGAGAGCCACCCGGCTCCCAGGCCCTCCTCCCTGCCAAGCTGAACAGCGAGGGGGGGGGCTCATCACGGCTTCCGATGTTTTCACATGCTTGATGTTTCACATGTTTTCGGTCTGATCATCCGACGAGGTGGACAAAGGATCGAGAAGAACCACTCGAGGAGGCGCGGTGCCTGCAGGCGTCAGACGCGCGGAACGGTTATCGACCCTGCGCACGTCGGGTGATAACTGAGCATTTTTCACTTGTTTAAAGTGCTGTTAGCCGGAGACTGCAGTCGATGAAGAAGCAGTGCATTTCCTTTAAATACAGCTCAATACAATAAACGGCTCGCACTGAAAGTTCAGAGTTCTCTAATCTCGCTGAAACAAGCAAGGACCCAGCGCCAGCACAAGGGCTCGCTCCCGGCACAGGCTTTCCTCCCACAGCGGCCCCCGAGGAGGCCATTTCATATGTAAGCTTAGCTACCGCTCAGACCCGCCGGCAGAGAAGGGCCGTCTCCCCGCTGCTTTCAGCGGTTTAGACACAGGGAGAGAGAGCCCGGGCTGGGAAGTGGGGGGTGGCAACCGGAGGACAGTTGTGAGCCATCAGAGGGGGTTTCTGACAGCCTCCGGCGACATGCTCCGGCCGGCAGCCACTGACTCTGCTCTGGCACGGGCCCACGGGCTTCGCAGACGGTGGGGTCCGCCGGGCAGAGGCAACGTCTATGTGAGGCTCTTGTTGTGGGAGACGCCGATCTGCGACCCCCGCTCTCCCGGGTACCCGGTCTGGCCAGTGACAAATAGGTACTATTCTCCAGATGGACTGAGCTTTTCTGCGGGTCTGGGGCAAAGCCCAGAACATAAAACCAGGAAATTGACGGATAAGGAAATCAGCAGTAACGGGGGCTAATCTGCCTGCGGCATCTCTAGTTAGCCAAAGGGCTGACCACTGAGGCTCAGGGTCAGGTCAAATGACCGGAGAAGTCAATGAAAAGTGGTTTCCGTTATTTATTTTGACATATATTTTCCCAATGCGAATGGCTTCACGTTTTATTGTATTAAAATAAAAGCAGGGAATTTCTTGAGACAAAGGCCCTGTCATCACTCTGGGGCAAGTGAGCGGCTCTGCAGAGCCCCGTGCCCATGGCTCACCCACCCAGCCACCGGGCATCTCATGACGAGTGTTTTCTGTGGAGAGGAGCTGCCGTCGGGGACAGGAGCCCCGACAGTTCCTGGAGGACAAAGGCATTGCGGAAGGAGGGCTCCGAGGGGAAGGCTGGAAGGATGGTTGGCGCTGAGGCGCAAACGGACCGAAGGTACCCACGCCGTCTGATGCTCCTTTGCGAGCCCAGTCTGCACGTAGTCCTGCGTCTGGGGCCCCAAAAGGTCCACAGCGAGTCCTGCAGCAAAGCAGGAAGCCGCACAAGAACCATGTCGGGGGAGGGCAGAGGGACCAGAGTGTGTTAGACACGAGCTCCACAAGCCTTCACGGGGCAGCAGCAGGTGCGGGGGCCGGTGCACAGGGGACGGCGGGGACGGCAGCGCCCGGGATCCACGCAGAGGAGAGGCGTTGCCTCCGAGAGCCCGCGGGCAGGGGCTCCGACAGGGACCTGTACACCCTTGTTCAAGCAGTAGCCACGGCGGCCCAAAGTGCCCCAGTGTCCGCGGACAGACGACGGACCAACACAATGGACCACCCACGCGAGTGTTCCTCGCCCGTCTCAGCACGGATGGACCCCGAAGACAGCACGTGCGTGAAAGCAGCCAGACACCAAAGGACAAAGGCTGTGTGTTTCCAGACAGAGGAGGGACCTGGCGTCACTCACGGAAACACAACTTAGAATGGAGGTCGCCCGGGGCTGGGGGAGGGCTGGGAAGCTGGTGGTTCATGGGGACGGAGCTTCAGTTTGGGGAGAGAAGAACGTTCTGGAGATGGATGATGAGGACGAACTCACAGCAGCGGGAACACCTCCCATGATAACAGCAGCTAATAAAGACGGGGTCCTTCCTAGGGGGTGGGGGCCACGGAAAACATGTCCCATGTGTGAACCCTGCATTCTGCTCAGCCCTCTGGGGTAGAAAGCGCTAATGACCCCCTTTCATCTCACAGGGAACGGTCTTACCGATGGAGGGACTGACCCGCTGCCATCGGCCAGCAGGAAGTGGAGCCGGCTTTGCCCAGGGCAGCGGTCGGGGAGGGCACGGACCAGACCCTGGAGTTGAGGGCACCCCCGCCAGGTTACCCGATAAGGCACGATGATCCAAGGGCAGGCAGCTGGACACGCAGGCCACGGGGGAAAGCAAGGAAGGAACCGTCCACAGCAGAGGTTACCCAGCGGTCCTGGCTCCAGCCCTCCCTGGGTCTTGCAAGGAAAACCACTTCGTGGACTTGACGGTAACCGAGGAGGAGGGAAAGCGGTGGGGAGTACAGACTTACAGGTGTTTGGATAGACTGAGGCATCATTGTTGTGCGTCAAAAATGGTCAAATGTCTCCAACCCACAACCTAACGTACTGATAAATTATTTGTAATTAATCTTACAGATTCAGTTCTTCCCCTCACGTAGGATTCTGTCCTCTTAAACTCCAACACACAGCAAACGCTTGAAGCATTTCCTTCAAATCAAGACAAGACGAGGGCAGGGTGGGGCCGACCTTGTGCAGGTCCCACGGAACAAGGAGTGTGTCAGCCGCCGAGGACGGCTCCGGGGTGAACGCCGAGACGAGCCACAGCTGACACAGCCCACGTCAGGCGAACCGCGGCCCTCGGGGTGTGAGGCCGGCTGTGCGCTGCTGCACCCGGGCCACACCGCTTCCGAGGGCCACGTGGGAACCGGGCCTCGGCAAGATTGTCGCTTAGCAGAGGAAGGGGACACGCGGGGCTCAGGCTCGGGCCCCGCGGAGCAAGCGTGCTGGGAGAAGCGTGTCTTCCCCTCTCGTTCGACCTGCGCCATGTGCTGCACAAGTATTTGCTTGCGAGCCCACGTGGGATTAAAAAGCAAAGTAAGGAACGATGAACGTTTCCTGGGGAAAAGAGAAAACAGCTCTCCTCCTCCTGCACTTCCAAAATCCTTGAACTCCTGGGGAGTCCCTGAAGTGGAGCTAAAGAGAGTGGCTCTTGCCGCAAATGAGTGTAGCCAAGCGGAGGGAAGGAGCTGAGCGGGGTGGACGGGAGTGACCGACCCAGAGATGAGAGGCCGAGCGAGGCTCTGGGTGGCTGATCTGGCCCACGTCCCCTCTCGGTGAGGCAAGTACCCCTGCCCCCCACCCCACCCGGGGAAGAGGGCAAGACGTAGCGGAACACCATGCCGTAAAGACACGAGCACACGTGGGGCCTTGGCCAGAAAGGAAAAAAGCTGGCAAACTCGGGTTCTCTGCAGTGCCGACAGTCACCCTGATCCGGAAGCCAAAGCAAAGGCTCTCACAGGATGCAGGGGCTCTGGGGCTCCCCTCCTGGGCCCATTTCCTCCCAGTGGAAGGAGGCTGGCTCATGGCATGTGGAAAATCAGAAAGCCCCTTCCCCAAAGCCAAAGTCTTCCCATCTAGCAAAATCTCCATGCCTGTTAGCCACTCAGTGACACGGATCCCTGAAATAAAGGCCATAAAGGCCCGTTCTCATCCACACACATGCTATGCTCACCCCAGCCTTTGTACTCCTGGGGGTGGGAGACACGCATGTGTCCAGGGAGAGCCAGCAAGCAGCGCGGGGCTCCTGCTCTGCCGCTGACGGCCAGACGCCCAAGTCCGTGCTTTCTCCCAGGGTTAGAGAGACAGGAGAGGGTATAAAGGAGAAATCTCTCCCTCCAGAGCCCAAACAGAACATCCTAGACCCTGTCATCTGTCTGGTCTGGCCTCTGCAGAAGGCAGGGACAGGGGAAAGCCTCTGGAATGTTCCTCCACTGCCACGGGAGAGATGCTGGTGGTACCCAGAGATCTGCCTGGCCTTCCCTCCCCCTCCCAGCCTAGAGAGCCCAGCTCAAATCCCACACCTGCCCACGAGCTTTCTCTGGTCAGGGACAGCAAAGGCTAGGATGGAAGGACGCCGTCTCCCGACCGAGAGAGCCGGCAGTGTCTGCCACGTGTGGGAGCTGTGCGAGGCGCTTTACACGGGGCACCGTGTGGAACCCGCAGAGCCCCGGGGCCTGTCTTCCAGTGAGGAGAGGAGCACACAGAGCTTCCCTAAGGTGAGTTTGCCGCCACCCGCCGTGCAGGACCCAGGAGAAACAGGACTCCAACACCAACGTCTGCTCCGGAACCCTAGCTCTCACCCTGTCGCCTACCCTTCCCAGCTTCAACCCCCCAGCTCGAGGCGATGCTTCTCCGTCTAACTCCCATGTGCATGACTTCACAAGCACGTGTCCATTAACCTGTGCTGGGGGGGGAGGTGTTTTATGACCTTCTGTGTTAATAAACTCTTCATGGTGGCATAGCCGATCGCATAGACCTTGCCTCCCTATTTTTATGGGAAATTACCTTGAGGGCTAGGAAAGAGTCTCTCCTGCTTCTGGTTATGGTGGGCCTAGTTCTGGACCAATACTGAGAACAGATAATCCAGCAAAGGACTCCTCCACCACTTCTGGGTCCGCGAGCCAGCCTTGGAGCTGAGGCTTGCGTGCTAAAATACAGAATTAAGAGAGCATTTCAGAGGTTTCTCCTTCTGGACGTATTCCAGCCAGTCAGCGACTCAGGACCGATGGACTCGGAACATCACCGTTTCAGAACCCCTAGTGGATCGAGCCATTGGGAAGGACAGCAGCAACAGCACAGACATGAGACGGATGGACAGGATGTGCCCCTGACGGAAGAACGCGTCACCGCCTGCGGGACAGTCTTGCCAAAAGCGTCTACCTCCCCCTCATGCAGCTTCCAGGCTTCTCCCAGCACTGCTGACACCGTGGGCCCCTTGTGCTCTGTGGGGGCTGTCCTGTGTGCCGCCAACCTGGAACGCCACCACCGCCTCCCCCCATGAGCTGCCGCTTGCAGGCCCCCAGCTGCGGCGTCCCCTGGTGAGAACATCTGCGGGCAACTGCCAATTGGGAGGAAACGCAGGCGATAGAAGAACAAGTTCAATACACCACGGGGATGCAATCGAAACACTCCAACGGTAGAAAACCCTCTAGAGCAAACCTCTCGCCTTCCTCAACACATAACCCAAGAAGTGCACGGAGGGGACACACGATGGTGGAGACATTCTACAGATTAAAAAAAAAAAAAAAAAAAAGGCTTAACTGCAATCTGTAAATCTTATTTGAATCTTGATTCAAACAAAAAGTTGTTAAAAACTATTGTCTGAGACTATTGGAAATTAGAACACTGGACATTTGGTGATAGTCAAGGACTATCAGTAGCTTTGTAGGTGTGACATCATTACCATTAACATTTGTCGTTCTGTTTTGGAAACACATACTGAAGACCTTACAGATGAAATAATATGACATCTTGGATTATTTCAAAAAACACGAGGGGAGGGAAGTGGGAGGAGGTGTGTCTGAAGTCAGATCGGCTGTGCTCGGCTAATGATTGCACCTGGGTGGTACAAAGCACAGGGTCATGATACCGTGGGCTTCTTTCTTATATATTTGCAATCCAGATTTTAAGAAGAACATCTCAACAAATCAGGAGGGCGCTTCTGAGAAAGTTCGGTCCTGGGGAGTCTCCCTGCAGGGCACCACGGCCTCTACGCTCTGTACGGCCGGTGTCTGACAGGTGACAGGCTTGATTTCTTAGTGTGTGGACTCTGTTAGACACTCAAGAATGAACCCCCAACCCACTCCAGGGACGGACTTCCCAAGAGGAAAATGAACGACGTGCCCGAGCCGAGGGACGGATACGGATCAGAATGCTAACAAACGGACCTGACAGGACGATCCAATATTGGATTCTTTTGCTGCTCAGTCCTGGGAGAGGCCTTGGAAGGGGAAGCCAGGAGACCCCTGAGGGTTCTCCACTCCGTCTGTCTCTGGCCACATCTGCTCGCCTTCCGGGCACGTGCCTGCACCGTATACACGCACCTCTGCCCTGCCCGAGACACCCGGCCACTGTTCAACATCTCTCTTCCCGTGGGACCAGGAAGCTCCCCGGAGGTGGGGACTGTGCTGGTGCTGTCCCCCAGTGCTCCCCTGGGACTGGGCACAGGGTGGGCTCCCCGTGAGTGCGGCTGAGTGAATGAGGGCACGCTCGGGAGCAGCGGGCAGGTGAGGCCAGAAACACGCAAGCACTCTAGAGGGAGCCCAGGGTATCGGGCACACTCTGAGAACGCTGCTGACTTCAAGGGAGGATCCAAGGTAGGGGCCCAAGCTGATTAAAACACGGAACTATTAATGTTGATGTCTTCAGGGGCATTACACTCACCAACAAAATTCCACTAATTTGTATGTTGCTACCATTTACATTCAGAGTTCACTAACACCCTCTAGAGAGCAGATAAGGCATATTTAACTGAAATGTCTTAGAAGATGTCCCTTTCTCCCTGCCCACCCACCTGCCATCATTCCACACGTGGACATTCACGGTGGCACCTGTCCCCTCTGTGGGCACCAAACAGGGAGAAGCCAGGCACCTCCAGCAACATGGGAGCAAACGCAATATTTAAGCCAAGCCCAAAGCCGTCCACGGCTGCCTCCAGCTCCTCCAGACAAGCCGGGGATGGGGACACTGTGGCTACAAGTCTGAAGGCCGGGACCACTCCAGGCTTTTCTGGGCCCAACGATCATCCTGGCCCTTCTACCTGTGAAAGAGCTGGAATTCAAAGTCTGCCCTGGGCGTCCCTGAGGCCTCATGCGGGCTGAGTCCAGTCCTGATTGTAATGATGCAGGTTTGGGGGCAGGCTGCCGAGGTGGGCTCGTTTTTATTTTGGGTGACTCCCTGCCCCCCACAGTTTCAGGCTCGCTCTTACGAACAAGCTTGGAGAGCCTGCTTCGAAGGGGAAGGACAGGCCTGAGCGGCTGGAGACTCAGAAGGACCGCACAGGGAGCTGCCTCCCGAACCGAACATCACCGGGGCAAGGAGTGCAGGAATCTGGGGTCTTCAAGAAGCAACCCCACCCCGTGCCCAGCAGACACACAAGGAGACCCAGGGAAACGAGGTCAGAGCCGGCCTTCCCGAGCAGTGGGCCTTGTGACCACCCACACGGCTCCGGAAGGCCACCCGGCAACACCTTTCTCCTCCGAGCTCAGCCCCAGGAAAGCCGCACCACCCGGTGATGGCTCCATTCGTTAGTACGCATCTCAGACGACACCATGAAAGAAATGACAAATTAGCCATTCCAAGGCAATGGCATTAGTGCTATCGGGGCATCACAGAGTCAGCAAAAGCCAGCCCCCGTAACTCAGTGTGTCCTTCCCCGCCAGGACCGGCCATCAATACAGATCTCCGTGCCTTGCACTAATCACTAAAGTCAGATAATATGAAGGTTAATGGTTGCAGACAGTCTGGGGAAGTATCCAACATCTGATAAGGCCACCCCCCATTACTGCCCTCCTCCGCGTCCGTGCCCCGGCCGCGAACAGACGAAGGAAGGCAATCGATGTGTGGGCAGTGGTCATACATCTCCCCATGCGGCGTATAAACTGGCCCTTCACTTGCCCATTCACGTTTCAGTTGATAAATAGTGCAGACACGGGCCACCCTGAGAGTGAAGGAGTGTAACCATTGTGTGCCCGTCGCCCCCCTGAGATTTATGGTCACCACGGCTGAACAGGGCCCGAGCCGGGCTTTCCAATTACTTCGCCCGCCTCTTAAACAGAATCGGTGTGCACGGAGTTCTGATGAGGACTTTAATATCTACATATATCAAGCCCTCAAAACTGGGAGCTGCACTTTCTTCTTGCGGCAAAGTGCTTTTATTGAACAGTAACAAGACAAAGCCCAGCCTGGGGCCCTTTGTCCCCGTACCGACTGCGGCGGTGAACAGAGAGCCGGCAGGCAGACTGTGTTCCCCCAGCCTCAGGCTTGGCCACACTTAGTTACACCCTCGGAGGACCTGGGGGGGGTCTTCTTGCAGTTTAACGTTTCATTCCTACGCACGGAAGCTCCCCCGATCCTCTGCACGTTCCGGAGAAACCGCCAACCGGCTGTAAGCTGGCCAGCGTCGGTGCGTTCGTCCGGGGAGAGACGGTGCCGCTTGCCGATACCCCGCCCCGCTTTGCGGCATCACACACAGGCCAAACCCCCTGAAAGGACAGATTCGAGCCTTGGCAACATGATTTTTCTTCAAATTCAAGTACACACTTCCGTGTCCCAATAGAATTACGACGGTTTACCTCCCAATGCAAAAAAAGCGTCCTGGCAAGGTGTTTCGTTTGTAACACAACCACTAAATGCAAATGCGGAGCTGGCAGCCGGGCCGGCGGTCGCGTTTGGAGAGTTTATCTCGCCCGTGACAGTGAGAAAGACACTCTCCCAGGACCCAGAATTCTGACAGTCCCTCCGACACATGAAAAATCACCGCCGACGGCCACCTGCCGCGACTGCCGCACGTTCCTCGCGGTCCGCTCCAGCCCTCTGCTGGAGGACGCGGGGGGACGGCCGCCCAGCCGCACTCGCTGTGTTCTGTGCAACACAGAGACTCTGGCCGAAGGCGTCCTTCTGTTGCCAAGGGCGGGCGGACGATGCCTGAACCCGCCGTCCCCAGGCCGGGCTCTCCCAGCAGGGGGGACGTGCGGCCCATGCGGCCCGGCTCCTCCCTCCTTCCATGGATGCTGGCTGCGGCCCAGGCGCTGTGTGCAGCCCAGGAGTTTGGCCGCCACTCTTCAAGGTGCTGAGGGTGCTCTGGGAGACAGAGCTGGTAGCGCGGCCCAGCGTGAATTCCCGAGGCACCGTGACAAGGGAGGGACAATGCTGCCTGGTAGCGAGGGAAGGGAGAAGACTTGGAGAGAGAGAGGTGGTCCTCCTCCCCTGACTGAGAGGCACAGGAAGGCTTGGGGCCTTGTGGCAGTGCCCGGGGGCGGGCGGGAGGGTCAGATTGGCCCCGGAGATCTCGTCCGGACAAGGAGCACGTGAGCCAGCTGGGAGAGGCCACACGCCTCCGTGGGGAGAGCACAAGGACTCCGGCAGGTGTGGCCACGGGTCCCTGCTAACCAGATGGGCCACCACTCAGGACACGCGGGGTTAAGTTTCCTTCCTGGGCACACGGGTGACACGGCTCAGCAAGCTGGTGGCCTCTAAGGCACATAAGACGGAAAACCCACGCAGATGCTTAAATACCTTCCAGTGCGTAAAGAGAGTCCACTTCCCCAGTACGTCCTCCCTATAAAGAACACGAGGAAGAGACGGGAGATTGTGTCTTCTCCTTCGTTACAGACACGGAGTACCCTGCTGATACGGCATCTTGTGGGAATTACCTCTCAAACCCCCGTGTGGGAAACTGGGGGGCCACTTGTTATGGCCACAAGCTGCGCGAAGTCTCTGACCCGCGTCGCGTGCAAGGCCCAGGCCGTACCAGCTACAAAGGGCATGCCAGCTCCACGCTGGGGTTCATCACCCTGTCCCCAAACCCTGTGAGACAGCGGGGCTGGCAAAGGGGCAGGAATCCCAACTCAGGGCAGGCAGCTGCCTACAACGGCTAAAGACCACAAATGTGGGGCCCGGGCCAACAGGTGTGTGTGGAGGGGGGTGGGTCCTACCTCATCCGAGAGATCATCTCCTCCCAGTCCCGCTGTTGGAAGGTGGCCCAGGCTCTCCGCAGGACAGGGAGCCCCTGCAGAGACGGTCAACCAGCCACGCAAAATGCAAACAGATGAAAAATGCCGGCCGGGGACGGGGAGGACGGCGGAGACCAAAGTCCCGGGAGATCTTTGCCCCCTGCGAGCCCCTGAGCTTGTGACCCCCACACCCGCCCCAGTGTGAGTTGTTGCATGAAGCCTCTTGGTAGGTCTCCAGGACTGCCCAGTGCCCGCCACCCGAGGCCCCGTCTCCAGCACACGTGGGAGGACACCACGCCTCCCCGAAACGCATCCAGCTTTTAGACGCTTGACATTTGAGTTCTGGAAGAGTAGGATGAGAAGCAGTTACGAGTCACCCCCGCTATGGAACGACGTTACCGGCATTAACTCTAATATATCTTTAATTGGTGTCGTTCCTAAGGAAAAGAGATTTTTTTCAGAGAGCTTCAAGCAATAAGAAAGCTTTCAAGAAACATCCCAAATTTTTATTCCTCAATTCCTTTCAGGTCTAATTTGTGTTAATTCAATTAAGGGCATGTAATTTGGCTGTCACAGAAATTAAATATAAAGAAAAACGTATATTAATGCAAAGTTTGAAGAGTCAGGCCCATAGACTCCAAGATGTTAAAAAAAAGTTGTGTTTGCTCCTATAGCCAGAGGAGGAAGGAAGGAAGGAAGGAAGGAGCACACTGACATTTCTCTTAACCGTTTTGTTGCACAGGAGGCTCACACACAAGGGCCTGGGATTCTAAGTCAGCGACCAGGCGAGCAGTCGTGGTCCCTAACTGCCTACCTCACTCCATTTCTGCTTCATCGCAGACATGGGCGAACTCTAGGCCGGGCACACACCCGGGGCCCCAGCCAGGATCCTGTGGCCAACAGCCATCCTTATGTCAAGTGCCCCAGCGTCGCTTGCCGCCTGGCTTTCACTGTCACTGAAGAAAACCTCCTACAGGACCCAAACCAAGACGGCCCGCAGACCCCCAAGCTTCAGCCTCCTGCTCTTGCCCAAGACACGTCTCCAGTAACATCAGTGTCCCTGGAGCATGGCTGGTGACATAGGACAGCACCCGAGATGCCGCCTCTCCCAGCAGAATCGTCTTCCTGCGCTGGCCGGGCCACACTTCCAGCCAGACAGCCTTGGGGGTGCCCGGTCACGGCCTCGCGGCTGGCGTAGAGGCACAGGACAGGGACCAGAGTGCAGAGGGTGTAGAAACAAACGCCCCTCGGGGAGGTCGAGGTTTCGCTGCTGTCTCACGATTCCGTGGCATTTGTTGGTGGCAGGTGCCGGACAGGCTCGAGCCCAGAGATGTGCTCGTCACTGCGTTCTGGAGAGGGTCCCCTCCGCGCTCTCTGTTGGAGAACCGCAGGGTCGGGTCCGCAGACACAAAAGTAACAGGCAGAGACAGGGACCGAGGGTCAGCTCTGGGCCCGCGGTCACCGTCAGCTGCTGGGGAAGAAAAAGGGAGGTGTGGGGAAGGGGCAGAGATCCCGACAGGTGGACACGGCAGGCCCGGGGCCAGCGAGGAAGCCACCATGTGGCCTGCTCCCGTGACAGGCGCGCAGGGACGCAGCTTCTGGAAGCTGACGTGGGCCCGGCTCGTCCGCCAGCCACAGGCTTAGATGGGATCGCAGAGTGCAAACCACAGCCCACGCCCCAGCCAGGGAGCACGGCGGGGACACGGCTCGCAGTGACCCCACGGAAGCCAGCAGCTTCGGAACAAGGCCCTTGGGGCTTGGACAAGGTGGTCACACTGGGGACAACGTCTCGGGGCACTTCCATGGCTCTGTCCCCCTGCGCTCCCAGCACTGCTGTTCGGACACAAACCCCCGACCTTGGGGAGGAGGGTCTGGGAGGGGGCGCCCCTCCTCTTGCGGGTTCCGCTTCCTCAGTCCCCAGGCCGTCCCCATCCACGATGAGGCCGGGCCTGCTGGGTCCAGGCCGACCCCTCGCGTGCATTACACCCGCCCCCGGGCTCCCGGCCCCTCCGTCGGTGCTCCCAGCCGTGGGTCCCCTCAGGGCTCACCTCCCGCCGCACCTCCCGGCCGCCTGCACCCCCCGGCCCGGCCGCACCCTCGGGGCAGCGTCCAGACCTCCCCGCGGAGCCACCGAGCCACGTCAAACAGGACTCCTCGGAACGCGTCCCCTCCCTGCTTGTCGCCCGGGCAGACGCCGTGGAGGAAATGAACAGGGGCTTCGGGAAGCCCTTTCCCTGCGAAGGTGCATTTACTAATTTCCACACAAAGCAGTCAGGGAACGCGGCGGTTCAGCATCTCGGCTCATTATCCCGCCCACATCTCAGGTGGTGCCTATTAAGCCGTCATTTTAAATAGTTCAGCTCGCGAGAAACACCAGCAGCGATGAAACGGGTTCCTGCTTCTGTGAAAGCCTCGCTTCCTCCCGCGGCAGCGAGGCCGCCGCTCCGTACCCGTGTTCAGGGTCTCGGGGTCACGCCTTTCGTTGGAAAGTCCATGGGGCCGGGGGACATCAGACCCTGGCGGGAACGGCCAGCTGCGCACAAATGTCCACTCTGGGTCAGACGGTCAGGGGAGGGCTGTTCTTATCCCGAAAGCACTGCTACCAGTTCCTCTTGTAGATGGTAAATTCTCAAAGCGAATTTACAACCTGGACGTGAAACCCAGTGCATAGTAGGTCCTCAGCGACATGGAGACCGGACAGTGACCGTGGGGCCAGCAGTAGTGCGCAAGGCCTCTGCTCTTTTCTTTTTAAGCACTCTTAAAATCATTTTTAGGAATAATCTATATCCAGTGAAACAAGCAGGTCCGAAACATCACAGGAAGATGCACTCTGACACACGCATGCCTTCGCAAGCACAAACATAGCCGTCATTCAGATCTTTCTCAAAGATCATTTTTAAGTCATGTCTGCACCAGCGCGGGCCGAGACTGTCGCATGCTCTGCTGCCTGAGCCAGCCCGGCGCCCCAGACCGCACTTCCGAACATTTAAACTCACTCTGACACGTGCTGTGTTATTAGCTTCAGAGGAAGAGCTCAGGGAATCATCGCTTGCATACGACACCCAGGGCCCACTCCGCGCCGCGCCCTCCCAGTGCCCGGCCCCCAGCTACCCCACCCCCAAGTCAACCCTCAGGTTCCTGTGACTGAGAGTCTTGTGGTTTGTCTCCTGGTTTGTTTTTTGCCTTATTTTCCCCTCCCTTCCCCCTTGATCATCTGTCTTGTTTCTAAAATTCCTCCTATCAGGGAGATCATATGATAGTTGTCTTTCTCCGCTTGACTTATTTCACTCCGCATAATACCCTCCAGCTCCATCCACGTCGTCGCAAATGGCAAGATTTCATTTCTTCTGATGGCTGCATAGTATTCCATTGTACATATGAACCACATCTTCTCTATCCATTCATCTGTGGATGGACATCTAGGGTCTTTCCATAGTTTGGCTGTTGTGGACATTGCTGCTATGAACATTCGGGTGCAGGTGCCTCCTCGAATCACTACGTTTGTATCTTTAGGGTAAATACCCAGTAGTGTAATTGCTGGGTCATAGGGCAGCTCTATTTTCATCTTTTTGAGGAACCTCCACACTGTTTTCCAGAGTGGCCGCACCAGCTTGCATTCCCACCAACAGTGCAGGAGGCTCCCCTTTCCCCGCATCCTCGCCAGCATCTGTTGTCTCCTGACTTGTTGATTGTAGCCGTTCTGACTGGTGTGAGGTGGCGTCTCACTGTGGTTTTGATCTGTGTTTCCCCGGTGCCGAGTGCTGTGGAGCACTTGCTCACGCGCCGGCTGAAGGCCTGTGTTCTTGAGAGCCGACCCGACGGGGGCTGAGCCGGGGGCCGTGACATCAGGGGCCGGCCAGCTCCTGCAGCTGGGCTCCACGAGACGCTGCCTCTCGCTTTATCCTCGTCCACTCTCCCACACCGACCCCCAGATTTGGGGGCAGAAGTGATCCCTTCTTTAAACGCGATCGTTATCCCCTTGTCAACTGAACCCAAATATCCAGGAGTCGGGACGAGCTTTACTTCCTGCGGCCACCACAGTGCCTCCCACAGAGCGCCCAGGAGACGTGTGTCACCGGGTCAAACGCAAGGCACATCCGCTGAGCTTGGGTGGGGTAGCGAGGGCAGCCGTCTGCGCACTCACTCAACGCAGATGGGACCGCTTGGTTATCTCCTCGTCACGGGCTTCACGCTCATAAAACCCAGAGTGAACCCCAGAGCCACGCCATCCAGCACGGCGGCCACCAGCACCGGGCCGCTGGAATGTGGCAGGAAACACACCCGATTTTGAAGACTGAAGGGAGAAAGAACACAAAATAGCTCACTAATAACTTTCTCATCGGTGAGACGTTGCCCTCAAGTGGCCAAGTTCTGTGTGGATCCTGGGTGCGTTGAGCTGAGCTCCTACTGTGTGCCAGGCCCTGGACACCGGACGTGGGACGTCTCAGAAGATGGCAGGGCTACAGAGCACGTCCCTGACGACCCTCTCCGTGTGGCACGGCCGCCAGCGCTTCCTCGGGCCACACCTGTCAGCATATCAGAGACGAGGCCCCAGAGCAGGGACAGCGGCACCTGCACAGAAGGCAGGGGTGTCCCGGAGCTGCAGGGACAGTCCCACAGATGGGGCGGCTTCCCCGTAGAATTCATTTCCCCACAGTTCTGGGGGCCAGAAGTCTGAAATCAGGGCGGGCTGGTTTTCCTAGGGCCGCGAGGCAGAATCGGACCCTGCCCCTCTTTCAGCAGCGGTGGCCACAGGCTTTCTTTCCCTCTTCTCTGTGTGTGTCCGTCCCTAGGTCCCAGTTTCCCTGTTGGATATGGACAGCAGCCTGACAGCACTGGGGCTGTACGGATGCCCTCCTCCTGCCCCGATCGGCGGCAGAGACCCTACTTCCAAGCCGGGTCGCAGGTCACTCAGCCGGGGAGGTCGCCTGAGCCGCAGCTCCCTCCCACCTCACGGGCGTCTGCTGAACCAGTCACGTGTGTTATCGTTGGAAAGACCGTTTCCACCTCCACAAGTTCAGCTCGTTCTTCCCCGGCTCCTCCTGGTCTGTTTTCCTGCCATCACCCCTTAGCGACGCGGCCTTCTCCTCTCGTGAAGGACTGTCCGTGTCACGCGACGGACCCACTAGGAGAGGACCCTGTGCCCTACACCGGCTCATCGGCTCCTCCCGGGTTTGCAGTCTGGGGCTGTGAGGGCACCTCCGGCAGGACCCTCCCTGCAGAAGATCGGTGATGCAGGGAAGTCGGGGCTCGCCCCTCTCTGTGCCGCCGCGGTGCACGGTCGCCCCCTCAGGACGACTGACAACGCCAGCCTCATGGGCTCCAACCGGTGTCGGCGTGGACCCGGGGCTGGACGCTCACCGCCCCAGCCACCAGCGTCCATTTTCTCACCCATCTAGTACCCATGGCTGCGGGGGAGGGCGGAGATTTCTAGAACACCCTTTGACCAAGAATGGAGATCTTGGCAAGGATCCTGGCTTTCCACGTCCAGGCAAAGTAACATCACATCCAACATTCGGTGTCACCCAGGCCAACCTCTTGTTTATTGTGGATTCATCAAAACACACAAGTCTGAGACGCCAGCAACGGCGGCCCGGCCGACCCCAGGACCCCGCGGGCTGCTGACACAGCCACCGACACAGACGGCCTCCGACCTCCAGCCCCTGGGGCTGTGCCCGTCTTGGGAGTGTGCGCAGTGTCCTGTGTGCACCGTGCTTGTGTGTGTGCTTGGTTGGGGGAGTCTTCCGGCTGTCGGGTCCACCTGCGAGAGGGTGTCAAAGACCCTCCCGGGCTCTCGAGTCTACACCGCATGTTTCTCCGTAACGGCTTTCTAGGCTATAGTTCAGGGACCACGTCATCCGCTCGCCCAAGCTGGGCAACCCCGCGGCCTCTGACAGTCAGAGAAACGGGCAAACGCCACCACGGCCCACGTCAGACCGTTTCGTCGTCCCAGGAAAAGCGTCACCCTTCACTTACCCTTTCTCTCCCCCGGCCGCCCCTCCCCTCCGGGCCCTAAGCAGTCCCCGGTCTGCGCTCTCCCTCAACAGCTCTCCCTGTTCTGGAAACTTCCTATCCGCAGAACCACGTGTGCGGTCTTCTGTGACCCGATTCCTTCCCTCCACGTGACGTTTCCTTGGTTCACCCGCGACGGAGCCTGGGTCTGCTCTGTCCACACTCGCAGCTGGGTACTACCTCTCAGAGTGGGCGTGTCCATCCGTCCGTCCGCTCCTCAGCTGGCGGACACTGGCCTCATCTTGACCTTTGACGGTCACAGGTCACGCCCCGTGAGCGCCCACACACAAGCGTCTGTGGGGACGCGTCCTTTCCCTTCTCTTGGGCGTCTGCCCAGGAGTGGTCACCCTCCATGTTTAGTCTCGGAAGCCGCCCGGATTCTGGTTCCATGTGTTTTTAATCTGCTCTCATTTACTCCTTATGGAAAACAAAACAAAATACATGTGAAACTTGCTTCCTTTTCTTACTGTAAATCTGTGCCACTGCAATTTAAAAGACGGACAAGTACGGAATCACGAGAAAACATCACGCACAAAGAAAAAAGCCTTAAGAGATGGCCACAAAACCGGTTATCACTGGGAGGAGGGAAGTCTAATTATTGCAATTTTCCTTATGTAAAATCTGAATTCTCAATAACGAAAATAAGTAGGATTCGTCACAAAGTAAATGAAAAATGGGGAAGACAGTCTTTCAGAAAATGACAAGAAGTGTTGCTGGGTTTTTTTTTCTTTTCCATGAGAATCTAAAATAAACCTTCTCATGAAAGAATCAGGACCCCGTCTGGAGCACGAGTGGCAAAGTCTTGGCTTGAAGAGACATTCAAGTCCCAGTGGGACCCCACGTGGATCATCTCTGCATCAGAAAAATTGCAGACTTAAGAGAAAGTTCTGGAAGTTCCCCGTCACTGAGTACCCCGGTGCCCTCTCAAGGACAAAGCGGTGCACACGGTGGGCCCAGAGCCAGCAGAACCTGCAGAACCTGCTCACCTTCAGTCCGAAACTCTCACGCCCCCCTGCACCTGGGCCACCCCGACAGACTGCCAGCTGCTTGCTGCTGTCCTTCTAGGGACATGGTCCCCTTGCTGCTGCCTGCGGGCAGGGCCTCACCAGCAGGAGAAGTTCTTGATCAGCTGGACGCCAGCCCCCCCGGAGCACTCCTGACACCAGTGCCTGGGCCTCGCCTCCAGACAGAATGTTTGATGATGATCTCAGGACACGGTCGCCGCTGAGAAGCCAAAGACCCACCAGCCAGACTCTGAAATGTCCGCAAAAACTGTAAGACAAGATCGTTCTGGTCTCCTAGGATCGCCTCATCATCGCTGAGGAAAGGAACATGAGTCGTCTCCCCAGAGGAGACTGGGCCTGGCAGGTGGACTCCATAAGGACAAGGACCTAAACCGTGCCCCTTCTCTCCTGCCACGGCCATCCCCGACGCCTCTGGCTCAGGGCTGCGCACTTCCTGATGAATCTGCTCCTTATCGGCGGACAGCTGCCTCGTCAAAGGGTCCTCACCCAGACAGACGCGTCTGCTCACCAAGACCTGGGGCCACGCAGATGCCCAACTGAGACGACCTCCTAGGTGACCGGAGTTCAGCAGTGCCAGGACTTAGGTCCGGCCCGAGCTCCTGCCGAGACTGTGGGGTCGACGGCCTTGCTGCTCCCATCCCAGGGCTGACCCAGGCCCTTAGCCGATTTGGCACAACTCTGCTGCGAGGGTGGCCTTACCGTGTTGGCGCACAAGCTCACACACTTGTGCCCGGGCAGACGGAGCCGGACACGCAGAAAGTCCTCGCACGCGGTAAGGGACGGTCCAGCGCAGCTGCAGACCTCCCTTCCGAGCCCCAGCGACCGACGGAGCATCACCCCGTGGGGGCCCCTCCCCCACCCCATCCCCTTCTTCTCCCTCCCTGTGGTGTCTGTGTGGCAGAGTCACGGGGCGGCTTCCTCGGCGCTATCCGGAGCCTCACGCAGACCCACACTGTCTGTCCCTGCGGCAGCACAGCTCGGGGACACGCTGGCGCCAGGCTTCCGGAAGCAGCAGGCCAGCCAGCTGCCGGAGTGGGGCACGCAGCCATCCGCCCCCCACCCCCAGGACCGGGGACCAGATGTGCCGCGGCCACGCACACAGCCCCGGCCTGCTCTGTGCCTCGTCCCCAGGTGGGCTTGCAGAAGTCGCCCGAGCACGGGAGTCAGCCTGCCGGGCACACGCCGATTTTGAGAGGGACGTGACTGACATCTGGTGGCCATTGGGGGAAATGCACGTTGTGGGGAAACCGTGGCGTCCAGTCCCAGAGCCACAGGGGGAAGGAAGGGGGGAGCAGGTGCGCGGCTCTGGCCCGGACACTGAGCTTCCGCGCGGGCGGGCTTCGTCCTCTGAAGGCCAGCTACGGACGCGGAACAGAGCCGGACCCGGTCCTCATCCTCCAGGCACCACATCCGGGGTCCAGAGTGGACGGGAGCGTCGGGAGTGGGGTTCTGAACACGCACACCCCGTCGGGGCAAGCCAGGAGCGGACGTTCCCACTGCGGACAGCGGGAGCAGGCACGGGCCGCCTGCACGCGGGTCGCGAGCCCCTCCGCTCTCCCAGCCCCCTCCGCTGCGGCCCCCCACTGCCCTGGGCGGCTGGAGCCCCGTCTTCTCCGCCACAAGACCACGTCCACACACAGCAGTGTGAGCGCCGGGCGAGCCGCAGCAGACGCCGAGTCCAGTCTCCTTCGTCCCACGCGGGGGGACGGGGACGTAAACGTTCCAGGAGTTAAGAGTCGCTCTCACGGACAAGGGGCTCTTCAACGCTCCCCTTCAGAACGACGAGCAGGCCTCCGGCCCGGGGGACTCACGCTCTGCTCACCATGTGGAAGCCTCCCAGGGAAATTAGAACTAGGACTTTGTTGGACAAAGGGTAAAAGGCTTGATTTCCAGCCCGAAGCGACGAGCGGCGTGACACGGACGGACACGGCTCTCCCCGGGTGTGCCCCACGGTGACAGGCACAGACGCTCTCAGAAACACCGAGTGCACCCACGTCAGCCGGCGGGCCGGTGGCCACACGCGTCCTCCTCAGGCACGCTTGTTCCGAATTATCGGTAGTGACGACCCGCAATCGCCCTCAAACCAGCCAAACCAGCCAACAAAACCCAGAGAGGGGTCAGCTCCTCCCATGCGGGGGGAACTGTGCTCCCCAGCCTCTCCCCCACCCGGGTCCCGCAACAGCAGAGCGAGACGCACAGTTCGCTGCCTGCCCTCCCTGCCGGACCAGAGGAGGGGCCAACACTTGGAACTTGGCTTTGGTCCCCAGAAAGGGCCTCCAAGCCCCTGCTGCCGTGAGTCCGTCTACACCCAGCCCCTGGGTTCCTCGTGCGGGCCCTCGTCGGGTCCTGCAGACCCAGGCTGCCGGCTGACCTGTCCCGCCAGGGCCCAGCCCATGCACAGTCGCCACCGGCAGGGCCCTGTACCACCGGACGCAGTCTTGTCACAGGCTCAGCTCCGCAGGGACGCCAAGCGAGCGTCCTTCGCTGTATAACAGACAAAGGGGGCACACACTGGACACCGAGCCTCTATGGGCCCTGGCATTCTCGGGGCTGGAAACGGGGTCTCCCGGCCAGACTGTCCCTTGGGAACACACTCCCTCCCCCCCTCGCATCGCCCTCCCCAGCCCTGGGTCCATCCTCATGCCGGTCCCCCGTGGCCAGGCATCCGGCCCCATGCTCTGGGTCTTCCTCCCCCAGGAGGCCCCGGGCCTGCCTTCTGGGAGCTGCCTCTCTGCTGGGCACTGTTCCCTGGAGAACGCCCATCCCTGGGCCCTTCCTGGTGATTCTCGGCTCTGGGGCCACGTGAGTTGCACAGAGGGAGTCGGCACACTCTCTGCCCTGTGCGGGGCCCTTCTGTTGCCAGCAGGGAGTCAGACGTGGAGCCGATGAGAAACTCACCCTCCCGAAGTCCTTTGGAGTGGAACAGACAGAACAAATACCACGGCCACAGCCACAGAGACGTGGGGAAGGGTGCGGCCTCCTGTTCTCCCCAACTGAGAACGTATCGTGCTGACCCCGTCTGCTCTAGTAACAGAACACTCAGAGCTGCCGGGCCTCCCGACCGCTGTGGTCGCTGGAGCCGCTCTCCTTCTCCGGAGTGACTGTCACATCCCTCCATGCTGAGCGGGTCTGGGTCTCCCGCAGGCCCCTGTCAAGGTCCGGCCCCCCGGGCAGACGGCCTGCACTGACCGCTCTCGCCCTCTGCGGCTGAGGCCCGTGCAAGGTTCCCGGGTCCTTCTCAGCCGGACCCCAGATCCTTGTCCGCGGCCTGCGTGGCTCTCCCACAAACCCCTTGCGACCACAGAATCCACGCAAGGTCGGCCGCAGAATCCACGCAAGGTCTGCGGACTTCCCTCCCCTCCGCCCCGCCCGCCGCCATCCCTGCTCTGCTCCCCAGGGCTGAGTCAGGCGGCCTGTCCAGGAGGCCGACTCCAGCCCCTTCTCCAGGACAGCAGCCGGCAGCTCTGCTCCCCCCAGCCCTGGCTAAGCTCCAGCCGGAGCCGCCAAGCGCTGCTCTCTGCGCGGGCCGCCCTCCATCCCGCTGGCCCGGCAGCTCCCCGCTGCTTCCAGAGCCCTGTGGTCCCCGGCGGCCTTCACCCTCGCCCACCCCCGGCCTCCCCTCTCCAGCGGGCACAGCCGGGTCCTCCTGCTCAACGCTCCAGCTCATGGAGACAAGAGACTTTACACACCACCTCTGCGGGGAAATTTAACGACCACAGCTTTGAACTTGGCCGTAAACAACCATCTTGGCTGTGAGCACGACACACCGGAAACTCTCCCGGATGACAGTAGAAGGGGCCGGTCAGCGGGGCGTGAGGTTCTGGGAGGGCCCCTCGCGGGCGCACACGGGCAGCCCCGCTGCGCCTCACAGAGCCCCAAGGGAGTCCTTCCAGTCTGGACTCCGGGCCCCTGCCTCACCCGGTTCTGGGCCCAGCCCAAGCGCAGAGCCATGGACAGTCCTGGACCGTGAGTGGGAACGGTGGGGAGCACTTGGGAAGTGTGCCCCGCTCCCAGCACCCCGCAGACACTGTCCCCGCAGACGGCCGTGACCCCAGGCCGTGTACAGAGGTGCAGGTGCCCACGTGGACCAGGACACAGCCCACGTGTATGTGTGGTGGTGTGTCCACGGTCGGGACCCTGGTCCACGCACGTGTGTGCAGGCGTGTGCATGGATGGGGTCCCGGTCCACGCGTGCGTGCAGCAGTGCACCCCGGAGTCACGTCCACGTGTCGACAGAGGTACAAACCTAGAGGAGGCTCCAGGACACATAGACATATCGATACACGTACACACACACAGACACACACACCCATCCAACGCCGGGTCCGTGTCGGGAGGGGAGCGAGGGGGACTGACCTGGCACGGCTGGGCACCCAGCTCCACCCCAGTCGGCGGAGCACGGGGACCTCACACCCCCTCGCGACAAGCCGTGGGGTCGGCGACAGTGAGCTTCCCGTCACTCTTCATAACGAGGCAGCTCCTCTGAGCCCAGAAAGCGACAGCGGAGACTCCCCTTCCACTCCCGGGGTGGGGGGCGGTTTGCAGGCCACAGGGAGGCTGATTCGTGACCCACACGGCGACTTGGGGATCAGGACCTCATCGATCACAGGTCCCCTCTGGGAGCGGGTGTTCTCCGGAGGTTCGGGGACAAACATGCGACACCACGGCTTCGTCCCACATCCGCTGGGAGGTCCACAGACCCCACGGGACAAGCGGATCCGTTCTGCAGCCCCGAAGCTCCGGTTCTGGAAAAGCCGGGGCGTTTCCTTCCGGCACTGCTTTGTGTTTATACTCAAACGGCAACAGTTACGAGCTCCCTTGGTCAGTATTTCAGACGCCGCGTTCTCCGGAGCGGAGAATGTACTATTTTGCACGTGGCTCCATGAAAAGAGGTGGGAAGACATATTTTCAGGGAGGGAACAGAGACGTGTGTCCAAACAGCCCTTTCTTCGTCCAAGAACTGAAGTTCAACTCCTGAGTTTTAGGAAGTGACTTGGAAAAGCACCCCGAGGTCGGCCTGGTGTCACAGGGGGTCGGCCCCACCCTCAGGGGTCCCGGGAATGAGGACAAGCACACGTTCAGGGACCGAGGGGGCACCGGTCTCTGGCCACAGGCTAGTCTCTCTCCCCTTCAGAGCCCGTTTCCGTGACCAAGGAGCAAGCAGCACCCTCCTCCCCAGGTGGGGGGCACCGCGGGGAGCGAGAAAGGCCCTCGGCAGCACACGCGGCAGAGAAGGAAGCCGCTGGCGGCCGGAGCTCCCATGCCCGGGGTCTCTGCCGACCCACAGCAGCACCCAGGCCACTGCACCCCGCCCTGAGGTCCCCACTCCTCCCTGTGCGGAGCGGCCACCAGCACCGGCCCTGACCCACAGACCACACTGCCAGAGGCCCACCACCACGTCCCTCCCGCCACTGCCCCCCCCAGCCCCAAGCTGCTCCCAAGGCCTCCGCCGTGATCATCCCCAGCGACCAGAGTGGGAAACGGGTTCCGCTGAGCTAGCAGCCAGCTCTGGCCAGGCACTGAGTCCTGCCCAGAGGCGCTCGGGCTTCTGGACCCTCCAGATAACTTCATCCTGCTGCCGCGGACAGGCTGTACGCCTCGAGGGAACTTGCTTCACCTCTCTGAGCCGGTCCCATCCTAGAGCTGCAGCAGACCCGGGACGTGAGGGCCCTTTACAGACCAAAGTCCTGGGGTTCTTTCCTAGTCTCTTGTCTCTAAGGAATGGGAGAGACGCTCTGTGTGTCCCTCAGACATTCAAGCAGGAGGTTCCCACCAGCAGGGAGCGAGGGATGGGATGGGAACCCGACCAGCCTGTGTGGGAGTTTTTCATGGAGCATGAGGTTTCCAACATGAAAGCAGCTCCAAAAGTAGGGAGCCCCGGGGCAGCCATGCCCCCTACCTTCCAGGCAGAAGCCACCTCTGGCGGGATGTCCACCCATGCGGACACCGGAAGCGGTGGCCTGCCAGCTCCCTGCCTGGCTCCCGCACTCTCGCAGGGGGGCCAGGGGTGAGTAGCGGACGGAATTACCGGGGAAATGCCGTCCTCCCCTCCCCAGGAGCTCGTCCCGAGAGACGTGGTCCACAGCTACGTGCAAACAGACGGAGAAATACAAAGCTTCTCAACGTGGAAAACACCCGTGCGCACACAGAGGATGAAAAAAGGCGCTCAGAGAGCCCTTTAGGGAGCATTAATGTGCTTCTCGGGTGACTGAGGCTGCCCAGCCTTTAGCCTCACGTCCCGGCAGCCTGTGCGGGACAGACATGGACCGCCGGGGCCCTACTGTTCAGTTAAGTGACCACATGCTTTACACCGGAATCTGCGTCTCCAGCAGAGACGCCACAGCTCCCGGACTAAGAGCACGTGGGGCGTGGAGGACATAACGGACCGAGGACAACGTAACGGACCACAGTGGGTTTTATCCGAGATGGAGCTTTAATGTGCAAGTTCCTCTTTGGGAGCAAGAGCGCACAGCCGTCCAGAGGGGCCGTGGCCTTGGAAGGGGCCCTCAGAACCTGGGCAAGACCCCAGGGCACCCGGCTGAGCTCTGGGGTCTGGGTGCACCTGGCCGACAGGTGCACCAGAGGCCACTCCTGGGTCCAGAGACCGGCAGGGGGTCCCAGGCCGAGCGCCTCAACCACAGACCAGATGGGGGTCGGCCCAGCAGAACCGAGCCCGAGGGCCAGCACCTCAGCTCTCCGGCCACTCTCAGGTCAGGGGTGTCACACGCTCACACACTCACGCTCACACATGTGCACACGCTCACACGCTGAGACGCTCTCACGTACTCACATGCTCTGACATGTTCACGCTCACACGCTCTCGTGATCTTGCTCTCACGCTCACGCGTTCGCTCGCTCACACGCTCCCGTGATCTTGCTCTCACACTCACGCGTTCGCACGCTCACACGCTTGCACGCTGGCAGCAGGTGCAGCTCGTGCTTAAGGGACGCGGGAAGCAGGAAGTACCAGCTGCAGATGAACCTTCCAGAACATCGAGGGTGACGCACAGGTGCGGGTCACGCCCGTCCAGTCCCAACCACGGAAGACAGCTGTGCCAGTGCCCACGTGTACGCGCGTGTGTGCACCTACGTCGCGCACGCCCCCGTATCTGCATCCACAACTGTCTCTGCTCCTGTCCTCCCTGGAAAGTTCTAGAAGGACTTAGAGCAATCATTAGGATTTGCTGGCTCTGGGAAAAGGAGAACGTGCAAGGGCTCAAACTGCAGGGCGTGTGGGGGACGTAGTGTCCTCACAGGGAACTCCTGTGTTTTTAATACCCGGTTTCAAAGGAACCGAGAGAGATCAATGAAAGTTCTCTGATGAAGCCCAGGTACTCACACACACACACACACACACGTTACTGGGCCTTAAATAAGACAACTCTGGGGACAGCAGGCACAAGATGACCAGGAACGTCACTAATCAGACTCTAAACCACCGTTTCCAGCAGGTGATATTCTGCCTGCACACGAGCAGCCGAACCTCTGCACCGTCCCAACCACTCAGAGGAGGACACGGCCACGTTCCAGGCCACGAGACGCATTCTTAAGCTTCCTTCCTCCGGACCAGTTCTACGTACAATCTGATCTTCTATGATGGTTTCACTGGTAAAGTCTCTACAAGATTTACACTGTAACAAGCCAAAAACCGTAGAAATTAGAAACAGAGTTCAGAACTCCTGAAACGCCAAGGGCCACGGTTTCCAACGTGACACAAGCAAGAAACGCTACAGCTCAACACGGACCATTCCCAGGCCCGTCTCCACCTCTACCCGAAGAGAATCCGCGAGCATCAGCCGCAGCGCCCTGAACAGGCCGCACAGAGTCCCCACGGGCCACCTGCCCTTGGAAGCACCCAGTTCTGAAATGAGGCGGGTAGCCTCACCAGCCTTGCTCTGACCCCCGGGACGGGTTGGGGAACATTTAAAGCCCAGTCAGTGAGGTGATAAACAGATCCACGCGTGTCTCAGAAACCGTTCATTGTCGTGCACTTTACTCCAAGTATTACAGCCCCCACGGCGGCCTCAGAGCTGGGGGAGCTCCCCCCACCCCGGCCCCACGGGCCTGACGCGGAGACAGTCTGTGTCCTTGCGGCAACGCTGACGGGAGAATGAAACCGTGATGATTCTGCTTTGTCTCCGTTTTTAGAAGGAGCCAGTGAGGCCCGTCACCGCCGAGGGTTGATCTCTCCGTCCGTCACCCCACGCATCCGCGGACCCTCTTGCGCGTGCCGCTTCCGGTCTTTTGTTCCCCAAAGCCAGACCGACGTTGATGGACGGTGCTGCTCAACACGGACGCGTGTAAGGGACACATTCCTCCGCACACCCACCCTCCCAGCAGAAGAGCTTTGCGGAAGTTTTGCAGATGGGGTCTCTGAATGTCATGTGGCAGAGACTTTGCGTCCCCGAAGCCGTTGAGATTTCTGAAATATTCTCCCCTGGAGCTTTCTGCTGTTTCCAGACTGTGCAGATCTGCCCCCACGGTTTGTCTATTCCCTGCTAACTCCGAGCAGTCGACTTTAAATGACTTGTCATGATGAATTATTTATGAGAAATTTATCTGTTTTTAAGTGTATTGACTGAACTTCATGAGTCACCAGCAAG
This sequence comes from Neogale vison, assembly GCF_020171115.1. Taxonomy (NCBI): domain Eukaryota; kingdom Metazoa; phylum Chordata; class Mammalia; order Carnivora; family Mustelidae; genus Neogale; species Neogale vison. Next base: position 165,321,898 of record NC_058095.1, on the reverse strand, counting down.
TTCCGAGGGTCAGAACAAGGCTGGTGAGGTTCCCGCCTCATGGCAGAACTGCGCACTTCCAAGGGCAGGTGGACCCCCGCGGACTCCGTGCCGGCCTGTTCAGGGCGCTGCAGGCCAATGGGGCGTGGATTCACTTCAGGCAGAGGGTGGAGACGGGCACCTCACTGTGGGGAGCTCCACCAGACCCTTCCAGAGGGTTTCTTTGGAACCTTGACCCCAGGGATCACCTGGCACTTGTGAGAGATGCACCAGGCAAAACCATCTGTTCAAACTACTGCCGAGTGTCCCAGAGTGCGAAACCTCCCCTTGACTTCTTGCTGGTGACCCCTCTCTCTGGACTGTGATGCCCATAAAAGCTCCTCCTGAGTCATGTAGGTTGGATGTTTCTGCACTCTGGGGCCTGGAGAGGGACCCTGTGATGCCCCCACCAACCTCCCAGGTAAGAGGACACGACCGTATTGGGAACCCGTGGGTGCATGCGCTTCCCAGACAGAAGGTCAGTGAGAGCACACGGCGTCCCCAAGCTGCACAGCTGAGCAGCGTGCCCTGCTCCCCATGGAGAGCACAGCCACGCCGGCGGCTCTGTGTGCACGCAAAGGACAGAGCCTTTTATGCCCATTTTGCAGAGGAGAGAACTGAGACCACACATGGGAACTGCAACAGGCGTCAGAGGCAGAGTCAGCGTCCGGGGCGACTGGGCCTCCAGGTCCCAAAATGGGCTCTTGAAAAAAAACTACGGTAAACAAAAAACCACATAACATAAAATTTACCACCTTAACCACTTCTGAGTGCACCACGCAATAGTGCGAGACATCTCTAGAACTTCCCCATCTTGCAAAACCGAATTCCTGCCCAGTTAAGCAGCGACTCCCCACTCCCACCCCTGGGGCCCACCACCCCACCTCTGTCTCGACGGGTCTGGCTCCTGCAGGACCTCGCCTGTATACAAATATACTAATACACTACTGCATTTGCCTCTCGTGTCTGGCTCATTTCGCTCAGCATGAAGGCTTCGTGCTCGGCGGAAGGCCATCCCCTCGCGGTCACGGCCCACACTGTCCATCGACGGGTGCGGGGTTGCTTTCGCATCTTGGCTTTCTTGAGTGACCCTGCCTGAACGTGGGTGCAGGGGTCACGTGGAGATACAGATTTCAATTCCTGGCGATCTACATCCAGAAGTGGAATTTCTGGGTCATATGGTAGTTTTATTTTTAAATTTTTCGTTTTTTGTTTTTTTGTTGATAAGAAACCGGGTTATTCCTACAGTGGCTGCCCCATTCCATACTCCCACCATCAGGGCCCACGAGCTCCACGGTCTCTCCACATCCCTGCCAGCCCTTGCGAGCCCCGGGTTCTCAGATGCGCGAGGCTGCCAGGTGCGCGGACGCCCACGAGGACGTAAAAGCGGTCTAGTCCGACGCACGGAAACTGCAGCCCAGGCTCGGACAGCACGAGGGAACCGCACGTCTTCGGAGTGACGGCGTTATGGGCACGTGGAGACGCGAACACACGTGCAGATGGGAGGTCCGAAAGTCACTCTCGCGTGGTTCACAAGGTCACAGACGGACAGACAGACAGACAGTGAGGGAATAGACAGACAGACACAGGGAGGACAGACAGTGGCCGAGGTGGAGGATACCCAGGGAGCTGTTACGTCTGGAACTCTTCCCCATGACACCTCGGGAGAGAGGAGGCCAGCACCGCACCCCTGCCCGGCCACCCGCCGCCCTGCCCAGGCTGACGGCTCCCCTACCCGCCTCCACTCTGACTTCTCCAGTGCTGGGGGGCTGTGCCGGGGCCCCAGGGGTACGAGGACCCATGGCACCTGCCGCCCGCTGTCCCCAGCGCCCCGCACCCCGGGGTACGAGGGCTGTGCATCCCTTCTCCTTCGTTACGCTTCCCCGACTTCCAAGGCCCTAACCCTCGAGGGTGATGGGCTGCGCCTGCGTCCCCTCCTCCCCGCCGCAGAGCCGTCCTCCGGGCCCAGGGGCAGGGCGGACAGGACTGTGCCGGTGAGGCAGACAGTTGCAGCCCAGTCTCCCTCACGCACCCTCCCAGCCTCACCTCACCGTGCGACCGCGGCCCGCGGGCTCCCTGTGAGACGCAAGACTCACCAGCGTCCCAGGAGACGCTATTCTCAGGAGGGTGACCTCGTCCCCGCCCTCACCACGGCCGAGCAGGGAAGGCACGAGGAGGGACAGGCAGGAGACTCTGTCTTCGCAGCCGCGGAGGATGAGGCGCGCTCGGCTCCCAGGTCCGTCTGCGCCGGGGCCGCCTTCCAGTGTTTCGTCACTAGGTGGCAGTGACCCTCACCGGTTCCCAGCCGCCGCCGCTGCCACCTCCGAACCGTCTCCTGAGCAAACCAGGCAGCGGCGAGCGTTTTGTTCTGAGCGCCCAGACCCCCTCCTCCAGCTGTCCCCGGCGGCCCCCTTCACGCAGACCCCGGACTCGAAGCAGGACACGCCTAACGGGAGGTCCGAGTGTCGCGGCGCCCGGCGGTGGGGACCGCTGCTCTGTCCGCTGGACGAAGGGAAAGAGATTACTCCAAAGGGTTTTGCAGCGAAGCGCCCACAGCAAACCAAACCTGGGGCTGCAGAGACCTCTGCCGCTCCGTCCTGTCCCAGCTGCCTGGGTGGCAGGGCCCCAGAGGCCCGCTCAGTATAACCGACGGGTGTGGCCAGAGTGGTGACGGGTTCTCCTCCGCGAGGTAGAGCTGATGTCCCAGCCGAACCCACCATCTACCACTCGACCCCCGCGGGCTCCTGGCCACGCACCCCGTCCCCCGAGGTACCTCGCCACAGAGCACAGGGAGAAGACCAAGGACATTTCGGGGTGTTTTCCTTCCATTGCTCCCTAGGACCCTTGGTCTAACACCTCGTATAGAAACATGAGCGCTTTTTCCAGAAATTCGCACCATTTGAAAATCGTAGCTGCTCACGCCATGTCCGGACAAGCTCTACACGCACAGACGATGAAGCAGAAATTGTGCTTACGGCTAGAAGCTTAGCTCTTCTGTGAGGAGGACCGATCCTAGAAATGCCCCCGGACGCCTCCCCGGGCCAGGGTTACAGCGTGAGCAGGGCCGCCAGCAGGGCACGGGGCCGGGGCGCAGGAACGGGGCATGGGGCGAGGGCACGGGGCGGGGGAGGGGGAGAGGCCAGGGGGCTTTCTCCAGCACCTTGTCCTCCTCCCGCCGCCCTGAGCCTGGTGAGCGAGACGCCGTGTCCTGGCAGGACACCAGGCCGACGGTCGGGCTAGTTTAAAAACCACAGTAACTCTTTTTACCCAGATCTGGAGACAAAGAAGGAGGGACATGACACACCTGGCTGTCCCCGTGGCTTGGGGGGCAGGGAGCTCCTGGTGCACTGCCCCCCAATGCTCCCCCCGCTCCGGGGCCTCAGAACTGCTCCCCCACTTCATGCAGCCAGGTCAGAGCACGTACCCCAGGCATTAAGGGGACCTGAGATTGGCCCCGGTGAGGTGCGCAACGGGCACAGACGTGACGGTCCCGAAGAACGTTTATTTGGCTCACACCTGCAGGCCCCCTACGGAGGCTCCAGGGCTGGTCAGGACACAGGGGAGAGGGGACACTTGGGTGAGAGCCCTTCCAGTGGCACCCTTAGGGGGACGAGGGGAGGCAGGATTCGCAGGCCAGGGACTGGCTGGCATGAGTCCCTACAGCGGGCTCTGGGTGGAGGGGCGGCCTTGCTGGCTGCTCCCTCTTCTGGGGGACCAGGCTACGGGCAACAGGGGAGCGGCTGGGATGCGGGCTCTGGATCTGTCGGGCTGTTTGGAAAGGCAGGCTTGCAGGTGAGCGGCTGGCGGCTAGCCCTCCCGGGGGGGCTGGGGCTCCCTGGTTTCAAACCATGTGGGCCATGCAGCTGGGGAACGGCAGGGCTGGGACAGCCACCTGCCCTGCGCCGACTTGGAAGCTGGCCAGGATGCCCCCAGCGCTGGCCAGGGCCTCACCCATGCACTCGGAACCAGAGCCCCGGGGAAGCCCAGCACGACCTCTGAGACCCGCCAATGGCAGGAAACGGAAGAAAACCCGGGTCTTGCTGTGTGCGCTGAGATTCAGAACAGTGGGTGCCACAGGACCCAGGGGTTCCCCCCGGAAGAGCCGCACCTCCCCGACCAGCCCACCGCAAAGAGCTTTACCGGCCGGACGGGCAAGGACAGAGAGGACAGAGCCCTCGTCAGCAGCCATGAACCCACGAGATGACGGCGTCACGGACACAGGATTCCACTAGCCCTGGGGGGTCCTCGTGACTCTGTTAACCCTCGGCCTTCACTACATGCAGGTGGCCCCAGGGACCCGCAGCCGGGCTCTCTGCGGCTCTGCACGTGGTGCGACCCCCCAGAGAACAGCAGCAGGTCTGACGCGCACATCTAGGGACGACAACACGTCCCTGAAGGGTCACAGATGACCTCCAGGTGTCAATCCTGAGTCAACTCCGATGGGCCACGTCCCTGCCTGCTAAGGCGTGTGCTTGCCTGAGCAGAGCCGCAAGCTTGCTGGAGGTCACTCGCTGTGCTTTCGGGAAGGCGCAGGAAGAGTCCCTTCTGCCCCACAGAACCCGGTCCACGCAGGGCAGACAACCTGTGGGACGTCCACCAAGCCCTAAACTGTTGGAGTCTGATCCGGGAGATCGGAGACAGTCCTGCTTCATTTGTTTTCCGAGAAACCCACTACGGATTTGTGAGTCGTACCCAGAGGGCCACCCCCCGCCCCACACACGAGTGTACAAACTCAGGGCAGTGGGGCGCCTGGGGGCTCCGTCGCTGAGCGTCTACCTTCGTCTTGGGTCATGATCCCGGAGTTGGGGGATGGAGCCCTGCATCGGGCTCCCTGCTTGGCGGGAAGCCTGCTTCTCCCCTCCTGCTCCCCCTGCTCATGTTCCCTGTCTCTCTTCAGACAAACAAAATCTTTTAAAAAAACTCAGAGTTTGGTACCTCAGCTCTGTCAGCTACCTGACCCTCTCCTGCCTAGATTACAGCTGGACAGAAGTTTCCAGAAAGATACCAGCATCGGCACCCGTAAAGGTCATACAGCGCTGAAACTTCCAAGCATCCGTATGATCCGGAGAAGCACGGTCGTCCGATAGACATAGAGTGAAATATTGAGATCGCTGTGTTTTTCGAATGTAGCCAGAGTTTTGTTTTGTTTTGTTTAAAAGATTATTTATTTATTTGTGCACGAGCAGGGGGAGGGGCAGAGGGAGAGCGCGACTCCCAGGCAGGTCCGTGTTGAGCACACAGCCCGTTCTGGGGGACCCAGGGCCACGACCTGAGCCACAGTCACCAGTCAGACGCTTCACCAACTGAGATGCCCGGGGCTCCCCAGACACACCCAGGGGCGCAGCTCCAACAGGGAGGGGGGAGCCACCGAACGAGGGGCCCGGCACAGGACACCGTCTCAGACGGAGCAAGCTTCTGCGGGCCGTGCCTCCATGGGGCGGGGGGACACCGCAGGAGCCCCTCAGCGCCGCGGGCCCACAAATGCCAGCTTTAAACGCAAGGGCCTCCCCCACGTCATAGTCACAAACACCACAGGGCGCACCTGCTTGCGGGTACCAGGGAGCAAAACGGCCGCGGGTTCAAGGGCTCCCCCTTTCCTCCCAGAACCACCGGGGCCGGCTCGCTAAGCAGACGCCCGGCCCGCAGCACTGCGGAGGCAGGAGGGCCCTCGGGACATGGATGGAGCTCCCCGGGGCCGTGGGTCTTACCCCGTCATGCCCGGCGGCGTTCCAGGGGACAGGTGGGTAAGGGTTTGCTCCCCCGTTGCCGGCTGATGGACGTCCGGGCTGTCCACTGGCTGGTCATCACAGAAGCTACGGACGCACGTCTAAGCAGTTTGACGGCCGAGCGTGCCCTGCACGGACCCGTGAGTGGCGGCGAGACCACAGCACAGGTGTGTCCAGCCGTAGCAGAAGCCACCGCCGCGTCGTCCGTCCGGCGACCTCCGCAGACCGCGCCCTCTGCGTCCGGGAGCTCTACACTGGTTGTGTCTTCTCCCCCCTTGTGGCTTCACTGTACCCCGAAAGGCATCTATTGAGAAGCAGAAATTCTTACTATCAACGAAGCCCGTTTCTCAGTTCTTTCCTCTATAATTGTGCCTTTGATTTGTGTCTGAGGAATCTTGGTCTGATCCGGATCAAGCAGCTTCCACCTTCTGTTTTCGAATCGCAGCTCCGTAATGTTGGGTTTTACACCCCAAGGCCGATCTACTTTGAGTTCGTGTTCGGGGGCTGGCGTGTGGCTAATGTTCCCGCGCGCGTGTGGACATCTGCGTCCCCCGCCCCAGCTCTCACAGCTGTCCCTTCTCCACTCCGGTGCCTCTGCGCCTGGAAGCCACTATCCTTGGGGTTGGAGAGTCCACTTCCGCGCCCTCTGTTCTGCGGGGCTGACGGTCTCCTGGATCCGATTCATGGCCTCGATGGCTGCAGCCGTAGAGTCAGTCTTGAAGTCAGGCTGGGAAGAACTAACATCTTAAGAACATTAAATCTTTCATATTATTCAGATCTTTAATTTGCCTCAGGAATATTTTCTAGTTTTCGATAAACAAGTCTTGCACACCTTTTGTCCGTTGTATCCCTAAATCATTCATATTTTGATGCTTTTGGATATAATGTGCTTTTTCCATCTCTGTGTGTTCCTTCTGGCATTTGGAAATTCAACATGTGTTTGCGTATCGGTCCCGTGTCCTACAGCTTGCTGGGCCCACTGGTCAGTTCCAGCAGCTGCTCTCGCTGACTGGAGTCCGTGAGAGCAGCCGGATGACAAGGAACACGCACTGTATTTTTCCTTCTAGAACACTCTGGAAAACATAAACTAATCTATAGGGACTGAGTATTAGCAGGGCCAGGAAATGGGAAGGGGTTAGAAAGGGCAACCAGGAGACTTTCGGGGGTGGGGGATACATTATTTTCTTTGTGGGTAATGGTTGCCCATTTATTTGTGTGTGTCAAACTGTACAAACATGCACTTTAAATATGTCGTTTATTGTGTGTCAATTAAGCCTCAAAAAAAGGTTATGCTCAGTTGGTTGGACGACTGCCTCCGGCTCAGGGCGTGATCCTGGAGTCCCGGGATCGAGTCCCGCATCAGGCTCCCAGCTCCATGGGGAGTCTGCTTCGCTCTCTGACCTTCTCCTCGCTCGTGCTCTCTCACTGTCTCTCTCTCTCAAATAAATAAATAAAATCTTTAAAAAAAAAAAAAAAAAAAAAAAAAACCTTTGCTTCATAGGAACTCAATTCTCCCCTGATCCAAATACACAGAGTTCCCAAGTGAGAACAGACAAGACCAGGAGAGGGAAGCTGCACCCCACCAAGACAGTCGCTTCCTTCGGGGCACGAGGAGGCGGGAGCAGGAAGACCCTCCACCCCAGACCCCACGCCGGAGAGCAACGTGGGCCGGGGATGGTGCCTGCGCGTCCACTGCTGTTTGAAAGATGTGATGCGCGGAACACGGTGACTGGGATTGGTCATAAGGACGCGTCTCCTGGAACTTCCCATCCCTTACCTGTGGGTGACGGGATCATCCCATAGGACACATGTGTCAAAAAACAGATTTCCTATCGTTATGATAAAGATGAAATTCCGGACGCAAATCCATGATTCAAAATCCTTCTGCCACCTGAGGGTGACGGTCAAATCAAAGAAGGTGGAACTCCTCCGAAGCAAACGTAGGAGAGTGAGCTTACGTTCAGACGCCTACTGCGTGCGCTCAGCGTCGGTGCCGTCCCACGTGAGGACAGACAGACGGCCGTGTCCCTAGAGAGGAGGTCGGAGGGGCTGAAGCCCAGAGGCCGCCGCAGCTCACCGGTGGGAGGTGGAGACGGGAGAGGCCTCTGGAGCGGTGACGGGCCCGCCGGACAGCGAGCGCCTCCCCCGCCACCAACCCTCCCTGAGGGGCTCCACAGGGATGAGAAAGCGCCCGGGGCGCAGACCCCGCTTCTGATAAAGGCTTTCTAAGAGGCCCCGCGTGGCGCGGTGGGTAAGGAAGGCGAGCCTGGGCGTGTGTTCGCGGGGGACAGAGACGTCGGACGGCCCTCGGGCTCCCCGGGCCCCACGCAGCGTGTGAACAAAGCCGCTCGGGAACGGTTATGTGCTCGTGCGATGCGTTAAGAGGCATTTGTCCAGGACACCCACGAGAACCACTCCTACCCAGCCCCTGCGGCGGATGCTCGAGAAGGAACAGTCCCTTTGCTGGAATTTACGATGAGGAGGGTGGCGGTCGGAGGAAGGCCTCCACAGCAGAGAAGGGAGGATGGAGGCGGCACCCCCGTGACGAGTGTCGGAACCACCCTTGCGAGCTCACCTCGGTCAGAGCAGCGTTCCCCTGCTGGTGCCGCCGTGGCCTCGGGACCGAGCCAGAGCTCCCCCGCGCAGCTGGAGGTGTCTCTCCGGACTTCGGCCTGAGGAGAGAACCGCACAGTGTCCGCGTTACCCTAAGAAGCCAGCTCGTCCAACTCCCATCCGAGGAAGACTGTCCTCTCCACGGGTCACCCGGCAGTGGACAGCCTAGCCTCCACTAAAACGAGCACAATCTTCGTGCTAAGGAATGTTCCATGACCACCGTGCGAAGGGCCGCTTCGGTCCCGGGTCCAAGAGCGGCGCCCAGCAAGGAGGGGAGAAAGGTGGCTGTCCAGCTGTGAGGCTGGACAGGCCTGCTCTCAGCCACAGGCCTCGGTGGTGTCCTCCTACAGGCTCCGTGCCACACCGGACTCCACGTCACGCTCGAAGCAGCTCCAAGAGGATTCATTCCGTGAAACCCAGGCAGGCCCGTCTGCGGGAGGACCCACGCCGGGAGCTGAGACAGGAGATGCTCTCAGAGTCTGTGCTCGATCGTGTCCCTGGGGAAACCCAGTCCCGACCCTTCAAGGTCAGGGTCGTCCAGTTCTCGGCCCCTGCTCAAGGTAATCAACAGCAGGTTCCGACTTCGGAGAAGCCACCGCACATTTTAAAGATCAAAGAGGGAAGGACAGGTTGGCACATGGTTCCTCAGCTGTTGAAAGCACCATGATTGCCATCAAACATTCTGGCACCGAAGCCCAGAGAGAACAAAGCCCGAGTGTGTGATGCTGGTTTTTATGCCAGAAAACACAGCATCCAAGCGACTTCTGGATCCATCGCTGGGTGTCTGCTGGCAGAAACCTTTGTTGTTTCTGATACAACAATAGCAGAGTTCTTTCTGTTTGCACACGGGCTAGCTAACGTCTGGGATGGGAGCAGCATGCACAAAAGCAGCCTCCTGTCACTGCCAGACAAATGACTCGGGTACCACTCATGCCCGAGAAGCAGACACAGAGAAATGAGACCAGTTCTCCCAGGCCGGGCCAGAGAGAGCCACGTACCACCTTCAGACCCAAGTCCCAGGCTCAAGCAGAATGAAAGTCCTAACAGAGGCGTGGGAATGCTGTCCCCGTGACCGACAGAAGCTCCGGCACGGAACCGTGAAGGGTGCCGGCTCCTGCCCCCCACCCCACCCCCCGGCTGCTGCCTCCAGCTCGGTGCAGACGCCCGACCACAGGGCCGCAGCGGAAGCACACATGCCCCGGGCCCACCTGGCCGTCGGCTCCCGCCCACGGTCAGCGCCGAGTCTGGCTGTGGTCCTCCGAGTCTGGAACGCCTCATGAGGCAACACGAGCTTGGGCTCCGGGAATTCTCAAGACGGCAGCAGAGCAATCCCGCCGGGTCTCCAGCCCGCCGGCCTGGCCTCCAGCTCTGGGCCTTGGCAGCTCCAGTTGGCCCCCAGGAATGCTTCAAAATGGAGCGCTCCCCATCTCCTGCCCTCCGCCCCTCCCCCTCCACTCCCCTCGGCTCTCTGTAGCCTCGGCACCGTGCTTCAAAGTAGAAGAACTCGGGTGGTTTTCAAGTGAATTTCTCATTGGTGAGACGTCCTCCTCCGACCTCAGGCCCCTGTGGACTGGACACTTGGGTCACGTATTAGGAGGGTCACAAACTGACAGCAATATCTCCATCTCAATCAAGGGAAACGGGACGTGGTAAGTGGGGGAGGGGCATCGGATACAGGCAGGGAACCAAGACTTAATGTTTCATTATTTTAATCCAAAAAATGTGGATTTGCAGGAGGCGGCTTAGAGAAACTGAGAGGAAAACGCATCACGAATGTACGCATCAAAATGACAAGGCGAACAAAGGAGGGTTTAGAGGAAGAGTCAGACTGTGGGAAAGGAAAAAAGCCTGGTAAATCGGGAACTGGGGCGCTTTCTGCTTTGCCCCAAGATCTGGGCCACTTACGCAGTGCTGTAACCCAACGCTCCCGGAAGAAGCCCTCTCCGAAGCCCACTGCTCAGTGATTCTTCACCCAGACGTCCACCCCTCTGCCCAGTGCCACAGTTCCTGGTGCTGAAATACGAGGTTGTCCTGTTATAATATCATTTTTGGATCTTAATAATGATTATAGGCTTAGAAAATTCAAGAGAATCAACCACAAGAAAACTACTTTAACAGTAACAAATTAATAAAGGATCGGACTCAAAATAAACCCACCAAAATCAGGAGCTCTCCGAAGGCCACTTCGCATCCGACACAGAGCTGCTCAGTGTCCTCCGGTGTCCCCTCTTCCGGCGTCCTCGCCAGCCGGGCCTCAGGCCAGCAGGAACCCTTCTTCTTCGAGCGCCGTCCGCTCCGTTCCAGGGACGCGCGGTGTATTACTTGTCACACGTAACCTTACCAGAGTCCCGGGAAGCCTGACCTCCAGTCTGTGGACGAGGACACCACGCTTAGCGGGACCACGTGTCTCGCACACTGTTGCGTGTACGGCGTGTGGAAAACCTGGGTTTCAGCCCACGTCCCTCTGGACACAGTCCATCCCTTGTGCACGTGACTGTGGGCCACACGAAGAGCGGGGGCTTCGGCCCGGCCCCCTCGGCCTCCGTCGCAGGGGCCGGCAGAAGGCGTGTTCGCGGGAGGGGGCCTTGCAGAGATGACGTCAGCTGCCCACACAGCACGTCTGAGACACGAACAGCCCAGTCCGGACGCGGGACTCGAGCGCACAGACCCCCGAGCCCGGCCAGGAGCAGGGATGACGCCCGCTCCCAGCAGCTGCCTCGAGCTCCCGCCGGCGGAAGCGCCCCCCCACGGCCCCCGCCGGCCGCCCCGCGCCGCTCGGGATGATCAGCACTTATCGGCTCGGAATGTTTCTCTGCCTTATTTCTGTCCTCTCCCAGCTGACGTTCTATTTTTCACTCATTTTTATTTAGTTCTTCCCCACTTTGTATTGTTTCATCTGGTTCTTATTTTTGTTCTGACTTCACCCGTTTTAGCAGGACAGAGACGTTTAACCCTTCGCTCGCTCTGCAACGGGCTCTCCGTCCTCTCTGCGGCCAGGGCCGGCTCCGGCTCGGAATCGAGAGCCCCCGACGGGGCGTGTCAGCCGAGAGCTTCCAGCTCCCTGGGCTGCACCCCTCGTGGGCTCGCGGCGTGGCCTCGCACAGAGGGACGAGGTGTGGGGCAGGACGTCCGGGGCGGTACGGGGGGACCTTCCTCCTTCTCTCAGTTCAGTGAAGCGGAGGGAGGCGCGGCGGGGAGAGCCTGCACAGAGAGCTGTGCGCTTCCACGAGTCTCTTGGGTCAGCGACCGCACAGGAGGGAAGTTCCGCACACCCCCTGCCAGAAACCGTCAATCTATATTCTAAAAACGAGGTGTGCTCCTGGAAAGAGCTCCGCATCACTAATCACTTGTTAAACGCGAGTCAAACCACACGAGATGCGCCTCCCACCCACGGGGGCAGCTGCTACGACATCGAACACACGGAAAACCCCGCGGACCGACGAGGACGTGGACACTTGGGAAGCACCGGGTGCCATGTGTGGGAGGGCAAGCAGGTGCAGCCGCCGTGGCCTGCGGTGTGGAGGGTCCTCAGAAAACCAGACACGAAACTACGAAGCGACCCAGCCATCCCAGCCCCGTTCACAGCAGCACGCGCCGCCACTGGGGCCGGAGGCAACGCATCGGGTCCGCGGATGAACGACGGGGCCAGCAAAGCGTGGTGTGTGCCCACGGAGCCGCATCGCGGAGCCTTGGGAAGGAAGGACATTTCGACGTGTGCTTCGGCCTGGACAAACCGTGAGGATGTCACAGATGCCCCAGACAGTGAAGGTGCTGCCGGGTGCCACTCACGTGAGGCTCTGGACGCCGTCAAGTTCACGGAGACAGAAGTAGACGAGGCTGCCAGAAGCTAGGGAGGGGGATGGGGCTGGCAACTAGCAGGGACAGAGTTCAGCTGGGGCAAGGGACGAGGGGGTCTGGAGCTGGACGGTGCTGACGGACGCCCAGCCCTGGAACGAGCTCAGCGCCGCGGAACCACACACCTAAATGTGGTTAAAATGGCAGGTTTACGTATATTTTACCTCGGTTAGAAAGGGGGCATGTGAACTCGCGTTGCTGGCCTGCAAACAGAAATGTGAGGCAGCCCGACCAGGGACTGGAGTGCGGGGAGGGAGGCATGACCCTGCCGGTGGGCAGAGGGGCACCCGTGCAGCACAGACGGGGACCAAAAGCGCCGCAGGACGGGCAGGAAGCACACCATCGTGTGTCGCACACCCGTGGCAGCCCTCGCACATCACTCACCCGGTGGACTCTGAAACCACGGCAGCTAAAGTTTCGGGAGGGGAGACACGTGTGCACACACTCACGTACACAGACGCTGCACACCCACGTGCACCTGCACACTCGTACATGCCCACGCACACACGCAGAGACGCGTGTGCACACGTGGCCAGCGGCACCCTGCTTCCTACGGGAGGCGTCACGGGCAGGATTGGGACAGGCTGACTTCCCCGGGGATGAGCCCTGAAATGACGCTTTGTGGACAGAGCCCAGCGGAAGCCCCAGAAACAGCCTCACCCTTTGCCCAGCTCAGTCTCAGCTGCCAGTCGCCTTGTCCCCTGACCCCATGCGCTCCGGAACAAAGGGTGATGTGGGGGTGGGCTGGCCCCCAGGAGAGAGGCGTGCTCTGGCACCGGGCTTGCCGACATCACCGCTTCCTGCCGGCACCAGACGCAGGCCTGAGCTGCCTCCCCATCTGGGGCTCCCTGGGGGGAAGGACTCACTCCGCAGAGACCCCCCTGGCAGGCCCACCGGGGCCGTCCTTCAGGGCCAGCACCCCCACTGGGACAAGTGGACGAGCTGTGCCTCCTGGGAAGGACACATCCCTCTAGTGCCGCTGTCCCTCGTGCGGAACGGGGACCCAACCCCCAGGAAAACTCACACCCAAACCGAGGCGCTCTTCAAAAATACCAGGACACATGGGACGTGTAAGCAGCGTCTCCGATCCACGGAGAGGACTCTGAGGAGACGCCCGCAGACGGCACGGCTGGGACCGCTGACCTCTGGGAACGGGTCACACTGTGGAATCAAAGCGAACCGTGTCGATCTCCGCGGTCATGCCGTCACCCTGACATGCGTGACACAGACACACACGGAGATGAGGACCCGCGTGGAGATGGAGGCAGAGACGGGCGCTGCGTCCACACCCCATGGAGCACCAGCGATCACCAGCAAGTCCCGGACTCCGGGGCGCAGGGGCGGACTCTCCGGCTCGGCCTCTAGGGCACCAAGCTGCCCCACACTGGCCACGGGCCTCCGGCTCCAGAGGGACAGCATGGAGGGTACGTGCCAGGTGACAGGAGCCACCCAGTCCCTGGCTGTCACGGCAGCCTGTGTGGGCTGAGCCAGGGACCGTTCTGGGGACTCTGTTTCTGCTCAGAATGAGACGGAGGGAGGGCACGGGTGAGTGGTGAGCAGAGGAGGGCCGTGACCCGAGGGACACAGGAGGTGGGTCCCTGCGGCTTCGGGATTAACAGAGAGCACAGAGGACGGGGCGAGGAAGAAGACAGAACAGCAGCTCGGGTCAGGGCGGTGCCATGGTGCGGTGGGGTGCGGCCGGACCCCGGGGTTTCTTCAGGGTGAGCCAGCGAGCCCTCCTCCGGGGGCACGTGGGTCTGAGCATGGGTGGCTGCTGTCTGGGGAGAACCTCGGGCCTCTTGTTCGACAAGAGGAATCAGGATGTCAGCAAACATCCCACCAGCGCCAACAGCCAGGCCTCAGGGCACACTCCCTGCGGGCCTTAAAGGTGCCGGGGGTCGTGAGTCACCGGCAGGGAGGTGGGATCTGGCACCTGAGCGCCCCCGGCCGCCCCGGCTCCGAGCACAGCGGCAGCAGGAGGGTGTGCGGGTCCAGGGCCAGCTGCCTTCGGCGGCTGAACATCATGGAAGTTTCCTTATCTGACCCGAGCTGTGAGGACGGCCAGCACCCCTGGTCCAGGGCTCCTTGGAAATAGGAACCGAGGCCGGACTTCCTGCCCCCTCCCCTGTGCGTTCATCCCGTGTGTTTTAACCTCAGGCCACGGGGTCTGGAAGGGCAGTGTCTCCTCCCACCTCCTGCCTCCGTGACCCCTTCCCCCAGCTCCCTAAGGTCGCCCTCAAGCCAAGAGCCACGGGGCCGCGGAGGGAGCCCAGTGGCCTCGAACGCATGCTCCTGCCCAGGGCCTCTGTAGGACGAGGGGAGGGAGAAGCCACCGTCCGTCCACTCTGACGGCTGCCCAAGGAGCGTGTCCCCACCGGACATGTCAAGTCTTGGAGACGGGGCTCTGCACACCCGGCTGGTCCCTCCTGCTGCAGTTGGAGGGACGGGAAGTCCACGCCGCCCAGCAGACCGACTCCGCGCATTCTCACGGTGCGCCACACGCCCCTGCCTGCTGCCGGGCCACGTCACATGAAGGGGGAGAGCGGGCCTCTCGGAAAGCCCAGGCCTCCCACCGGTGGAGCCCCGCGCCACGTGCCAGGGGACCCGGGGAACCCCCTTTGCTAACAGAAGGGACGGCCAAGCTGAGGCGACCTCCTGCTGTGTGTCTCGAAGCCCAGGGAAGGAGCCGGAAGGAGCCGGAAGGAGCGGGAAGGAGCGGGAAGGAGACTGGATGCCGGGAGAGAGAGGAAAAGGGAATGTCCGTGCCGAGAGAACACGCTTCCCGAGCACAACTTGTCCCCAGCAGGGCATGTAATCTGGAGAAATACCAGTAAATGGAGAATTTGTTTAAAAATGACGATTAATGTGGGCTCGTTATAGCAATGCAAGAGTTAAGAGGAGGCCAGGATCGCTGCTAATGACTTCTGACCTCCCTGAGGCTGCTCGCTCCTTCCCCACAGCGCAGGGCGGACGCTGGGGGTGCTCGTCGCATATGGCGGGCTGGGGCCACGCGCCTGAGGGACAGGGGACAGGAGAGAGGGCTGGCCCCAGCCCGGCGGCCCTCCCAGAGCGAGTGACTAGCCCAGGACACAGGCACCCACGACGCGGCCTGCGGCAACAGCCCACAGAACCCACACAGTGGATGACGCAGGCTTTGCGTGTGACACAGGCCGCATGTCACCCCGGGCCTCCCTGCAGACAGGCGAGCGAGCGAGGGGCCCAGGTCTGCCGGGGGATTTGTCGTTCTCCGGCCTCTCATGCTGGGGGTTTTATTAAAGTCGTCGGTTCAGCCGACGAACACACACAGGTCCCCGAGCACAGCAGGTTACAGGGACCCTCCCGGGCCCGGCCACACAGGAGGCCAGCAGCAGGCCACCTTCACTTGGGCTGACGGCGCCACTCATTCCGGGACCCCCCCCACACCCCCCGCACCATCTGCCCAGCAGCCCGCCCGGGGCCACCGGCCGCCACCGTCCCTGCGAGAGCCGGACCGTCTCAGAGCTGGTCAGGGTCTGAGCCAGGGTGGCCGACCCCTCGGCCAGCCTCCCCGACCTGGAATGCCACACCTCCAGCAGGCGGCATCGCGGCCCCTCTGCTCCCGTTCCCAGAGCAGGCTTCGGGCTAACGAGGCCGTCCCAGGAACAAGGTTCAGTCACGCTCAGTCCGGACCGTCAGGTTCCGGAAGTTTCTGCTCCGTGTGCGGCGGGCGCGAGGGACACGGGTCTGAGCGCAGCAGAGAAGCGAGTCTGAGAGAAGAGTTCCAGAAGAGGCGAGAGGAAGACATGAGAAAGTGGAGAAAACGGAAGAAGGCAGAAGACTAACCCTGAATGCCGTAACCGGACCCCGCGCCACGGGGCGCTGGAGAGCGTGATCTGCGCCTTCTTGTCTCTAGTCACACAGTCCCGTGTCTGCAGCGACAGAGCCCTTCTCCTGCTCAAACCCCAGACTTTGTAAAGAACGTTATGGAAGCAAGTTATCGTTGCGAGTCTACGATCGCGCTGACCAAGGGCCGTGGCGGGCCACGCTTCTAACATTCCTTCTGGAATCCCTAGAAAACACAAAACGATGACGCCTGAGTGAACAGAGAGGGCACAGAGGTCACCCCACGGCTCACCCGTCGGCAGAGGGAAGTGACCCCGACGACAGCCCATCTCCACATGGCGGCCGGAAGCTGTCGAGCGTGAGGAGCGGGGGAAGAGGCCCAGCGTGGGACACGGGGTCACGGCGACGCCTCAGCGCTCCAGGAAAAGGGAGGACTCGAACCTGTCAGCCCCCACCACAAGGACGAGACGACGCCTCGCACACCACGGCCAGAGTGACCAACGGGCCCCTTACGGCTACAGCCCGAGGCCTCTCTGTGGCCCCAGCCTGGCAGCATTTCACAGTTCAAGTGTCCCCTCCGCTCCAGCCACCGTCCGGCCTCCACACTGGGCGCACGGAGCCCGTCGCACGCCGTTGTAGGCCCTCCTCACGCTCTCCCGGCTGAGGAAGCCGCTCCTGACTCCGCCTCCGTCCCCCTCACCCAACGCCGCTCCCGCATCCTGTCAATCTTGGTCCCGAAACGTTCCCAAACATCACTTTTCCCCATCCCGGCGGTTCCCCCTCAGATCACCAGCTTCTGCCACGACATCTCACTCACCGTCTCCTCCATCCCGAGGAGAGTTCCCCCCTCCTTGTCCCCCGTCCATGACCCACCTGCCACCCAGCCACGCACCCTTCCATTGGGTGGTCCTACCACGTCCGTGGGCAGCACCCGAAGAGAAGACTTGTATCTTCTCCTACAATGGCCCCTCACCCATAAGAGTGACAGACACGGCCCTTCACTGTCCCTCCTCGCCCTACTTGCCCCCTCGCTCTCCCAGCTTCACACCAGGGGCTCACCTCATTCTCAAGCAGGTCGGCTGCAGGCCCCTCGCTCTCATCCACTGCTCGGCGTAAGCTGTCATCAGGGGCTGCCCTGACCACCCTGGGCCCTTCTAAGTCAGCCTTTAGGTCTTAGCCAAGTTGTGACCTTCTTGGGAAAAATCCCCGAGACCCACCCACCGTACCGCAAGTCTAGAGCACTAATAGTGACGACCTCAGAGCATTTCTGGGCATTAAGTGAGATGCTGCCTGTCAGACCCTTGGCAGAGCTCCTGTTACGTCCATGCTCCACGCCTGCCGGTTGTCCTAACTGTCCTGGGACTTCCTCCAGGAAACCAAATGTCCCACCGAGGAATCCCACTCTGGCCCAGCCGCCGGGCTCCCGCAGCATCGACGCACACTCGCCACGTTCCACGGGCCCTGTCGGTGGCTCATCCGCACCTCCCCCTCCACTCCCTCGGGCTGGCACCAACAGCTCCTTCCTGGAATGCAGAGGTCAGCACGCACATGGCAACCCCTCGGGCACAACGGTGCTCGCGGTCTCCCTCCAGGGGCAGGAACGGGCTCGCAAAGGTTAGGAGACAGACTCAAAGGTACTTGCAAGTGATTAAATAAAGTCCACCCTCTGGCAAACTCCGCTGCACAGCGCACTTCCCAGGGCTGGAAGTTTGCTCAGCTGAGAAAGAGCAAAGGGCCTTCCAGCCCCGAGAAAGTCACATGGAAAGTCTGGAGCCTAGAAAGGGCCAGGTGGGGGGGGCGCAGAGTGCGAGTCTGCGGGGCCGGAGCAGAGGGGCCTGGGGCACAGCCGAGGGAGGCAGGACCAGAATGACGTGGCATCGGCCAGAAGGGCCTTCGTCCACCAAGACGACAGTCCTCTCCCGCACACCACTGGGGGCCAGCAGAGCCCTGGAGATGGGGAACTGGAGGGAAGGAAGAGGGTGCGGCAGGGAGACAAGAGGCTGGGCCGGGTGACGGCAGTAAGAAGCCAGGGCTGGGCTCCCGCAGCGTCTGAGCCAGAGACACGGAGACGTGGGGACAGGGGTGGGAGGCCGGAGTCGGGGACTCGAGGGCGATGCGGTGTCCTGGGGTGCGAGAGGAGATGAGGACAGATGGTCAGGTCCCACAGGCAGGGCGAGGCGGGAGGGAGAAGGTGGGGGCTGCTTTCACACGTCAGGTCTGAGGGGCCGCACAGCTTGCCGCACGGGCTCCGCACCCCAGGACAGGAGTCCGGCTTGGTGTCCGCATCAGGGGCGTCCAGCGCACGGGGGAGGAAGAGCCTTTCAGGAAGACCGTGACACGGAGGAGGGAAGGGCCGGGGGGCGGAGCTCACGCGGGCATGAACGTGCGCCAGGCCTCGCTCAGCAGACGGCAGGGAAGGGACAGAAACCTCACGGTCAGACTGAAGACGTCCTTGAACGTCGCGCCAGGAAGTTGCCCCACTTTTAGCGGAGCTGCGTAAACGGTTCTTACGTGATCCTGAACACCGAGGCTTCTGCTGCTCGTAAGGGACAGGCTGTGAGCGTGAGACACTCCCCGCCACCGGCACGCGGCCGCTGTAGGTCCCTGCTCGTGCCGCGACGGCCCACATCCAGGGAGGACACTCACGCTTCTGCCACAGGCGTTCCCGGACGGTTCCAGGAGCTTCCCTGGTCGTGGTGCGAGGCACCGTGTGCAGACGTCCACACAAAGGGGACCGTTCCTTCTGGCCCAGCCCAGCCCCCTCTAGGAACGCAGTGGCGAGAACACCCACGGCAAGCCTGCCCAGACCCTCCCCAGGCAGAGCTCGGCTGCGCACGCGGACCACGCGGTGACGTCGCCTCCGTCCAGCAGTGAGCGGGAACGGTCTGCTGGTGAGATGGGCGACCTGACATGGGCCAGAGTCCCACCGTCCTCCAGGGAATGGGGGAGGGCAGAAAGGGAGGCAACCGGCGACAGGGTCAGAGCAGGAGGACACGGGGCCCCGGGCGCGCACACGCCGAAGGGGAGAGGCAGCTGTGGGCAGCGCACAGAGCGGACGCCGTGGGGAGCGGTAAGGACCGCACGGGCACGATCCCCGGGCACCCAGAGCGCCCGCCGGCACACACTGGGAACACAGGGAACAGACGGGACGCAGCCAAGCCCGCCTTGGTTTCGGCCTGAGGTTTTAACATAACTGCACGGAAACACCCCCGCGCTGTCTCCCGAACAGGACGCAGAGGCTGGCTTGACACCTGTCATCCTGGCGCACAGGTTTTCCAGTGTCAGACGTCACTTCAGAGGTCTCGTCGCGAGTCAGCGCGGCCCTGAAGACTCTAGGACCCGCCACCCCGCCGGTGATGTTCCCGGGAGCCGAAAGAAAGCAGCAGGAGCCACCCTGGCCTGGGGACAGGCCAACGGCCGCAGTGCGGTCAGAGCCCGCTGGGAGCAAGACGCAGGCTGGGTTAAGTGCCGGGAACGCCCGGGGCGTGCGGGAGGGAGGCCGCCGCGATAGGCCGCCTGCATCCTGGGACAGGACACGTACGACTGGGAGGCTCTGAAGGTCGCGGCAGCAACGGACACACGGGGAGCCAGCGAGGGAGCAGGGGCGCAGGCCCTCGAAGACGGGGAGGGCTCACTCACCCGGCACTGCCCGCGGGGGCCGACTGTTGGAGGGACGCGGGCACAGAGCGGGAAGCAGGGTCCAGGAGGGGCAGCAGATGAGGCGGTACCGCGGGGGCCGAGGGGCGAGTTTGAGGACAGAGCGTCAGCCGCGCTGAGCACTCTCGGACGGCAGGAGCACGGGGACTGGAAAGCCTCCGCCGGACGCGGTGGTTCGGAGGGCATTAGTGGCCATAGCAACGCACGGTTTAATGCAACAAAACGTCCTTTCCTGATGTCAACCTCCAGGCTTGTGAGGAGGTGGTCAGAACTCGGGAAACAGCAGTGTCTTGTGGCCACAAGGTCACACAACGACCGTGGACATCTCGTGCCCTCCCGCCCCGCCCCGGCCAAATCTGCGACATCCCCTTGAACGTGGAACTAAATAGTGACAGTAACGGAGCGTAACCCACCGAAAAATCAAGAATCAGAGAGTCTGTGTAGATGTAAATAAGAGTGAAGACACGGGGGAGAGAAAGCACTTCCTCACAGCGGGACGCCCGCGGCCGTCTCTGCGTGACGTACGTTAAGTACCCGCTGGTCACCGCACCAACGGTGCGAACAGCCGAGTAAGAGACACAGAAGGAGCGAGGGGGTTGGGACGTCACCACAGGCACTGGAGCTGTGGGCGGGCTGCGGGCGAGGACCCGAGCATGTCCACGGATGGGATGACCAAGCACAGAGCCCGAAGGAACCTTCCAGGAAGGCAGCCTGGGAGACAGCTCCCCAGCCCAGCGCTCAGGGCCAGCCTGCCCAGGGCCCCAGCCGGAGACACGGGACACTTGAGCCACAGCCCTGCCCATGTGCAGAAGCCCCGGCCAATCCAAAGGTCAAGAAAGCCCAGGAAAAGCTGGGGACCTTTCCTGATTGCAGAGCACAAAAGGAACAAGAGGCCAACATGCACGTGCTGGTCCTGGGTCGGGGCCGGCTGGGAAAGTGAACTGCTCTGAGTGTCCGCGAGCATGGCCCGGGCCTCTCGCCAGCACAGCCCCCTCGCCGCCTCCAAACCCCAGCCCAGCACGCCTGAGCTTGCCGGCCAGCCCCCTCCCCGCGACCCTGGGTCAGCACATCTGGGGTGAAAATACACATTTCTAGCAGGTTCCAGGAGATGCTGCTGCTGACCCAGGGACCTCACGGGGAGAACCAGCACATTAATCACAGGACGGGGTCAGTGTTAAACTTGCCCACATCGACAACTACAGCCCGTGTGCGTGGGAAGGAGTCGCTTGTCGCAGTCCGCACACACGGGGAGGAGGCCTGACTCGCTCTCCAGTGGTCTGAGTAGTGTGCGTGTGCGTCCACATGGTGTGCGGACGTGTGTGCGTGAACGTCTATACGTGTCCGTGCGTCAGAGTATGCGTGTGCACGGAGAGAGAAGGATCAACAGTACAAACCATAGTGTTGAACGGAGCTAACGGGCAGGCAGAAGTTTACTGCATGGTTGAGGCTTCCAACACAGAAGTTACATAAAAATTTGCCAACATCATGTAAAAATAAAATTCCTCCCTTCTGCAGCCCTCACCGATGGGGAGGCCCCACTAGCAGGGTCCGAAGTGTACTTCTGCACACCAGCACAGCACACCGAGTGCCCCGTGACACGCAGAAAGCCCAGCGGGTCTAAGAACCCCTCGATCCGCAAGCCACGGCGTGTGCGCGTACCTGTGTCTGCAGAGAGGGTCCTCAGCTCTCAAAGGAGCAACACTGAGCGACGGTGTCCACAAGGACAGAACCACCACAGCGCATGGGAGACCTGGGCTCTGAGCAAAGAGAAAGCCTCTAGCCGTCTCCGCTGGCTTCGGGAGCCCGGGCTGCGCCGCTGGCCACGCCCCGTGAGACCACCGTACGCGCTCCCTGCGGTCATCCTCTCCGGCCAGGGGGCGCCCAGGCCCTGCCAGTCATTAAAAAGTTGGAACAATAATCGCTTCTCGGCCTTTTGGCTAAGATCAAGTGTAAAAAGTTGGAACAATCACGACCCTATGAGGTGTCAGCCGTGCACCCGTGCACCCCAGGAAGACGAAGGGCGTCCTGTCTCTGCGGGGTCGGGTGCGGGGAAGCCCTCATGGCCCCGCGGGTCTGGTGCGGGACAAGTGTGTGGACGCGGACTCAGACGGCCGCAGGGGCCACACACAGTCCCGCCTCCAAGTGCCCTCCCTGAGGTTCCCCTGGCCAGGCCTTGAACAGAACCAGAAAGGGCTGGCGGCTGTGTCTTCCGACGGGGGCGCGCGGCAGCTCCCTCTCTAGCCCCTGGGGCCTGCCCCAAGGACCCAGTTCTCCACACCCCCCAACACTCCAGCACGGTGTGTCCTAAGGGCACTCGTGAGACACAAGGGCTTCCGTGGAAAGACCACACGTTGCCGTGGCTGCCTTCCCAACGGGGCACCTGCAGCCACCAGGGCAGAGGGGGGCCAAGGGAGCCCCACTTCCACCGCGAGGCCACCGTCAGCCATCCACGCCCGCCGGCTGCCCTGCAGGCAGTATGGACGCTCAGGGAGGGTCTCAGGCCACCACCAATCCTCACTCCGGCCGCCTCGTCACACGACACAGTTCAGGACGTGGCCTGTTATTTTGCTGACGACGCATGAGGAGAGACTCTTGCTGCTGTTACGTGTCCCCAGGCCCCGCGGGGCAGTAACTTCTGTCACTTGTGCAGCGGGTGTCACAGAGACACCAAGCAGGCTGACACAGGCCTTTCATTCGCAGCGGGCAGACGGACGGCAGGAGCCACGGCCCGGTGCCCTCTTAGGGAGGCGGGGCAGGGGGTATATGCAAGGGGCGGGGGGAGGTGGCTGCAGGTCCCGGGCTGGAGGCCTCCCCGCATTGCCGTCCTTGGAGAGCCTGAGGACTGTTCTAGGCCCGCTCCGCCCGGAGTGGCTTTGCCCCCCAACGACTCAGACGTCCCTGGACGGGTTATGTGAGCCCCACTCTGCAGCCCTGGGGCGCGAGTCACCGGCCCCTTCACTGGCCCTTGTCTTCAGCTCGCTAGACGGGTAACAGAAGAGAAAGTCTGAGACTGGAAACACTTTTTCCCAAAATATCTCCTTCCTATAAGGTTTGGGGGAACGTACGTTTGAGAAAAATATTACTTTGGAGCCCAAAGAGGCGCTGCTGGCCGGAGCGCCCCACACGCCCCTCACTCCGAGGACCCCCGGACCCTGCGCCCCACCGATTCCAGCACCTTCTGACCGCGGGACTGCAGGCAAGTCCGCAGCCCCCGGGCTGCCGTCCCCTCGTCTGCCACAGGAGGGGACCGCGGCCTCCTCCTCCCCGGCCCCCCGTGCAGATGAAAAGAAACAGGAGTCGGCGAAATGCCGGGTGCGCGGCAGCCGCTCCGTGAACGTCCAGGATCGTCTTCACAAGCCGGGCAGGACGGCCCGTCCGTGCAGCCCTCTCTGACCCCGGCCCCGTCTCCAGTCTCCAGAGCCGAGCGGGCGGAGGGCCCTGCCGCAACCAGGTGGCCGTCTACCGCGACGCCCACCTCTCACCGCGCCCCTGCTTCCCTTGGTCAAACATCTGAAATCTTAACAACCGAGGTTTCATTCGGGGCAAGAAAGCGCTTTTTCCAACACCGCTGTCGACAGCGAGGTAGCTGTGGGCAGAGGACTCAGACCCCAGGGCCCAGAAGAAGATGCCCGCCAGCAGGCCCCACAGACACCCCCATGCCCAACCCTCCTCGGGAGCGGCAGGAGGCGGTCGTTGGGGGCGGGGAGGGCCCAAGAACCAAGGGGGAGACCCCACCTCCCTCCCCCACCTGCGACGATCTCCTCCGGTCCCAGAGCTGTGGGCAGAGCGGACAGCCGTCATCAGGGAGGGCTGCGTGTGCTCATCTCCCGTGCCCCGGGCCCCGCTCCGTCCCCGGGGACACACGGGCTGCGCTCCCGAGAGCCCCTGCTCCCCAGGGCTCCCCCAGAATGCATCCCGCACAGACGCCCTGACGGCCGGGCCAGCACCCAGGTTCGCGTCTGCCTGCCGGCTCGGACCACGGCTTCCGCGCTGGCCCCCGGGGCCCTCGACCGCCACCCCTCACCGCAGACCTCCTCCTCCAGACGCGCTCCCTGGTGGCTCCGCTCCCCCGGAGAAGGCGGACGCCCACACCACGGCCCGCGCACCCCCAATGCCTGGTGTCACCCCAGCCTGGGGGAGGCCGACCTTCCCCCGGGAGGCCTCGCGGCCCTGAGCAGCTGCAGCAAGGGGCCTGGAGCCACGGCCAGCACCTGGACCCGGGGGAAGTGCACACACGTGTGCACCCGCCTGCTGCCCCCCCACTCACGAGCGCCCTCCCCTGCCCTCTTCCAGAAGAAAGCGGCCTGTTCCGCCAGACTCTACCCCACATCAGGTCAGGGGGGCCAAGGGGAGGCAAAGGCTGGGGGCGGGGGGAGGCCGGGGTGAGCAGAGGCTAGGGGAAGGCTGAAGGCCCCGGCCAAGGCCACAGACAGGGCACACATCTCCCGCCCTGGGACCCTCCCGCCCACCCACACCCCTGCACACACACAGCCCCGCGGTGGAGCCCCACGCCCAGGCCCGCATCCTACTCACTGGCTGCTCTGCCGGCCGCTCCCGGGGCTCCCCGCGGGGCTGTCCTTCCGCAGGGCCTCGCCGGGTGAGCTGCCTCCAGGGACTGGGAAGGGCCAGCCGGGGTCACGACCCCTCGGTGACCTCCGCCCCTGCCGGCGGCCACGCCCTCTCCTCCTGCTCACTTGCACCTGACGCGGGGCCAGCGCTAGGACGGGGGATGGGAGGTAGTGTCGAAGGAGAAAAGCTCCGAGAGTCGGATTCGAGCTCGGCAGAGGGGCTGGGGCCTGCTGTGCCCACAGCCGGGTCGTCCCGCAGCAGGGGCCGCACAGGGAAGGGTCCCCGACCCCAGCACGGCCGGCACCCCGCAGCCGCTCCGCAGGGGTGGGTGTCGACGTTCCTCTGCGAAACGCACGCATTTCAGGCCAAACGTCCCCCAGCGTGGGGTGGGGCAGAGACAAGACTGGACGACCACGGGGGGGCGGCCTGTAAGGGAGGGAAGTCAGACCCGCACCCATGAGAGCCTGGGACCCCATGAGACGTGCCGTCCTAAACAAGCCCCAGCACAGAAACAGGCTCCGAGACGCGGAGAACATTAGGCGACCGCGGGAGCGGGAGGGTGGGTGACGCGGGTGGGGACGGACAGACGCGGGACGTAGCCCCGGCTGTGTGACGGACGCGTCCGGGAGGAACAGTGCACGTGTGAAGTGTGGGGTTGCCACGGTGACGGCGCTGTGCGGGGACAGGTGGGGACCGTGCTGTGACCACGTCATCATGCGTGTGACTAACCCACTGCTCTGCTCCGCACCTTGGCTAGAATTAGGTCACTAGCCTTCAACCAACAATTTCTTTAAAAAGCAATTTTTAAAAATGCAAGATAAGCTTGGGGCGCCTGGGTGGCCCAGTGGGTTAGAGCCTCTGCCTTCGGCTCGGGTCATGATCCCGGGGTCCTGGGATCGAGCCCCGCATCGGGCTCTCTGCTCAGCCCGGAGCCTGCTTCCTCCTCTCTGCCTGCCTCTTTGCCTACTTGTGATCTCTGTCAGATAAATAAATAAATATATTTTAAAAATGTAAGATAAGCTTGATTCAAACAGCTAGAAATAAAGTTATAAAGTGAAAAAAAACAGTTGCCTTTGGGTGATTTCTATTTTCTAGTATTTTTTAATTTTACTCTAGAGAGTTTATTTTTATAGAGAAAACTAAACTGTTGAAATATGATTGCAAGGTAGATTTTCCACGAGCAAGAAAAAGTTTTAGTGGCCATTTCAAAGCATGTGGAAACGGTAAGGTCGCAGCTGACTGGCAGACGGACAAGCCCAGCGAAACCGTACTGACCTGCCTTCGTTCGCTGGGGTTCCGACCCACACTGTCCTCTTGTCGCCGTGCTGGCGATCCCGTGTGAACAAAGACCCTTCGCCGTGGAGATGAGTCTTCACGTATTTGAGAAGATTTGACAGGAACTGGCAGATGCCTTCAGTCCAGGTGACAGACTCTATCTACATCTGATCCGGGAGCGTTTTGCCAGAGGAAGGGGCCTCAGAACCTCCCAGCCCCCACCCTCCATGGCCTCCCCACACTCCCCAGGGCACCCAGAGGTGCAGAGAGAGAACCGGGGCCCGGTGCTCCTCTGCCTGCGAGGCTGCCCTCAGACGCGGTTTGGGAAGCCCTGACTCTCTGCCACCGACTTCACTTGACCTCGTCTCCCGTGAGCTGTGCCGCGGGGCTGTGGTCAGTGAGCCCCAGGCTGGGCCTCCCCCCCGACCCCTCCATCTGCTCCCCAGGTCTCCCCACTCTGTGCAGGGGAAGCCGCTGTCCGCACACCCACCCCCTGCTCCTCTCGTTCCTGCGGGTTCTTGCCCGAGAGACGCCCGTAGAAAATCAGCGTGTTCCAGAGAAGTGGATGGTCTGCACTAAGCCGGGCTGTGTCTTAGCAGCACCGGCGCCCCTGGCCCCGCGCCCCCGCAAGACGCCCATTTCTGGCTCCACAGCCGTTCCCTCTATGCTGTGGCCTGCAGGACGGGGTGGGGGAGGGGCAGAGAGTCCTCAGTGCCCCGGCCCGGCGGGGGGGGGATGCTTTCCATCACCCCTCAGGCCCCTTGGCCCTGCCCACCTCCATCTAGAGAATTCTTTTCCTAAAATGCCTCCCTTATGCCTCTCGAATGCTCCGCGCGTTCTGCTGGGACCCTCATCTGCACGGGACGTTAGAGCACCAGGAACAGCCGAGCGGTTTGCAGATGTCGGGGGAGGTGCAAATCCTTCTCCCCGCGAGATCCCCTGCTCCTCCTCAGTCAGGCCTGATGGCCGTGGCCTCCGAGGGTCGCTTTCCTCTCCCAGGGACCCAGACAGCTACGCGCACATGGAGAGCCTGGGGATGAGCAGACAGCCTCCCCCGTGCCCTCCAGGACACCTTCCCGATGCCCGAGAGGCCTGGGTGCCCTCCACCTCCACGTTCACGTGGCCCCCCCGACCCCTAGTGAGGAGCCACCCCACAGCCCGGCCCGCATCCCAGGCCACACGGAGCCCCCACAATACCGATGAGGGGGCATCATCCCTTTCCTCAGGGTCACAGAGCCTGCAGGAACCATTGTCAGGAGTCTGGTCAGTACAGAACCCGGCTGTCTGGTGGGACGGAACCAGGTTCCCAGATGGTCCCAGGGAAGGAGGCACAGGAGCCCGACCATCATTTCTGGTCCCACAGGGGAAGAGCATACAGGCCCAGGAGTGTGCTGGGAAGGGTCAGCCCCTGGGGCATCGGTCCGGGATGCCCTAAGAGCCGATGAGGGGCCCGTGCAGGGCTTCCCTAGAGCTGTGATCCAGGCTGTCCGTGTGTCCGGAAGGGGGTGGAGACACGAGGCCTCTTACAAAACCATTGGGACCAATGATGCTTCTGAGCCCACGCAGAACATGGCTGACCTCCTTGTCAGCCGTGGTGGAAGGTTTCAAGTCAATTATCTTCTTTTTCTAAAGTCAGCTAGTGCCCAGGACGGAAGACAAAATGATCTGTTCCTTTCAAAATAATAGAGCAATTTGTGTCTTTTTGAACATCAAAGGTTGTGGTGACAATTGAGTGGCCTACTGCCTCAAGACACAGTCTGTTCTGTGTCCAGCTCTAAGGAGTGACCACCCCAAACCCCAGCGCAGCTCCGTGGTTCCTCTTTGCCCGAGCACGTCAGGGAAACAGATTCCAGAAGACGCCCTTCCCGCAACAACCAAGTCAGACACCCTGCCCTTCTCAGAAACCCCACACGTTTTCCCGTGAAGGTCGTCATTCGTGGCTGGAGCGTCCGCCGGACCGATCCCCGCATCTCACCAAACGTTAGCTCTCACGATAGAGGGAGCCCCGCTTCAGACACAGCAAAATGTGGAAAAGGTCCTGCTAGGCTCAATGAGCTACAGCCCTAACTCACAGTCCCGTGAGTCCTCACATCCTCTCCCGAATGTGCGAATGCGCAAAGCCACGCTGGGAGGTGCAGGCGGCGGGGCCAGGAGAGCCCCCGGCTCTGGGCTCCCCTGCACACCGGCCCCTGCTCCCACTGCTGCTGGAAGGGACGTTCACGCTGGGGCTGCAGCACCTAGTTAAGGTTGAGCCAAGTCCCATTTTCTGCTAAAGGAGACAGATACCATTTTAACAAAGACGACTGGGCTCCAATGAGAACACTACTTGCCAAGAGTTAAGAAAAGGCCCCGTAATATGAAGACCTTATGGCCCAGGAGAGATGCAGCCCATGGGGTCTGTCATCTGACCCATTTTCTGCAGAACTGCATAGCCAGAGACCACTGATGACCGCGGCCGCAGCCCAGGGACAGAGCCCACTCTGCCCTGTAGCACGGCCCACCCTGCTAGACAGGGACCAAGGGGGCACGCTCAGTCCGATCGCATCCCCACACCACACTGAGCGCCAGGGCCTCCGGAGCCCCTCCCCCGCCCTCATCAGAAGGATGCAAGCCCCCTTCCCGGGCCTGCAGGGACCATCTCTCACCCTCATCTCCCCAGAGAGGGGTTCACAGGCAGCTGCCTGCGGGCACAGACACGGCTGAGGTCCGTGGGGCAGGAGTCGGGTGGCCGGTGTGGCTCGGACGGTCCTACTAGGTTCCTGTGCCAAGTCCCAGAAGGTGAAATTCTGCCTCCAGGCCTTTGAGTTACAGTGAAGGCACTTGGGCCGAGGTACGAGGCAGAACCCTCGTTTTTTGCTTGGTTTATGGCTGACGTACCAAGACAAGGCCTGGGCCTCCCTTTGTCCTCCTGCAAGGGACCCACAGATATGGGGGAGGGGATTCGACCTTGCACACGCCAGAGGTTGGCTGTTTGTTGGGTGTGTTCCTTGAAAATGAAAACGTGAGAATTTAAACAGACCCCAGGAAGCAGCGCAAATGGTTCCTTTACTTTCAGAAGGACCCACGGCCAAGAGAAGTAGCTACGGTGTCTGGAGTGGAAATAAAAGGGTGATTTCAAACAACCGACAGATCCCAAAGAAGAAACAAGCCAGAGAGTCCCACGCAAAGGTGACACACCGGTCCTAGAGACCGGCCACGACCCAGGTGAAGAGATGACCGGGCAGTGAGACACCACACACCGCACTCCACCTTCCAATACTCAGGGCTGGATTTGTGGGCACTGTTAGGTTTTCCTTAGTCCATATTTTTCCTTTAAATTTACATTCTCAAATCTTTGCTTCGAATCAAAGGATAACAGCAAAAATGTTTCCTAGCAGAACCCAACGAGAATTATTTGAGTCAAACCAACTGGGTGAGGGTTCTGGTTGTAAACCGTACCCTCACGATACACTTCCTGTACAACTGAAGATGCCTGCCGCATCAGGCAGTGCTGAAAAAGAATGGAAATGATCTCTGATGATAATTCCAACCTTCGTCTCCCAAGATGAGCCCCCGCGTAAGTCCTTAAACACAAATTCTAAAGGATATCCAAAACCGTGTGTAGGAAATAGCGTCTCCGGGCTGGGCACACACTACTGGTAGGATGGTAAGAACCCTGCTGCCGAAGCCTTCCGCCCAGGGGCCAGGAACTTACCCCCCAAAACATCATCTTAACTTTTCAAAAAGAGAAGAAATGATATTCTGAGAATGTAACCAACACCTTCCAAAGAGCGCTTGAGTCATTTCCTTCACTTTTTAAAGAGAAAACCTCCCCGTGCCCGGCGGAAGGCGGCAGCCATGCACGCTAGTGCACGCGGAAAGCCGGGGATAGCGCGGCGCAGCGTGTTGTCAGGTCTGCGGTTCCAGGCACCTGCGATCTTTCGGAAACACTTGGAGGAAGAGTTGCCCATCGGGTCCACGCCGCGCGCCCCACGTGCACGACGCAGCGGAACATGAGGTTCACGAAGGTCCCACGCCGGCGGCCAGCACGGAGCCACCCGCGGGGTGTGAGCTCTGAACTGTCACAGCCCACGGCCACCGGAGGACGTCGCCGTCTGGCCGGCTTGGAGCTGGGTCTCTGCGCACTGAGATGCGATGGGCACGCGGCACTGGAAATCCACTGGACCAGACCCCAAAGTCTCAGAGGGGCCGCGGCCACGCAGAGCTGGTGAAAACAGAGACAGACCCGGGAGCACCGGAGGCAACTTCCAACAGGTCACCATCTGCCTAACGTCCTTAGACACTGTTGGCGTTGGCTGCCAGTATTTCTACAACAGCCTATTTTGGACTCGGTTTTTACATCTGACCTCGTTCCAATGATCAAGGGTCTACAGTCTTCATCCACATCCCGATTCCCTAAACAGGAGAAAGACGTGCAGACATCCGTTCCCTACCTCATGTTTCCCCGTTTCCCCGTCTGGCAGAAGACCTGGTCGGGTCGAGGGAACCCAGACCCCCTGACAATCAGGACTCAGAAGTTTCCGTGACGGGAATGCGGGGATGGAGCTCCGGGACACGGAGTAATGAAGAGCCTCGGCTTTATTTGCATGCACCTTGGCGTGAATCCGTCCCCCGCTCAGGTGGGTCACCTTGTGTCGGGCAGCGTTAAAACCCAATGAGTCACACTGGAGCTTTTTTGTGTTTTCCTATGGGGGTTCCCACCCCCCTTTTCTGTCTCTCTCCCTCCTACACGTGACAGTCCATTTTACAGATAAACAAACCATTAGAGGACACGGAGCCACAGGGGCGGGTCCCAGGGCGTCAGCCTTCATGCCCCTGGGGCTCCAACCGCCCAGCACGGGCACCCCGCACCCACCACGCTCATGGGCCACTGGCCTCCCTGCCTCTGCGGGAGCCGCTCAGCTGGACCGTCCCTCGCCTGCTCCCCAGGCGTCCAGTCTGCGTGTCCGACCTGCCGGCACCTGAGCTATGCGCCCCCCGCGTCTGCACTTGACCGCCCAATACCCACACCCTGCGTCTTCAGAAAGAAAGGAGCAGCTCCCCTTCCCACAGACGTGGCCACCCGTCACAGGGCTGGGTGGGGAGGGCAGCAGGGGACGGAGGGCCCGGCCAGGGAGGGGTCGCTGCCGGGGGAGGCGTCTTTGCCTTCTCTCCGTCTCAGGACGCTCAGTGGACCTTCTCTGCCACGGGAGACCGACCCTCTGGGCAACACCCATTCTTGGGGTCTAGCCCGCACACAGCTTGGGTGGAGGTTCCCGCTCCTCAAAATGCCTGTCTCTGTCACGTGACACCCGCAGTGCCCTCGTGGGCCCCCATGGTCAACCCTTGGCAGCGACATCCTCCATGCTCGGGGCCATGGGCAAAGAAGAGGCTCTTGGCCATCCAGGAGAGGGAACAGTAAGTGTAACTTCCTTTTATCTTTTTTTAAATAACCGAAGAGAAAAATGAGGCACAAGACAGAGTGCCAAGCGACCACCTTCTGCTTTCCAGACACCTGCCCCCGCCCAGGCTTGCCCTTGCTGGGATTGCCAGGCCCGCATCCCCAGGGGAGCCCTTTATTCCCCCACCCCAGGTGGCCAGGAGCATCCCAGGCAGAGAAGAGGCAAAGCCACGTGAAAATAGGAATTATTCAGAGGAGAACTCACCAAGACCACCAGCTAGTTAAAGAACATGGCAATTTTCCGGCCGGAAGCTGCTGCGCTGCCTGGCTGTGGTTGGCACAGTGCATGGAACCGATTTCCCCACCGTTCCTTCCACAGCAAACACCCCCAGAACTTTCCTGGACCATTTCCGTTATGTGAAGCCGAACGCTAATTGTCTGACAATCAGCGGCCTCGGCTCTCACACGGGTTCCACCTTCGCAGGAGAGCGGAGCCCCCACGCCGTCGGGGGGAGGAAGTCGGCAGGAGCCTGTCAGGGCTTTTCCCGACCGAGGATATAACGAACGCCAAGAGAATCCTGGCTTCTCCCCGCCGCCGCCAAAAGTGAGCGTGAAATGGACTTTAAGATCCAAATTTCAGGTGCTCGTGGCATGGAGAGCACAGACTGCCCGCAGCGGAGGGAAGCGCGCGCAACAGGATCCTGCTCGGAGAGGCTACTGGTGCTCGCCGGAGCTGAACACACACGGAGGTGTGTCGAGCAAAGCAGACAAACATACACTTGTGGAAACTAATTGGATAATGACACGCGTTTTACCACAACTGTCAGTTTCCACTGCGCCTTCGAAGTTCTTTTGTTAAGCGCGCAGTTCCTTGTTAAAACGCCCAAACAGCACGAAACACCTGCTCACCAGCCTCGGCCCCGCGCGCCCGCCTGTCCGGACGCAGACAGACGCGCCGGCCGCTCCTCGCGTTCCGCTTTCTGCGCGTTTCCACGGGTGGGCGAGCCGGTCCCGGACGCCGCTCTCTCAAACTCTCCAAGTTCAGTTTGAAGTGGCACGCCGGGGTTTCCGACTCTGTTTCTGCTCCTTCCGTCCCAAACCGAGGGACGGCTTTGCAAAGCCCTCAGAGTGAGCCGGAAAAACACAGGACCCCGTGCGACCGTCACAAAAAAGGCAGCCTGGAGTGAGACTACCAGCAGACATAAAAGGACCGAGGCAGCCCCACAATCAAAAGCCAGCAAGGGGGACATCATTCTGACCCGTGCTCACGCGGCCCACGTCCTCCTGCTCACGTCTCGCGTCTCAGCAGGAAAACCGTTTTTCCTCTCTCCACCCCCTCCTCTCTCTTTTCTCGCTCTCTCCCTCTTTCTTTAATTCTCTCTCTCTCTCTCTCATCCTTGTGCGTGGAATGCTATTCAGAGCCAAGAAAAGGGAACTTAAGCAGCAACCCAAAAACAATCCCAAACGAACGGCCCGAGGCTTCTCCCATGAAGAACCTTCCTCCCGCGCCCACAGTGTCCGTTAACCGGACATCTTACTGCTCCTCATTCTCACAGCTCTGCGTTCAATGCACCGGAGAAGGATGTTCATCTCCCTGGCCCTGGCCCCTGCGTCCGGGTCCAGGAACACCGGGGCTGTTGGCACAATCCAGCATAAACTCGGGGCTGGCACACATCTTCACCATTGCCAAAATATAACTTTTTACCAACTTGAGAGAGAGAGAACAAAAGTCACTGTGGCCCAAGTGGCAGCCATCAGCGACACGTCCGTTGGCAGCGACCCCAGCCCCACCTGAACCCCACGGCAGGCTACTCCCACCCTGGGGGGCTCCCGAGCTAAGTCCACAAACACACGTCTCACCGGGAGACACAGGCATGCAGCCTCGGGGGCACACAGCGCGCACACACACACCCCCTCAGGAGGGTCCCAAGCCGGCTCAAGGACAGAGCGGCCGTGGCCTCCACCTGTGATCAAGCTAGAGGTCGCCGCGGCCCCGACGCTCTCCCCCTGCACACCCCCCACCACTCGGCAGAAAAAGCACAGCAGACTGTGCCGCCCCCCTGCATCCCCCTCTCCCTCTCGGCCACGGACGCCCCTTCCTCCTGCCGGGGGCACCCAGCAGCCTACCTGCCGTGGCCCGCGTGCAGCTGCCGGGCTGGTCCAGGGCTCTGGGACGCTCCGGTCCTCGTGGGCACCGACAGCCTGCGTCTGCGAGTGACGAAGGTCCTGTGGCAGCCGGCGGGGTCTCCGGCAGCCGCCACGGCCCTGGCAGTGACGAGCACAGCTGGAGGCCAGCCACAATCAGCAGAATGCCGTGTGGCGGCAGCCCGGCAACACCCGGCCCCGGGGAACAGACCAGGCGAAGTCCCCTTGCAGAGAGAGGCTGCGAGCCCACGTCGCCGAGCCACGTTCCTGCTTCAAGATCATTCCAGCCAGCCCCTTCGAGCTATTTTTACTGTACCATAATGCACTAGGTCTGGCTTTTACCCTATTGAAAGAGCATGAATATATTATTATCCACACAAAAGAGCGGGTTATTGTTTATGAATTACCAGCCTTCCCAGCAACAAAGGCTATTTTCATAAGAAAACTCAATTTCATTTTAGCTCCAATTTGATTACCAGCTGAAGAAAAGGCGCTCTGCCCTAGCCCTCAAAGGATTTTTATTCATACCATTGAATGGGCTTTATTGCTTCCTTTTCAAACTGACGTAGAAAGCTTTTAGAGTAAAACATTGACAAAAAATTATTGCGCTGCTATTTTGTGCAATAACAGAGCAGAAGAGGGCAATGATTTCTCCGCCATCCTTCACGGTCCTTCAGAATAGCAGCGGCTGGCATTAATGACAGACCGGAGAGAGGACACAAGCTAAGGTCTCACAATGCACGTCAAATCTAAATGATCACTATACATTGAAAAGCCCCCAAAAAAGCCCACAGCTGATTGATTCACGGCTTTCACAAGAAAGACAGGCTTGAAGACTTCATTGCACCACAATTTACTCGGAATTATCATAAAAATGAACGTAGAGGCTGAATGTCACCCGGCGCGCTCCAAAAACACACAGCCAGGGACAAAGTGCACGCGGGCGTTCACGCCTCTCGCGGCCGCAGCTGAGGGCCGCTGGGTCTCCACCAAGGGCTTGACCCGCCTCTGTCGTGGGGGTCGGGCTCGACCCGGGCCCCTGGAGCAGCGTCGCCGCCCATGCCGGGATAGCCTTCCCCTGAAAGCAGGAAGATCGCGGCGGCAGATGATGCCCGGCGCCCCGGATGCCGGACCCGCTCGCCGCGGCCCGGACCGGCTGTGCTGGGGCTGCCCGGAGGCTCCGCATCTGTCCGCTGGCGTGTTTCCCTTCCCCGAGGAAGCAAGAAGTTGGCAAGGACTCAGCTGCTCGCAAAAGCAGTTCGGGGCAGACGCTGAAATGATCCCGGGAGCGACGGCTGAGACGGCCCTCCACGCCACTTCTCCTTTCATTCAACTGTGCGCAGTCACGGCCAAGCTCGCAGGGGCCACAGAAACCTGCCCTGGACAGGATGCAAGCAGAACGCTTGGTGCAATAACGTGGCGTCCCAGCACCCGCCCCCGTGGTCAGCGCCCGCCGGCGCCTCGGGCAACACGGGACCAACCGGGACTGGGAGGACGCCCTGAGCAATCGGCCGGTCCCCGGTCTGGGGCGGCTGCTCCGCCGGCCGGCCCAAGAGGCACAGCCGGGACTTGAAGTGAGGAAGGCGTGTGTCGTCGTCAGTGGCGTAGCGGGAAAGCAGTTTTCAGCCAGACCTGCTTGCTCAGAAGCGGGCCAGGAGGTGACACCCAGCAACAGCCAGGAGGGAAGCTTCAAGCTGTCGGCACAGCCGACGGGGGGACGTTCGGCCAAGCATACTGGGAAGGTGACCCGACTTCTTCCTGCCCCTCCGGCTCGGCGGGGCCTGACTGATTCCGAGATCTGCCCTTCATACGCGGCTGTGCCGACCTCCAGGCGGCCGTCTACGCTACCTGGTCACAAGCAATAAGGCAGTATCTGTGTCTGCAATCAAGTAAGACTTTTTATAAGATTGGAGGAAAAATAAAAAGCCCATTACTCGTGGGGGGAGAACCAAACCAGACAAACCGAAGACAGGAGAGACTACCCTGGCTGGCCGTTTGGTGTTTCAAAGGCTGCCGAACACACCCGTCCCCACCGGAGTTGCCTTCCCGGCAATTGGGCGGGCAGAGCTTCCCTGTGCGCCAGGCCACGGGATGATACCGCGTTGGGATTTCGCTGACGGCCGCCCTCGTCTCTCCGGAGCAGCCGCGCGTCCGCTCACAGCGTCGCAGCTCCCACAGCGACAGCCGACCGCCCGCGAGCACTCCCGGGCTCTCGCCGAGCCTCGGGCCCTGGGCTGGTGACGTAAGCTGGCGTCCCAGGAAACCGCCGGCTCTGTTCCGAGACACAGACCAGTCCACATGCGGATACCCCGCAAGTCTTTATGGCAGCGATGTTTCATAATCTGCCGAGAACCCCGAGCCATGCTCCCTGGGGACACACGGGGAGGCTTCCTACACGCCTCCGCACGGCGCCGGCACGACCCCATCAGCCCATGTCCAAACCCGTCGGCCTGACCACGCTTTGTGGGACGTGTGTTTCCGTTTCAGGACACTTTAATATGTACTGTCCGTCCGGACACTGCGCTCACGGCCGACCGCACGGACTGGGCTGCAGCGAGGCTTCCTGACTCACACACACGCTCTCCGCGGGGCTCGCCGCCGCCTCCTGCGTGCAGACTCCAGACGGCTACTTCACACACCAAAAACACCCAGAAACTGAGCTGACAGTGCGGCTCTATGACCCCGACAAGGAGGCATTTTTGAAGCACAAGGACCAAACCAGGAACGGGGGTACGGTGACGGTCACCGTGGCGGGGCACGGTCAAGTTTCTCTCCCGCTGTGGAAAGTCTGCGGTTACACCTGAATTTAGTAAGTAGGCGAGGTCACAGACACGGGCCAGGGGACCCCGAGGACCAGCTTCATCGTTTTCTGACTCAAGGCCGCCTGCCGTCATGTTCTCCCACGGCGCACACACACAAGCCCCGGCCCCCGTGTTCTGTGGACACGCGGACTGCGGGAGCCGTTCGGGATAAACGAGGTCGTGCGGGCAGGCCTCATCTGCCAGGACGGGCGGCCTGATGAGAAGACGAACAGCGCTCCCCCGCTCTCCGCACGCCCCAGGACAAGCCGTGCACGGGCCAGGAGGCGTGTGCTCAGGCCTTGGACTTCCACCCTCGGTGGAGCGGCGAGGAGTTCACGGCCATTCTGCTCGCTGCCCGGCGCACGGTGTTTAGTTGCAGGAGCCCGAGCTGAGAGGCAAGCGCGTGCTGGAACAGAGATGTGGCCTCGTCCGTCACCCCGTGCACACGTGTAAACGTATTTCTCCACTGGCGTCCGTGAGGAGCAGGACAGGAGCTGACTGGAAAGTCGCCGAGAAAGCGAAGGTGTGGGCCACACCTGGACATCACTAGCCGGGGTCCCAGGGAAAGGTGACCCTCAAGGCCAGTGAAGGAGAGACAGAGTTCCCAGGTGGCAGGTAGGCCTGGCTGAGCGGGGAGTAGGAACAGCAGGCTGGGCGTCCGCCGGCCAGTGGGGCCCAGGGGCCCACCAGACACCGGGGCAGCGGTGTGCCTTGCTGACGTCACAGTCACCTGGGGAGCTTAGGAGAACACAAGGTTCTGGGCCCCCTTGTTGCGAGGCCCTGGAAATCTGCCTTTCTAACTGTCTGCTCCAGGTGGCGTACTCTTCCGGAAGCCAGAGGAACACAGCTATCACTGGGCAGGTAACGGCCCCTCGACCCTTTGACTGGCTCTGGACAGAACCACCACGCACAACAGGTAAATGACAGGGTCCTGAGATGAGCCTCCCCAGGAGAATGGTGGCTCCTCCTTCACCCCGCGGGGAGACCCCCCCCACTGCCCCCCTGGGATGTCGACCTCCAGCCAGGCCGCCGGCTCGGCTCAGAGAAGGCCCTCCTGTGCGGGCCCAGGCTTCACTCAGAAGAAGGGTGTTTTTAGCCTTGGGTAAGGCTCACTTCGAGGGGTTGAAGGAATGCACAAAACAGAGGAGATGCGTACCCCCTCATACTGACTTCATGTTCAGAATAAATGGAAAGGAACCTTGGAGAAAGAAAGGAGGCATCTTCTGAGCTGTTGTGGTGTCCACCAAGCCAGAAAGAGCTGATCAGGTAGACGTGTGATTTGCTTGTGGGACGACCAGCTGAGCCTCCCACTCAAACTACGAACTCGCTTGCCTTCGGATTTCGAGACTGCGGCATCTGACAGCTGCTCGGGGAGGAAAACCCGGCAGGACACGCTTCAGGCAGACGGATGGATGAGCTATCTAAGAAAAACAGAATCCTGGGGTGCCTGGGGGGCTCAGTCGGTAAAATGTCTGCCTTCGGCTCAGGACACGATCGCAGGGTCGAGCCCCACGTCGGGCTCCTTGCTCAGGGGGGAGCCTGCTTCTCCTCCTGCCCCTCCCCCCTGTGCACTCTGACAAATAAATTACATCTTTAAAATAAGAAAGACAAAATCTTGAATTTGCATGACATGTTGACTAAGGGCCAACACCAAAATTAATAAAATTAGGGTACATGACCACAAATTCAAGTATTATGAGTTTGATTATGTTAAAAATAAACGAACACAAGGTCTTTCAAACTCCAAGTCTCACGTATTCAAACATTTTCTGCCTTGGTCTTGCCCCACCCAGCCCCACGCGCACAAGCCCACGCCCGCACGGTCTTGCCCGCCTTTCAGCTTTGGAGACAAAGGAGCAGAAGTGCTGGTCCGTGAGGAAATGCTGTACTCCCTAAGCGGTTCTTCAACTATCTAAAATCAATAACCATATAAGTGGGGCCCCTAGAAGTCAGATCGGGTCGTCAAGAGGTTCAGAGGGCCCCGGTCCTCGGTCCCGACGTTTCAGCCTCCGTGCGAAGCCAAGCCCCGTCCCCTGGGAAGGCAAACCCCGCCCCAGAGCACAAGTAAGGAGGCCAAAGAAAACGAAATGCTCACGTCAGCACAAGTAAAGTCCCTGCGAGTCTGGCCCCAGAGCGGCCCTCCGTCCCGGCCGACAGGGCCATCGCGCGCAGGACCTGACCCGCTCCCACCGGTCTCCTCCGAGCAGCCGGGCCGCCCTGGGAAGACATCGTTTCTAAGTGTGGTGTGTGGCACGAGACGCTCAGTGGACACCAGCACTCGTGAGGCGCGTGACTCTGCCGCGGCCCCTGCTCCTCACCCGCTGCCCGGGAAGCAGGGTAAGATCACTCCGACGGCGTTCGCATTGCCCAGTGCGGATCTCACTCTACTCCGCTTCCAGACGCGCTAAACGCGTGACTTACCCGCGTGCTGCGCCTCCCCATCTGCTCTCTGATCCCTGCTCCGGTCCCCGAGAGAGGGAGGGCCGCTCCTTGCAGCTCACAAGCCCTTAGGATAAATGCGCATGAACGCCCGAGCCCCCCGCAGCCGCCGCAGCGTCTGGTCCCACACACGGCGTAAGAAATGAGCCCCATTCAACCCGAAGCATCAAACTACCTCATTTCGGAAATGTCTATGTAAAATCCTTCTGGATTTCGACAAGCATCTTCTGAACGTGCCCAGCGATGTTGCCCCAGGGACGGGTGCTGGTTTCAGGCCTCCGGGGGTGCTGGGGAGGACACGCGGCCATCGGATCCGGTACACGCAGCGGCTACACCTGTCTGCCCCCTGAAGGGGCAACCATGCCCCAAATGTGCGCGGGGTCTGCGCTTCCCGGAGATCTCCCTCCCCCTCAGCACACGTCCAGACCACCTGGAGAGTGGCCCCTGGTGACCCAGCTCTGCTCACGCACACGGGAGCCTTCCTGCCGCAAGACAGCACGGGCTTGACCCGCAATGGGTTCTGGGACAAGCACAGTTCCAACAGGAGGGACACATGGCTTCGGGGCTAGGAACAGCCAGCAGCCTTGGGGCCGTCGCATGCTTCCCAGGACGATCTAATGGTAATTCTCCCATCCTGACTCTGTGTCTTCTTATGTAATCCAGCTCTGACACTAACTACCCAGTCCACCCGCCCCCACCCATGAAGGGCTCCGTCCTACAAGATGGCCAGCCCCCTCAGAAACCAATGCCCAGCCCTGGGCCCCCAGATCACCTGCACTCCTGCGGAGCAGGGTATAAATTTGGGGTTGCTTCAGACTCAGTAACCTGCTACAACTCCTGTGACTTAGGAAAATGCTCTTTTGTATTATGGGGGTTTTTATAAAGGATGCAAATAAACTGCCAGATGAAAAGGTAGCCAAGTCTGCCAAGTCTGGGGAGAGGCTGTGCGCAGAGCTCCCGTGCTCTGTCCAGGACGGCCGCCCTTCCAAACCGTCCACGTGCCCACGGCCAGGAAGCGTTTGGAGCCTCGAAGTCCAGAGTTTTGGTCTGGCCTCTGGCTGACTGAGCTCAGTCTCCGCTCCCTTCCCCTCCCAGGAACTTGGGGAGAGACGGAAATCCTAACACTTCTACCTAGTGAGTGCCTCCTGGGGCAGGAGTCAGCGCAAAAGCTCAGGTATGGCAAAAGGGTTTATATAACAAAGGAGCCTCTGACAGTTTTAGGGTTTTCTAGGGTTTTAGGTTTCCTAGGGTTTCAGGATTTCTGTGCCAGGTCCTGGGGACAAAGACCAAATGCATTTGAATATACCCACTAGGGCGTCTTGCAAGCCCACACCCCTGCACCATCTACCAGGAGCACGGCAGGTTTGCAGCCCTCTCTGGGTTGCCAGCAAAGCCGGCCTAGCTGGGGCTTTCCGGAACACGGGGCTGAGGGCAGAAAGGGCAGAGGTGACTCGGGTAGACAAGTCAGTGCAGGAGCTGCTTTGCCTTGGGGGTGCTTCTCCTCGTCTGTCCCCTCCTGCACGAGGGCCTGCCCCGTCAGCGCCTGCACACCCAGCTCAGCTGGCCCAGGGCCCCTGCCTATACCCCTTGCCGCACACGCCCCTCAACCAGGCCACACCGTGGGCTGATGACGGTGGGGAGCAGCCTCTGTGGTGGGAACGGGGCCGGAGACTGAACGCAAACGCAGGCTAGCACACCCCTGTGTCGGTGCCGTTCTCGTCGCACGCTGGCTGGGGTGGAGTGTGGCCGCCCCGTGCGACGGGCGAGGGCTGCTGAGCGGTAGGTAACACTCACCACCACCAAAGCTGGGCCCTGTGGAGGACGGTCAAGGTTCTTCGGGACCCACAGGGCGGAGGTACAGGATCTACCGGGTATCCGCTCCCGCAGCCACGGAGGCTGAGGTCCCACCGTCTGCCTTCCGCAAGCTCCAGCCCCAGGAGAGGCCGAGCTACAGGTCCAAGGCCTGGGACCCAGGAGGGCCGAGGCTCCTCTGCCAGGCACAGAGGAGATCCCACGTGCCCTCCTGTTTGCTCTAGTCAGACCCTGCACCGCCCGGAGGCTGCCACCCACCAGGGAAGGGTGCCCGCCTCACTCGGCCCCCCGTTCAAACGCTCATTTCCCCAGAAACCCCCAGAGCACTGTCCCCGGGAGTCCGGGCCCCCCGTGCGGAAGGAGGATTATGCGTCTGAGCCCACGGCGCCCACGACCACTCCGCAGAGCAGGGTTACCACTCGCCCCGCTGTGGAGGTGGGGTCTGAGCCCAGGGGTGAGCAGTGCTGCTGAGAAGCGGCGGCCACAGGAGTCCCCAGAGCGCCACTCGGGAATCTTTAGTAGCTCAGTCCCTTCCCTTCCCCATGGCCCCTGCCTGCACCCGGGATGCTCCCCGGGACCTACCTGAGCAAGGGGCTTCTCGGGCGCCCGAGCATCCTTCCTCAGGCCAGGGGAGGTGCCAGCCGGCGGGGCACCCACGGCCAGCCTGGAAGCCCGGGAGGGATCCGGTTCCCCACCGCTCAGACCTCATGTGTGTGATGCCCTCACTCCATGCAGACGGGACCACGGTCCAGCTCAGGATGACCTAACTGTCCGGCAAGGCCCCTGTGCTAAGTGGGGGAGCCCAGAGCCACAAACCTGGGTGTCTCTGAACCACACCCACATCCGGACTTGCTGGTACCCAGTTGCCTGCCTAAGCTCACACCCACCTGAACAGCACAAACCAGAACCTATTATTGTGAGGCAAGGGCCGGACACCCTCCCACTCCTTCCCCAGCATCTTCCCAGGGGCATCACATGATGTCTCGC
Source organism: Neogale vison (assembly GCF_020171115.1). Classification (NCBI taxonomy): domain Eukaryota; kingdom Metazoa; phylum Chordata; class Mammalia; order Carnivora; family Mustelidae; genus Neogale; species Neogale vison. The sequence continues at coordinate 165,280,799 of NC_058095.1, read as the reverse complement.
CAGGATTCGGGTCCCGCACGGTCTGCCTGTGTCCCGCCTTGGGCCCGGTGAAGCCCAGGGGTGGTGTTGCCGAGAGCTCGTGTGAGGGCCACGTCCAGACCGGGGGGTGCAGCACAGGGAGTTCTGAGGCCCCACAGGGTTGGGCAGCCGTGCCGGGAAGGGGCCAGCCAAACCAGGAGGGAAGGGCTGTTGGTCCCGATGGAAGACAGGGGGCCACAGGGGCTGAAGACAAGGGGGCGATCTGGGGCGAGTGCCCACGGGCACCAGGGGGCTGACTCAGCCAGTGTCTGTCGTTTTGTTCAGGCCACGGTCACTTGCCGCGGAGGCGGAAACAGGTGCAGCTGGCCAGCTGGGCACATCCTTTCCCTGGGAGTGGATGGGGGCAGAGGCATGGGGCCCAGATGGACCTGGCCTTGACTCTGGCCGCGCAGATGTTCACAAACCCACAAACCAGGTGTCCTCAACAGTGGAAGGACGTGCGTGGTTCCCCCGTGGCACAGCGTGTCTCCCCGTCCCATGGACGTGGCCCCAGTGGGGATATTCAGCTGTTTGTCTCGCCGAGTTTGACCAGGACAGTGTAAGTGCAGAACCCGCTTGACCTTGAGCCTCCTACGTGGAGGCAGCAGCGTGTGGCCCAGATCAGGACCTGCAGCGTCCTCCAGATCTGGGCGCAGGACAGTGGGCTCATGGGACCTCAGCTCGGATCCACCTGCCCCGAGGGTCACCTGAGTCCAGAATCTCCTTCCACCTGAACACAGATGCCTCGGCACGACCCGCTAGCACACCCAGGGCAACACGAGCCCTCGGAAGGAGCAGGGCAAGGGGAAATGAAGGTCAGACAGGAGAACGGTCGCACAGGAGGGAGAACGGGGAGACGCGTGAGAACCAGAGCTTCCCCGAAGGCCAGAGAGCGCGCGGCGGGGCTCGAGGGTGTGGAGGGCCAAGGCGAGCGGCCGAGGGCGGCAGACAGCACAGCGAGACAAGGCCTCGGTGGAGGCGCGGCAGAGTCGTCCTGTGCACCGGAGACAGGCTGCAGCATGGAGACATCCTTCCTCTTACGAAGTCAAAATACCAGCCCCTCCCGAGTCAAAACCACTCCCGTGAGCCAGGCTTGCGGCGAGACGAGGCAGGAGCTGACGGTCAGCTGGTGCAGAAACCGCGGGCACAACGTGTGGATGCCAAGTTCAGTTTCCTCACACACGTGCACAGTTAGGAAGAGCAGAACCGCTTCTGTGTGCCCAGCTCCAGGCTGGGCGGTAAATATTGTTGAAGGGTTTTAAATGGGAAGGCGAAGCTGTCCGCTAGAGGTGACGGCACCAAAGCCTCTTCATGACCCCGAGAAGAGAGAGGCTGTCAGAGTGCGGAATATTCTAGAGGGAAACAGCGAGTAGGGCAGTGAGTAGTGGGCTCGCAGGCAGGCGGCAGCGGGGGAGGCCTGGAACCGGCGCGCTGGGCACGGACGGTGTCTGCGGGGGAGACAGAAGTCCAGCTTCCCCAGAGTCCAGCGTCCGAGCAGAGGCAGGGAGGACACGGGGGGCCGCCCGCAGGAATGGGCCCGGACAGCGGGAAGGACGTCGTCATAGCTGCCAGCCCCAGGGGAAGACGCAGGAAGTGCGACCAAGCGACTCCAACAGCAAACGAGTCGCCCTTACGTGCCACTGCCCCAGCTCACGAGACTCAGGGCCTGAGCCCAGGTTCCAGGCCAGGCTTCCCTCCGTGCCATGGGGTGGCTGCCCAGCACCCCAGTCACGAGACACTGAAGCCCTGTCCCTATCCCACAGGTGAGGAAACCGAGGCTCCCACGTGTAACCCGACAGCACGGTTCCAACCGGGACATCGGAACCCCAGGCCCCACCCAAGAGACCTCCCGTGGGGCCCTGCCCTCCACCCCGGCCCCGCTTGATCTGGGGCTTTCTCTAGGACTTGGTGACCAGGTCCTTGTCGCCCGAGGACGAGGCTACTGATAACCTCACCAGGAGACAGGCCTGAGCCCCGACTGGCCCCGGGACAGGACCTGTGGTTCCCCACCCAGCCCTCCTGCCGCAGCCCCCAGAAACAGGCATTCCCCTCACTGGAGTCCGTGGGGGAGTCCGTGGCGTGTCAGGCCTGGGCCCCTCTGGGTCTGAGAAAGGGGAGTGATGGGAGCTTCCGGGGGGCGCTGGCGTGCCAGCCGCGGGCACAGATGACAGCCCAGCCCAGTGGTCACCCCTGGCTGGGGCGACATTCAGACACTTAGCAAGCTTACAGACCAGTCCGAGAAGGGAGACAACCGGGGGCCTGGGAGCCTGACCTGCCCAGGAGGCCCCAGCTGGTGTGTGGCAGAGGAGCGGGACTCGGGAGGCCGAGCAGTGCCCATCACCCACCTCCCCGGGGGCATTTCAGTGTGGAACCAACCACCTCTGCGCTGTGCCTTGGCCGCCGCTCTCGAGAAAGCTGGAAAACGGAGGGCAAGTTCCCACCGTCGGTTCAGCCCAGTGGGCGACAGACACGGCAGCTGCCCGTTTAGGCTGCGGTTCTGCGGGTCTGCCAGCCGGGCACAGCCGGCCGGGCTCTGATCCACTCGCCTGTCAGCGGCGGCCCGCGTCCTCTTCTCGAGCAGGTGGCTACTCCGGGCAGGGCCCCTTGCTCAGCCTGCAGCAGGCCACCCGGCCGTGCTCCCAGGGGCAGCCGCGTTCCAGGAGGGGAGGAAGCCGCAAGACTTCGGGAGGACCGGGCTCCGGACCGCGGCGAGGACAACCTAGCACACCTGTTGGCCCCTGCAAACCGCCTCTCAGCACAGCTGCGCCGCAAGGGGCCGCAGACCAGCTTCGGTGGGGGGCTTGGCAACGGAGAAGCGTCATCTCTCAGTCTGCCACAAGCACTACCGACACAGGACGCCCACGGCCTCTAGACCTGCGGGGCCGCAGAGAGGGCGGAGGGCAGGGCCTGGCTCGGAGCACTGGCCACGTTTCCGTTCAAATGTTGGAGGGAGAAGAGGTGCTTCTTCTAGACAGTCTTGCCTGTGGACCAAGAGTCCATTGGAGTCCATTTTTGTTTTATGTATTTGTTTTTTTCTTTTATTTATGAAATCGACTGAATCCAGGAGTAATTTTTCTCCGGGTTTTCAAATAAGGCTTTAAAAGGTTGGCTTTGCATGTTCTTGGCAGAGCCGCTGAGCACAGCTTTGGAGACTATTGAGGGAGGATGTATTTATGTTCAATGCAGTCACATCTGATGGGTATTTGGGTGAAGGTTTTTAAATAGAAGAAAGGGACCGAGTGTACAAAAGATCAGAGGGGACACGCGCAGCGCAGGCTGACGAGGCACAGAGGAGGCGCGGGACCCCAGGTGGACTCTTCCAGCGACTAAGCCCATTGTGGCCAGAGGGGGATTTAGCAGCTTTCCCTCCGACCTGATGAAACCAGAAACCCTCCCTGTGCACAAAGGTGTTGTTCCCTAGATAAGATTCTTCTACTGGTCTGGTCTACTGGTCTGGTCTGCATTTAACCCGACCAGATCGGGTATTTTAGAATGCGTTTGCTCGGAAGGAGGATTCGCCACTTCACGCGCAGAGAAGTTGAGGGCAGCTGGGATCCCGTCAGCACTCCGGGAAGTGGGTTTTTATTAGCATTTTAATGACCCCAATTAAAGATGAGGCATCTCCAAGTTGCAGAGCAGAATACGGATTTCAGAACAGCAGACAAGGCCCCAGAGCCCGGGAAACACCCGGGCTGGTGCAGACGCAGGCCCGCCTGGGGCTGGTGCTTCCTCCCATCTCCTCTCGGTGGCTTCCTGGACGGCAGTCGGCGGGTCCCCGCGCAGCACGGAAACCAGCACTGTGGGTCGCTTGGGCAAAACATCCCAAACCGGGCGAGTCCTTCCCTTGCATTTGGCTCCGTGAGGCAGTGATCGCGAACCCCACCTGGGCTGGCCACGTTCCACAGACGTGTTCTGCCCAGGAATGGACCCTCTGCACCCAAGGAGTTGGCCACGGGCCGTGTGTCCACAAGCTGTGCGGTGGGAGGGACGCTGTCCCAGGCCAGCACCCAGCAGGCGTGCCTTCCCGGGGAGACTGAGCTGCCTATCCTGTTAGCCTCCGGCCCACCTTCCTGACGAGACAGGGACCAGGCCAGGAACTGTCTCCACCCCGTTGGTCCAGAATTGTCCCCGCAGGACACCAACGCCTGTGGGGACACTGTCCTCAAAGTCATTAGACCACCAAGCACTCAGCTCTCGAATGGCCCGTCTTAGACTCCGGGGCTGAGCGGACCGTGGACATGCTTGCGTCCAGTGCCCTCTTCCGTCCTCGGTGAAGAACTGAGGCTCACGGAGGTGGCCGACTAACGACGTGGTCCCGGTCCTTAGACAAAAGTTTGCAAGGGTCCGGCTGCTGGCTGGTACTCTACAGCGGACCCCTACCCTGCCCACACGGCAGTGGGTGCCCCGGTGGTCTCCGTGCCGGTGTCTGCACCCTCCCAGGACAACTGCCACGGAGGGCAGAGCAGCCTCTGGGCGTGGAAGACCGGCCGGACCCCGACGCAGGAGACACAGGTGCTGTCGGGGGCCATGGCGGGCCCGACACTTAAGGAACCTGGAGGGGCCCCTCGTACCAAGCCGGGCGAGGCCTCGGAGGGGCCGGAAGCTTCTCAGCGCGACCAGGTCTGTGGTCGGTCCGGCCGTGTGAGCGGAGAGTCAGGCCAGCCCGCGACCCCAGGGAACCGAGAGAAAAGCCGTGCGGACAGCGGCCGGCGCTCGAGGCGGGACACACAGACACACTCACGCACGCCCCCCACCGCACAAGCCCACGGGGCCGCGTCACCGCCCAGACAGGGCAGAAGCATCGTCTGCACAAGCAACGACCACGACCGGCCTCCCACCCCTGACGCACCCACGGTGCTGCCTCCCACCCTCCCGACCGGGTGCTCCCTGACAGCTTCTGACCAGGGCACCTGCTTGCTCCCCCCGCCCCCGTCACCTGGGGCAAGTCCCTCTGAGCCCTCCAAGCCACCCCGCAATTCCCTCACGTGCTCTCTGGCCACCACCCGCCTCGGTGAGCCCCACGGTCCTTGCTGGGTGTGGACAGCCCCACAGCCACGGCTGCGGAAGCCAAGAGGGGCCACCTTGCCCGGTCCCAAGTCTGAGGGCTCTCCCTTAGGGCTCTTTCTGCTCGGTGCAGAAAGACACGAGAAAGGAAAGAGGAAGGCGGGGCAGGAGCGCAGAGAGGGGCAGGGAAGGAGGAAGGGGCCTTCCTGGACACCAGAACAGGCAGGCCCACCTGGCCCTCTGCCTTGGGCCACCCCCACGACGAGCAGACCCCAGGGGACGCCTCTCCCTGCCCTGACCGTCTGCCTCAGGCGTGGCACCTCCAGGGTTAAGCAAGATCTCCTCATCCCCAGCTCCAGGAAAGGGCGCCCGACCCAGCCCTCCCTGGGGAGGTGCCCACGCGTGCCCCCCGCGGACACCACTCCTGCATCAGCCCGGCCCCCGACACCCCAGCTGGGCGGGAGCCTGACCCCCTGCCGGCCAGGAGGTAGCGCCCCCCGAGGGGTCGTATGGTTCGGCTGGAGACAGAGCGGTCTAGAGCCTGGAGCGTGGTCTTGGAGACAGCAGGACAGGAACCCTGAGCTGTGTGGCCTTGGGGAGTCTCCTAGCCTCTCTGCTCCTGTTCACACCGGCAAGTGGGGGTAAAAGGACACCTGTCCCTCTCTCGGGGCTGGTCAGGAGGAGTAAGTGAAATAGTCAAGGGGGTCTGGCCCTGAGGACGTGCTGGTGGGGGAGGCCATCGAGCGTCCCCGCTCAGCTACAAAGGAAGAAGTAGGGGAAGCTCACGTAGAGCCTCCCGGCTCCCCTCTCCCCCCTGACCTCACCCCTGCATTCTTCAGGGATCACCCACCCTGCCCAGCTTCTCTAGGGGCTGTGCCCGGCTCCCGTGCAGATCCTGGACGCCTGTGTCCCACCGTGAGCCGGCCGTAGCAATGACCAGAAGGCCTCCTAACTTCACGACACAGTTACTCCGTCTGTGGAAGAATCGTGATTCCCACCAAACGCCTGTCGTCTTGGAGGCGGGGCCGGGGCGAAGTGGGTCTGCTGTGGCCCAGCCCGACGTCTGGGCAGGAAAAGGGCCAGAGGCACAGAGGACTGTTCCTGAGCGCGATGGGCTGGCGCTGTTGTAGCCAGCAGGGCTGTCGCCTGCAGAAACCACGAGAATGGTGTCTTGTCCCCAAGGCTGAGCCCTGGCCTGACCCTAGAGCCTTCCGTGAGGTCGGTGGGGCCGTGCTCCGTGTCCTGCACGCTGGCCGGCGGCTCTTGGCCATGGATGTGGTGGGAAGCGCCCGCCCCACCCCCAGCAGCCCTCAGTGCGGCTCACGCACACTCGCACAGACGGGCTTCCCTGCACATCCGAAATCACAAACACTCTCCATTACGAATTCAGCACGAAGCGCGGTGCACATTTCTATTCCGAGAGGCAGAACATTTGAGGGTGAGTGACCTTGGCTCTGCGGAGATGGGACCCTGGAGGGCGGGTGCAGGCAGGTGGACCCGGCCAGTCCGAGGCAACTTCCAGTCGGAGCACTTCTGCCCTAACCGAAGCCCCTCTCCAGATGCATGCAAATGCGAGGGCCTGATAAGGTCTTTCCAGGCACATCTGCTCGCTGTCTGCGAACACCTGTCACCTCTTTGTCCACTTCCTGCAGAAACCACAGATGGCAGCTGCGGTAAGCAGACCACCAGCAGGATACGCGAGCCTCTAGCAAGCCCCGTCCGTGCGTGCCGTCAGCGAGCGTGGGGCAGCCTGAGCAGAGCCCTCGCACCCAAGGAAGCTGGAGGCGGCTGTGCTCGCAGCGCGCCCGTCACCGCAGTACCCAGCGCGGTACAAGCACCGCCGTCCCCCGTGAATGAGCCCCTGCCCGTCAGTGCCCGTCAGTGCCCGTCAGTGCCCGTCAGTGCTTAGTGGCGCGTTGTCGCATAAAGGAAAGGTTAAAGTGCTTTCCAGAGACCTTCCCAGGGACAGGCAGAGAGTGGCACAGCCCGGTGTGTGATGCCCCAGGGCACGGGCTGGCCCAGACGTCTGCCAGGAGCCCCGGCTTCCGCCGGCTCGTGCTGTGCTGTCTGCCCACCAGGGCCCCTCCCCTACGTTCCCGCAGGGAACACAAACCCCAGTTCCGCCTTCTCCCCACACTCGTCCTGACTAAACCCACTTGAGAAGGAAGCAGATGGGGAACTCCTCCGTGTTCCTGCGGCTGGAGGGTCTGAACCCGGGGGCTGGCGTGCTCCCAGCAGCAGCCCGTCCCCACGGAGCAGTAGGGCGCCTGGGGGGCTCAGTCATTAAGTGGCCGCCTGCAGCTCAGGTCGGCATCGCAGCGCCTGGGCTGGAGCCCTGCATCGGGCTCCCTGCTCAGCGGGGAGTCTGCTTCTCCCTCTGCCTCTCACCCCACTCGTGAGGCCGCCACAGGGAGCCCCTCCTCTGCACCTCTCCAGGGAGGCTGAAGTGCACCCCCTTGGCTCCCCTGGGACCCCCTCCTTACGAGGCAGCTGCCCGTCACGCACCAGCTGTGGGCATCTGGGGGTCCTGGACTGGCCGTGTGGTCGCTTCCCGGGAGCTGGGCCTCCCCACCCCGTCTGCGCCGCTCCCACAAGAGGGAACCCCCCGGGCCCCACGGGGCTCTCCCAGCCCAGCTCGCCCGCTGCTCTGCCCGGCGTGCGACAGGTCTCCGGCTTGGCCCCGCTCCGGACGTGCTGTGCAGTGACAGTGCGCTGGGACACGGGTCAGCGCCGAGCGCGTCCTGGCCGCTCACGTGCGCTGAGCCCCCGGGCAGACGCAGGGCTTCCGGCTCTCCTCCTGGTGGCCGCCCCGTGCCTCCTCTGGAAACAAGGACAGAGCACGGTCTTCCCCCCCCGCGCCCCTCTGCTCTCCCTCGGCTGAGGCCCCTCGGGCCCGCCCGGGAGAGGGGCACCAGCAGCCCCCGCGGACGCCTGGCTCTCTCACTAGGACAACGGTCCCAGGAAGCCGCAGCAGAGCAAGCAGAAAGGGGATCTGGGCCCTGCGGGCTCCCTGGGGGCCCCGCACCCCTGCCACCGCTCCCGCCTCTCCTGCCCGCCCTCGGCTCCTCGCCTGCAGCGGCCGGTCTGGGTCTGCAGTCGGCGTCCACGCGCTCCCGTCCGGCCACACCGGCCCCGACCAGCCCCGCCTCAGACCGGCACGCCTGCCCCCGACACACTCCCGCTGTGCGCACACAGATCCACACCAGCACTCACGCACACGCACACGCTCACGCACGTACACACAGGTGCACGGGGACTCATACACACGTACGCGCAGACACTCGTGCACACCGGCATTCACACTCACACAGGAAAACTCACATACTCACCCTCAGGCTCACACACACGCGTCACCTCCTCCTCACACACATCTTGGGGTGACTACGAGGATGGCCTCACAGCAGGGAGCACAGACAGGGCTTCCCCCTCTGCCACGTGAGGATGGTGCAGGGAGGGGGTGGGACGCAGGAGGGACGGCCCTGCCCCGTGATGTTCGCTTGAGCACAAGCAGAGACCAGGAGTGACCTCGGTGCCCCAAGTGAGGCGCCATGACAGGAAGAGGAGCGTGGAGCAGCGTTTCGGAGTGCCACGGACACCACTGCCACAGGTACCGGCACCTCCCGTGTGTGGCAGAGCCGGGCCACGTGAGGGACACCAGTCAACAGTCACAGCCACGTGGATCCGCAGCCTCTGACCCGGGCCACGGAGGAAAACCAAAGGCAGCCCCAATGTCCAACAGGGGACCTGACCCAGCCTAGGGTCAGGACTTGGCAGGCCCTCGCCAAACAAGCTGATCTTTCTTGCCCCCAGGACAGGCCTGCCGGCCGCCATGTGAGGGGTGCAGCAGAGAAAGGCGGGAGGAATGGGGACCCCATCAGGGTCGTCTCAGCGATCCAGCCAACGATGAGACCCCGAAGCCCCTGGAGGACACCCTCCCTCCTCTCTCTGCTACCAATAGGAACAAAGGAACGTCCAAAACACGCTGTGTCTAATGAACTAAGGGCAAACAGCAGGTGTTTCCAGACGCGCTAAAGCAGAGCCATAGAATCATGTTTACAGAACGCCATCTCCCCACGGTTCTCCACCAACTGACCAGGGGCGAGCGGCTCCTGGGCCGTCCTAAAACGAAGGGGATAGACACAGCATCTTCCTACATCTGAATCTCAAAACCTCTGTACTGGTAACCATGACACCAGCAGGCGGCGGGAGTCACGCACAGTGAGGTAACGCAGAGTCACGCACGGCCAGGTAACGGGAGTCGCGCTCGCTGAGGTAATGGGAGTCACACATGCTGAGGTAACAGGAGTCGCACACAGTGAGATAACACAGAGTCGAGCACAGTGATGTAACACAGAGTCATGCATGGTGAGGTATCCGGAGTCGTTCCCGCTGAGGTAAATCGTAGTCATGCTGAGGTAACGGGAGTTGTGCACAAAGCAATAACGCGGAGTCACGCACAGTGAGGTAACGCAGAGTCACGCACAGTGCGGTAACAGGAGCTGTGCACGGTGAGATAACACAGAGTCGCGCACCATGAGGCAACAGGGAGTCGCGCACAGTGAGGTAAAGGGAGTCACGCATAGTGAGGGAAAGGGAGCCGCACATGGTGTGGTGACAGGAGTCACGCACGGTTTGGTAACGCCGAGTTGCGCACGGTGCGGTAACAGGAGTCACACACAGTGAGATAATGCAGAGTCGCGCAGTGTGAGGTAACGGGAGTCAAACATGGTGCAGCAACAGGAATCATGCACGGTTTGGTAACACAGAGTCACGCACACTGAGGTACCATGGAGTCGCGCACGATGCGGTAATGCGGAGTCGCGCACGGTGAGGTAACGAGAGTAAAGCACAGTGAGGTAACGCGGAGTCATGCACAGTACAGTGACATGAGTCGCGCACAGTGAGGTGACAGGAGTCGCTCCCGATGCAGTAACGGGAGTCGTGCACGGTGAGGTAACACAGAAGCGCACGCGGTGCGGTAACGCGGAGTCGCGCACAGTGAGGTAACGGGAGTCGCGCACAGTGAGGTAACGCGGACTCCCAGCCCTCACGCGCGGAACTCGGGAGTTGGCGGCAGCGGGCCTGGGCTGCAGGACGCCGGCTCGGGCAGTGCGGAGCCGCTCCAGGGACATCCCAGACTCTAGCAAGTACAGCAGCAGCTCAGTTTCCTCTACAGCTGCTTCCAGGGTGGGGGGGACACCAGTGGCTGTCACAAGTGTGCAGAAACGCGTCACGTGTGTGTGCACGCCGCCGCTAGCTTTCCAGTACGGCTAATGACCGTCTTCCTGCCGACAGGAACGTCTTGCAGGGTGAGGTGTGTGGGGCGCAGACCGAATCTGGTTCTCAGCTCCACAGGCTACCAGAGGCCGGGCACCCCTGAACTCCGCCCGCTGAAGGCCGCTCCAGTTCACCCCACATTCGTGAGGCCCCGCGAGACGCTCCCTCTTCACGCCCGCACGGACGTGTGAGGATGCGGACGCCCAGAAAGTGGGTGATGGGTCCGGGACAGGCACATGGTGCTCGGTGGCAGCGCTGCAGCGGGGTCGCTGACCCGCCTCCCCCGAGACTCCGGGAGCCTCCAGGGACTCTGCGGTGACGTCCGCAGTAGGCACGCCGGGGGGAGGAGAAGCTTCCCAAGGCAAAAGGGAAAATGTCCCGCTGAACGTGGTCCTGGAAGTACCAAGAGTCAAGCAGATTCACACAGGTTTGGAATTCAAGATTTTTTTAGAACGTGTATTTTGCTCAATTACTTCTCCACTGAAAAGTACAGCACGTTCATTGCAAAAACAATTAGAAAATGTAAATATACAGAAATGAAAAATTAGAGAGAATTGTTGCTAGTGCTTTGATGTATTTTATTTCAGTTCTGTGTGTGTGTGTGTATGGTGATGACTTAATGTGTCCATTTGGCTACGTCACAGTGCCCAGACATTTAGTCAAAATCAGTCTGGAAGTCCCGAAGAAGTGATTTTTTAGATGTGATTAGTATTTAAATCAGTAGACTTTGAGTGAAGGAGATGACCTTCCATCTCATGGGTGGGCCTCATCCAATCAGTGAAGGCCTTAAAGAAAAAGACACAAGTCTCCCCAGAAGAGAAAACTCTGCCCCTGACTGCCTTTGGCTGTGACCTGAGGCACAAGCTCTTTCCTGGGTCTCCAGCCTGCCGCATGCATTTGAGACGCACCAGCCCCACAACCACAGTGAGCCAATTCCTTAAAATCAATGTCTCTCACACACACATACATATGCATACACGTCTATCTCACTGTAGACGCACATTCTGTGGGTTCCATTTCCTCGGAAAACCGGAGAAAATTAGTCTAACCCACATATACACACATTGTTCATAAAAATAGGATTTTATTTTCATGCTGAGGTCGCTTTATCCGCTGGAGAGCAGCGTAGGCCTGGGTGCGCACCGTGAGAGGCCTCCCCACACTGCTCCCTCCAGAGCCGCCCAGAACTCGATGGCGTGGCCACGCCCGCTGTCCACCACAGACCGGCTGATTTTTCAGATGACTCTGCTGTCCTCCTCTGGTCCGACGTTCCTGACCAAGGCCCTTCCAGAGATGACGGACTGCGAGCTGTCCTCTGCGCAGCAAGAATCAGCCTCCGTCAAGGCCTCTGCTGTCCCTGACTCCAAGGGCCTCGGGGATGCAGGACCTGGGGTTGCTGAGGGGACCGGGCCCTTCGGCTGGGACCCAGGCTCCCCTCATGAAGCATGTCAGGCCCCAGCTTCAGGCAGCCTCACAGGTAAGCGGGCGTGTTCCCCGCCGACCGTCTACACCTGGGCTGCTCCCTCATTGATCATGTAATTATCAGCAGAGTCATACTGCTGCACACACAGCATTTTCAACCATTTATCACAATGTTGATCTTTAGTTTAAATATAAATCAGGCAATCATTTATGTCTTTTATGTTCTTTGTATTTATTCAGGAATATTTAACTGTAGACAAAAGGTGACTTATTCATTATTCATCCCGAACAAGGCAAGTATGGTAATTTGAAAAGGCTGACATTTGAGCTTTTTGCCAACACTAGCAAAATTATATCCTTCCCATTGTAAATCAATGAAGTAGAATCATCGTGCACAAAGGAATTAAATTGCCTTGTCACTTTAATAAGGCCACCTTATATACAACCTTCAACCAGGGCCATTGTGCAGAGAATGGCTCCTCTCGTCCTCGGCCGCCTCAGATCTCAGCTGGCTTTCCAATTACACGGGCCTCCTCTGCGCCCTCCTCTTCCCTGAGAGATGGTGTCAGAACGTCACGGGCCCCGCTCGCTATCGGGGACAGGCACGCGACAGAACACATCAGCGTCCCGGCTCCAGCCCGCTCCTGGCATTGTGGCAACTCATTTATCGGGTCTCCGCCTGCTCAGACGCGTCCCCTCCCCTCCTGTCTCTCACGCCTCGTGCCCACCCCCCGCACACACTCACGCGTGCACACACAGTCGCGTGCGTGGGCAGTCGCACACCTTCACTCCATTCACCCATTTTTCGCTTTCATTGAGAAAGCCGCCGGCTCTCTGGGCAGCACGCGTTTCTGTAATAACAAATGACAGCCTTTCAAATGTACGCATCTTCGGGAGACGTCAAGAAAGGAAAAGGAAGGGTTGGGCCCAAAGCCAAAAATAACATGAAGGAAGAGCTTGACGGCGGCGCAGAAAGCAGAATGAGCAGAACCTCCTTCGAATGAGCAGAAGACGCGCGGCACAGACGGCCGGAGCCGGGACGCCTGGTGGCAGGTGGAGGCCTCGGCGCAGGTTTTGGGAGGTGGAAAGCAGACAGGCAGCGGCCACTGGCGGAGGACCAGGTTTCAGTGAGATCTGAGCGCTACCGAGGAAGAGGCAACCTGTGCAGGCTCAGCCGCCCCAGGGCCACCAGAAGGCCCAGGAGCTGCAGGCACCGAGTCTCCCAAGGAAGGGCTAGGGGTCGGGTGTGGAGAACAAGGGCTTGTCGAAGTTCCGAGACCCAGTTAAGCCCCTAGGCTCCTGCCTCAAGCTCCACGGCCTGGGAACGGAGCCCCGCCACCCCATGGGAGGCAGGAAGTCTTGTCTCTGAGGAGGCTGACTGGTAAACTGAGGAACAGGAGGCATGGCTGGGCCACCGCACAGACAGAGCCTGGGGAAAGGTCCTCCTGCCCTTGAGACCCAGTGTCCTTCCCATCAGCTCTCAGAACACCAGAGGCCTTGGGCACCATCAACAAGTAGGGGAGTTGGGAAATGTGCCCGACGGCGAGAAGCATGGCCCCTTAGATGTCCCCCAGCAAATGGCCAGGCCAATCAACCAGCAGCCCACAGGCCTCCTCCATGAAAACAGAGCCCCGACCCATGTCCGGGTGCCACAGGGAAGTCCCCAGCAGGAAATCCAGGTGGGACGATAGGAAAGAACAGCTGGGAAAGTGAGGAAACTGGCTAGGAGGTTACCACAGCCGACACCACAGCAGATGCAGGCTTTGTGAACAGGAAAAGGTCACCAAGGAAGACACGTCATTCATTCAGAAAACACAAACTAGGAGCCTTTTTCAAACTCGGCTGGTGGGACAGAGACAGAAAAGGTCATGCTGATAATGGAAACAAAGGACAGGGAAGTCCAGAGAGAAGAGTTGCAAGGATTAATCCAAAAACTGGAATATCTATTTCCAGTGGCATGTCAGAGGTTGTCCCTTGTCCCAGAGAGCTGTGGCCCTGTGTCCCCTCCTGCCCGCTGGCTTCCCTGTCCAGGCCGGAGCGAGGCTAGGGACCCCCATGTGGTGAGCCCAGGCATCTGCATTCCCCCTCTGGGCCTTGACTGTGTCCATGTGAGGCCAGGGTCGGAGAACAGCCCTTCTGTGAAGAAAAGCTGCCGTGCTCCACACCTCAGGGCCCAGAACGATGTCCTCTGAGAGGGGCAGTCTCACCTGGGGACCAGCCAGGTGAGCGGTGAGGTTTGAGTCCCGTCTGCTGGGAGGCTGAGCTTGCTCTGGGACACAAAATGACCTGTCCACATGACCCAGTGGGCCTGACTCAAAGCCTCAACTCTGTCTCTCCTGCAGCTTTGAGAAGGCTGCTGGCTCCGCAGGGCCCACCCCTCCCCCAGCTGCCCAGCCCCCAGCCCCGGGGTGTGAGGTTTGCTTCCCGATGGGGCCACAAGTCCCCTGACTCTGGCATGATGGTTGGAAAGAGGCAGGAGGCCCTGGGAGCCTCCCCCCTAACAAGTGCCCCCCCATTCTTTCCACATGGTAAATCCTCCTGGAGTTGATGCCTACTGTATGCCAGGGGCCAGCTGCTGACCCGCTCCTACACGTGCATCAGCTGGCGGACGTTCTCCACACAGAGGAGGGTAGGAGCAGGGGAGAGCTGCGAGCCACCCCAACCACAAAGAAATACTATGAAACACACGTTTTTTCTTGAACATCGGATTCAAGAATCTAAAAGCTGAACATGGAACAAAAAGAATTAACATCAAAATACGTGAATGAGAATTTGCTGGATTTGGGGAAGACACTGAAGAAGTAAGAATTAAACTATCAGGGGACGCCTGGGTGGCTCAGTTGGTTAAGCAGCTGCCTTCGGCTCAGGTCGTGATCCCAGCGTCCTGGGATCGAGTCCTGCATCGGGCTCCTTGCTTGGCGGGGAGCCTGCTTCTCCCTCTGCCTCTGCCTGCCACTCTGTCTGCCTGTGCTTGCTCTCGCTTCTCTCTCTATGACAAATAATTTAAAAAAAAATCTTTAAATTAAAAAAAAAAAAAGAATTAAACTATCAGGTGCCCAAGAGACGACATAGTCAACTGAGTACGTGGCAGGGGCCCAGGAAGGTCCGAGACAATGGGGGTGACACGGGAAGTTCGTGGAAGGCTCAAGGGGAAAAGCACACAGGTGAGGGACAAAGAAGGTCCAATTCGCCGCTAATTGGAGTTCCAGAGGAAAACGAGAAGTAGCTAATGTTTGTAAAGTAGAATCCAATAAAACCGTAAGGCAGGCAATTCTGTGGAAATACACGAAGAATGGAATCGATACGCTAAAGAGGCCCACATGCCTGGTAAAATTAACCTGAAACATTCAAAACCAGAACACATCCCAACAAACCGATCGGGTGTTTTTTAAACCCTTCATCTCTCCAGGTAAACAGAATAAATGACTCCCAAAGGGAAGAGCATGAGACGTGAATTAGCCTCTGACGACCAGAGAGCAAACTGCAAACACAGCAGGAGACTCCTAGTTGTTCTTAGAACATTCAAGGGAAGAACAGAGGAGTCAAAGGTTTTCTGCCCTTTCAAGCTGTCCTTCAGGACTCAGGTCATGGAAAAGCAGCGGTAAACATTCACGAGCTCATGACTGTTGTGCCTCGATGTCCCCTGAAGAGCTTACTACAGACACCGTCTTCCCAAGGAGTGTCGACCAGAAACAGTAACGACCATGAGGATGGACCCTGAGCACCAAAGATCTCTGACTGTCCCTCCGAACGAACACCGGGTGGGCCCGGGGCTGGAGGATAGCACGTAATCGTTTAATGTTTTGCAAAGGAGAAACCAGAAAATGCAACAAATAAAAAGGCATGGGAAAGAGAAATAAATCAATAAAAGCAGCTGCTTGGGTGACAGACGGCAGTCGGCAGATGTCCCTACAGCTGATAAAAATCAGGTCCATCTGAGAGGAAAAGGACTACGGGCATTACAAAGGGCATCAGTGCAAACGTCGCCACTAATACCAACATGTGCTTCCTCATGACCAAAGAAGGCAACAAAATGTTAAAAAAGAAGGAAATAGGACACACTATAATACACAGGGTAAATACATTTACTAATATAACACGGTTGAGATCAAACATCACGTGGAAAACTCAAGATTTTCAAACCAGTTCACAGGGGAGAACCTGACCGATGTGCTACCCGAGCCCCACCCAGAACAAAGACCTCGGCGCTGCCGACGGGGTGAGCAGGTGCCCGCAGACCAACCGGCAGGAAGGCAGGAACACGGACGTCGGCGCGAGAGTCAAGCCCAGAAAGAGCCCTTAAAGAGACAAAAACACCACTTCGGACGCCCAAAGCAGCAGTTCGTGATGAAGACATGCCCGTTAGGAACGTGAGCGTAACGGCTCCCACAGGACCCGTACGCACGACGCGGGAAGTCCCGGAGAGGACGTGGGAAGGGAAAACCCACGAAACCACAGGAGATAATTAGTTACTTTGCAGAGATAACATCTCCCCTCAGCCCAGGAAAGGTCAAAAGGAAAAAACAACAGAAAGGAAATGGAATCTTCTAGAAAGTAGTTATTGTGGTAAATTACTAAACTTGGCCTCTGAAAACCGGGAAACATGGTTCTTCTCAAATGCCCACGTTCATTCACGGAAATTCACCACTTATTAGTCACAAATAAAATTCCAATAATAAAAGAAGAGCAAAGAGGGGGATTAGTCCCCCCAGATACTATGAGACCCCCCAAAGCCTCCATAATTACAGCTGTGGTTTTGGTCGTCAGATTGGCCAACGGAAAGATGCAGGCATAGACACATGTACGTGGGGGGACATGACACAGCAGAAGAGTGACGTTGCAGCTTGTGGGAAAGACAGACTGTTGTAACGAAGGACGCCCGCGTCGCTGGGCGGCCACGGGAAAGGAGGCAGAAGTCGGTCTGCCTCACATTGTACGCCAGATAAAGACCAAATGAATCAGTGACTGAAATGGAAAAACATCGAGCAAAAACACGCATGAATTCTTTTATCATCGAGACATGAAGGATGAGAAGAAAACTTTTTAAACTATAACAATTGGGGCGCCTGGGTGGTTCAACTGTTAAGCCTCTGCCTTCGGCTCAGGTCATGGTCCCAGGGTCCTAGGATCAAGCCCCGCACCGGGCTCCCTACTCAGCAGGAAGTCTGCTTCTCCTTCTGCCTTTACCCTTGGCTTGTGCTCTCTCTCTCTCAATTAAATACAATCTTTAAAAAAAAAATTAACTATAACAATTAATATGCAGTAAAATCCCAGACAGATTAATTTGGTTATAAAAACTTTCTAAGTTTCTGAAAAACATCGTAAATCAAGTCAAATAGCAAAGGACAAACTGGCGGAAGTCTGCCCATCTCTCACAGATAAAGGGCCAATCTGCCTCACCTATAAAATGATCTCAAAAGCAGAAGAAAAGAAAGGTCAAAAGTCCAAAGGGAAAATGGATAAAATACATAAACAGCCCATTAAAAAAATATATACAAAAGGTCCTTGAAGTATGAAAAGATGTTCAACTTCACTCATAAATACAGATGAAATCCCAAATACGCTGGGACGCCCTACCCCATTCACGATGTGGACAGAAATTCAGGAGTTGGAGCACATGCCCTGGGGCCAGCAGGTCCTCGTGTATGTGGCCGGTGGGGACGCCCCCCCGACCCACCCATGGTGAAACCGAAGGGAACCGTGCACATGGCCTTCCACCCAGAGCGCCCCCGTCCAGGACCCAGCCCTGGCGGACATCACCCGCACACAGGGCTGCTCACCGGGATGTTCTTTCTAAGGGCGGTGGTGCCTGCCTGTAAGCAGCCACTTAACCCTTCCATAGCTCCGTCACCTGACGCGCTCAGCGGCTCCCAGCGGGACGCGTTCTCAACTAACGCAGGGCGAGTTCCAGGACATAGTTCAAGTTAAAAAAGGAAAATACAAAAGAGTGTATACGGTACCTTTTGTATAAAAAAGCAGGTTCAGGGGCATGTGGGGGGTTCAGTCGGTGAAGCATCTCCCTTCGGCTCAGGTCAGGATCTCAGGGTCCTGGGATCGAGCCCCACATCGGGCTCCCTGCTCACTAGGGAGCCTGCTTTCCCCTCTGTCCCTCCACGCTGCTCATTCTCTCTCTCTCCCCCTCTGTAATAAATAAATAAAATCTTCCCAAAAAATTAAAAATAAAAATGAATTAAAGAGAAGGTTCACGAAGAACTGTACTATTTCACACTCTGTGCAACGCATTCTAAGGACAAAGTCAATGCGAGGAAGTCCTGAATTGTTCTTGTTTCCTTTCGGCAGCAGGGTTGGTGTGGCGTCTCTGAAGCGAGTTTGTGCCCCCGCGGCCTGCAGCCAGGGCTGACCACGTGACGCTGCAGGAACCCAGAGTCTCACTGTGAGAGACAGACATGCGAACGTGCCCACGGGCCTGAGCAGGAGCGCAGCGTGAAGACATCCCTTCCCGTCCTGTCCACTGCCCGGGCCAGAAGTGATGACCCCAGGAGCAGTGCGACACCCCCCACCCCACTCTGTCCAGAAAGGCCTCGCCTCACGAACAGAAACCAAGGCTTCTGAGGAAATCGGGTCATTCCAGGGCCTCCGGCAGAGAAAGAACCCAGTGGGCTTGGCCTGTCTTCTGGGTCAGAAGGCAGAGAAGCGCTTAGCGACGAACGTGGGTGCCGAAGACTCGGGGACCCGATGGAGCGCCTCCCGCGGGCCAGACATGAACAGTTTGGTCATCAAAAGCAGGAACGATGGCACTAGATTAGAGCACAGTTGAATTAAAAGCGATAACGGCATCTACAGTGAATTGTCCTTTAAGGCACCTAACGTGGCCAGTGCGACACCCTGGGGAGGACCCCCCACTCTGCCGGTGCCCTTGACAAGGCTGCAGGGGAACGGAGCACCGCGCTGCCTGCACTGATCCCCGCATGGGTTTCTTACCACTCCCCAGAGGACAGAGTCACTTACTCCAGAGAACTCTGGCTGTCATCTTCGGCACACGATTGAATCTGAGAAAGTCTTCGTCTCCCGCTGCAGTGACGCGGGGACAACCCACGTCCGTCCCCTGGGCAGCGGCCTCGCTGAAACGTACCACCTGGATGGACTCATGAGGGAAGCAGCCCACGCGTCAGCGGACGTCCCGCGACACAGGCGCCTGCCCTCCGTGGGGCTGATGTCTTGAACCAACAAAAAGGCCGTGAAGACGCTTGCAGATTAAGAGAAATTAGAGAGACGCCACAAACGGCACCGTGTGATCTTTACCGGTTCCCAGAGGGAGGGAAATCCATGCAGGACATCGGGGGGACAACTGCGCACAGGGGAAGATGGACGGCCGTGATTTCCGGGGACAACAGCAGCTGCCGGGGACGAAGGTTACCCTTGCTCCTGGCAACGCTGACGGGCTTGTAATGGTTCCAACAGTGCGCGCACAGCCGTGCACCTCCCGGTGAACTGCGGGGGTGACCTGCGTGCTATACTGAGCTCGTGCGTGACTTTGATGGTGGCCATTCTTAAAGCAGCCACACGGGCCCCGAGGAGAAACTTCTCGCACCATCTGGACAGAAGCCAGCGTGAGAGCGAGGCCCCTGGGCGCACCCTCTTCTTCCCGCGAGGGGTGCAGGTGTCAGGACCAGAACCCAGACAGACGGAGCCTGCGCTGTGACGTACAGCCCCACAGCCAGTGAAGTCTCGCACACAGATCTTGAGGCTGTGGGGTGCCTGGGGGGCTCAGTCAGTGAAGCGTCCGCCTTCAGCTCAGGTCATGATCCTGGGGTCCTGGGATGGAGTCCCGCATCGTGCTCCCTGCTCTGCGGGGAGCCTGCTTCTGCCTCTGCCCCTTGCCCCCTGCTTACGCTCTCTCTGACAAAATCTCAGAAGAAAAAAAAAATCTTGAGGTCAAGTGGAAAACAACAACAACGTGTCCCATTGTGTGACCCACCAGGGGCCATCAGTGCACACGAGCGAGCAGGTCCGCACACCCTGTACAGGGCCCTCCTGCCATCTCAACCCACGGGCGCAGGGAGACAGTAGAAGGTCGCCATCAGGAGCCCGAAAGCTTGCCCTGAGAGGACGAGGACCAGGAGCAGCACTTCCCAGCTACAGCCCCGCGCAAGCACACCGAGCGTTAGAGGGCAAGCTCACCCATGTCCAGTCCTGTTTCGGGAGTTTCCTGAAATGACCCGACTGGAAGGCACACACGGAAGACCATGACAGCGGTTCTCAGCGCTGCTTCCGTTGCTGGCTTTAGCTGGAACCGTTAATACCAAATGACCTTTCTCCGAAGGGTATTTTAAGGAGACAAAGCAATTTTCCGTCATGTGGTTGCCATAGCGATTGGCCCTTAGAAAGGCTGGGGGGAGGGTGCACGTCCATAACCACCAGCCCCTGAGACAACTAATGGTCGGCTAAGGCGACGGTCGGGATTACTGGAAGCAGAAGAGATCAGTGGGTTTTAAAACTCAGCAAAAAAGGTGAAGAAGGGGGACAACTGGGCTGGCAAGCGGGGCCAGAGTGACCGGCACCGACCCTGCCCCAGGGGATGGGGGGCTGCCTGGGAAGGGCTCATCGGGGCACGGAGCCCGCAGGGTCCCAGAGGGGCTGGGGGCAGCGGCCCCCTCCCCTGCCACCCAGCGAACGGCCTGCTGACTCCCAGGCTGGGGCAGGGAAGACACCAGACAACGCGGAAAGTCATGTCATATCAGAGAGCAGGAAAGTACTCAAAGGAAGACGCAGAGCCCACTCACAGGGGCGTCCCCTGCCGAACTCGAGAGAACTTCCCAAAGTAAATACTGGGAGCAACAGAGCACAACGTGGAAGACCGCTGGACGGTGAGTCCGTCCAGACGGGAAGTTCAGGGAGGACACTTGGCTAATTTCAAAGCCCCAGCACACAAAATACTGATTGCGAAGGAGAAGAGAAGAGTACAGAGTGGATACACCGGAGAGGGGTCACCTTAGCCAAGTGCTTCCCGTGGCCCCGACAGCAACGGGCCACGTAACGGGACAGCTGATTCACGGGACGACTCATGTGAGTCCACACCAGGACTCACAGCCTGAATGGATTCATGACGATAGATTCAGACAGACCCCAAATACAGAACATTCCCCTAAGCAACTGCCCTGTAACCTTCCCAAGGGACTTGTCCATGATAGCCCAGAGAAGCCCGAGGAATGTTCCAGCCTGAAACCTGAGAGCTAGACAGAAGACAAGTGGAACCAGAGCCTCTGGATACAAAGGGCACTGGTAGGAGAACTGTCCAAACTTGAGTGGGGTCCAAGGATTCAGTGGTAAAGTTGATATTAACTTCCTGCCATTGGGAGCTGGGTTATGATTAGGTAAGACAATATCTTTGTTCAGCAGAAATGCACGCTAGAATATATGGGAGAAGGCCATTATGGCAGCAATTTTTTCTGACAACAGTTCAGTGGAGAAAAAACTTTCATACTCTAACTTGTATCTTTTCTGGAAGCTTGAGCGTGTTTCAAATAGGTTTAAAAAAGAAGGCAAATTAGGGTGCCTGGGTGGCTCAGTTGGTTAAACATCTGACTCGGTTGAGGCTCAGGTCATGATCTCAGGGTCATGAGATCAAGCCCCACGTGAGGCTTGACGCTGGGTGTGGAGCCTGCTTGAGGTTGATTCTCTCCCTCTGCCCTGCCCCTACTCACACTTCCTGAAATAAATGTCTTTTAAAAAGTAAAAGTAAAAAGACAAATTACTAATATCAAAAATGAAAGCTGGGACATGGCCACCGATCCCACAGACATTACTAGGAGGTTAATAATGGAAAACCAGAACTTTACGCCCATCAATTTGTTAAACTGGATGAAAAGGGCCAATTCCTGGAGAGACACGATTCACCAGAATTCACACATTTGGACACCAACTTTCCGAAACAGAAAGCACCAGACCCAGACAGGCTCGCTGGTGATTTGTGGAAGAAATTATATTAATTTTGTACAATCTCTTCCATAGGCCGCAGAAAGAGGGGACAGCCGCTCTCCACCTCCCGCTGGCCGTGGCAGACTTTGCACAGTAGAACCAGGTGTCTGGGCGAGAAAATACATGACCAAAGGGCAGAGGGTTTTCTCGCTTTTTGGAACTGAGCCAGCTCATCCAGAAACGGAGGGCAGCCCCTCACTGCACCCACAAGACCGACCTGCGGCCCTGGGTGGGGTCCCACCCTCCGTGTGACCTCAGAATGCGTCTTGTCCACTGGAGCCACAGAACTGGACCCAACGGGCCACACGTATTCAGGGGTGAAATCGTGGCCCGCAGCCGCTGGGGGTAGGCTTCACGGCGCCCCCAGAAGACCCTGCCCCGAGATCTTGTTCTTGACCTTGTCCCCACCAGTCGCCTCCACTTTACACTCGGCCCCAGGTTCATGCCTCTCCTGTCCCCACCTGTGTCCTGTCTCTCCTCACCCAGCTTCTTGTCCAAGGTCTTCTGACTACAGCTGCCCTCTCTCTAGACACCGCTGACCCTTCTCCCCTCTCCCACTGGCACGCTCCAAGCGCTAAACCATAACCCCGCTCAGTCCGGATCTCCATCCCATCTTACCCGCACCCACCAGGTTGAAGGACGAGAGGGAACCTGCCACTGCGCTCACTGTTCTCCCTCTGGACTCAGGAGCACTGACCCGGGCAGGGCATGGCCCCACCTGCCTCCCTCTATCCGCCCCCCGACTCTCCAGGCCAGCAGCCGGGTAAGCGTCTGTCCTGAGTCAGGGCACCGTGTGCTCCCAACAAGCTCCCGGGGGGACGCTGGGACCCCGGGAACCCCCTCGCTCGGGACCCGGGGTCCTAGACAGGGACACCCCGGGGCTGTTCCTCTGCCTCTTGCCCCTCCTCTCTCCCACTGAGGATGGAGCTTTGTCCAGAGGCTCTAGCGATTTCCAGGCCCTGCGTGCCTGGGCCCGTGCTGGGTTTCACCGTCTCCCTGGCTCCTGGCAGGTGCAGGGACGCTGGTTCCCGGGTCATCAAAAGGACGGATTCCGCGCCGCTCTCAAGCAGGCTGAGACACCTCGCCCAGCGGCCAGCCAGAGGAAAGGCTGCTCCCTGCCTCCGTCCCCACGTCACCCCCACCCGCGCCACCGACGAGGCCACGAGCATCCGAGGCCACGGTTCCACACTGAGCATGCCTGGGACCCTCCCCAGTCCCGGGCCTCGGCCCGCTGCTCTGGAGTCTCTTGCTGTTTGCAGAGAGAACCACGGACATGAAGACGTGAGCACGCCCGCTCTACTCCCGGCCGCTCTCCAGAAAGAACGGCCCTGGGAGGCCGACCAGCCCTCACGGCACAGCCACTCGGGGCGAACTTCATTCTAGGCGTCTACATCTAATTCCTAAAACCACTTTGGGAAGGCAAGGGATGGAGGTCCATTTTTAAAATCTATTTGCTTGCAACCTGGGAAGAAGCACAAAGAGGGCATCGTCACGGGAGGGAAAGGCGAGCTCGGAGCCAAAGAAAGCATTCCGGCTTCGTTCGTCTCCTTTCGAAGCCTCAGCAGCAGCCTCTGTGTGGCTCGGACCCGGGGAGGGCCGTGTGCCCGGGGTGACATACCGACACACGCAGACACACGGAGCGGGGGACGTGCTGAACTGCACCAGGCACTTAAACACACGGGACCCAAATTAGGACGTACCAGCAAGTTCATTATCTAAAAATAAATCAGCTTTTCTTTTCTTCATCAAAAGATCAGATTATAGTGTGCGCTGCCTGACTTTCAGAATCCAGTGTTCTTATTCTCAGACAAGGGAGGACCACGGGAATCATTACATAATCCGTCAGGTACCGCACAGGCCGAGGACAGGGGCTTTGTGCTCCGCGGCGAGGGCTGTCGCGTGATGCCCACTGCCGGCGCACAACAGGCCTCGGCGGCGAAGCGCAAGACCATTCTGGGACGCAGCATGGAGAGGAGGAAACGCTGCCTGCATTTCAGGTGGGACGCTCCTGAGCTCTGAGGGCCCACGGGCCTCCCCCACCTTCTGCCGACCCAGTGGGGTCTCTTCATCCTTCTGGGCAGCAACAAGGCCGAGAGGAGCATCCCTGGCCTGTCCCCTCACAGGACAAGGAAGGTAATGAAAACATGGGTTCCCGCGCGCCCCCGCCCCGTCCAGGGCAGGCCGCCGGCCCTGGGGCCCCGCGGCAGATCGCTGCTGTGAGGAAGGGGTCACAGGGGAGCTTAGCCTGTTTCCACAAGACCGCTTCCCCTTGGACGCCCGCCTCAAGTCCGGGGCTCCCAGGCCACCCCCACGCCACACCAGCCGGCTGCGAAGTCGGGGGCGCTTCACGACCACCCTTGTGTTCCACAAGTTGCTAGAACAACCCGCTGAACTTGGGGAAGGACTATACCTAACGACTGAAGTCTTATTGTAACTGAAGGATGCACAGCAGCAGCAGCCGGAGGGAGAGGCGCAAGGGGCGAGGCGGAGGCCCCACAGGCCGCGTGGCGTCCTCCCCAGAAACAACCTGGCGGGTCAGCGACCAGGGGCGCTCAGCTCCGTCCAGTGACCTGCATGTAGCGGGGCTTCTTTCTGTGGACACGACTGATTGCATTGTTGCCTGTGTGGTTGAACTCCATTTCCAGCCCTCGTCCCCTCCAGGGGGTGGGCCGAGGTCCTGCGGTCGGGGTCTCTGCTGCGCTGACTCCATCCCGAATCATCTTGTTAGCATCAACCATCTGCCTCCTGCCCTGACTCACAGACACATGTCTAGCCCTCGAGAAGCACCAATGTCAGAGGTCACCTCCCAGGCACCAGCAACAAAGACCAGACCTTTCCTCGGGCTCGGGCCAACTTCCTCATTACACTGGGATGGGGCGGGGAGCAGTACTGGTCAGGGTTCTCCAGAGAAACAGAGCCCACAGGAGACTGATTGATTCTAAAGAATTGGCTCATGTAGTCATGGAGGCGGACAGATCCCCAGACATGCCAGTGAGCTGGAGGAGAGGAGAGCAGAGGCCTTGTGTGCCAGTCTGGAGTCCAGCAGGCTCAAGGCCAGGAGAACCCACCTTTCAGTTTGGATCAAAGGCCAAAAAAAGCCAATGTCTCAGTTCAAAGGTAATCAGGCAGGAAGAATTCCCTCCTCCTCACTGGACAATCAGCCTTGCTGTTCTAGCAGACCTTCAACTGATTGGATGAGGCCCACCGACCCTGGGGTGAGCTGTCCACTTGATTCACGTGTTAATCTCACCCAGAAACATCTTCCCAGACACACCCAGAATTATGCTCGAGTAAATACCTGAGCATCCTGCGCCCCAGTCAGGTTGACATCATGGGACCAGAGACCAGTGTCTACCCTTGTCCTGAGGGACTGGCCGGCCTCACCACATTGTGGGGCGAGAGAAGACGTGAGTGGCGTGTGTGATCAAGTACTAACTGTGGTCATTCGCAGTTGTGGGGACATGGGAACATATTTCTATCTTCTTTCCTGGATTTTTCACGTCTTCTATATGAGAGTTTTTTGGGGAGGCGGTAAGAACGTAAGCAACCATGGAATCCCGCAGATGGAGTCCAGTATAGTCCGTTTCCACCGGCTGATGCTCCTTCCCAGCCCAGGCAAGGGTTAAACCAGCCACGCCATGAAGGGGAGGAGGGGGCCCCAGGCAGGGGGCGTCCAACAGAGAAGGGGCTGGGCCGACCCAGCGTGGCACGGCACATCTGATGGCCACCTGCCACACCGGGACTGCCGAGACGGTGAGCGAGGCGGGCTGGGCTGCCCTCGGAGCTCCCGAGTCCCTCTCCAGCCTCCAGGGCCACGCTATCCAGCACGCAGCCCCGGCCACATGGGCTTGGAAACGGGGCCCGTCTGGGCTGAGATGCTCTCACAGTGTAAGACACACAGAGATTCCTAAAAGTGCTCGGGAGTCATCTCGTTAGGCACGTCCCTGTGCTGACAGAATGCTAAGAGGACAACATCTCTGACACACCGGGCTAAAGAGAATATACTACTCCGCTTCATTTCATGTTTTACATTTTCAAAAGCCACATGGAATGGCCCACGTGGCTCACACCCCCTGTTCACCATCTGCGGCTCAACAAGCTCTTCCTCCGGGTCCTGCTCCTTCCCTTCCGGTCCCCTCGGTAACTCAGGCTGGCTAGGATGGATGAACTTCAACCCACTGGCAGCTACAACAAGGAAGCCCTCCCAGCGGGAACCAGGGAGCCATCTTTGGGGTCCCCAGAGCCAGGACTGTCCAGCCCCAACCACTGCCCCCCTGGGCTTCACCTACTGCCTTGATCGGTGCAGAGGTGTCTGCTCAACTGGATTGTTTACATGTATATACATGTGTTCACACCCACATCTGTGCACATGCGGATGTACTGCATACACCCATGCACGTCCACATGTGTGCACACGTGCGCACCCATGCATGTGCATGCTGTGGTTATGCACACACCTGCGTGCAGTCCCGTGGGCACACATGTGCACACCCATATATGTGCACACAAATACACATGTGTGTGTGTGCATGAACATGTGTGTGCACACATGTGCGTCTGCACTCATGTGCAAGTGTGAGCAGCACTCATGCATGCATGCAGACAAGTATGCACACGCTCATACAAGTACACGCACCCATGTGTGCATTCATACCCCTGTGCACACTCGCACATAGGCCCACGCCTGCATGTGTGAACATGCACGTGCTTACACGCGTGTGCACCGGTGCACATATGTACATGTGTGCACCTGTGCACATGCGTGTACACGCACGCACACCCATATATACTTGCACACGTGCACTCACATGTGTTCGTGCATGCCCACAGATATACACACTAGGCCTACAACATACGCACACATGAGCCGCAGCTACTCTGGAGAACACAAGTTTTCAAGGTAAAAGGCAGAGATTCTCCAAGACCACGGGGCTCCCTGGGCTGCATCCCCCCTGCTTTAGCGCTTGCCCGTCCCTCGGGAACCTTTGCACATTCCGCCCTGGAAGAGGGCCCGGGAGGAAGCTGCAGCAGGTGGCCTGGGCCTCCCAGAGGCGGACGCCGTGCCTTTCCTCGCACGGCTCGCTGCTGGGCAGGTCCGGACCCGCCATGAGTCGGGGCGACGAGCCCACCCCGCGCGGGCACAGCCTGCCTTCCGCAGCCTGCACGGTGGCTTGGCCGGGCTCCAGCGGCGGCCGCGAGCGGCGCGGCCGGCTGCCGACCGCTCCCAGTCGGCGTCCTGGCACCCAGGGGCCAGGTCTGTCTGGAGAGAGAAAGGCCGCTGTGACCATGACCACACGCACGCGGAAGCACTGAAAATACCTTTACTGTTTGTCACTGTGCTCTTCCCGTCACACACGTCGTGGCAGCTCCCCGGCTGGGCCCTTCCGGCGGCGCCTCCGCCGACCGTCACTGCGGCTGCGCCGGGCCCTCAGTCGTCAGTGTCTGCCATGATGGTCAGGGAGGCTGCATGGAAGGTCAGAGAGGGTTTCTCAGAGCTCGCTCAGCACTCCCGAGGCCGTGTCACCAGGTCTGCAACACATCTAGTGGCCATGATCTAATCCCAGACGAGGCTGGCCAACGGTCGGTCGGCCCTGTCCCCTGTCACCAAGAAGTGTCTCCACTTCTCGTGCCTCAGTCTGCAGAAAGCCTCTGAGGAGGGGCGCATGTCCTGCCCGCGGGCAGCACCGTGGGGCTCAGACACCTCGGCAGGGGCAGGCCGCGGACCCTAGGGGACGTCTAGGCAGGCCCCTTCTTCCTGCCCCCTCTCCCCAGTGGCTCCGGTGAAACCGAGTCTTTGCGACTGTCGGGAATCAAGCGGCCCAGAGAGCTCGCGTCCACACAGACACCGCCCGAGGCACAGCGGAGGGCGCGGGGCGCTTCCTTCCCTAACCTGCCACGCGCTCCCCTGTGAAAAGCAACCAGCAACTGGCAGAGCCCTCCTGTCCTGAGACCATCGATAAATCCACAAAAGCAAAGGTGCCAGGGCTGGAGCCACCACCACCAGACCATCAGGCTCTCACGGTGGCAACCGGGTCCCCATGCCCCAGCCAGGAAGTGTCCGATTGGGCCTGTGGGCACGGACTCGCCCAGCACCGCAGCCGCCCGCACACCTCTCTGCCCTGCCCACCCCGGGGCATGCCTGGCCCAGCCGGGGTCTCTGGGGGAGCACCGCTGCGCCCTGTGCCGGGACAACCTGCTGACTTACTGTCCCCCTCCCTGACGCTCTCGCTCTCGGTCTGCGGCTCTGAGCTCGTGGGCTTGGAGGCTTCCTCCTCGCCTGACGGCGCCGTCTCTTCTTTCATGCTGGACTTGGGAGATGGAGGGACGTCTGTGGGCACTTCCTTTTCTCTCCTGTTCTCTTGAACAACCCTGACGGGAAGAGAGAAATTGAAGGTGGACCATTCAACAGGTCATCCGGTCCCTCACCACGACGTGTCCCTACAGCAGGGGGACTCGGGCTTCGCTCAGCTGTTCCCACTTCAGCTTCTGACACGTGCTCTACACACGCCGTCCTACATGGCATCCTGGCGCCCGAGGGCAACAACAGGGCAGGGAAAGGGAGCGTGCAGGCAGGTCCCTCAAGACGTCACCTGGCACCGCTCACAGCGGGGAGTAGTTTTCTCTGCTGCTGGACAGAGCGACGTGACCAGTCTCCGTGGCTTCTATCTGTGTTTATAAGGGGGCTCGTGTTGGGGCCCCTCAGTCCTGAGTGGCAACGATGTATCCAGGCTCTGACCATGAGTAACCACTAGCTGCCGTGGGCTTGTGTCCCCACCACCGAAACAAGAGGGGAGCTTCGTATCTGGAGCACGTCTGCACCATGACTCACAGCACAGAGCAAGCACCTGCAGACACCCCGGGCAGGGATCCCCACACCCTCTCGTGGGCAGACAGGGGCGAGCAGGATGCGGACCAGGTCGGAGCTCCGTAACTGCTGGGGGGCTTCCTTGGGAGCTCCGGGGGAGCTGCTGGGCCCCTCTGGCTGCCGACAGCCCGCACCCGCGCCTCGCCGCCCCGCGTCCCGCACGTTCGCAGGTGTGTTCGGTGGAGGACCGGCTGACCTGTAGATGATAGTGATGACGAAGGCCCCAGCGATGACCACGATCAAGGCAGAGAAGACCTGCACGTAGACTGGAAAACAGTTTCCCTCATGAAGTCGGACCTCCCGCCCGAGTCGGGGGTGCCCGACCCCTGGGGCCCGCAGCCTCTCCTACACCTCCCGCCCTGCGGACACGGCTGAGGGCTCGAAGGCTCCCCAGCTGCGCGAGGCTCCATGTGGGCCATGCAAAGAGCAGTCGCAGGTGGCCCGGGAGGACAATGGCACAGACCGCGCCCTCGTCTCTTCTCCAGAAAAGCTCCTCTGCTGCCCAGGAGCTGGGCGCCCTGCCCCAACTCCCCAGAAACGGTTCCTCAACATTCGGCGGAGCTATCTCAAGGCCGAACAGAAGCAGAAGGCTTCTTGGCTGACGGACACGTTCCACCGGCTGAGCGACTCTGTTAACGAGGGCCTCTGCCGTCCCTACACTTGTCTTCTCTAGACTTGCCCCAACAGAAGAACCTGGGCCTTCACGGTGACTCTTGGGGTGCGGCCCCTAGGCCCGTGCCCCCATCTGTGGGAAAGTTCTGGGCCCCCTTCCACCCCCGGGGGAAGCAGGCGTGGGCACGGCCCAGCCTTCCCAGGGGACCCTCCACCGCAGGAGCCTCTTCCATTGGGACTGATGATTGGGGTCCATGGCTCCTGGGCTCAGGGCTCAGGCAGAGCCGGGGGCCATGTCCCGGGGGCCTTGTGCCCAGGCAGCCCCCAGGAGCACGCTCAGTGGAAGCCCTATGACCGACACCCTCTCCATCAGGCAGAGGTAAGGACACGGAAGACGGGATGCAGGCAGAGCTCTGGCCATGGCGCCTGGCGTGCAGTCTGTGCACCGGGGTCCCTACACTTTCCTACTGTCTGCCTCGTCTCTCACTGCTTTCTGCTCTTCCAAAGGGCGCAAACTGGCTTCTTTGCAAACCCCCACCTCGAGGGACAGGGTTTGCTTCAGTTTGCTCACCGCCGCCCCAAAACCACGTGCACCCACCCTTCACCAGCCGCGACGTCATGGGATGCCATGTCCCTGGGAGCTCCGTGCACGTGCTGAGGCTGACGTGACACAGTAGCACCAGTGGGTGGCTTCCAACAACAGAAAGCTGTGGCCACAGCTGTGCAGGCAGAAGCCCACAATGGTGACCCTCTGAGGGCTCAGGGGTGCCTCCCTGCCTCTCCAGCTCCTGCTGGCCCTGAGCTCCCTGGAGCCCTTGGCTTGTACACACATCCCCCGGTTCTGGGTCTTGCTATCACGTGGCAGCTTCCCTCTGTGCCGCTGTCTTCACGTGGCACTCTCCTTCCTGTCTGCTCTGGGCGTCTCTGTCTCCTATAAGGATGCCGGTCCCATTGGATTTGGAGCTCACGCTACTCCAGGGGGACCTCACCTTAACTACTCACAGCTGCAAAGGCGGTGTTTCTAACTAAGGTCACATTCACAGGGACCAGAGGTTTGGCCATCAACACATCACTTGGAGGGCGGGGGGAGAAAATCTGACCCACAACAGAAGGTAAGCAGTAGCTGCAGAGAAAGCGGCCTCGAAGATACAAGAGGGGGATTCCCAGGGGAGCTGCTTTCCCTGAACCAACCCAGAGGGTCTCTGGGAATGGACGGGGCCTCCCAGACCCTTTATATGGGGGCTGAGGTCAAAAAGCTGAAGGGAGTTGAAGCCAAAAAGCCCCATGATAGCAGCCCAAATGCTTCATTTTCCCCTATTGATCCGAGCTCAGTAAGTGAGGGTCAGGCATACGCTGGGCACTCCACGGTCGAGGGTCCGTCAGGGAGAGGATGGAGTGGGCAGTGGGACCCGGCCTGTGGGGTCGCCAGCACACCACTGTAACGAACCAGTTGGCAAGATGCATGCTGAAGGCTCTGTTCTGATCAGCAGGTTTATTCCTTTTGGTGATGCATTGCCTGTGGAAATGTGTTCACCTCAGTTCCTCTTTCCATCTCTAGGGCTGTGAGAACCAGCTCCCAGAACGGCCTGCAGGATGCTCACCTCCTGGGATTCACATCCGAGTGTAGATGCTTCCACATTGCAGAGGGCTGACCTCTGAACCAAGGGCACTGGGCAGGGTGTGACTGCTGGGGCTAGGTCACAGTCATTGTGGCTTCTACCTGGCTTTCTCGGGCCACCCGCTCTAGAAAGAGGCCATCACCATGTCTTAAGGACAGGCAAGCAGGTCTCACGTCACAGAAAAGGGCTTCCTGTTAACCCCAAGTACCACTCACCAGCCAAGTGAGCCATCTCAGACAGGCCCTCCAGCCCCGGTCCAGCCTTCAGATGACCGCTGCCTCGTGAGTCACCAAGCCCATTCCACCCAGCTAAGGCTCTCAGCTACTGCTTTCGGCCACTAAGTTCTGGGTAGTTTGTCACACAGCATAAGTAACTAATCCAACAGTGTGGCAAAGGCCTGGCACAGAGAAAGTGCACTTAAATGATGGTGAATGAACTGAATGGAAATGACCAAACCAGGAGCTTTGAAGGGACAAGAAGGGAGCCCTCAAATTCCTGAATCCCAGGATATGTACATTCCTTAGTGTGATTTTGTGTCCTGGTTCTTGGGAGTAAATTCGAAATTTATGTGGGTGAAGCCATGAAAAAGACACACACGTGGACAGTGCTGGAACATCCGATTGTCAGCATATCTTCCACATCTTTACACATGGAAACATCTTCAGTCTTTGGTGTCAAGTTCCTGGAGGCAGAGACCGAGTCTCTGTGATCCTCTCGCACAGGATCCACCCACACACAGTTTCCTATTGACAACATGTACGATTTACCATAAACTCAATATTATGATTGGTCACCAAGAACTAGCAACCACGGAGGAAAGCATTATTTTATTTTCTTTAAGGAATCTCTTGGTAATTTCACTCCCAGATACAGTTAAAAGTTTTCAAATCATCTCAGCGAGTCCCATGAAGCAACAGAAGCCACACGCTCAGAAGTGACACGTTAAATAATGTGTCCTGAGTCAAGACTGAGGAATGAAGGCAAGTCATTCTCCTAGAATTCCCAATTCTTTCTCAAAGATCTAATGCTAATTCCCCAAGTTCATATTCTTAATCATACAGATTATGCCGTAATACAATGTGCACTTCAAACCAGCCAATTTAAGAAGTTGGTGAAAGGTTTTCATAACATGGAATTATGTGCACAAAGAACTCATAATACCCTGTCACTGAATGCTACAACTTCACGGCATAAAGGTTCACTTGCCGTCTTGAATGAGAAAGATGTCAAGGAAATGAAAAATAATTTGAGGGAGCAGTGAGAACCTAAATGTAGGGCTCACGGCCCAGACTCTTCCCACAGATGGCCCAACTTCTCGAGCCTGAAAGAGGTCAGAAGCCAAGGAAAAGCCCAGCCCACACAATTCATTTATTAAAACTGAAAGGATAGAAAGAGGGTTATGCAAAAATGACGTACTTATTTATAGAGCAGTGAACACTCTTCCTGGACAAAATATTCTTAAGAGTTGGTGTTCTTTTCGGGGTTCCTTGTAGACACTAATAGGTAAGGTGCTATAAGGAATAAGGCTCATCTTCCAAAAGAGGTACAGGCATAAGGTAGTAATATTAATACACGTTATGTTTGCCTTATACATAAACATGTACAAAAGAGCTAACTTGTTCATAAAATTCTCATGAGAAGACATTCGGGGGAGGGACAGATGGGAAAAGAAGTGGCAGCAGCTTGATCCTATGTGCTCTCCCTAGCCACAGTCTGCCTTCAAGGACCCATCTCACCACCTGTGCCGTTGGGGCTGTTTCATTGGGATGTGAGGAAACCGGGGAGACAACCAAACATGATGGCCACACTTGAGACCTGACTGAGAAACTGAATGTCTTCGGCCCCTTCAAAAGTGGAAGACCGAAAGAACAGATTCAAATTCTTTGGATGTGAATGTTCCTGCTTTTAGAAGTCCCAAATGGTAAAGATCTCAGAAAAACTAAGATACACAAGTGCTTCCAACACTGGAGCCAAGAAGGAAAGCTCCACGACGTTCTCGGCCCGGCCCTCAAATGCCAAGATGTGTGTGTCAAACCACTGATGCCACAAAGTGACAGAGATGACAAATGCAAAAAGCAACAACTTATGGCCAAACCACCACCCAGAGCCGTGACCCCAACTTAAGAATAGCAGGCATGTACCCCAGAGAACAGCTATGAATCAATAAGCCATTGCACACGGGAAGACATGGGGCTCGAAAAGATGGTTCACGTGGGATTCTGGCTATAGGTTGTGGGTTTCACAATGAGAGACGTGCAGGACAATAAACTCTTTTAAAGACAAAGTGCTATGTCTCATTGCAGCTTTTACCACCCAATTGTGTGCAACCAGACCCGAGGTTCATTAAAGTCTGGAATTAAGGGGCATCTGGGTGGCTCAGTGGGTTAAAGCCTCTGCCTTCAGCTCAGGTCATGGTCTCAGGGTCCTGGGATCGAGCCCCGCATTGGGCTCTCCAATCAGTAGGGAGCCTGCTTCCTCCTCTCTCCCTGCCTCTCTCCCTGCCTCCCTCTCTGACTACCTGTAATCTCTATCAAATAAATAAATAAAATCTTTTTTTAAAAAAATCTGGAATTAATTTTTAGTGTGGCATCAGAAAAAGAAGGGTAGAAAAGGAGCCATCCCCTCCCAAAACCCCCCCTCCATAAAACCAATGAGAAGACTAGCTTTTATCAGAATTTTATCAGATTTATCAGAATTTATCATAATAAACTTTTCAGAACTCTGAAAATTACCCAATCAAAAGTTTGCAGATGAACACATGAATGTCAATAACAGGGAAATGTAGAGATTTTAACTTACCCTATTCCCACTTTTGTTCACCTCCAATTCCCTGCTAGTCTTGAACCAACAGCCCACAGTCATGGTGATACTAGCCGCCTGGCATCACTGAAGGGGGCAGACCAGGGCTGGAGCTTCTTCACAGCCCAGTCCCAAAGAACTGTCGTTATTTGGTCCATCCAGTACTTCACCAGAAGATCTCACTTGCAAGGCTTTCTTTATTTGGCACGACTTAGAGCTAATCTAGTAGGAACAACTTCTTCTCAGGCATTTGTCGAAAACAATCAGAGGCAACTGTTAAAAGTCATGATGGCTAAAATGGCTGATAGCAGTTGGGGGTAGATAATAAGCCAACCAGAAAGTTTAAGAGGAAATCTGGGGAATTACCTGTCTGCAGGGAGGTCTGAAAAGCTGTGACATATTCTTGGGATCTAGAAGGTAATGGGCATGCCCAAGCCAGTGCACATACTTTGAAAACAGCTGAGAAGGTCCTAAACTTTCACTTCTGGCAGATCGTGAGGCTCTGTGTAAGCACGCGTAAAGATAAAGGCACAGTTGGAAACTATCCGGCTGACTGTTGAAGGTGCACCTCAACACACACAAAGAGTCCCCGTACAAAGACTGACACTTATGGTTTCCAAGAACCTAAGCAGATTTTCCAGTCATTAGCTGAGCAGTAGGCCGACCAAGCAGAGTCTTCAATGGTCACATACTACACACAATACAGACTTTTTGGAATTAGTTCAGAAACGTCATTGAACAATGCTAACAACTTTGGGGAGGCAGGAAAATATGATTTTTAGAGTTGCCACATATTTTTAAATGTCTAGTTTTCAATTTAAAAAGTTAGATGTGCAAAGAAACAAGAAAGCATACACACACATATACACAAACACACACAAAAACCTGTCCCTGTGCATGACCAGATGTTGGTTCACTAGGCAAAGATTTTAAATTAGCTACGTCTTGGGGCGCCTGGGTAGCTCAGTGGGTTAAAGCCTCTGTCTTTGGCTCAGGTTGTGATCTCAGGCTCCTGGGATCAAGCCCCACATCAGGCTCTCTGCTCAGTGGGGAGCCTGCTTCCTCCTCTCTCTCTACCTGCTTCTCTGCCTACTTGTGATCTCTCTCTGTCAAATAAATAAATAAAATATTTTTAAAATAAATAAATAAATAAGTTACTTCAAATAAAAACAAAAAAAAACCACAAAAAAACAAAACAACCCAAATGAAACTATGTTGGAAGAGGTAAAGTAGGAGAATGATATCTCAACAGATAGAGAGTACCAATACAGATACAGAAATCACCTTTTTTTTTTTTAAAGATTTTATTTATTTATTTGATAGAGAGAGAGAGATCACAGGTAGGCAGAGAGGCAGGCAGAGAGAGAGGGAAGCAGGCTCCCCGCTGAGCAGAAAGCCCAATGCAGGGCTTGATCCCAGGACCCTGAGACCATGACCTGAGCCAAAGGTAGAGAGGCTTAACCCACTGACCCACCCAGGTGGCCCAGAAACTACTTTTTTTAAGGAACAAAATAGAAATTCTAGAGTTGAGAGTGTAACAGAAATGAAAATATCATTGGAGGAGTTCAATAGATCTGAGCAGGCAAAAGAAAGAATCTGCAAAGCTGAAGATAGATCAGTTGAGACTCTTCGAGCAACAGAAAATAGAATCAGGAAAAGTTAACGGAGCCTTAGAGACCTACAGGGCACCATGGAGCGGTCCAATATGCACAATGGGAGTCCCAGAGGGAGTGGAGAGAAAAGAGAATAATATTTGAAGAAATGGCAAAAACTTCCTGAATTTGATGATCAGGATAAACGCAAAGAGCTCCACCCCTAGATACATAATAGTCAAATGACAGAGAATCTTGAAAACAGAAAAAGAGAAGCAACATGATGTATATGAAGAAACCTAAAGAGTGACAGTGGGTCCCTCACCAGAAATCACGGAGGCCAGAAGGCAAGGTGATAACACAGTCAAAGTGCTGACAGGAAAAGCCTGCCAATCAGGAATTTTATATACTGCAGCGCTATCCTCCCCCAAATGGACAAGTTCAGACAGTCCCAAACAGGAAGTGAGAAATTCATCACGAGCAGAACTGTCTTACAGGAAGTATTAAACGGGAGCAAGGGTAGGATACTAGACGGAACCTCAAACCCACACGAGTAATAAAGACCAGAGTATCCAGCAGATGCAGATGAAGAGTTTGATAAAATCCAACATCCCTGCACAATAAAAACACCCAAGAAACTGGAAGAGAAAGGAGCTTACTCAACCTGACCTTTGGTACGACCCATAGCTACCAGCCTCCTTACGGTGGGAACACTGAAAACCTCCTGCTGAGACCAGGAAGCAGATAAGGAGGTCTGTTCTCACCAACTCCATTCCTCATGTACTAGAGTTTCTAACCGGGGCAATTAAGCAAGAAGATGAAATAAAACTCACTACACTGGAAAGAAAGAAGTAAAGTGATCTCTATTTGCAGATGATACACTCGGGTATCGAGATAATCCTAAGTAATCAACTAAAAATGAGTAGAACTAACACATGAGCCCAAGAATTCGGCAGCCTGTAAGACCACAATATAAAAACCAATTCTAGCAACCTTTCAATTCTCTTGTGTATATACCTACAATTCTATATACAGTCTAAAAATCAAATTAAGGAGATATATCCACTCACAAAACACCAGGAGAATAAAATACTAATAAATTGAACAAAAGAAATACAAGATTGTTACACTGAAAACAATACAATATTGTTGAGAGAAATTAAAGAAGACTTAAATAAATGGAAAGACATCCCCTTGTCCATGGGTTAGAGTACTTAACATTATATGAAGAGGGCAATATCCCACCCACAAGTCATCTACAGATTTAACACAATCCCCATCAAAATATCAGATGGCATTTTTTTTCCCAGAAATTGACAAGCTGATCCTAATACGGAAATGCACAGAACCCATAGTAATAAAAACAATCCTGAAAAAATAGAACAAAATTGGAGGAGTCCTGCTTTTCAATTTCAACATTTATTGTAAAGCTACAGCAATCCAAGTGGTATGGTACATGCTTAGTGGAATAAAGCGGAGAAATAAACCCTCACATGTCTGGACAATTGACGTTAGACAAGGATTGAAAGCGGTTCAATGGGGAGAGAAGAGTCTTCCCAACAAGTGAAGCTACGACACCTGGACGTCTAGATGGAAAAGAACGAAACTGGATCCCTGCCTCACATTGTGAAAAAAAAAATTAAGTCAAAATGGACCAATGACATGAACATATAAGTAAAACCATAAAACGCTTAGAAAATAACAGATGTAATTCCTTGTGGCCTCGGAGTAGACCATGGTTTTTGAGCTATGACACCAAAAGCACAAGCAAACACAGAACAAATAGAGAAACGAGGCATCATCAAAACTAAAAAACACCGTGCTTCGAAGAGACACTATCAAGACAGTGAAAAGAGGACCGCCAGATGGGGAGGAAGTAGTTGCAGATCACATATCTGACAAAGGGCTACTATCCAAAATATATATGGAGCTTTTACAACACCACAATAAAAAGACAATTAACGCAGTTAAACACCAGGCAAGAAATGTAAACAGTCTTCTTCAGAGATGACGCACAAATGGCCAAATGCCCGTGCAAAGATACTCAACATCCTCACTCATCAGAGAAGGACAATCCAAACCACAGAGAGACGCCACGTCATACCCATCGGGGCGGGTATCGTCGAAAAGACACACAACTCGTATTGCTGAGGATCCGGAGAAACTGGAATTCAGGTCCTGAAGCTGAGACTGTCCAACAGTGCGGCCACTGTGGGAAAGAGTTTGGCGGTTCTGTAAACATTTTAAGCCTACTTGATAAAGGACCCAGCAATTCCTCGGCCGGTGAATACCCAAGGAAAGTGAGAACACGTGTTCACGCAAAAACTGACACGCACACGTCCCTAGTAGCTAACAAGTGGGAACAACCCAAATCTCCATCAGCTAACTCGTAGGCAAACAAAATGTGGTCTATGCGTACCACGGGATATTACTGAGCCATAACAGGAACGCAGTGCGACACCTGCCTCCACATGATGAATCCTGAAAACCTGTGAAAGCAGCCGGATGCACAAGGTCACAGGTTATACGATTCCATTAATGTGAAATGTCCAGAGTAGGTAGACCCACAGGGACAGATCGGTGGCCGCCAGGGGCTGGAGGGAGGGGGAATGGGGACTGTCTGGTGGGTGAGCACAGGCCTTCTTTCAGGGCTAATCCGGATGTTCTTGAAGTGACGGGGGATGGCTGCACAACTGAAACCCACCAGATTGTACACTTTCAAGGGGTAAATTTTATGGTACGAGCATTTACCTCAATAAAAATGATCAAAAAAGAGGTAATTTCCAGTTGTTTCTAATCTACGGGTACTGAGAAAGGTACAGGTATAGGGAAATCTAGGGTTGCCCGGGTCTCCCGGGGCAGAGAGAGTCTGGTCCCAAGTCTTCCAGCTCAACATCTGGAGGAGAAATCATCACCAGATAATCTTCTTAGCTGTTAATGGCGTTTCTTGTGGCCTCTGATTTCACTTCTGAGAACCAGAGTTCTCCTCTTTTGCCTTAAGGGCCAAATCTTCAACGTAAAGCGAGCCACGATCCTGCCCATGCTCTTCGTTCTTCGACCCTTTTGTGCAGAATGTCACTTCTTCTCGGACAAGGAGCTGGCTTAGGGCTTTCAGTCTGTGGGATCAGGCAGCCCTGTGGGTCACCCCATAGGTCACCCCGTGAGTCACAAGCATTTCTGACTTCCTAGGCCTTCCCACGTCTGGGAAGAAGGGCTCACTCTGGGTCTCACTTCCGAGGGCTCAGCCCACCTGGGGCTCAGAGGAGAGAGCAAGAAACCTTTCCAGGCTCCCCGCACAAGTGTGCCTTTATCCCCTGGGGAGGTGAGGGCAGAGGAGAGTGGCCTGGGACAGGGAGGGCCCAGGTCCCGTTCGCTCTGCTGAGCGCCCATGGCCATGGCCAGCTTCTCTGGGGGGGCACCTTCCTCCTCTCTGGCAAGGTCTTGTGCAGGCACCCCGCACCCCACACTCCTTCACTCCTCTCCAAACCCTCCCAGAGCCAAGCACCCTCATTTCTAAAAAGGGCCGCACACAGGGCAAGACAACACATCAGTCGTCAAGTGAATCTCATGAGGGTTTGGAAATACTAATTCGGAAAATTCTAGGGGCCCAGAAAGCTCTAAACAGGAGCAAACCCCCAGACAGCCTCAGGAGAACAGCCCTTCCCGCAGGACATTCCAGCTTGCCACCCGGCCCGCACGCCACTCTTCGCACTCAGCCGTGAGTCCCGTCCCCGGCGCGGCCCGCTCACAGCCACGGGGGGCCCTGCACCGCGGGCGGCGGCCTCTCCCTGCTCCCATGGCCTCGCCACCTCAGGACGCCCCGCCGGCCCCACCACACCCCGCACTCACGGGGTGAGGGCTTTCTGCTGACCCTGACAGGGCTGCGGAGAAGCCTCATGGGGTCTGACCTCGCACACGGCTGGCGGCCAGCCCCGCCCGGAGCCAGCTGCTTCTACACCCCTCCATGTCCGGGGTCTCCCCGGGACCCTTCCTAGTCCCAGGTCCATTCCACCCAGGAGCGAACGTCCTCAGGGGCTTTTGTCCCATTCAGTGTCCCCAAAGCCGGCTGTTCCCGCTCACACACCAGAGTGATGGAACCAGGGCACCACCAGGGCCGGCCCCGGCAGGGGCGCCCGGGGAAGGACACAGCGCGTGGACCTCCAGGGCCCGTGGACCTCCAGGGCCCGTGGGCCTCCGGAGCGGCTCCGCCGGGGGCCGGCGCAGTACTCACTGGGCACCGCCTTCTCGTAGCACACGCCTTTGTAAAAGCAGCAGCCTAGCTCCTTGCAGCGGTCCCTGGTGACGTTGTAGTCACAGATGTCGTAGAGAGGAATGTCGCACACTGGAAAGCAGACACACAGCCATCAGCACCAGAAGAGCCCCCCGGGAGGTCCAGGCCCGAGGGCTGGGAGAGGGGTGGGGGTGGGGGCCTGTGCTGGTCTTAATCACGCATCATCGGATCTGACTGGAAGGTCTGAATGAGATTCTGAACAGAATCACGCCCCGCGAACGGCTGAGAGGGACGCGGGGCCCTCTGACCGCTAAGGCCATAGCGCGTCTCTGCGGGGCCCGCTGGGCTCCGCGCGCTGCGACAGAAACGCAGAACGGAGACCTGGTGCGGTGGGTGTCGGGGCGCCGGACGCACCGCGAGCTCCGGTCAGCGGGACGCACACGGGGAGAGGATCAGCAGCTCAGGCTGAAGAGGATTCCAGAATTCAAAAGTCGATTCAGAGGGACTGAACGTAAAATGTCAGCTTTGAGCCAAAGCAAGCAGGCGAGGACCCAGACCGCGGGCGACCCGTCTCCGCGCCGCTCGGCCCCGGCTACAGACGCGCTTCCCTCTGGAGGACACAGGCGTCCCCTCGGGCAGGCAGCAGCGTCTGGCCCGACCCAGCTGGGGGTTCCTGGCATAAGAGGAAAGGGAGGCGGCGGCCTCCAGGACACCCAGCCCTTTCTCCAGCACTGACAGTCCTTCAGACACGGGGGCTCCGGAGAAACCCACTGTCCCTCCTGCTCCTTCCCGAGATGCGCAGCCAGAAAGCCACTGCAGACACGGCAGCTCGGGCCGGGCAGGGTCGGGGGACGAAGCCGCCCGCGGTCACCCTCCTGCACCGCTGCCTCTCCCAGAGCCAGGCTCGCCGGCCAGGCAGGGTTGGCCTCCCCTGCTTCCCAGGGTCACCCAGTGCTCAGTCGCCCTGCAAGCCATCCGTTTAAGGGTGTGAAAGCCGTGCTCAGCTTTGCCTCAGAGGGGTCCGGGCTGCACGGAGCCCGCCCAGGCCCTCGTGGTGGTGACATGGGGAGCACAGCCACCACCGTACCCGCGGCAGCTCCCACACAATTGAGAGCGAGGACCCCACAAGATGGCAGCCAGCGTGGTGGCAAACACCAGTGCACTCAGCCCCTTCCACCTTGTCCAGAAAGTTCCAGGAGACCCAAGACCGTGCAGCTGAGGAGAGCTGGGGTTCCCATCACCCCACTGTCTTCACAGAGCCAGGGGACCGAGGGGTCTCGAAGGTGCTCCGTCATGACCAAGGATCATTCCAGCCAACAGCACGGGCAGCAAACAAGCTGTCGAGGCCCATGTTTATTCATAACGTGTGTTTTCTTCCCTGTCACTCCCCACATGGGAACACAGGGGACTGGGACTTCCCGCTCTAGCTGCTTTCACAGAAGAGTCTGGAAGAGCCGTCAGTGCCCAGAGCACCAGGGCAGGAGGTCAGTGTTCTGAGCTTGGCCAGAAGGCACCTGGCCTTCTTTGCACCACGAGACCCTAGCCCAGGGCTATCATCCCCAGGGGTGCTGCTCAGTCGGGGGTCGGGGGGACCCACCGGCTCGCTCTCTGCCCTCAACAGGACACTGTCTCAATGGCGTGGAACTGAGCCCCGGGGCCAGGACCCTGCTTTGCTAGGTGGACTTGAGATGGGCCCCCAGCAGCCCTTCGGTCTCCCCACACCTGCACAGCACGCACCTGCCGGGCACAGCGAGCTGGGGTACGGTGGGCAGAAGAGAAGACGGCCAGGCCCCCGCTGCCTGCTCCGGCCAGCCTGTCTTGAGGCGGCCGCCTGTCCCCTCCAGGACCCTCACTTGCTCCTTCATGCGGTTTGTTCGTTCCCAGGCAAGCCTTCAGCGTCACCACCCCTGCCCCGGGTGTCAGGCAGGAGGACCGCCCAGACGCGGGGGAACTGAAGCCCACCCCTGAGGACAGGAACGCCGGGCAGGCAGCGCTGCTGGGGGTGTGCCAGGGTCCCCACAGAGTTAACACCACCTTCCCCTGCCCACCTGCCCCCCACCTGCCCCAGGCCCCAGGGGCCAGTGCCCAGCAGAGGCAGCCTGCAACAGCAGGAACACCACGCCTGGCCGGAGGAAGGCTGCGGCAGGTGAGGACGACACCAGCGGCCGTCTCACGGCTTAGCAACAAGTCCCAGGGCCAAGAGGTAAGAGCCACATCGAGATCTGACGGGGTGACAGAGCTGGCCTCCACTCCCTGCCACAGACTGGACAACTAGCAGTTTAAGGTCAAAATGCAGGTGGGTCAGGGTAAGCCGGGGAGCCGGGCCCTGCTGCAGGTCAGCGAGGACAGGGAGGACGACCTCGTGCCCCAAGCAGGTTAGCGCAGGCGGCACCCCAGCTTTCCTTGGTAAGCCCGAGTGACCAACCTGCGCCAGCCCACTCCTGGAGAAGGGGTGGGCCCTGCTCTCCAGCCCCCCACCCCGGGGCCACCGGTCTCACAGCCCGGACGTAGAGGCGAGGGAGGCTGTCCATTCCCAGGCCCGGACAACACACCGGCCCCCACACAGGTGCTTCTGCCAGGGGACTCGAAGGGGCTACTCCGGACCAGCCCTCTCTGCAGCCCATGAAGGGCCCCCAGGTGCAGGCCACCTGCCTCCTCTGTCGTGGGCCTTAGGGATCAGAAGCCACACCTCTCCAGTGAGCTCCCCCGGCCTGGATTGGAGCTCGGGCCCAGGCCCTGGGGTCTTGAGCCAGACCTACTGACCTCTGTGTCCTGGCTGCCGTGTATGACGGAGCCCCCCAGACTGGCCCCAGGAAGGGCGTCCAGAGCAAGAGAGCCCAGTCCCCAGTGGATTCCTGCCCAGCAACAGGAAAGCCGCCTCTCACTGAAGCTTGGCCAGCCCAGAACCCTCCCCGGTCAGCCCAGGTTCCAAACCAAATATAGGAAAAAAAATTTTTAAAGTAACAAACAAAGAAACCAAAATATTTTTCCTTCTATTTTCTTATCTTTTATCACAAAAATAATGTGTGCAGACAAGCCCCCTTGAGAAGAAATATTTAGTTGCACGCAAATGTGCATGGTAGGAACGGCCCTTCCCTCCTCGGCCATGCAGAGCACCCGCCGTGTGGACCTCCGTGGCCACACACGGACGTGCACACATGCGGACCCCCAGCCTCACGGAGCCACTGCCCTGGTCTCCTCTGGCATCCCATAGGAGTTTCTGACCGCAGACCCCGGGCGCCCGGGATGGGGGAGGTGAGCTTTCCTGTTGAGAAATACATTCTCCGTAAGAGGAACTTGCTCTCACAATAAGCATTTTGAGGCAGACGTGTCCAAGCGGCACATCAGAGGGAAACATCTTTGACCCCTGGACCCCGGGAGCCCGCTGCACGTGTTTCTGACACCGAACCCCCGGGCTCAGGGGTCTCTACGGGAACACTTGCAAGAAAGCGAAGGCTGCACGGCATTTCCCTGCATCCCTTTGCCCCCTTCCCTGGCTCAGCCTGGTGACCGACCGCCACCACTGTGGCGTGAGACAGGCCCCACAGTCCTTCCCCGTTACCTGCAAATTTCTTTAGGAGGTGCGAGGGCGATTTCTTGAATTCGGGTGCGTATCTCATTGTAACAGTCGAAGGGCAGACGAGGGGTCAAGGGAACCTGGGAGAGAGAACAGGTTAGCACAGGTGGGACCTCACGGGGGGGTGGGGGGGGATTGGTGGCTGTGGTCGGTGCGAGAACAGAGGGGCCAGGCAGCATGGGATTGGAGTCTCACCTGGCAATCATGTCCCCAGCCAAGCCTCTCAGCCGAGCAGTCCTGTTACACTCCAAGCGGACAACCTTGGATCAAACGAGAAACCGGTACCTCCTCCTTCCACTGCTCCCACCAGTGGAGCGTGGAGCCAGTGGCAGCCCTGCCCTATCCACTGTGATGTCACACAAGCCCATGACATCACACAGAGGGGGCAGGGCGGTGACACTGACAGCTGGAGGATAGACGGGGTTCTCACAGGGCCAAGGGGGAGTGAAAGGGCCCCAAGTACAAGGTGTGGGGCTGCGAACCCCCCACCCAAGACCCTTTCCTGCAGGACACACAGGCCTGGCTTCGCGTCCTGCCTTCACTCCTGGGTCGTCCTTCATAGGGTGTCCACCTTTGCTGGGACGCCACAGTGAGCAAAATAGGCAAAACCCGACCCTTAGGGAATATCCCCCCAAAAGGAGACTGACCACATCAAGTCAGGCATGTGCTACGGGAGGAAAGCAGAGCACGGAGCAGGGGCTGATTCTCTGCTTAGGCAGGGTAAGCCAGCATCCCCGGGCCAAGGCAGCCTCTGAGCAGTGTGCAAAGGAAGTGAGGGAAGGCACACAAGCCTGAAGCAGCAGCCAGTGCAAAGGCCCTGGGGTAAGTCAGGCCCGCCCAGCATGATTAAAGAAGAAACCATGCATTTGGGAGACCGGAGGATCAAGGGGACCAGTCTGGCCGGGGCTGAGGTCCCAGGGGTGTGACAAGTAGCCAGTGGGCTTAAAAGCCATCTGTGTGTCTTGGAGAAGTAGCCTGCTGGGGTCACAGAACCTGGATGAGGCAGTCTCGGGGGGGGAGGGGCTTCAGAAGAGTAGGAGGGGAGGGAGGTCTGTGCCCTGTCTAGAGAAGGATGTGGGAGGA
The DNA here is from genome assembly GCF_020171115.1 of Neogale vison. Lineage (NCBI taxonomy): Eukaryota > Metazoa > Chordata > Mammalia > Carnivora > Mustelidae > Neogale > Neogale vison. Next base: position 165,236,761 of record NC_058095.1, on the reverse strand, counting down.
GCAAGGAGGCCCAGGTGCCAGGTGACCATCTGTCTCCCACGCCTGGGCCTCTGGGGCAAGGAACAGGGGCCACGGGGGAGGGCTGGGCACTGGCAGATTGCAGGTCGGCAAGAGGACAGAGGCCATCGCAGGAAGGCTGTGGAGGCCACGAACGGCCAGCCCCCAGGGTTGAGGGGCTGCCTTGGTGCCAGAGACAGCCCAGGGCAGCAAGCAGGGCGGGAGTCAGGGTAGCCTTGTGCTGACACCTGTCCCTGGGACCCCAAGAGCAGGGACCCAGAAGATGCGGGGGACAGCCAACCGGGACAACCAGGCCAGAGTGGAGCAGAGGGTGCGGGGAGAGGGGCACAAATACAGCCAGGGCGGCCCACGGGGGGCGGGAGCCGGGCCCCCAGCCAGAGCAGCCCGGAAAGCCTGGGGTCTGGTGGGGAGCCTGCAGGTCCGGCAGTGCCCGTCCTTCCCACGGCTCACGTCACAAGTAAGCAGGCTTTGGTCCCCCTCATCATCGGCCATAGGACCTGGCCTCCTGGGGCCATGAGCTCCTCGTCTGTAGCACGAGGGTGACGACCCAGCGCCCAATGTGTCGCCGGCGCCCGCTCCGTGGTAGCGCCCACGTCCGGAGGGCTTCTAACAGCCCCACACGCGAGCCTGGTGCCCACGGCCTGCAACTCACGGGCCAGACACTTCACCATGCAAAGTGCCCCGTTGGTGGCTTCAGGGCCCCGCGGAGTCTGTGACCCTCACGACCCACCGCAGAACGTCTGCCGCAGCCCAGGGAGAAACCCCACAGCCGCGCAGTGACCCGCCCCTGCCCCCCGTCACCCGTACTCAGCCCCCTGCCGGCGAGGCCCCCCGCGCTCAGCCCGCGGATCGCTGCGAGCACAGGCGGTGTGGTCTTCCGTGTCCGGCCCTCCACGGAGCAGCGGTGTCGGCGCCGGGCTCCTCTGGCGGCTGGACCCTCGCCTCACTTGCCCTGCGGGGCCGGGGCCGCACTGCAGCCGGGCAGCACGAAGCTCGGCCAGGGGAGCAGCCCGCGCGGCCGGAGCCCGTGTGCCAGCGCGGAGTCCCGTTCCCCCCGAGGACAAGCGACCCCACTGATCCACTGCGTTTCAGCGGAGACACGTCTGCTGCTGTCAACAGCGACGCCTTGCTGGGGGGAAGCGGGGGTACTGTCACGGCTTCCCTCAAAACAGCAAGAGTGACACCGGGACCCATGACAACCGCTGAGAACTCCAACTCCTAACCCTTTAGTAAGGCCGTACCGGATTCCGCTGCCCTGAGCTGGGGGACCCTCACCCCACCGTCCTCACCCTGCAGCGCTGCGGGCAGGGCAGGGAAGGGCAGGAGCCACGTCAGCCCGGCAGGGTGGGCCTGGGGTGCGCTGGAGTCTCTCCAAGACGGGGGGTGGGGGGCAGCCAGGGCCACGGAGGGGGCAGAGCGGCCCAGACACGAGGAGCCTCACTTGTGGGCGCGGGCAGGGAGCGGGGGCAGAAGCGGGGGCGGAAGCGGATGAGTCTGCGGAGAGGCCCGTCTGCCCAGAGGAAGAAACAGTCGGTGGCCGAAGGGGGAGCCGCAAGAACCGTAGCAGCTTCGTAAAACCGCGCGTAGACGCCGGACGCTGGGATCTGCCGCGTTTACACAAGGAAACCAGGGCTTCCCTCAACTGCCTTTTTTTCCTTTTTTTTTTTGAAAAACTATAAGCATAAGATCATCAAGTCATTTCTAAAACGCCTTCTAGGAATCTGGCAAATTTTATCAAAATTAAAAGACACAACGTTCCCAGAACGACGCTGTCGCGGTGGCGCTCGCCGGCCCGCACGCAGGACGCCGCCTGCCCGTCCCAGCACCGCGTCGCGGGGGCGTTCGCGCCGCCCTCCAGCGAGGGGGAACACACTGAGGTCGGCGACGACCGTGGTCTGCCCCTTTCCAGCCCCCTTCTTCCTACCCTGGTGTCCGACCCACCGCAGACCTGCTACGATGGGGAGCGGCGGCCATTCCATCCCACGGGGCTTTCAGAAAACGGCAGAAAAACACGATCCACATGCTCTCCTTTGTGGGGAATAAAACCACCCGTGTCTGCACTTGCTGGACAGGACAGAGGGAGACACGAGCCCCGTCACCCTGGTCGTTGCCCTTATGGAAGCAGGAGAGGCTATCGGGAGGGGGACACACCCGCCTCACCTCGGTGTCTGTGCGTCTCCCCCACGCGCAGGTGTTACTGTGGAGACGAGCACAAAAAATACCAATGTCCCCCCGCAAGGTAAACAACTGAGTGACACAGGCCCGATGGGGCTCACACTCCATCACAACGCAGATCCCCACAAGGGACTTCCGCACGACCCATTCCAGGTGGAAGGAGCGGAAATCCTCCCAACTCGGGCCACCAGCTGCACTGGGGTTCCCGGCGGCCGGGTGTCGGGCACGGCCCTGTGCAGAGCCGGGCACACGGGCACTCTGGGCCACGGCCCCGTTCCAGGGACAGCCTGCCACCCCGTGTCCCCAGCTCACGGCCAGGCTCTCAGCCACCACTCTGGGCCGCGGTAAGCCAGAGGCATGGCCGCGGGGATGGCCTGCCCTCCGGAGGGCGGGGGCACTGGCAGAAGCGAGCCACCAGGCGGAGCACCAGCACGGAGCACGACCGTGCTCAGCAGGACCCGCGCGCCATCACCGTCTCTGTAAGATCTCGGGGAAAGAGGAGTTGCCAAGTCCACTGACAGTTTTCCTGGACCCTAGGGACTGGGGGGTGCACTGCTCGGCTCCTCCCTGAAGGGCGGGAGCTCGGGAGAGAAGGTGCACATGGGTTCCAGCCCGGACCAGGCGGCCACTGGGAAGCTGTGCCAGGAGGGACGGGGAAGGCCTGCACTCCAGCACGGGAGCAACTTGCCGGTGTCACGCGTGTCTCTGAAGCACACCCCAGAAGTCCTGAAAGACGCCTTTGGTCGGCCCACCCGCCGGATGGGCTACCGCGTGTCCTCTAGGATGAAAGTCCTTGTTCCACAGATGGCGAGGGGCCGCACCTCATGGCACCGGCTGTCCCTTCCTCCTCCCCTACAACCTTCCTTTTCCTAATCGGATGTATCTTCACAGTCCCAAACCCTAGATTTTAAAGCCAAACGTGTTTTCCAACCTCAAAAATTTACACTGAAACTCTTCAAGAGTTAAGTCAGAATAAAGCGCGGAAGAAACGTGCACGAATCACATCACAGGACGGAAAGGGACGTCGCGTAAGGAGAGTCAGTTCATGATCGCAGCCATGGAGCGTGAGCAGTCCCGGCCTGGACGGTCAGCCTTCATGCGACCGGGCGCCAAAACTGTCAACAGGGATCCCGTGCGTCCCAGGGCCCCAGAGCGGGACAACGGCGGACGCAGACCGGCCCCGAGGCGCCCCCGTCCCAGGGCCCGGTGCACACGAGAGGCATACGCCGGAAGCCCGAAGGACACTCGCCACCACCTCATCTCATGGTGGTATAGAAATGCAAGCGTGTGGCCCCCCTCGCCCTTGGGACAAAGAGAGCCCCTCCAGCCACCACCGCCAATACGCTGCCCCTACCCCGGGAAGGTCAGAGCAACAGAAGTGGTTTACGAGGGGGCAGGTTTATAGAAAGAACAGCCCTCAGACTCTGCGCCCAAAAGGCCTAGTGAGCTACTAGATCTGAGTGGGGAGAGGGGAGCCCGCTGCACCAGCACCCCTACGATCCCGTCCGGGCAGGCCGAGGGAGAAGCATGCACGTGCCCACTCGGTGCTTCAGTCAAGCTAAGGCAGGTTTAGGAGACCCGTTTTGGGAGTGGCCGGCAACAAGGCCCATCCCAGAGAGGTGGAGAGGTCAGGGCGAAGGCCGTCCTGAGTTCAGGACCGTAGACCTCGGCACCCTCCACACGGTTTTCTACGGCAAGGTCTTCCCCATCACCAAAACCACCACAAAACAAGGCTTCCCCCCAAAAGGCTCTCTCTGCTAGTCCTAGCACTAGGAAACCCCATGCCAAGTGCAGAAGCTGGGAATTCTACCACAAAGGCCACACGAGGATGGGTCGGTGCTGGGCACGCGCACACCTGCTGGGCAGGCAGCCAGGCTCCAGCAACCGCCTGCCCGCAGCGGAGGGGCGGGCGCGTGCTCAGCCCCGACCTGCGCAAGAACACCGGCAAGCACAAAGGCAGAGTCCCAGAGCCACCCAGGTCCAAGGCGCCAGGAGACCCCGACGCAGTCACAAGGTCCCCCACCGGGTGCCACAGGGCTGCCTGGAAGTCTGTAGCGCTGCTGTTTGCTTTTAAAGACCAAACACTCATTCTAGTGAACAGGTTCCCTCCGGGGGAAGCCGACCTCTCCAGCAGAGGGGAGCAGACAGCGCAGCTCCCGGGACGCGGTGTCCTGCCCACAAAGCAGAGTGGGCTGGCACCACGGTTGCGGTTCCTGCCCAGGGGCTCTCAGGTTCCCGTGTCCCCAGCCCAGAGAGGTCAGAGGCACTGGGCGCAGCCAGGCTTCCTCCCTGTCCCCACTGGTTTAGGTGTGGGCGGAATGAACCCGCACTTACACAGACGACTTTAGGCAGAATTCATATTGCTTTATTCTCACCGGAGGAGGAAAACCGTTTCCCCAGTGAGCACGGAAGGCTTGCTGCACACTCATGGTAAAGAGGTCGGGGCTCACGGAGGCCTCACAAGGACTCACACCTGGCACCCGCCAGGTCACCTCCCGGGATCCCCAGCATGCCTTCCTCGGCCCTGCGACGCGCGGTAAATCATCGTCTATTTACAGGTTCTAGCAGAGCTTGCGCTCGCGGGGCAGGGGAGACCAACGGTGCGTTCTGTCCCCTCGTGGAACCAGCCTCACGGACAAGCCTGTTCTCCCCCAGCGCAGAGAACGCGGGCTGACGAGCCACGGCTCCGGCGGCAGACCAGCGCGGACGCCGGCGGCAGGACACGGTGGTGCGCAGGGGCCTCGTCGGGCGGCGGCGGAAGCCGGAGTGTCCCTCACTGGGCGGCAGCAGCACTGCTTGGGCAGAGGGCTTTCAGGGCTGTTGGGTGTCGGACCGCGTGGGCACACCAAAGCGGGAGGTCCCTTCTGAGCACACGGACCACGCTGGAGAGCCAACCAGGCGTCCGGCCAGGCGTCCCAGGCACCCTCGCCCCGCTGCCCGCCGTGAGCGCACGATCGACTTGCTGTTGGTGGGCCAGGAAAGGTCGGGGGAGGGAGCTCTAGCACAGGTGATCAGCCCGGACACAACAGCCATGGGTGTGCATTCAAACTGGAGGGTTTATAAGAAACGTGTATGTACGATTATTCATGTAGATCAATAAAAGCCTGAAACACCAGGATTTGTAGTCACCGCACTTATTGCAAAATGAGGTAATTGAGATGTTAACAGAGTAAAATTGACGCAGTCCAGCCCTCAGGGTCTAACCCTTGCGTCTGGATGCTTCAGGACGGTGTGAACATGTCTATTTGCGGGATAAACTCTTGTCGTTTCTATGCCCAGAAAGAGGACTTCTGTCCAGCCCTGCCCCGTAGCCCTGAAGGGCCCCCCGGCTGGGGCTCCTCAGTCTTGGCGGAAGAAGAACTGCGCTCCTCACAGGTTGGTTTCGTCCCAGGCGGGGTCGTTCATGTTCTTGAGAACTTTCCTCACCAGCTTCTCCAGGTCTTTGCGGGCTCTCTGCTCCTCTTCCAGAGACTTCTTCATCTTTTTGTTGTCCTGTAGACGAAGCAGACACAGGGGACTGAGTGCGCACAGAGGAGGACCTGTCTCCCCGGCACGGTCCCAGGCTGAACCTGCCCCATTCTCAGACGCTCCTACGAGCACAACCCTTCAGAGGGGCAGCGCAGCCCTCACGCCGGGGCGAGGCGTCTCCGCGTCACACACAAAAGCACGGCGGACGGTTACAAGAGGGACAGCTAGCATCTTCCCACATCTGCGCAGACCTGACAACCTTCCTAGAGAAACACAGAGCAGCAGCCACAAGGGCGTGAGTGAAGGGGCAGAGCCTGCCCTCACGCACACTGGCCCCACCACCCCGAGGCGCGCAAACACGTACCCACTGTTGACGGTCCCTTCAAACTCGTAGAAGTGTGTGGAAGCCGTGGGGCCGCAGTCGCATCAGCTGAGTGTGCGTCAGACCCAGACGGCGCCGCACCCCCACCCCCCACCTCGCGTGCAGGGGCTCACCACGCACCCCTCGGAGACACACACCGGTGTGCGATGTGCTTTAGTGCTTTACCCAAAATACGCAAAATATACTCGGTCACTTAGCCAAGGTCACCCGACTTAAGAACAAGAGCCACGGGTTCCGCCAGCAGGTGCTGGGGAATCCCAGCAGGATTTTCAGGTGTTGCTTTTTTTTTTTTAAAGATTTTATTTATTTATGTGGGGCACCTGGGTGGCTCGGTGGGTTAAGCCTCTGCCTTCAGCTTGGGTCATGATCTCAGGGTCCTGGGATCGAGCCCCGCATCGGGCTCTCCGCTCGGCAGGGAGCCTGCTTCCCTCCCCCTGCCTGCCTCTCTGCCTACTTCTGGTGTCTCTCTCTCTCTCTCTCTCTGTCAAATAAATAAATAAATAATCTTTAAAAAAAAATAGATTTTATTTATTTATTTGACACAGAGAGAGAGAGAGAAATCACAAGCAGGCAGAGAGAAGGGGAAGCAGGCTCCCTGCATCCCCTCCCAATGCAGGGCTTGACCCCAGGACCCTGAGATCATGACCTGAGCCAACAACAGAGGCTTAACCCACTGAGCCACCCAGGCGCCCCCATTTTTAGAGGTTTTAAATGAGGATGCCAACAGCACAGTACAAAGTCTGAACAGGTCCCTTTAAGAATTCATTTCCTAGTCTGTCCCACTCACCAGGGACCAAACTGGCCCGGGAGAATAGAGGATGTCCAAGAACACCCCTCGGAGTCCCCGCACACAGGGACAGACAGCCTTGCTTTTCCTGCGGCGCTTTCCTCGGGCCCCGTGACAGATGAAGGAGCGGGTTCGGACTCACCTGTCTTAACTCCTGGACTTCATCCCTTAGCGCGTAGACCGTGTCAACGAGGCTCCTGAAACAGAAAATGGGACGAACACCTGAACCAGAACAGGAGTGAGGACGGCGCAGGGAAGGGCGCCCCAGGAGGCACACCCGCTCCCTGCCCGCGAACCGAGCCACGCCGCACGCCGGGCCACAGCCCGGGGAAAGCCTAGCACGCAGCCCGCACCTCCGGCGCCCACGTGCCCGCCCTGAAACGCTGGGGGTCGCTTACTTCTCCTCGATCACCGTCTGACCGTTACTCTTGGTTTCTTCAACTATCATTTTCTCCTCCTCTGGAAGCAAAACTTGGGGAGCAGACTCTTTGCGTGAACCTATGTCATTAGAACAAAAACACAAACGCACAGGTGAGCGCCGTGGCAGAACCCGAAACCTGACTCAACAACACGACTTAAACGTTCTATCAAACCCCGGGGAGCGCGTGTTACAGAACTTGCTAGATACAACACGGAAGGGCAGCTTTTTACCCATTTTCCCCGCTTCTGCCTAGCGAACTCAGTCCTCCTCACGCCTAAAGCATCTAGACAGAAGGAAGCACTGGCCTTTTGGTGATTTATTAAGCTTCGGTTCCTGAGTCAGGATCATGGAGCTTTTAAATCCTGAAATCTTCCACAGGTAGCAAGGTCCTGACCCCAGCGCCCTGGATGTTTTGGAATAAATACCAAAAAAATTGGGAGGGAACATCCAAATCAATTAAAAGTTGAGGCAGTTTAGGAAGATGGGTCAGGCAGGGGCACGCACGCCAAGTGCTCATCAGCGCAAACAGGAGGCGAAATGTTCAACTCCAGAGCGACCGGGAAAAATGGAGACGGAGACACGTGGTTTAGAAAGACAGATTTATTCTTCCTTTCCTGAAAGCCGCCTCCGACACCCCCTGGAACGCACACGTCTCCCACCGGAAGGCAGTGAGCGGCGGACGACGTCGCAGGGCCGCATGCGCCATGTCACCGGGGCCCGGTCCCAGGACGCGAGCGCGGGGGAGGGTACCTGAGAAACTGGGAAACCCACTTATCTCACAGATAAGCAAGCAGACTCCCATCTTTCTCTAAGGACACAGAACAGAAAATCTGAGGTAGTGCTCTCCCGAAAGCTCTCCAGCCCACAACTTGTACTTTGGAAGAGTATCCGATGCGAATCTGAGGGGCAACTCCGCCACAGAACAGGAACGCCTACAAGTGGTATGCTGACAGACATCTCCCCGTTTAACACACGCACGCGGGGTGTGAGCTGCTAGCGGATTACAGACTCGCTGGTACGACTCGCCTGCCTCCTGGTTTCCCTCTGTTTGCCTTCCGCAAAGTTTGCCAAACTCTAACACGGCTGTGCCTCCTCACACCATGCATTCAGGAGGACAATGATTTCCTGGAAGAGGGGGTTAAAAGAATAGTTTCACCAGCATTTTTGTGTCCGCTTACTCTCCTCTGAACACGAATAACAATGAGCATCAAAGCTTCATGGCCACAGGGCTCCGTCGTTTCCATGGCAGCACGCCACAGGGAAGAGGGCCGGAGTTTGCTGGCCATGGGGCCTTGGCCTCGACTCTCCCTGCTGCCATCTGGACATCTCCAAGACCTGGTCCGTCCCCGCCACAAAGCGCACCCTGAAACATGACGGCAGGATGTGGACCACCTCCTCCTCTGTCATCCAAACAAGAGAAGATGAAACTCCGGGCAAGCGAGTCTGGTTCTGTGTCCCATGGCCCATCTATACATTTCCGTCCCCAGGAAGGAAGGGCCCCTCGGCGTGCCAGCAGCTTCAGTACTACGATGAGCCGGAGCACGTGGGGTCCCGTCACAGGCCACAGCAGGCCACTGCGTGGGGGGTGCGTCTGGGCACGGCTGTTCTCGCACTCACCCGTCACTGCCAGGGAGTGGGAGGTGTCGCTCTGCTGTGCCCCTAAGGGGCAGCCCCCCCCCAAACCCTGTCACAGTCACCCACCGGTGTACAAGGAGAATCACTGTTCAGAGGGCAACATCCTTCAAGACACGGCTCCTGAGAGGGACACGTCTTCTAAGACCTCACTATGCTGAGAGTCGGCCTCCTGGGGGATCGCCTGCTCCAGGGGCCACGGCTCTGCACGGGACCGCAGGCATGGCTTCTTCTGGGCCCTTCTGGGGCTTCTGGGCCACCCGGGAAAATAGCGTTCAGGAAGGAAACTAGGATGTGAGACAGATACGGGAAAGAACGCTCAGCGGTCCCAGCCGAGGTAAGGATTCTGAAGGTCGCTTCCAAGACACCCAATGGTCACCTCTGTTTTCATCAGGAGAGTTAGTTCATGTGCTGTTTTCCCCAGAAAAACAGAAAGGGATTCATAAAAACTCGAATGGGATGTGTGGAAAAAAACGAATTCAGTGAATTTTCACTGTGAAAAGAGGTCATGGGTCAACTTTAGCCAACTCCTAACTGCCCCCGCCACCTGCTCTGTGCTACAGACAGATCAGATCGGGTACCACCACGTCTGTCACCGCCGGCTGGGAACACGACGTCTCATCAGCTCATCCATGTGAGGACACGACAGGACGAGAAGTTCGCCGGCTTCCGCGCATCTCTCCAGCTGTTTCCACACCTGGTAGCTTCAGCCTGCTGACGGGAGGCGCCCCCAGCTTCAAGCAGCAAGAGAAGCAAGGGACAACTGCATCATAAGAACACGGGTCAGGTGCTGCCCCGTCCCGCACGAGACGGGGAGCCCGGGGCTCCGAGCAGAACGGAGCTAGCCAACTCTGCAGAGTTGCTCTGAGAACTTAAGAATCACATTTAATATCTTTTACCAGGTAAAATCACAAAGACGGAAGCCTTAAATTCTATTACGTAACGTGACATCAGAGGACTAACAGCCTGTGGCAAGTGGTAGAGGGTCGCACACTGTGACGGTTATTTTTGGACAGACACTGAGGACACACTAGAATTTATCACATGAACGGAAATTTGAGAATGTTTAGGGAGCGTGTATGGACTTAATGGCTCGGCTTGTAAATGTCACTTAGCAGCCTGCAGAGGAATCCGTATGATGCTAATGATGTTCCTACTTTAACTGGTACATTTTCCTAAAAGGACAGAAAACTTAGTTTTTTCAGAAAAGTAAATAAAGGAATGTTCTCCAGCCAGGTTTATACGTAAGTTTGTTCTTACAGAAAGAGCCCAATGTTACAAAGTAGACTGAACAAGTCACCTTCACGGTCATGTGGGTACTCTGAGGGGTCACAGCACGTCTTCCCTGAAGCACTTAGTTGGGAAAAACAAGAGAACCCGCAAACAAGGTTCCGTCACTTTATTTAAAGTCCTCTAAGAGGGGCTGAGACACAGATGAAGGGATTCATGATGGTTCCAGACATTCAAGGCCTGCGTTTCCAGGAGATAATGGGGTACAAGCGCTGACAACATACGTCCGTGCGAGGACCTCCCGCGTGGGACGCCCCTGCAGTGGCTGCAGACACGAGCGTCCTCCCCTCCCACCCCCCGGCGTGCAGACGGTGCCGCGCCCTGGCGGCCTCGGCCGTCTCATCTGTGCCGTGTGGGGACTGCCGTCTGGACTTCTTGAAGGCAGCCGTGCAGCACCCAGCTCACCGCCCACCCAAGCCACCATCGGTGGGGGGTTCCCCTGCACTAGTGTCATGTAAACTGGATGGCACGGTCCTCCTCCAGCCTCAGATGCCGCCGCGGCTGGGGGACATTTAGTTGTCCCTCCACCACCAAACACGTGGGCTGTGCGCCTCACTGCTTTAGAGACTGCTGAGGCTACGGCCACCTCGGGAAGCCCACGGTGCACATGGGGCACGCTGAAGGTTTTCACCAGGTGTGCAGTAAAATACCCACTTACTTTAATTCGGCATTTCCTCAAGTCACCTGAGTGCCGAGCCTCGTCTCAGCAACATTCCGCAGTGGTGTGTGTCCCGGTTTAACAGGAGTGCCGGACGAGCCCGGAGGCCGGTCTGCACCTCGTGTGACAAGCGCACAGGTGCTGGATCCGCTGCTCGCCAGCACGGGGCCAACGCCACGCAACGGTAACGGACGCTTAGCAGCAGCCCAGCATTTACTTCTCCAGCTGGAGGGCTCCCAAGGACGGGTCTGCAGATGCCCGGGATCCGGCCACGGAGGCCCACGGACAAACACGTCAGGGCAGCTGCACACTGCCCCCCTCCCCATGCCCCGCAGGGGTCGCTCGGAACCATGCAGTGGGAGACGGGAAGGAGAGGGTGGCCTGGGGACCCAGTTGTGATCTACAAGCTGGAGACACGCAGAGACCTGTCCCCTACAACACCTGCACCCCTTGGAGCACCGTGGGATCTGGCGAGCGCCCGTATGGCATGGAGGCCTTGCCTGGGCAGCACAGAGCAGGGCACTAAGCCCAGGGCGCCTCTCCACGGTCAGAGGAGACCGCCGCCCAACTGGACACACCGACAGAACACACGGCTCGGTCAACTCCGGGGCACGCGCATGGGGGCGTGCGCGTGTGCGTACGTGCAGTGCAGTCAGCCTGCATGGGAAGCCTACACGTGTTTGGCGGCTGTCGAGAACATTCGTGGCAGAACTCCCGAAACCCTTAAATTCACAATCTTTCTAAAATCTGTACCTAATTATACTCAACTGTGACAACGATCAGAATGAAGGAAGATATTACAACTTGTAGAAACCTAGTAAAATCTCTCCCAAAGGTCATTTGTTACTTATGGTTATCACAGGAGTGACTTTTTTCTTGGGAAAATGGGAGGCATTCTCTTTGGAAACAGCCTGCCTCTGTTCCCCGTCTGACCCTGCCCTCGCCCGGCGCTGACGGTCCTTTCACTTCTCAGCCAGCTGGGCACCCACTTGATAAAACAAAGATTAAAACTGACATTAGTCTTAAAAAAAAAAAAAAAAAACATTTTTTTGCTTTATTTTCCATTTATGCACAAAAAAATCAAGAGTGCCTCTTTCTGAAGACAAGCTTCCCAGTGAGCGAAACTTAAAAAGGGGGGGAGGAAATAAAAGCACGTCAGGAGTCACCCTGTGCTGTCTACCATGTATTTCATCTAAGAACGTGCACATTTCTTGATCAAAGCAGAGAGACAGGGTCCCATGGCCTCGCCTTCATCTGGAAGACATCACCCAGGAGAGGAGCCAAATCCCACGCAGCGCCAAGCTAGGCTACTCCCCCACCCCCCAGGTAACAGATATTAAAAGCCACAGGCTAGCAAATGCAAAATTTATTTCAACTGTACATAACAGATTTTTTTTTTATAAAACAAACACTTCATTGCCATGTGCAACCACAAATAATATGCATACTGTACAATACAATGCAACGTTCCGGTGTACATCCAACGGGGTCTTCAACGGCGGTCACCCACTGGAAATGGCTTTCCCATTCACAGAGAAAAAGCACAATATAGAGATTCTTTTTCAAGGTCTTACACCACTATATACATGTTACTGTGTTTTGGCAATTTTACGCAAAACACAATTAATATAGCTTATATACTGTGGCAAGGGTAAATTCAAGGTCAACCATGTAGCCCCGTGGAAGGCCTGGGCCGGCTGCCGCCCACCTTGGGGTTCAGGGTCCGCACCTGCACACTAGGACACTAACCGCGCACGCGGCCAGCACGGAGCTGCCCCAAGCAGACACCATGTCAACGTGACTGGAGCTCCAGAAATGGAGGGTCCCCACCCTCTGGGGCCACGTCATCACTGCCCCCCAGGGACCACCTTGAGGCGTGGCACTAACACTTCCAACCAGGTCACCACAGCGACTGGGGATATTTGAAACACGCCCGACTGAGCAGAAGCCGGCGTGCTGCAGTGCGGCGGTCCCAGAATCGGCACGGTCACCGAGCTCGTGGCCGTGGCCGGCCCTGAAGGACTGGCAGGATGGTGTCACACCGCAGTGGACGGGACACGAGAGGTCTCCAGACCACCACCAAACGACACTTGGTGACACAGTATCGTGGCACTGGGCACACACAGCGCGCAACACGGCCCCCACGCGTAGGCTGGCAAAGGCAGCTACGCCAAGGCGCCAACGACAGCCTCAAGCAGACAGACAGACGATCTACTGACGGAGTCCGGAGCAGTGGCTAGTGTACGTGTACAAGAGAAAACAAGTGCTGCTGAGTTCACAGTACCAACTTCGTAGTCCGCCTTCTCCCAAACTTCCACTTACTATTTGGCTGAACACACGTAACCCATCCCCACCGTGGGTTAATACTGGTAAGACCTCCTATTTACGCTAACGGAGGTAAGAAATGGAATCTGCAGGCGACAGGAGCAGCCCATTAGCTGTCTGAGAACAGAGACCCACGCGGAATTCCTGGCTCTCCTCCTGACCTCACGCGGGCAGTACTGAAGGCGGCCGACTCTCCGGGCGACCCGCCACTGCCGGGGTTCCCCGGCGCCCGGCCAACCACGGTGTGGCACAAACAAGCCCACGCCCTGAATACGGGGGTTCGCTGAGGGCTGGGGAGGGGCGAAAATCACAGCCGCCTGGAACTACAGCCACCCTGAGGAGAGGAAAACGGGTTATTCCCTATTTACTATGGCATCTTGTTTTCGGGAGCTGGTCTTGATGAATACTTAAAGCACAGCCTTGACGTTCCGTCCGAACACCAAGTACAGCATGCCTGGGGGAGAGCGATGGCCAGACGCGGATCTGGGTGCTACAACTGAATGCAATCGGTCACATTCAGTTCCTTCCGAAGCAGAAATTCGTCAGACAGGCCAGTGAAATCTCCATACAACAAATCCCAGGCAAGGGGGGAGCCCCCCCCCCGCAATCGGATATTTTCTCGTGAGTGAGTGACACGGCAAGTGAAGTCTTCAATGGACTCAGGTGCCCCCGTGACAATCAGGAACGAGGGTCACAGAGGACGGGTTGCTGTAAATGGGAGTTTCACGGCAGCTAGCTGCTGAAAACCAACCACGGGTCCCTCGCAGGCAGCGTGACGGGGGTGCCGGGGCGCAGCCAGGCAGGGAGTGAAGCCAAGCACTCACCTGGCTCTGAACGGGGTTGCACGTACACCTTCAGAGGCTGAGCGCTTCTGTGTTTGGACTGGCTCTTCAGCGCAGTGGCACGGGTGTGCTACGGGCCACTTAAGAGCCGCGGCTCCAAATCAGGAGGGCCGGGCGTGACGGTGTGGGGAGGGTCTGAGCTCGGACAGTAACCTGGCCCTCGGAAAACCAACCCCTCCCGAGGGGGACTGGGGGCGCAGGACGGCCTTCTGTGGCACCCTGATGAGCCAGAGCCGGCTCTTCCCTGCTCCCGCCGTGGCCCGGGGCCCACAGTGGCCACACCCCGCCCCACAGCTCCGCGTGGCCGTGGCTGCCGAGCACCCCGAGGAGCGCTCAGAGCACAGCTGTCGGAACCGCGCTGCGCCCTCTCCGTGCGCGTCTCCTCCACCTCTGCACCACCGGCTCATCGGTGGGTCCGTCATACACGAAATAGGGAAATCCCTACATAAGGCCTGAGTCCCCTCTGCGGTGCTGCCACTCAGACCGCAAACCTGTATGGTCTCATATAAAATAGAAAAGTGTTCTCACAGGTGTACCCAAAAAGCAATGAGACAGGGGCTACACGGAGTACAGGAACCCAGACCATTTAGAGCTGGAGAGCCGCTGCCACCCGCGGAGGAAAGGACCCTCGGGCGCGGCCCCGGGAGCGCGCCGTCTGCTTCCACCTCGGCAGCTCGGCCAGTCCAACTGGCAAGTGGGCCTCCACACAGTACAATGGGAAATACCAGCAACGCTCTCAAAAGTTGTTAAAATATCACATAAAAGACAAGGAACAGCAAGAAAACATCTAAGAAAAGCAGGCTGCGATACAACAAGCATTTGTTAAGAAAAGCTCAGAAGTGCATTAGTTCTGGTGAGAGATATATGAGCAACAGCTCTTACGAGATGTAGAACCCGTTCTGTAACTATGGGCTGTCCATATACTGTCATAGTCAGAGTCTTCCGAGAGGTCTGAAGGCTCCAGACGGGAAAGGCTACTGCGACGACCCAAGGAGTCTAGACTTGACTGGTCGTCGTCAGCCAACACGTGATTATGCATCAGGTCAGTGCCTTGCCATGCTACGACGGGGAGGGATGGAGTGACAGGCAGAGGGGAGGGACGGACAGGAAGAGCCACAACCAAAAACATGAAAACAAAAGCAAAAGGTGACGGGAAGAGAAGGAAGAGAGAAAATATTGTTAAAAACTGGCAACAATGTTCAATTGTCCTTATTTACGGTGGGTTCTAATAGCACAACCCTCAGAGTAAAACTGGATTATTTAAATAAACCTAAGTCCCAAACTGTCCCTCACATAAGCCCATAGCCACGGACACTTCTACAGACATTCCCCAAGTCAACGGTTCTATTGCAGTCTACTAACCAGGAGTCTCTTAGGGCGTTTTTAAAAAGGAGCCATTTATGCGTTTCATTAGAAAATGGTTTCTTATTCTTTAAGTGATACAGTGAAGCAGGAGAGTTTCAGGGGATTTGGGACTGACTTCTTCGGCTCTCCCTCTGCCAGAATGGAACTCCCCAGAAGTCATCTTCCCAGTGGGATCTAAACTTACCTTATCAAACTAACACCACGGTAAAAATTTCAGAGTGGAGAACGGGGGACACAGGGTCCACGTCCCTCGGGGCCCCCCACAGTGCCGCCACAGCCCTGAGCTCGGCCAGGGGGACAGAAAAAGTGGAAGGCCTGTTCAAAGCCCTGATGCAGACCCTTCTACCGGGAGGACAAGAGACACGATGCACCGAGAGCCACTGTGTTAAGAGGAGGTCGACAGAAGACCATGGGCACAGGACAGGGGGACAGAGCGCAGCCCGAGAGCAGTCAGCAGGAGCGAGGGGGCCGGCCAGGCAGCTGGGAGGGAGGCGTGCAGGGGCGCAGCGTGACAGACCAGGGCCCAGTGCAGCAGCCACGGGCTGCATCCTAGTCCTGCTTCTGGTCCCAAGGCATGCCATTCCCAAACCCTAACGAGAACAAGCAGTGGGCCAGTCTGGATCCCTTCTAGTAAACTGCTGCAGTTGAATGAAGGTCACTATGTCCCTGAGACAGATATCGACACCACACACGTCTGGCTAGTAAGGTCTTCTCGCACCCAAACATACCCTGAAAGGAGGTGAATTTTAGGTCAAGTACATTACCCTGTTTTTACGAAGCCACTTAAGACGAAAAGAGCTGCCTCCACTGTAATCCCACACTACCCTTGCAGCATCAAGGATCTAGCGCCCCTATCCCTCCTGGTCCTAGGACCGTTAGGGTTACAGCCTCACAGGACGGGACCATGAGGCCTCAGGGTGCTTAGCCACAATACCCACGTGTCGTGCAATGCTCTTCTGACACAGGAGAAATGGAGACACGTGACACAGGTGACAAACAGTGCACACGCTCTACAAGCCGCCCCTTCCAGGCAGCTGAAGCCGCGAGGCCATGGCACCGTCTCCTAGACAAAAAGACGAAGTCCTCACGGACACGGACACACACAGCTCCGTCACCTGCTCTATTCACCTGAGACGACCAGCTTCAAATTTTACTTCAATTTTTTTTCAGTTGCGAGAATTCTTTAAAATTTCAGATACAAAACCCAAACACTATGGTCACATTTTATACAGCCCATGAGAAGTTTCTCAGCAACTCTACAAAACCAGGATCGAGAGACCGACTGTGTTTACAAATGACAGGCTGGCGCGCTGCACGCCCACCTACAGGCCGTCCCCCGTCCCCCAGCTCCGCTGCCCGGCTACTGTGGACAAGCGCTCTCCCGAGGCAGGGACGAACCACAGCCTCCATGCCGCAGAATGGGACACGTGCAACACTGGCCCAGGGAAGGTCTCTAGGTGACCTGCAGACTGCCCCTGGGGTTCCAGCCTGCCAGCCCTACCTTTCCAGCTGCTGCCATCTAAAACAAAAGCTAAAGCAGGTGAAAATTCCCTTTCCCCCCTGTCCTTTTTCTCAGACTGAGTCTAACCGAGCCAGGATGCAGAACTGAACCACCACGGCAGAGGAGGTGGGAATGGGGCAGTGATCAGCAGCGTGCCCACGGCGCCCGCGGTGCCCGCGGTGCCCACAGCCAGGGTGGAAAGGGAATCCAAGACACACGATCCAACAGAAACCAGCTTCTATGCCGGAATACATCAACCCAGTTCTCCACCAAGACAGAAACCCCACAAAGCCCACCTAGGAAGGACAGTGCAGGACCCCCTGTGGTGCCCGTGGCCCTGGCTCCAGGGAGAGGGAAAGGCAGCCCTTTCTTCTGGACAGACCCCATGCTCCACTGCGCCTGCACCCCCGGGCTGCCCTCTACCTCGCAACGCTGCGAAGTGAAAGACAAAGAGAGCCCACCTTTGTCCTGCCCCAAGAGATGACGATTTCCTCAACCAAGAGCTGTGCGTCAAGGTACAGGAGAGCTCAGTGGTGCTGAAACCCACCAGCTACATCAGTCGGGTTCTCCTTCCAAAAATGTGTAAATGCATCCTTTAGAAGAGCGGGGGGCAGGGAGGGAGGCTGCTAAAAGAGCCTTGCTCTAGGCTTGTGCTTTTGACAGCTCTAAGAATCTTAAGGGGAAAAAGTCCCACTTTCACACCAAAGTTTAAACAGCTTAAAAATAACTGGACCAATCTTGTGTCTTTTAAGCACATCTTCTTCTCTAAGCATAAGCAAGCTCTCTACACTTCGGCAGCACCTCCTACTTGGAGTCCCCCAGCAGGACGTTCTGTAGAAATGCGCGCTCTTACTGGCAGCTCAGCCCCTCCGCAGTGACTGAGGGACGCCAGGCGGGCCAGCCAGGGGACCTGCCCTCAGAGGGGGCCTCTAACCCCAGCGAGCCGTTCCAGTTCGCAGTCCACGACGCGGAGACTTACTTGAGTTGAGCGTCTGCCGCGTTTTGGCGCTGGTGCAGTAAGCTTCGATGACTTTCAGAATCTGCGCGTCTTCTTCCAAAGCAGCTGTGCCTGTCGAGAGACGACACGCCACAATCAAGCTACAGGTGGGAAGTAGAACAGGTCACCATCTACAACAGAACTTCTCCATTCTCTTGTCAGATAACGGTTTTCTAATATTTACAAAAAGTTCTAGGTTTTTAAAATATTTTTTATGTACAACAGATCTAACAAAACATTAGTACCTTAAATACATAAGTGGTCTTACTGGTCCATAAGAAAAACAGTATCCTCCCATACTGGAATTGAAAAAAGAGCCAGGAACAAGCAAGTCACAAGAGAACACCCTAAGAAAAGAGGCTGATTCTCGCTAAGAAGTAACAAAGCAAAACATCAGGTTTTCACACACTAGCCGGACATACATAAGGAAGTCTGACCATCCCCAGTGCTGATGGGGCAGCGGGGTGCCCACAGCAGACCCTGGAAAGCTCCAGAAAGAGCATTTCCTTTGATCCCCTGGTTCCTATGGGTCCCCAGAGACACCGTCTCAGATGGCCGCAAAGCACCATCGAGACCTTGAAGGTGTTCCTCCAGTGCTGTCCCCCTCTGGATCCCTCCAGACACTGGCTTCGTGTACGCAGGCCACAGGCACGGAGGAGGAGAGAAGCTTCCAGACCAACAGCGTCACACGCTATCAGTCCCGGACTTGGAGCCTCACACCCAGTAGACGTCCCATGACCCTATGGGGTGAACTATTCCTCTCTTCTGTTTACCTACTTTTCTACGGCTCCTTGTGTTTTCTAAGATATTACCCTTGGATATACATTTTAAAAGGCTCACCTACTCTAATAAAATGTGCAAGAATGGAAAGCTTAAATATTGAGAAGCTACGTAAAGCCTCAACGTTTTATGACAGTAGGATGTACACGAGGCGACTCAAATCCACCGCCCTGAGCACTAAGCCCCGGTGTGCTCTTGGAGGTCTGCGTTTCACGTCTCACAGTTAGGTCTTTATGATCCAGTTTGACTTTGTTTCCCCGTATGCGCTAAGAAAGTGCTCCAGTTTTCCCAACACCGCTGTCTGAAGAGGCTGTTCTCCATACCATCGTACGTTCTCGCTTCCACTGTCAGGCGCTGACCACCCAAGCACGGGCTGGGGGCTTGAATCTGCTGCACTGAGGAGTTCATTTCTGTGCCTGCCACGCTACTCTGATGGGTACAGCTCCGCAGTACGTGCTGCAACGCGGAGTTACGGTATCTCCAGCTCTGTTTTCCTCACCATACCACACAAGCCAGTAATTCCACTACTGGGTACATGCCCCGAGAAAACAAAAACATCGATCTGAAAAGATACCGATGCCCTGTGTCTACTGCAGCATTACCCACAACAGCCAAGCTGCAGAAACCACCAACCCAAGTGTCCACCAAAAGCTGAAAGGGTAAGGAAGGTGGTGCACGCGCAAACACGCACACACACACGCATGCACACATATGCGCACATACACACGCATGCACACGCGGGCGCGCACACACGTGCACGCACACACACTCGCACACAGAGGAATATTATGCATCCATAAAAGGAATGAGATTGTGCCATTTATGACCACACGGAAGGACACAGACTGGATTACACTAAGTAAAATAAGTCAGATTAAGACAGACACCACGATTTCACCCACATGTGGAATCTAAATTAAAAACCAGTAAACAAACAGCCATAGGATCACTAAACACAGAGAACTGATGGCCTGGGGTTAGTAAACAGAACAGATGAGGAGGAGCGGGAGGTAGAGGCTTCCAATAAGGCCTGAGTGCGGAGCACAGACGTCAAACCACCACGCCCTATGCCCGAAACCAACAGAACGCCCCATGCGGAACACCCGTACCCAATGTTAACATCGTGGGTCAACTACACTCGAATAAAACTGAAAAAGAAAACACAGATTCCAGCACGCAGAGCTGAAGAGCTACGGAGAAATGGACGTAGCATCTCTGGCTGGAGCTCGCCATGAGCACGATCACCCCCTCCCTCAGGAGCAAGAGAGGGTCTCCCTCATTCCATTCCAGCACCTGCTGAGGACGGCAACCTCACAGGCGTGTCACCCACCTCTGCCCGGAGGACAGCCATCTGTGCCTGGGACTGCCTGCCCAGACGACAGGATCGACCCCCAGAGGTGGGGCGCACGCACACACCACCCCACGCCCAGAGAAAGTGCAGACACCAGGAAGGACGCCCGCTGACCTTCTTGGGACATCGTGTTAGTTCACGGATATCGTGGAGCCTGCTTCCTCACATTCCCTACGTGGCACAGGCCAGGCCACAAATGGAAACTTCCTGACTCTGAACGTTTAGCTAGATTCACCTAGGATAGCAGCAGGGGACTTAGGAAGCAGCTGAGATGTCCAGGCCCACCTTACAGAGATCACACGGTTGACATCTCTCCTCCCATCCACATGGAACCTCTGATGCCCCTTTCGCCTCCGGGTCCCTCCACGCTCCCTCCGCCGGCTCCTCAGCTCCCCAGACCTGACTCTGTCTCTCTCTTCTCCTCGCGCTGCCTCCCCTGGCCTGAGCAGCTCTGAATCCTCACCGTCCGCCGGGGCCTTTCCATGGGCCAGGGATTCATCCAGCAGGAACACTTGCCAGCCCCGGCACAACTGCGCAGGGTGCTATCCTATGGGCTCTAGGACACTTAGCAGCACCACTGGCCTCCACCCCCGTAAGGCAGCAGTGCCCCCACACCCGACTGGAACGACCGAAAGGGCCTCCTGATGTATCTCCAAGCGGGACAAAGTCATCCCCGGCTCAAAGGCCACAGCTGCAGCCTCCCTCTTGGAAGAGATCTGAACTCTGTCCACGCTGGCCCACTCCCCCATCCTCACCTGGTCCAGGTCCCATCCTGTCTCGCTCACCCGGATCAGTCCGCCTCCTACCCAGCCTCCCTGCTCCCACCTCTGCTCGTCTGAACTCAACCGAACCATCAGCGATCCCATTCAAACCAAGGCCCGTCACGTCCCCTGGCCCCAGCGGCACCGTGGTGGCCCATCTGCGAGGCACCTCTGAGAATCAGCTCTCCCCTCCAACGCCACCGCCTCCCACCTGAGCCCCAGGGGCTCCATGCTGTCCCCAGGGAGCTCCCCTTCAGTGGAAACAGGAAGCGAACCAGGTGGACGGTGTGCCGGCACTAAGGGTAGGGGATGGAGAAGTTCCAGGGCCATTTTAGGGAGGGTGGCTGGGCAGCAAAGGGAGAGGGCACTGGGCGGAGGAAGCAGCCCAGGCACCGGCTCCAGAGCCGCCGAAGCAGGACTCTCCTCTCACCCCTTTCATTGGCGTCCTGGGAGTGTGGTCCTCCTCGCCCACTCAGGATCTCGAGGAGGAGGACCACCACGACGGCGAGCCACACGATGCCTGCTGTAGCGCCGGCAGGCGGCAGGGGGCCGAGAGCACGCGTTTCCGCGAGGCAGCCTCTAGGCCCCTCCCTGCGTCTACACCTCACACCAGGCCAAGCGGGGGAGCAGGCCCACGTGCAGGCCACCTGGACTCCAGGGAACCTGCAGAACCCCCAAACCAAGCAGCCCCCACCCCGGGGGACCTCGAGCTACTCTCCCACAAGCTTCTTTATAAAGGAATCCCGGAAAGGCCCCAAGTCAGCACAGCAAAAAGCAACACGACACTCCACGGGGTCCGGAAGACGCGCACAGGGGCAAGGAACAGAGCCCACCGCTTCCCTGAGGGGCCACTGCCCGGGCCATCTCCCCTCTGAGGTCCTCCTGCAGCACAGACAGTCCTACCGGTCCCACAGCAGTCTGCGGCCACAGAAGCTCTCTGCCCACGGCTCCGGGAAAGCAGCCCAGCAGCGGGAAGTGGCGGGTGGGCGCGCGCACAAGCTCTCCAGTCGCTTCTCCAAAGAGCTCTGCTTGCTTAACACGGTCAAGGGAGCATCTCCTGTGGGAGAGGCTGCCTGGGAGAGGAGGCACCGAACCCAGTGCCATTTCCGGCATTTCCTAAGTTCACGGCCGGGCGGCGAGGGTCGTGCATGCACACAGGGAGAAACGCGACCTCAGGCCGCAGAGCAGACACGTGGAGACTGTGGGCCAAGGAGGGGGCCAGACAGAGCTGGCAGTCCCAGGAACCCTGCACCCCAGGCCTGGGTTCCCAGAACAAGTGATCACAGAGTCCGAGAGACCATGAGCAGGTCCATCGGGGGGAACCACGCGTGCGCTTCTCCACCGGCTGCTCCCCGGCCCGTAGGCGTCCCCGCTGCAAGGGCTTGCACTCTTGCCCCTTACTCTCCCTTAGACGAGACATTAAGGCTCAGACCCCAACAGCTGAAGCCTCTGGAAAGCCACCAGCGCCCCCATCCCCGCCCGCCATGCCGTGAGTGCCCGAGACGGGCCCATGTCCTCAGCCACACGCGGCGCGTACTCACTTTTGCGCAGCGCAAACTCTTCATCTGAAGGCTTCCGCTCAGGCTTGCGCTTAGGTAACAACTTTTTCATGGTCTTGGGACTCTTACTAAGATCCTAGGGGAAATAAAAAGGAAAAAGGTGCTGACATATTCCGAAGGCAGCAATTTTTCCTAGCATTTTGGTGAGAGTCGCGACAGCAGGAAACTGGAAGCTTCCACAGCTGCTCAAGGTGAGGCACTTCATTCCCTCACACCAGGCTTTCTCGGCCAGCTGCTGAGCACGAATGTGAAGTCAACAGGGCACAGGCTCTGCTGAGAACCCGCGTGTCCCTGGAGAGCACAGCGTGGAGGCATAGTGGGCTCACGGGCAGGCCGGCCGACAGGGACAGGGACACATGACGTGCTACTAATTCGGGAGCAGACCCATCTGCTGCAGCGAACCAGAGAGAGACCCAGCAAACGAAGGCTGTTTTCAGAGCAAAGGCAGCAGCTTCAAGAAAGGAGGAAAGGGAAGAAGATGTGCCCGTCCGCGGTGAGCGCAGCCACACGCAATGACAGAGCACACCGCACCCCGGCACGGCCACACGCGCTCCCAACTGAGTCACAATGTGATGGTCTGCCCTTTCCCTTGGAAACACAGCGACTGAAGAAGACACAGAAGGCCCCGGGGGACAGGCCAGGCTCCAGCGGCCAAGCACCCACAAGATGCTGGTAGGGTCTCACTACCGCATCACGGAAGTCACACCAACCGCTAGTGAGTCTTACGAGAGTCTTATGACGGGAGACCAGCGTGACCTGGCCTACGGGAGGAATCAGACCGAAAGCGCGGAAAGAACACAGCCTGGTTTTGAAAGGAAGCTCTTCAAAATCCCTTCTGCTACACGGTACAAGCTCTCTAAAACATGGCAGAGATCAGTGTCCGAAGAACTAAATACAGCACGTGCTGCACAGCCCCGGGCAGGACACCAGGCACATGCAGGCGCGTCCCCACCTGCGGGCCCAGCCACAGCCGGCGGCACGGCGCCCCACACGCACACACTGTGAAAGCATTTCCACGAAGGGTTCAGTTCGGAGGGCTCCGCGACACAGACCCCAACACCAGGTCCAGCACAGTAGGGGCAGCCCAGACAGCAGGGGCTGCTCAGGTTCACGGGCACACCTCTCCCCTCATGCTTGTGCTCCATGACCCGACACTCTCCGCCTGCCCTTCCTCAACAGCAGGGAGACCCCCCACCACACGACCAGCACCTTCTGCAAGGCTAAACGAGTAACAGACCCTCACATCCGTCCCGTAACTGCCCACGGCGAAGCACCCTTGGACCTGGGCGCGTTATCACTAGCAAGACAGAGATCCTAACAGCAGAATTCGTTACCAAAACACGTCAAGGACAGATTTTCACCTACGTAGTATTCGTGGGTCATAAGACATTCAAGGGCTGCGGGCAAGGACAGGCGTTCCAGGGCCGAGGGCAAACGGGACCTCAGCCAGGCCTGGAGAGGCGCACCAGGACGCCCCACCTCACGCCCTGTACTCAGGCTCACACTCGGGCTATGCACACGCACTCACACACGCGGCCACACCCACCACTGCAGTCAAGAGCTGCCCAAGCACACGTGCTTCCCAGGTACATAAGGCCCTTCCTGTCCTGCACGTCAGCACCTGGCGGGACCATGCCGGACAGACGCTGCCACAGACCCAGCTCTCGGACACGTAGAGCCACGTCCTCCCGCTTCCGTCTGTGCGTGTTCTCTTCCTCCCGAACAGCTCCCGGTCACCAACACGGGCTTCCAGGGCGGCCCTCACTCGGGCCTGGAAAAGGGTCAGAAAGCCTAGACAAGACCCACCCTGAATTACGTGTGCGAAGTAACTCGGGCTCGCCAGACGCCGGGCACAGGGAAGCCCTCTGCTCCAGGCTCCCGGCGGCAGGAAGCAAGGCCCATCTGTGAAGGGCACAGAGGGTCTGATGCTAGCGGAAGCAGAAGGGAAGACAGAAGAACCGAGGCGGACCGTCACGGTTCTGTATTTTAATTACGTCACAGAATCACAGCCACAAATAGGACTGAAGCACAGAACAGCCCACCCAGCACACCCAGACGTCCGGTCGGCGCTTGCCCGCGCGCTGACCTCACCTCCTTGTAGCAGAGAGCAGCCGAGGGCCGCAGGGGAGGTGCAGGCCGCAGGCAGCTCAGGCTCCATGGCTTGGGGGTCTTCGGAGGCTCCAGGGGCCCCCAGTTGATGGTGGTGTGCGGGGTGCCGTGGTGGGAGGGGTGGGGCAGCGTGTGGTAGGCAGGCGTCAGGGGCACCGGCTTGCTGTCCGCGTGTTTGCTGGACGGGGCGATCGGATGTGAGGGGAGCTGCCGGGGAAGAGGGCACAGAACACAACAGCCGCAATCAGGGGTCCCTCCCCTGGCCCCACGAGGTGCTGCCCGTTTCTTTCTTTCTTTTTTTTTTTTTAAAGATTTTATTATCTACTTGACAGAGAGAGATCACAAGTAGGCAGAGAGGCAGGCAGAGAGAGGAGGAAGCAGGCTCCCTGCTGAGCAGGGAGCCCGATGCGGGACTCGATCCCAGGACCCTGAGATCATGACCCCCGCCGAAGGCAGCAGCTTAACCCACTGAGCCACCCAGGCGCCCACGCTGCCCGTTTCTAAAACCCTGCCAGGATGTCATCATTTCTTTAACCTCCAACCCCAGCAGTCAGCTCCCAGGGCACCTGCTACCGTGTGTCAGGCCAGCTTCGGGTGAGGGGCAGGCGGCAGAATGTGGAGGCCATGACCCAGCATCCCGCTGCCACCTTTATTCGTCACAGAGTAGCATCTGCGACGAGGTGTTCCATTCAGCAGAGATCAGAATTTTGCAAACCAAAAGGCATTTCTATACTGGGAATGTGGTTATGGGGGAGGGTAATTCTCCCAGCCACATATCTACTCCTGGTGATTTAGGGGTGGGCTAAATGCCTGTTTTCCTTTAAAAAGTTTTCCTAAGACACAGCCAGGCCCGTCCCTGCTAATGACTGTAAAACCAAAGGACACTTACCACAAATACTGTATCGCCCATAAAGCTATAACATTTTGCAATCTCTTGGCACAAACATTTTGCCAACCAGTAGTTGCCAATCACTAGGGTAAAACAAGTTATCTTCTCAGAAAAACCAGCTTTAATCAAAACAAAGTCATACATAAAATTTAGTTTTCCAGAAAGATAACGAAGGTCCGTACTCCTCCAAAATGCCAAAATATTCCATTACAGTGACCAAAAAAATGCAAAAATGTTCAACAAAATACTCCAAATTAGCCTATGACCTCAATTACCCAAAACAATAAGGCAGGCTTAATAGAAGAGCAAAATGGTCTCTGAGCTGGAAATCAGAGGGAGGTCATCCTTCAAAAGAACTGCCTATTTGAAACACGTGCTGAATGGGAAGCCTGGCAGCGGATGCCACAGCGCCCCAGGGTTACTTTCTGCAGTAAGCACAGGCCTCTCCTGGCGCGCACAGGTCCGGGCATGTGTGTGTGTCCTGTGGCAGGTGAGACGCCCACACCTAGCTCACAAGGAGAAAACTACGTAGAACGTCGCTCGTAGCAGTGACGCCACAGTAAGGAACACTGGGATTTGTTCCTCAAGTCCAGAGGGAACGGTGTGTGCTAAAACGAGAATGTTCCAGCTGGACACAGCCAGATCACAGGGAGAATGCGCAGCACCTCAGAGAGGAAACTCCCGAGGGAGAGGATGTAGCATTTCCAACGCCTGTTTGTGACGAAGACCACAGGGTTCCGAGAAGCAAGTTTTCCCTGGTGTGAGATCCCACTGTTCGGTTTCAAGGCTTTCCTGACGGTATGAAGTAGCAGCTCCATTTTCCTCTATAACACGCACACGCACACAAATCTTTGGAACAAATTCAGTTCCATGTAGGCTAAGCATCTGTAGTATTTTTTTTTAAGTATGGAAAAGTTATAAATGGCAGAGCCATTCAAAACAAAACGTTAACTTAAGCAAATAAGTAGTCTCGACCTCCAATCTGTCGAGAGAAACCAAGTAAGAGAAAACTGTTCTGAATGTTACACTACGGGGTACCTGGTAGCTCAGGTGGTTGCGCGTCTGACTCTTGATTTCAGTTCAAGTCATGAGCTCAGGGTCCTGGGACCAAGCCCTGCATCGGGCTCCTTGCTCAGTGGAGAGCCTGCTTGAGGATTTCCGCTCTCTCCCTCTGCCCACACCCCTGCCTGCACAAGTGCACTTCCCTCTCAAATAAATCAACCATCATTTAAAAAAATAAAGTTACCCTACAGCCACTCTTGCTAAGCAAAGCCTTGACTGCTAAGGATAAGGAATGCAGAAGTGAACCACATGGTAGCGAGTCCAGATAAAGATCACGACCCTCTCGGGTCTGAGCCTAGGTGGCTCAGATGTTTGGGCATCTGCCTTCCGCTCAGGCCATGATCTCTGGGTCCGGAGATCGAGCCCTGCGTCAGGCTTCTGGCTGAGCAGGGAGACTGCTTCTCCCTCTCCTCTCCCTGTATCTCTCTGTATCACATGAATAACTAGAGTCTTAAAAAGATCACACCCATCTCATAGGAATGTGAGGAAAACCCTCCACCTGGAAACGGTGTGCGTACTTCAGTCCTGTGGGAGAAGGATGTGGAAGGTGCAGCGAGGACTTGAAACCAGGGTCTCAAGCACACCACACCAGGGAAGAGGGTTTCACACATGGGATACTCAGTGCTGAGACACTGCAAACTGGTTAAGTACTTAAAAAGTCGAAGAGCTGGTGAGCTCTACATGGACATAAGCGGATTTCCTAAAATCAGAACAATGATGAAGTTGAGATTCTCAGAAAAAAGCGGTGCACCGCTGGCTCTTGAGGTTCCAGGTAAAAAACCCCGTAAGCTGGTCTCCTGGGCCCCACCCCCCGAGCCGATGTGGCAAGCCATGCGCGGAGGCACAGCCTAGGAGCAAGCGGTGTGCGGCCATCCGCCGCACCGCTGGGACACGCCAGGAACCCTCAGGGCGATCCAGGCTGTATCTGCCCTCATGGTCCAGACGGCGGTCACGCCTCAGGGCATGTGCTCACTCACTGACGGCCCAACCGCAGGCTGACCCAGGGTGGATGCAGAAGCACAGGGACCCTTACGGTATGAGACGGCACGGAATGCGGCTTGATGGTGGGGTTGCCAACAGACGTGACCTTCGTCTGCTTCTGCAGGTGGTCCACCCACTCGTGCAGATCCTGCTGGTTGCTGCAGGACACTAAGATGCGCTCGATCATGTTCCCTGGAAGCAAGGAGAAACAGGCTGAAGGGGGCGAACCGGCAGAAAGCACACACAGGCACACACGGGCACACAAGGCCCCCTCCCCCAGCAGAAATGAACAGCACTTAGCCATCGGCCCCCGGGCAGTCCAGCAAGAAGCTGCACACAAACGGTGAGCTGCCTTCAGCACCACGACAGAGCGTCCGCAAAGTCTGTGCCTATCACCTGATATTTCAAATGCATTTCTATGATTTTCACTGTCCTCGAGCTTTGTGATTGTCATTCCGGTCGTTGGTAGCTTTCCCTAAAAAAGACCCCCCCCCACATAAAAACACAATTAGTGCTTTTCTAGTAAAGAAGGTACCATTATCAAAATAAGTATTAAATGAGTTTAGAAATGGCAAAGAACAGTGTAAACCAAAAAAGCTCTTTGTGCCATATGCACATTACATGCACATTACAAAATCTCTCGGGCAAATAAGAAATCATAACACTGTAATAAAAAAAGAAAAAAAACGGAGCCAGCCGGAGGGAACAGAGCAGCGACGAGAACAAACCCAACCGCATCGGACGCTCTCCTGCAGACACGAACACGAGGACACAGAACACGGGCCTATCAGGACAGAAAACTGGAGCCCACCACAGTTACTTCAGATGCAACGTGCAAAGGAGGCCCGGATTTGCCTCACAAAGACATTCGGAGGAAGCCCCTCCTTGGAAGGCAGAGCAGGGGGGCTGCAGCAAAAGGAATCACACAGGAGTCACACTGCGCTGTCCCCCAGAGAAGCAGCTGGTAGCGGCGCTGGGCACCACACAGTGCGGGCGGCGGCGGGAACCAGACGGGAGAGGCCAGGGGACAGACCTCAGGGGCACAGGCTGCACACGAAGCGTCGATAACGGCCCAGGCCGAATACATAACGTACTCCCACGGCACCCGGTGGCCGAGGCTTAAGGAGAAGCACGTTGGTGCTTTCTCGGGGGGCTGCGGGGGGTGGGGGGACGACACTCTGCGGCTCCCCAAGCAGCCGCTCTCAGCAAGGCAGGGGGCCCCAGAGGGGCCAGAGACAGTGCCATGGCCCGTGGGGCGCTCCCGACCTGCCAGGCCCCCTGCAGCGCGTGGCGCCCCCGCCCTCCCACGCAGGCACAGAGCCTGTCCGGGAGCTCACCGGCCGGCACACTGGACCGGGCTTGGCGTCGCCACGGTCGGAGCGACGTGAGCACCGCCGTGCGAGGCACAGAGAAGCGCGAAGACAGCTCTGAGAAGCGCTGCGGAAGACGAGGGCAGCGGTCCCGCATGGTGACGGCACGTTCTCCGTCCCTCAGAGCCAGAAATGGGTTCCACTGGGACACATGGCATGCGCCACAGCACTCGGACCCCCTCCCAAGACCCCCTGCACAGAACAGGAAAGTGGGGCCCCACCAGGGCCAGGAAGCCTCCAGGGGCACATCAACGCCAACAGCCAGGGCAAACGCGGCGTGGACACTGGCCTCATCGCCAGGGGCCTGAGCCCGCCCCAAACAGCAACCTCTGCTCCCTCGGGGCCGAGCCGGGCCCGTCCTCAGCCTCTTGGGGTACAAGACAGAAGCCAGAGCACGCCGGCAGGAAGGACTCGGCCTCCTGTTTACTGGGGACGCCTAACAAGGTGGAGCGCCAGTCTGGGGATCCTGGGCAGGTGCCGCCTGGGCCCCAGACACCGGCTCGGCAGCGCGCCCACAACCGAGGCGGCACCAGCACACCCCAGCTTCATCCACCTCAAAGTGCTTCTTCCGGAGTAAGTGGGGGGCAAGCACTCTTCTCTGGGTGGCTAAGCTTGCTGTGGGGGCACAGACATGCCACGGGTGCCTCTGGCCCGGGGCCCCCCCACGTTCGTGTCCCGGACAGAGAATATACTCTGAACCAACTCGGGACGGCGGCTGCAGAGCAGGACCCGGGAATGCCGACGGGAGGACCTGCCCTTCCATAACCAACCACGCGGGACAAAGGCCGTGAAGCCTGAAGCAGCTACGGGACAGAAACTAGCTAAGGAACGTCCCATTTCAATGTCTGCAGACAAACAAAACCTCTCCCCCTGCACCCTGCATTTTCCTCTTCCAGGCTCAGCCTTCTCGAGAGTCAGGACGACTACACGTGAGCGGCCTGGGATCACTCGCGGCTCCTCACAGCAGCGGCCCTCGGCCAGGCTCCTGCAGCACTCGCGGCTTCTGGGACCTCCCGGCCCGCACCCTCCCGCACCCTCCCACGGGCCCGGTCCACCGCCACCGTCCGCAGCACCACGGTGGCCAGGAAGGTGGCACCTCCGAGACAGGGCTCCAGACGGTGACACAGCTGGTGGGCAGCCCTCAAATGCCGGGTGGTCTCCTCCTGCTGTGCTTAGAGTAACGCGGGACTCTGTCTGCACAGTCGCACAGACATACAGCCAGCATCCACATGTACGAGGAACACTGTACCTACAGCAGCACAGATACAACGCAGGCACGCACGCACACTGCTTCACCCGAAAATCCCAACCGCGCCCAGAACAGACTCTCAGATCCACAGTGAACAACAGAATATAAACTTAGAATGTATTTTACCTGATAGATAAAACCACTCATCCTAGGACTGGCAGACAACATTAGCAAAATATTTGGGAAGAGCAGAAGGTATCTCTCATTCTTTTCCTAATGTAAAGAACAAAGAAACGCAAATTATTTTTTTTTCAAAACATACAAATGTGAGAACAAGTTGTCTACATTAGATCTTATGAAACAGGAACGTATTTCCTTGTTTCTACCAATTCTATCAGCTAAAATAAATGGAAACAAAATTATGACAAAGTCTTAGACTTGCAAATAGCCACCGCAGCATCTTTTAAAAAAAAAAAATTGGTTAAGGAATTCAGCTCTGCCATTAACTCTTTTAAGTTAGTCTAAAAGTGTTTGTTAGGTCTGAGAAAAAACAAAGAACTCAAAGTTGGGGGTCGTGGTGGAGAACATGAGACCTTTCAAGCCAAAGGAGGACAGAATAAAATGTTGGAATGGACTCTGTTCTATTAATAATTCCTGGCACTTCCCTTAAAGCCCAATAAACCATTCAGTGTTGTTTTCATCCATGCTACAAACCCTACCTACTTTACATGAAAGACTTAAGAGCATTTCTATTAAAAACCACTTGCTTCAAAAAGGTTTAAAAACAAAACAAAACAAAACAAAACAAAACCCCAGAGAGACAAGGACAGGACAGGTTCTTGGGAACGTAAAGCGCGCAGACGGCCCTTCCCAGCATTTCCACGGCCAATGCTGCCAGGTCCGGAAACAGGGTCCTCCGCAGTCCTCCTGTGCCAGCCACAGGCCTTGAAAACAGGCTGCGCATCTCAGACTTGTGTGACAACAGGACTGCACGCCGTGCGCAGAGGTGGGCACATGGCAGGACCCTTCAGAGCTTGGGCCCCGCGAGGCCCGGCCATCGAGAAACCCGTCCGACCTGCTGCCATCTTCCCAGTCCCGACCCGCACCCACTGTCCGGGCACACCTATTCACGCGTCGGAGATCTCACGTGGTAGAGAAAACACTGCTTACAAACTAACGTAACATTTCCCAACGTTTCAAAGTGCATGATTAAAAGACTGTTTCAGGAAGATGTGGGGTCTTTTAAGTCCATGTCAATTAGGAAATCACAATTTCCCACAGTCCCCAAACTGACATGAGTTGGGGTTTTCTTACTATCCTAAGAGTTTCAAGTTTGCAAATGGGTCATTAGCATATCTTGATCCTATTAATTACTGTTCTTGGTTTGTTTCCTTCTGACACACACAAAGGCAGGACAAAACTCCTCCACTCCTCAGGAAGAGACAGGTGAGCGGGTGAAGGGAACTCAGGCACAGGGACACCATCCACGGGTTCCCTCGGGGATCAGACAAGAGGCTATGCTCATCTCTCGCTTAAACCAAACCCACCAGGTAATGGACTTCCACAACGGCCAGGCAGGAGAGAGGACCTAACAGGCTGAACGATGTCCACCATCAGAGTCAGGCTTCCTAGAATCATCGCGGCGGCAGGAAGGCCGGGGCAGGCGGGGACACACACCCTGCTCTGCGGCGACACCAGTCCTATGTGGAGGCCACCCTTCAGGGGACAGAGGCCGGCCACCACTCATCCTGGATGACCTACGCTGCTCAAGTGGCCCGCTAGGAGCCGAGCCCCACTGGCCGAGCCGAAGCCACTTCTACGTCACAGAAGGACAGAAGGGGGACAACAAATGAGGATACAGGAATTCTATTATAATGACCGTCCTTCGTAAGCTCTAATCCCGTGACAAGGGCGGAACATTCTAAGGTATTTACGTTCTTGACTCCCTGAGGAATCGGAGAAAGCATTTACAGAACACGTTACACTGAATACAAATCATGTTCAGCTCCCAACTCCATTTCTTCCGAAGACATCTTAAGGTGTTTCAGGAAAGCCAGTCCGGAGAGGGGGACAGGACAGGACCACTGCCAGTGCAGCAGCCACCCTGTCCCTCCACTCCATTCTGCTCCCACACGCTCTGCAGAGGGGCTCGGGCCCCGCGTACCTCACTCCCGGCGCACTGGACCACGACCTGGGACATGTACACAACGCTGCCCAGGGTCGTAATGTCGTCCCCCTCCCAGCTCCGGATGGCCTCCGTCAGAATCTGCAGCTCCAGTTCCTTCCTTTTCCGCACTTCCTGACACTGGGCCTGAGACACAGAACACCAGCGTTAGAAGACACAGAAGCCTCCAGAACCTGCAGTGTTGGCCATACTGCTCTGTCCCTTCTTCAGACAATAATCCACTGAGCGAGGATCCGTGTTCCTCACAAGCACGGAAGTGAGAGCGGCAGCACCCGCGGCAGCTCTGGACTCCAGCGTTATTTGAGAATGATACAGCAGATCTCGCTACTCTTAGGGAAAAAAACGCAGACTGGGCAAGGACGTATTTTCTGGTTTTACTGGTCTCTGCTGGCACAAAGACTAAGCAAGGGACCAAAAACAAGTGCTGTAAGTCAGACACATTCCGGAAACACCGGGTATGTGACAGCCCAGGGACAGGGCAGGCCTCCACTCGTCCTCCTGAAGACACAGTCCGTAGAAAAGGACCTTTACAGCAACCATAGCATCAAACATGTGGTAGCTTTTTAAAGGTTCAACTACTTGTAATTTTCTTGGTGTCCTTAGCCCAGTAAAGCATGTGGGATTACCACCACAGTAAACAAACTAGCACGTTCATTTCTATTTCAATACACCCAAATTCTAACTCTCAGTTTCTTCTATCATCACGCTTTTTGAGGTAACAAACATTTTTCTACATTCCCTTGTCGTAATAATGCCTGGGAGGAAAAGCCCTACTATTTAGCTAAATCACTCACCGAGAGAGTTTTGAAGGCAGTCATGGATTTCTGAATGTCCTGTCTGTCTGGATGATAATCCTTTGAATAGAAGAAATATTATTAGCTTTCATAATGTACAGTCTTTTTTCTTCAAAAGGCACTCTACAGACTAGCTTGAAACTTTCCCAATGCTTTTCAACCGACAACAGATCTGATTTTTCTCATTAAAGCGCCATTCTTGTTCTCAGGGAGCCGCCGGGCTCTGGGGAAACAACAGCTCAGAAAAGCCCACGGCAGGAGTCTGCACCCGCCCCCGCAACCAGCCTCCCACGGAGCCTCTGCTCGGGCGCCGGAGAGCAGAGGTGGGCGGCGGGGCAGAGGCCACAGGGCCCGGCCTTCGCAGGGGAAGCTCGCAGCCCTCCTACAGACAGCGACCTGCACACAAGGCCCCACCAGGCCTACAGCCCAGCACTCCGCCACAGACAAGCCTGCGTCAGGAGGTGCTGGGCTCTCTTCTGTCACTCCTGTGCAAACGTCGCCCCGACGACTTACGGCTAAGCGTCCCTAACGCGGCACCTCAATGCCTCGCAGACTAGAGACTGCGTTCTCTAGTTTTGGAAGGTTTCCCTAACAGCAGCCGTGGGTGACAGAGGACAGGAAGGACATGTTTTATATGGAGCTGGGGAAAGGAGAAAACTTAGTATTTCACAAAATCGTTTTTGAAAATCCATTAGGTCAAAACCCCGCCAAGCACTCTGGCCGGTTGCAGCCTCTGAAGTGGACCGAGGGTCCCCGACGGGCTCGGCTTCCGAGCGGCAGGCGCCCCGTACCTCCATGTGTCTCTCCAGCTCCTTGAGCAGCGTGGGGTACTTGTCCAGGCGCATGAAGGGTCTGCTGAGGCCGGTGGTGAGCACCAGGATCCCGGGGCTGCTGGCGCCTCTGCTCTCCATGAACTCGCCCAGCTGCTCGCTGGCCGCCGCGCCGCGGGGAGAGAGCAGACGGCGGTGAGTGCGCGCGCCCGAGCGGGGGCCGCCCTCCCCGCCAGCAGCCCTGGGTCGTGACACGGAACAGGGGCCCTGGAACGCTGGACACGGGGAGCCCCACAGGTGCGGGCCGCGCTGGCCCATCTCGGGGGCGCGCCCGCCCGGGGAGGCGCAGGAGCAGCCGCGCGACCCCGACCGCCGGCCCCCGCCGCGGGGCGCGCCTAGTTCTCAAAGGAGCGGCCGGCTCGCAGCAAGCGCCCGCCAAGCTAGAACAGACGGCGACT
Source organism: Neogale vison (assembly GCF_020171115.1). Lineage (NCBI taxonomy): Eukaryota > Metazoa > Chordata > Mammalia > Carnivora > Mustelidae > Neogale > Neogale vison. The sequence continues at coordinate 165,202,642 of NC_058095.1, read as the reverse complement.
CTCCGGCACCTCGAGGTGGCTTGAAACACACACACGCACAAGGTAAAGGCTGCTTCCCCGCTACCGTGACCTGCGGCAGGGCACCCCCGGCCCCACAGCCGCGGGAGCGCTCCGTGAGGAACGCGGCTGACACGGCACAGCTGAGGCTTCACGGCGTCAACAGCACCGTCCCACCGTCCCTCTCCCAGCCTCGCGTCTGCCGACGAGGACACGGAGCGCGCAGTCAGAAATTAAAGACGCTGGAAGCCACACCTGCGCATTTTCCGCGGTCCTGTGTCTCATGTGACTCCCCGAGCACCGCACCAGGTCCGCCCCGAGTCTCAGTCCCACAGCGGAGCGTCTGGGAAGACCCGAGCAGGCCAGTGAGTGCGGCCGTGCGCATCGAGCTGGGTCGGCGACAGACCCATCAGGACTCACGCTGGGGACCGGGCTCTGCCCTCAACCGCACCCCTATGCTCCCCACCGTCGCCCTTGCATCACTCCAGGCACGGCGACGTGAGGGACAGACAGGCTGGGGGGAGGACACAGCAGCTCAGGTCACCACCCTGACCTCTGAGCCCCCATGTCCCCTACCGGGAGGAACACCAAGTGAAGCCAAAAAGCATGGAAACCCTGAAGAACCACTGGGCACACCGGTCGTCAGTGCAGGTGACCTGCTCTGACCTCGGGGCCCCCAGCCACTGCCTCACCTCCTCTGACCCCTCACCCCCAACCCAACGACACCCGCCCACCGCCCGAGCCGCTCGGGAGCATCGGCCACGCCAGGGCTCCTGGTGAACACGGACGCGCTTTGAGGCGGCCAGTTCAGAACTACTGGGCACGGCCACTTCCTCCAGTTCAACTAACAGGACTCCCCGTGGAAACATGAGGACAAGAATCGGGGCTGGCACAAGCAGCCTCTAACCCAGCCGCGACGGATCCTGCACATCCACGGGGAAAGCTGTTCACGGAGCTAAACCCACCTGGACATAAAAGGTTGCACATTCCAGGTTGAAAGCAAAGGAATCGGTCATCGTGAAACTGGTTTGACTTCACTTCTTTTAACATCCATGATCCCAGAACGCCAGAACATGTACACAGTTAAGTTTTTATAGATCATTTTTCTTTTTAGTTTTTTAAATTTAGCGCAAAACAAAAGAGCTGCTTACGGCTATTTTGACGGAACAAGGGCTCTTTCAGCTTCCTTCCTCCTGATGCTAGCAACCTTGTGCGGCAGACCTCCGCAGCAGTTATGAACGGACACTGGAGACTCCAACAACAGGATGGTCCTAGAGAACACCCCCGTGTATGCCAAGCAGAAAGCAACAGTTCCAGTGCTGGGGAAAAACCCTCATTTCACAGACTAAGTGATGAAACACATCACTTATTCAAAATAGGCAGCCACAAACCTAGGTCTCCTGTCATGAAAATGCAAAAGGAACCTCTCAGCTCTGATTCTACACAACCCACGGCCCTGTCTCTGCGTTCCCAAGATTCACACCCAGAATTTCAACCGCATGAGCAATCACACAATTGCAAATAAAGCCTTTACAACTTCTAATCAGTACACCTGAATCAATCCTTAAAAAGCATATTCAAGCATAAAAATAGGTTAATCAATCCATAAGTGGGGCAGCTTTAAAAACCCCAACAAATGCAGGGAAGCAGGGAAGAGGTGACAGGTGAAGAGGCCAGAATAAAACGTGGTAAAACGCCTGGGTGGCTCAGTGGGTTAAGCCGCTGCCTTCGGCTCAGGTCATGATCTCAGGGTCCTGGGATCGGGTCCCGCATCGGGCTCTCTGCTCAGCAGGGAGCCTGCTTCCCTCTCTCTCTCTCTGCCTGCCTCTAAATCTACTTGTGATTTCTCTCTGTCAAATAAATAAATAAAATCTTTAAAAAAAAAAACAAAAAAAAAACGTGGTAAAACGAAGAAAAGGTCCCAGCCAAACACAACGCTGTCTCAATTCACCAACTCACGCCTGGGAAGCAGGGTCTGCCCGGGGGGCAGGGCGGGGCCTCTCGCTGCCCGGAGACCTCAGGAGGCCGCACAGGCAGCGCATGCTGTCAGCCCGAGCAGCGGCCACTCTCCCGGCTCCCCCAGCCAGAGCAGGACCGGGACCCTCCCGTCCCGCAGACATGCCACGGGGAGGCGGCACAGGTTCCCCACTCACAATTGTCCGTATGCCTTCCCTGTTATTTTGGGGAAATGCTGCACCTAGGTTCCAGCTAGGACACAAACAGTCATTGCCGTAATAGCAGAGAAGAAGGGATAAACATCACGCACTCCCAAGCGTTTCCCTTCGGAGTCTGAACACCTTTGTAAACAATCTAAATCCCTTTAAATGCCACCTTCAGGACAGATGTCACTTCCTCGGGGGAAAAAATACCTCTCTAGAATCAGGCCCCAAAAGAGCCCACCCCACCCTCTCTAGACTTCCAGCCAGACCCTAGAGGATCAAACCCCAGCCCCCAAAAAGGAAGAACAAAAGTGTTCAAGGACAGTCATCCTATTTGCTTCCTGCTTGTCTCCCCTATTGCCATGCCAGTAATTCCTGTGAATTCTCAGAAACGCAAATGTAATCCTTGCATTCAGCTTCTGTGGAAATTCTAATGCCCCAGAGGCCATGGCAGAGCACAAAAGGCAGGCATGTGGGAACACGGCCGCCCTCCCACAGGCAGGGAGGAAGACTTTAGGGGAGCGGGGGCGGGGTTCTTTGGACACCGTATACCCTGACCTCCCTTTCCTTCTGTCACCCGCCCCAGGCCGCTGCCTCATTTCAGGACTGGAGGAGCTTTCCTTCCTTTTCAGCACACGGAGCCACAGTGGGAGCACAGGCTCTCCGGGGGGACGGGCGCGGAGAGGACCACAAGCAGCAGGGAGGCCGCGGCACCTGCCCACTCAGTTCCGCTCTCCCGCACCTTTTGCTTGATGCTTTACAGTAACCCCACCAGCGGCACTTCCAGAGAAGGGACAACAGGCGGAGAAGCAAGAGGACTTGCCCAAGGCTCACCAGCGGAGGGCACAGCTGGGGCTCCAACCAGGTCAAGGTGAGCTGAGGCCCTGGCTCCACAGCCCCCGCCCGCTGCGCCCGCGGGGATGCTACCCCTGAGGCCCGGCTCCATTTACCAACAGCCCAAGCATGCTTGTCGACAAGCGTTTTTAAGTTGAAATATTTAAATATTTAACTCTAACTTATCCTTAATGCTACTGAAACAATTTTTCATTTACAGTTTAAAAAATTTTTAAATGGCTCTTTTCAAGAGTAACCGTGAAAATCTCTCTAGCACACCAGGAAAACTCGGTGCCTCTCTCAGAAGTGGAAGCCGGGCGCCCGCACTCCCCCCAGCAGCCCCGGGCGCGCCCCCCCCCCCCCCGCAGCCGCTCTGCCGCCTCCTCCGTCTCCTTTGGCCTCGCGGGGTCTCACCGAGCCGACGTGCGCTGTTTCACTTCTTTTAGCTCTGTTTCAGGTTGAAAAGCTGAAGCTAATTATCTCCGACTTAACTTTTACCTGTAACACCCAGCCCTGGTTTTAACAGGACCTTACTCTCTTAGGGCAAATCTAATTCCAAACCCGTGCTTGCCTCAGTTCTAAGAAACAGGATGCGGCAGCCTGGGGTTAGCTCGCAGCTACATTCCAGAATCCTAACGGCTCCTCCAACCCACTGTCCCAAGGGCTCCAAGCTAAAGGAAGACTTCAAAAAACACCCTTTTCCTGCTCCAAAAACGCTACTCAGCACCTCAGAGACCCCTTACCAGCGCTTCCCGGGCCCTCAGCTCAAGAGGAAACTAAAAACAGCGTGACTGTTGAACAGACAAGTGGGTATCGGCACAGTGTCATGTAACACGTGGCCAAAATGAGCAGATGTGGGGGCACCCCGAGGGCCTTTGCCCTCAGGGGAGGGGGTCTGAGGGCGCGTACCTGTGCTCCGTGAGGACGTTCACTGCAGATGGGTGGTTGGCACAATATGCAAGGTACAAGGTTTTCATTTGCGGCATCAGATTTAAAAAGCACCCTCCGACCCGCTGCTGAGCTTCCGGTAGCCTGCGGACATGCGACACAAGGGAGACATCCTAAATTTCACGGACACAAGGGAAACTGCCGGGTAATGAATACAGAAAACCAGAGAGAGGAAGACCTCCTTGCGTGCCACCTCTACGAAAACAAAACACACAAAATCCCAGGACGTGGGCTCACCCCAGCCACCAAGCAGACAGAAGCCCAGCCCGGAAAGATCCTCTGTACCGAGTGACAAACTGACCCCTCCCTTTCCGCCTGCACCCAGCCGCCGTGGCCACCTATGCACAGCTACAGACCCCCCAAATCAAGGCTTTGGGCAGGGGAGGACGAGAGGTTACGAACCCTTCAGTTTTGTATGAAAGGGGAATCAGAGAATCCCTTGGCCGGCGAGGTTTGCTACTGAGGTAGCACGGGGACGGGCACACACACACACACCACAAGAACACCACAGAAACACCACAGCCCTCCTTCCGTTTAGGGGAAAGCTGGAGACCGAGCCCACCCACAGACACCCTCCCCCCATCTCAAATCTAGGCTATGACAGCTGCTGAGCCTCAAACGGGCAAAAACTCACAAGAGCAAAACAGAGAGGGAGAGGACCGGCAGCAACCGTGGAAGCGGACCAGCCCGACGCCGCGTGGTGCTGACTGGGAGGCGGGGCCCGCAGCTGGCTTCCAACACGGCGGAGGCCCCCTTCGGGTCACAGCCACCTTATTCCTATCAAACGGACCCCCTGCAGGTACACAAACTCTGGACAAAAGATAAAACCAACTGTCTGAAGGCAGCAGAGGGCCAGAGGGGAAGACTCTGGAGAAGCCTGGCACTTGGAGGGGAAAGGATGCAATTCTCTCTGCTCTGGGGCCAAGGGGGGCCAAGGCTATGCCACGGAGGGCAGCTAAGCTCCAAGAGCAAATGACACAGTTTGGTTCAACCCGAGCTGCTGGGACGTGGGGGCGGGGGGGTAGAATTCTAGGACTATGCACCTGAGTTCTGTACCAATCTCTGCAAACTTTCAGAATATTCATGATCAAAGCCTGTTTGATGAGGAAAGCTAATCTCAAACCCTCCGTTCCACCATGGAAAATCCAACGGCTAACACCAATGCACCAGGCCCTTGAGGAACGTGACCGAAACACTACCTCGGTCACACAGAGGTCCAGGAGGACGCAAAGCCTGAAGGCTGACAAGACATTGGACTCTCGCCACTACGTGACCTCCCTGAATTTTAGGGTTCAGATCCACACACCTGCAGTACAGAGGAAGGCCCAAAAGAGGTGCTGCAAACACTCTACACAAATGTTAATGTCTTTAGTCCACCTTGTCCACAGCCAGTGGGAAAAGCAAGGGCAAACACACAGAGGCTGGCCTCTCACAAAGGCCCCACATTGCTGGCAAATGACCCCTGTATATCAAAAGGAAGGCAAACCTATTCTCAAACTACTCTTCGTGCCAGTAATTAATGCCACTTTATACAAACCAAAAATGCTACCAAAGGAAACGTGATGGGAGTTTCTGTTTGAAAGCCAGCACTTCCCATGTCCTTCAGCTTTCCTGCCACACCTTCCAGGATCAAGTGCCTGGAGGAAACCTGGAACCTACTTGGAGCGAGGCCAACGGTCAGCCTGGGACACGGAGGGCAGAACACCCCTCACCACTTAAGATGGAGAAAGACAAAACACTACAGGAAGGAGAAACCAGACACAAGCCAGATTCTGGGAGAAAAAGTTTCCTGATCCCGTGGACACAGAAATAGAATTTAAAAGTACGAAGGACCCCTTCCTCTCTCAAGTCACAGGTAATCGACACCAAGTATCCCCTGGAGACCTAGAGCCTAGAAAGTGTGTTCATGCGCATTTAACCGCAAGCTGTCCAACACCCAGCGGGCACTTAGTCCACACCCATCCACGTGTCTGATGTCAACCAAGAACAAAACAGTCACACGGGAAAAAAGTCAATCCGACGGCCAGTCACTCAGAACATGCCTCCCCACTTCCCACAAAAAATATCATGGAAAAGGCAAAACCCAGCACGGTGATCGCCACAGCATGTTACAGAGGGAGTGCTTTACGCCCCCTCCGCCTCCCGAGGGCCAGGAACGTGAGCAGGAGCAGCCCGCATGCGCAGCTCCTCCTTCCCGACGTCCCCCGCCCACCCAACACCTCAAAAATTCCTGCTGCTGGCCCATCTCTCTCCTTTCTCTACAGTCAGCAGGAGCCTACTATAAACTCTAGACAGTCAAAAACAATTCATACTACAAAAGTTGATACACCAGAAAGAGTCAAAGTAACAGTTTCCATCATTAGAAATGCAATTTCTAAAATTACCTGAATCTTTAAATACCAGTTGTAATAACCTGAACTTTGTAAATGTTTAGCATCTTACTTACTTGGTGCATTCTTCTAAAGACTGAACAAGCATTTGCTGGAAAGAACATATTTCTTCCAGATTTCCCATTAAATGCGAAGTGTTTGCTGAACTTAACCTAAAACCAAGAAAATAACAGTAAAAGTACGTACCCTTTCACTCTCCTCTCCCTTCCCAATGCCCAGGTGAGGCCCCACCGACTAAAAATCCCTGCATCTCAAACAAGCCGGTTCACCCGCTTATACCAGCATTTCATCCTCTGTTCTCCGAGGTGAGCCTCGGTGTCGACTACGTTGGTTAGTGCAACGGACCGTCCGACTTACTTCTCACTGGTCTGCAGAGGCCGTAGATAGGCTGAAAGCACAGTCTGAAGCTCTTTAGAATATTCATTTTCTGTTTCCAAAATGTTCTGTAGCACCTACGACAAACGAACAAAACCATTACTGGCCGGTAAGATTCAGTGCATCCCTGTCCAGACTCACACATTGCTTTGACGGAATACCGATGCGCTTACTGCCCCTCGCCGTGACCATTAACGACGAAAACCCGCAGTACAGAGTCTTCCCGCAGCTGCACGACTGACGTCCTCTCACTGCCAGGCACGTGGGACGAGGACACGCAGAACGAGCCTGCGATAAATCCCATCATCAGAGGTGCTCAACTCACAGAAGCACACACACACGGACCGGTCTCCAACACGGGGCCCTGCAGAAGCAGCCAGCCGTTCACAAGAGTGTCACGCCAGTCCCACTCACAGTCAAGTCCAAGAACCGGCAGAACTAACCTGCTGAGGGCAGAAGGCAGAAGTGGGGAAGGAGTGACAATGGGAGAGGGCCGACATTTCTAGGTGACAGATATGTTCCACACCGTAATTTGAGCAGTCACTGCAAATAAATACACTTGCCAAAATTCACTGAACTATACCTTTAAAATCCATGCATCTTGACATATGCAAAGTGTATTTCAACGCACAAAATCAAGTTTGCTCTTTAGACTGAGCCTAGCAAATGTAAATCAATTTCATCATAGAATGATGGTCTCAAATCATGCCCCACAGGTTTATTGAAAACTAAAAGTCCACCACTATAAAGCCCTTAAGTAGCCACTACTATAAAGAAAGAATGATAAACCAACCTTAAAATGTTTCCTGATACCTATGTTAGATAAAAAGTGCAAAACATGGGGCGCCTGGGGGCCTCAGTTGGTGACGCCTCGGCCTTAGGCTCACGTCATGATCTCAAGGCCCTGGGATCCAGTCCCGCATCAGGCTCTCTGCTTGGTGGGGAATCTGCTTCTCCCTCTCTGCTGTGATCTCTGTCTCTCTCTCTCAAATGGGTAAATAAAATATTCTTTTTTTTTTTTTTCAAGTGCAAAACAGCTGAGGTAAAAAAAAAAAAAAAAAAAAAAAAAACCCTTTCCATCCGCAATGGCCCCTCCCAGAGTAGGGAGGGGAGGCACCAAGGCCTGTGGGTGAGCGGGCGGGGCCCAGATGCGAAGGCCGGTGGCAGCTCTCATCCTCAAGGAAGCTATCCCTCTAACCCTCTCTGCGCGGCCCTGCCCTCTGGAAGGATCCTTCAAATCAAACCACTAGTGAGAAGCAGAGCCCATGGTAGTGTCTGCACGTGAACTGGACACAGCCCATGCCTGATGCCCCCTGTCTGCCCGCCAGGCTGAGTACAGGACCCCGAGCTCCCAGGGGACCTGATGTATGGATGTACGTAAGGAACGCAAACCCCTTCCTCAACCCCCTTTTCCTTCCTGCTCTGTCAGAGGCGCAGCGCCTTCTTCAATGAGAAAATCACATCCCGTGTGTTTTCTGAGCCTCCACAAAATGCACTACAAAGTGCTACTTCTCTTCCAGAACCAACCATCCTCAATCACGCACAGAATAAACACAAACGCCGTCTTCTCCCCAACTTGATAATTAAAATATATATGCTAAACATTAAAAAAAAAGTAATCGTTCATCTAAGTTCAGATTTCCACATCAGTAACATGCATTCAACATGGGTTCTTCATCCGCTCAGTTTTGTGTGTCCTCTGGGGAGAGCACGGTCCTTCCTAAGTGCAAACCTGATTAAATAACTTACATGCTAGCTAAGATGAAGAGAATCAGTTGCTTTCACTGTGACACTGGGCTCTGGTTTCTCCCCTGAATGGGTCTATTCATGCGAGAGTGGGGGAGTGAGCCGGAGGCCGGAGGGCTGCTCAGAGAGCTCATTCCTCTGGGGGAAAATCTGGGTGCTGGTCCCAGGAGCACAGTGTCTCCCTTCGAAGAAATGGTCACCGGACAAAAATGTCAAAGGAATGGTGGACAGAGAACATAATGTGACACCAGCCACTGCGTCAGAAAATTATTGAAGCAGACATTATCCTTTAAAAGTAACATGAAGCCAAGGAGACTGGTTCTTGAACCGAAAAAAAAATTAAATCTGCCACCGATGCAGAAGATGTCAAGTGTTCGACGTTCCAACAGAAAGCAAACTGACTTCGCGCGCCGGCTACAAATACGACGAACCCTTAGCGGCGCTGCTTTCAGAGGGCCTGAAGCCACGCGCCGTCTGTAAAACGAGAGGAAGGAAGCACAAGACCTCACTAGGATGAGTGTGAGTCCGTAAGAAGGCCCTCCCTCCATCAAAGCAGTAAAGCACAGCGAGCAGACACAAGAGCCTCCCTAAGACGCACCAGAAACAGTGACAAAAAGCCTCCACCAGAACGCGGCGCGGAGGCACCGCAGCTGCTTCACGTCCGCGAGCCGCCCCGGACGCGCCCCAAGTAAGCGCGGAGCCGCGGCCCAGCCCTCCTGCGCCAACACCCCGGCCACACGGCCACAGGGCCACACGGCCACACGCCGCCCTCGCCCCGCCCTCGCCCCGCCCCTCCCCCCAGCGCAGGGGCACCTGTCTCCCCCTCCTGGACTTCCGCACGCTCTGGCTGCTGCAGGACCCCATGTGACCCCGCAGCCGGCTCCGGAGCTCCAGCAGCCGCAGGCCGGCCGCGGACAGAGCAGCCCCGCTCCGCAGTCTGAGGGACGGCAGGCCGGCGAGTCTAGCTCGCCCTCAGGCATGAGGCGTGGAGAGCCTGGGCCAGTCAGACAATGGGGCCACACAGGAGGAGGCCATGGGGCCGGCCACACAGACAATCCCTGAACTGTCAGCCTCTACGCAGGGGAAACAAAGGAGCACTGACTTCATCACCTCCGGCACAGAACCTCACTCTATCACCACCATTCCAGGAGCCCCTGGCGTCACCAAGCTCACCGCAAATTCGGGTGGGTTTCAGGTTTCGGGTCACTGGTCCTTTAAAAATAAGTAACTAACCTACCTAACAAGCATAACGTTTTCTTAGAGATTTGATCAACATGAAAGATCATAACCTAAAACCAACTTAGAGCAACATAACCCTGGTTTCCTCTTAGGCATGTCGCTGAGATGGAAACCAATCAGACAGCAGGGACCCCCCACCTCATCGGGCCCTGCCACGCAAGAAAAAAAACCACCGCTGCCCGTTTCCTCCCAACCCAGTCTATTAAACTGTCCTCACATTTTCAAAAACCAGATTGTAAGACAGGATGTGAGCCCCTGGGGAAAGGAGAGGAAGGAGCCACCAGGCCGGGCTTGGGGGGGGGGGGGGGGCAATCCCACATCCCCCTTCCCCTGGCTCCACACCCTCCGCCCTAAGGCCAGCACCCCCCTCCAGCAGCCCCCTCCCCGGCCCCCGCCCGCTCACTGCAAATGCGGGACTGAGCGGGCTTGCTCCCTCCCTCAGCAACCAACTCTCAAAACACAACACGGGGGACGGGCCGGGTAAAAGTTTAACGTTATCATGCCTCTTGAAAGACGTCACGGTCACGTTACTCTATTTCCAAACGTGGGGATTCATAAGGTCTTAGGAAAGATTTCCTCCCAGTGCAGAAGGTGTACAGTGCAGCAGCTCCACCCAACGCTCCGGGTCGCCTGCGACGCAGGTCACCGGAGGAGCCAGCCTCAGCAGGCAGGGCTGGGCGCTCCTGCTGGCTCTGCCACACCCTGCCTGGGGCTGCACAGGTCTGTGTGTCTGTGTGTCTGTCTGGAAAAGACCCTGGCGTGGGGGGGGGGGCGGGGGAGGTAGTTTACAGGGTTGTGACACTCCAGAGTGTCAGCTCCCTGACCTGACGTAGAAGAGATCTTACAAACCACCCACTGCAGCCTTCCCACCCAAACCCAGACCCCCCACCCCACCCTCCGTGGCCGCTGGCCCTAATACTCCTGCATCATGAGGTTAAGGGCTGAAAAGCCACAGAGGTGCACGCTGATCTTAGGAAGCGACGGGAAAAGGAGAAGCAACAGAACGAGGGCTCGGGGTCAGTGCCGGCCAGTGGGAGCACAAGATGCTGGGCTGGTGGTCTCCGTCTCCGTCTGCCCTGGGCCCAGGATGCAGAGACCCCAGGCAACGCAGGGAGCCAGGAGGAAAGAGAGAGGAGGCTTCTCTGGAATACAGTGAAGGTCCAGCGAGTTGCTAGAGCGTCTTAAGAAACATGCGCCCCGACACTGCACGTTTATTAGAAGCAGCCACCGCGACCTGTCGTGACTGCAACGTTTCCGAGGCAAAAGCCACCGTCGCTTTTCAGAGCCCGGCACGCGAGTCGTCCCTACCTGCTGCTCCTGTACGTGAAGAAACCGGCACGATGCCCGCGGAACGTTCCAGAGAACCGGAAAAGTGAGCCAGCGCCTCGGACCGCGTAAGGCCTGAGGCCCTGTCTCCCCAGATGGACATACTGAAGACCCCTACCTCCCTAACGATGACTGAGGAAACACCGCAGGCCCTAGAGGACCCGTCTCCGGAGCGCTCCCTCTCTGGGGGCTCGTCTCGGCTCTGCCGGAAAGGGGGCTCCACGTCCTACACGGGCGGTCACGTGCTCCCACTGCTAAAAGCCACCTCGCTCAGGCAAGTGGCAAAGACACTTCCTGTCACCCGGACGGCAGCCCTCCCAGGGACACCTGTTTGCAAACCCAACAGCACAGGACCTCCATGATGCCAAAGGCCCAAGTGCTCTTCTCCACGCTCTCCCTAACAGCCCTGAAAACCTCCTCAAGGCTGAGCACCTCACCAGGCTCCCTAAAGCCAACACAACACGGCCAAGGCCAGCATTACCAAGTTCCTCTGTCAAGGAAGCGCCCGTGCAGGCAGCGAGGGGGCCTCCCCCAGGCCCGCCCACTGTCCCGAAGGGCACAGACACGACTCGCGGGCCGGTGCCCCCGAGCTCCGCCAGCCCAAGCAAGGGCCCTCCCGACCGTGCGCTGATCTAGGACACAGACGACCGCCCTTTCCCCGCTGGAACACAGACAACAGTGGGGGCCGGACTGGTCACGGAAAACGGCCAACTCCGTATCTCCATTATCTGGGACTTCTTCCACAGCGGCTCTCAAGTCTGACGCCCGCTTCTGACTCCAACAGTCTGGCCTCTGGCGCTAAAGTCACCCTCCAAAGCCACTGCGGCTTGCACGGGCAAGTGGCGAAGTCTGCCACTCCCGAGAAGCCAGGCTGCCCCGCACGCTTCTACCTCCGGTGTCAACAGTTCTCCGTCACTAAATCCTAGGACCCACAGAATTTCATATTCTGCTTACTGCACACAAACACGTATTCTATGTATTTTTTAAAGTTTCACGTGCATTTTTAGTAATTACGGACATGCGTGCCACTGGCTCTTGGTCGTGCTGCGGCTGCGGCACACTCCGCTCGCTCCAGCGGGCCGAGACAACAATCGCGCAGAAACACGACTGTGCGGGCACCGGTGGCTCCGTCTGTCAGATGTCTGCCTCCCGGTTTCAGCTCAGGTCGTGACCTCGGGGTCATGGGATCCAGGCCCACACTGAGCTCCGCACTCAGGGTGGGGTGGGGGCGAATCTGCTTAGAACCGTCTCTCACCGCCCCCCAGCCCCTCCCCCCTCTCCCGCTCTCATTCTCTAAAATAAATCAATCCTTAAAAAACAAACTAAACGTGGGGCGCCTGGGTGGCTCCGTGGGTTAAGCCTCTGCCTTCGGCTCAGGTCATGATCTCAGGGTCCTGGGATGGAGCCCCACATCAGGCTCTCTGCTCAGCAGGGAGCCTGCTTCCTCCTCCCTCCCTGCCTGTTTCTCTGCCTACTTGTGATCTCTGTCAACTAAATAAAATCTTAAAAAAAAAAAAAAAAAAAAACTAAACTAAAACCAGCTTTACACGAACATCATTAAACACATTTAAGCTAATTCCTCTAGCATTACTGCATCACAGGGCTTGACGGTTCTCAGAATTCCACACCCAGCGCTTCCGAGCAGCACTGTGGACTGACATGTCCCCCGCTATCAGAGCGGGGATTCTCTTAACCTTTGCTCATCAGATACGTAAACGGCTGCTACCAAAATTTTTATGAAAGCTTAACCACACCGTCAGAGTGCTGTCGATAACGTTTGTGTCCTCCCAAAATGGGTATGTCTGGGGCATCCTGAAATCCCCAATGTGGTGGCCCCTGGAGATGGGGCCTCTGGGCAGTATACATAAGGGGACGAAGGAGACCCAGGGGACGAAGAGGCCGGCTCTGTCTCTCAGCCACGTGAAGATCTGACCAAAGGCGGCGCTCTGTCAGCCAGGAAAAGGGGAGCCACCAAACCCCAAGCAGACTGGCACTCTCGTCTCGGACCCCCAGCCTCCATACTGGGAGGAGTCTGCCAGCCGGCGGCGCTGTCCCAGCAGCCCAAATGAGTCCACCACCACCAGCACCGTGTCCAGTGTCACCCGGCTCTCACCCACGAGCCCTAATGCACGTGCAGCCGTGAGCTCCTCGGTCCTCACGGAGAGCCTCATGCTGCTGCAGCCGCTACAAACGTGCCCGTTAACGCTAATCTGGTTCCACTGTTCGAAGCAAAGAATTTCCTGAAGTTTTATGAAGCCTAATCAATTTCGGTATTTTCTGTTTTCATTCATTGCTTTTAGGTTCTAAAAAGCCTCCTGTCCGCCCAGCGTGCTCGTTGACCACATCCAGACCCGCTGGCAGAGAGCGGAAGGCTGTCCAGCACAACCTCTGAGCACCCTGGGCCACACAGTGGCTCTGCGGCTCTGAGGATGAACACGAAAAAGCCAAGCATTAACAGGAAGAACCTTCAGTACCCGTGGGGGAGATACACTGCAGACTTAGTCAAAGTCAGTCAGCAAACAAAAGTAACAACAAATCCCGGGAGCAGGAGAGCTCAGAATCCAGAATTACTAAAATCGAAAGTGTCCAATTTTTAGTGAAAATGTACAAGCTACACAAAGAACCAAGAACGTGACCCATGCACAAAAACTAGGCATTGCAAGGAAACAGGCTGAGGGGCCCCAACGCTGGGCACAACCCATAAGGGCTTCCTAACAGCCGCTCTCATGTTCACACAGGGACTTCCCAGTCTGCCCATTTCTGGGTGCAAATCATCACTCCGTCCTACCAGGTAAAAAAGATGAACAGACCGAAAACATCACCATGTCTTGGATCCACAGGGGAGAGAGGACAGGACACAAGGCAAACCCCCAACCCCAAGACTGCCGAGGCCGACGGGCAAACACTGCGAGTCCTACTCACTAGGCCCAGGGCCGCAGCAGAAACCAGCCTGGGAGCAACAACTGGGTTGGAAAACAGGGACCAGAAGTGACGGATGCCTGGAGGCTCAGGGCGGACAAGCTGAGTGGTAACAACTCCGAGGCAGACCCTGCTGTAGCGGCCCCACAATGCTGGGGAATTTACGTCCAGGGGTTTTGCCACGTTCCCAAAATATGTGAGGAAAATGCCCCTGGGCTTCCAATGGACATGCGGGAACTGTCCCACCAGGGACTGAAAATCACGACAATTAATATGCTAAGGACGCTAGTGGATAAAGCTGGCCACATGCAAGAGAAGCCGGCGAAGAGACGGAAAGCGTAAGGACCACACACAGATAAACACCAACGGGAAAGAAGGACACGTGTGACCGTCTTGTGAGCAGACAAGACGCGCCGAAGAACCAGGTGCTCCAGATCCTAATGGAATCCTTGAAGACGAAAAAAACACAAGAGAACACGCAAGGACTGTGGGACAGCAGCAGGTGTGACACACACTTAACGGGACTGCGGGAGGAGAAGGAACACAAAGACTGAACAGTGGTGACTGAGAATTCCCCCAAATCAGTGTCACACACCGAAGCCACAGATCTCAGGAAACACAGAACACACCAAGCAGGATAAATGCCACAAAAGCGACACCGGTCCATGCTGTCCTCAAACTGCAGTCAGAGGGGCTTTGGGGGAAAGTGACACATCTGGTAAAAGACTGTTCTCCAGGGCGCCTGCGTGGCTCAGTGGGTTAAGCCGCTGCCTTTGGCTCAGGTCATGGTCTCAGGGTCCTGGGATGGAGTCCCACATCGGGCTCTCAGCTCAGCAGGGAGCCTGCTTCCCTTCCTCTCTCTCTGCCTGCCTCTCTGCCTACTTGTGATCTCTGTCAAATAAATAAATAAAATCTAAAAAAAAAAAAGACTGTTCTCCAAAACACAAAGAACTCGTACAACTCAGCGAGCGAGCCCAACTGTACGACGTTCAAAAAACTGAACAGAAACCCTACAAGAGAAAACACACGAATCGCAAAATCAGCACATGAAAAGATGCTCCCTGTCCTTTGTCACCAACAAGGAGACAGCACGCCCACCTAGTACCTCAGCAAAACCCCAACCACGGATGGCAGCAGACATAGTGAAGACAGCCCGCAGGAGTCCTCCACTGGAGGACAGTGTGGCAGCGTCTTCCAGAACGGAGCATGCTCTCACCACACGACCCAACAGGAGACACAGAGCAGAAAACACATGCACACAAAAACCTGCACGCGCAGGTTTGCAGCATCTTTACTCACAGCTCCCGGCACGTGGAAGCAGGTGACGGATGCACAGGTCCATCCAGACAGTGGGTTACTGTCCTACACTAAAAGGAGCACCATCAGGCCGCCAGAGATGCTGAGCACGAGGGAAGCCGTGCACCTCTGCGGGCAGGAGGCCCGCGGGACGGCCATCATCCTCCCGACTTGACTGCAAGCCTCGCCCTGCTCTCAAAGAGTCAAGTCAAACGAGAACTCAGTCTGCAGCCGACTATAAAAATAACCAAGTTGGGGCACTTGGGGGGGGCACAGCCAGTTAAGAGTCCAACTTTTGGTTTCAGCTCAGGTCGTGGTCTCAGGGTCATGAGATCGAGCCCCCCGTGTCCAGCGCCACACTCAGCAGGGTCTGCTTCCGGCTCTCACTCTCCCTCTGCCCCTCCCCTCCACGGACTTGCGCGCTCACTATAAAGAAGTCTTTTTCAAAAAATGGAAAATTTGAACAAGCGAAAATGGAAAATGATGAACTGAAAGGTGTGATGAAGTGAAAAAGTCACTAGAGGAGCTCAACGTGAGATCTGAAATGCGGAAGAACGGCCAACACCAAGGACGGTAGAGATTATTCGGTCTGAAGAACAGAGAGAAACGAAGAAACATTAAGAGCGCCTCCGAGAGCTGGAGACACCAGCGCACTGACCGCGTGCGCAGCGGAGTCCCATGAAGAGGAAACAGGACGAATGTCCCCTGACAGTCTAACGTCCCCCAGAATCACTCTGTACCCCCAGGTTTGGGGCTTATCTCGACCATCACACAGGAGCAGCGGTCACAGAGCCAACCTGCAGAGCACCACGGCGCAGTCGGACCGGTACTCGCCGCAGGAAGCCTTCCCCGGGAAGAAACCAACGTCCCACATACGAACACAAGAGGAAAAGGCAGCACCACAGTCCTCGTCCTGTGAAACCCTGAAGAGCCACAAGACGACTCCTACTGTGGCCGTGTGCACAGAGCCACGCACGGAGCACAACACACGCGGAAAACCGGCGCTCTCTGCGGAGACCCGTTCCCGGAACAAACATCCAACAAAGAACCAAAGAGGACGGTGGAGGGCAGAGCGTGACCGGGAAAGGTGGGCGCCCCCCGCGTCGGGGTACGGGCCGTGCCAGGGAGGACTGGCGCTCCGCCGGCGCAGAGGCAGCATGGCAGCCCGTGCTCAGGGGGAGCAGGGGACACTGGGAGAAGAACGGAAGTGTGAGAAGCGGAGCTGAGACTCAAGGGAACGGCTGCTCAGTAGAGGAGCCTGGCATCGGCCAACAAACAGGAAGAAACCAACCGGAGACGGCCAGGGCATCGCACGGAGGCTGCGGACCAAGAAGCATGGAAGGGAAACCAGGCAGAGGCAGCACGGACACGAGGGTGGGGGCAAGGAGAGGAAGCCACGAACTGCACCCATGCGTGAGAACGGGGGGTGGGGGGGCCTGCATCTCTGCCCACGGCTACGAGCCGCCGCCCCCGCCAGGCCCGTGCGGAGCAGCTACGAAGCAACGCGCGTTCCAACAACCAACTGTCCCGAGCTCACGGCACCCAGCGAGGTCCGCGGCCCCCGGACAGCGCACTCAGCGCACCCGGGATGCGGACTCACGGCCAAGCCTCTCGCGCGTCGGCCTCCCCGCCAGCGCATGGACACCGAGGCCTCAGCACCAGCCCGGAGCTGCTCCTGGCAAAGATGCGCCACCCCGCGCCCTCGGAGGGACAGCCCCGGACGGGACACTTTCTCTGGAAGACTCGGCGCCGGGAAGAAACCCCAGATGCAGACTTTCCACGGAGTAAGACTGATCCGCAGGGACAGAGTTCACTTCGCTGGCCGGGCACACCGATCTGTGCCGCAGTTCAAAGGGCTGCCAAGTGAACAGGAGCACTTCCCGTCTCTGCAGCCCACGGCACGGCTGAGGGGCCAGAAGGACTCAACTAGACTTCACAAACTGCTAAGCTCCAAATGCGGCTTTAGACTCTGAAACACTCACCCTGTGTACGCGGAGACACTCCTGTGACTCCGCGCCGGCTGACGGATGTGCGCAGGAACCGCAGGAAAGACCCCGCGAGGGGCACGCCAGCGCACGCGGTAACGGACCTCCAGCGCTCACCCTCCTCTCTACCACAAGTAAAGGCCACCTGATGCCTGCAATGGCTTTAAACCACACAGTGAGCCTTTCCACAATCTCCTCTTGGAAGACTGTAAGTGGGAGGACGGAATACTACAGTATTCTACATAAATATCGAAATATTATAAATTCTACATAAATACTGAAACAAAAACAGAAGATTACAAAAGAGAGATGAGAAGAGAAGACGGCAGAACATTAGGTGGTTGTGACTGTGTGGCCAGTCACGGGCCATTTTTACGCCGCGCCTCCCGTAGTTCTCCTGTGTGCCACGTCACAGACCGGTGGACACACTCAAAAATAACAAGTTACTCTTAAAACAGGTTTTGCAATTACTCACCACATTGTAATAGCTTTTGTTAATGGCAGTCGTGTCAAATCCTTTGGGAGGGCTCTTCAACGCTCCTGACTTGGGCGACACAGGCTTTTCTGAAATGAAAACGTAGCACAATTTTACTGACCAGCACTCAAGACCCCCAAACACGCCAGCCCTACACAGCCCAGAGCGACGGGTCCGGGGCCGCTGCTGAAACAACCCACCGAAAAGGGAAGCTGAACAGGGACCCATGTCTCTCCCCCTCGTGCTCAGCTCCCTGAGGTCAGGAGCCAGCGTCTCCGCCCCACACATCGCTCACCCCAGGCACCCCCCATCCAGACTTGACATCTGACAGACCGCGCTCACGACGGACAGCAGGTCAAACAACACCAGCAGAGCTACACCCACAACTCAGGAGCGCAGTGAAGACAAAATAGTAGGGGCACAGAACCAGAGACGAAGTCGGCGACCCGCCGTCTGGACTATCCCTCCAGAATCCAGAACGCTCCGAACGCGAGTGTCTCTGAACAAGTAGGATCTGCCGCCAAGTGACAAGCAAAGAAGGAGAGCCCCGCCCAGCAGGGACAGAAAACAAGACGCCGGGAAGCCTTCATGAAGAACGTCTGCCCCAGAGAGGACGGTGGACGCACTCCCGAGGACGGCAGGAGGCGAGCATCGGTGCGAGGCCCAGCTTTAATGCGGCGTGACAGCTATCGGAGCAGCGTCTGCTAACGGAGGACACGGCTCTCGGTGGGAGGGTGCGCGTTGCCCACCGGTCCTCCTCCAGGCTCCGGGGCCTGGCAGGGAGCAAGGGCGAGGAGAAATCCCAAGAAGCGTGTCCTGAGAGAGGCCGTCCGTACGGTGCCCACCCACCTCCCCCGCATAAACCCCCGTCCTGGCCCGGTGGGGGCTGTGCCCAGAGCCCTTCCCCCTGCCTGTGCGCAATCTCCCCTGCACTTCCGCAAACACGCCCAAGCCTCGCGCCCCAGATTCCAACCGCCTGTCCAGTACTGCCATTGTCCTCCTAGCGAAAGAAACCCCAAAAGCCCAACATGCACACACACTGTGGGCCCTCCCTTCCTGCACAACCGTCCACCGAAGCCTTCCTTCGACGCGGCGCTGTAAAGGTCTTCCAAATGGTTGAAAATGAAAACCAAACGGTGACATGGCCAGGGATGGAAAACAGACTCCGTGAGAGAAGAATTCCTTCCGAACTCCTAGGGACGGTGCATCCGTTCTACTACTGCACTTTCCTTGCCCATTGCCCGTCTGCAGCCGGGTGTGGACTACAGACGAAACCGGCTTGGTTCACCCTGACGATGCCTCCTCATCTTTCCAACCCGTAATCTAGGGGACAATCACCAACAGACGTAAGGGGAGAGCACTGGTGCCCCAACGGCAGCCACGGAGACCACAGTTCCCAACACACGTGCTGCTACCTTGAAGCCGCCTTCAACCGTGAAAGCTAATCACTTGCCAACTGCCTCACTTCACTTCGGACACAACTGGCGACCCCCCAGGCAACAGTATTCCATGTACGCACTCGGACAACTACAAGGAAGTTTCTTTAAAAGAAGTTCCATGGGCGCCTGGGTGGCTCAGTGGGTTAAGCCTCTGCCTTGGGCTCAGGTCATGATCTCAGGGTCCTGGGATCGAGCCCTGCATGGGACTCTCTGCTCAGTAGGGAGCCTGCTTCCCCCCCTCTCTCTCTGTCTGCCTCTCTGCCTACTTGTGATCTGTGTGTGTCAAATAAATAAATAAAATCTTAAAAAAAATTAAAAAGCAAAAGTTTCAGGCCCCGACATTATGTAAAAATACAGAGAGGACAGCGGAGAGCCAGACCATGCAGGCAGAGCGGCAACACCGGGTCTCTCCCCCTCACAACAGGGAGCCCACAGCTGTGCCGGGTGCTGCACGGCACCTACCTGGATGGGAGCCCTTGCGAACATCTCCCGCAAAACCTGTGCCATTCCCACTGAGGGCCCTGAGGCAAGGAGGGGCCTGCGGTGCCGCCAAGCGCAAGGCGCCCGTGTAAGCAAGCCGCCCTGCCACCGACACCCGACGCCCCCAGCTGGCAGGACGCTGCTGCCCGGATCCGCCAGCGCCACGAGGCTGAGGCCAAGGGATCGGCAGGGTCCCTGCCAACAGCCACACGAGGGCCTGCCCCACACGCATCCCAGTGCCTAGACTCTCAGGACAGCCATGCCCAGAAGGGACACTTCCTCACAGCAGAGCGGCAGGGGCCTAGGTTGCCAGGTTTACCAGAAAACTCCTGTGCAGCCTTAGGGAGCCTTCTGGCACTCTCTCCCTACCCCCACATCCCTAAAACATAAGGACAACAAAACCTACGCACATTGAAATGTGAGGTGCCGGACAAGAAGTCACGGCCAATCGTAACAAAAAATGTGCACAGGAAACTTTAGAAAATACTCAGCCTTCCCAGTATCCTAAAAAACAAAAAACACCAATATCCCATCTGGGGCGCACCTGAGAGCTAAGCACGGTCCACTGTGACTGAGCAGCAGGGAAACCACGAGGACATGATTTCATGCCGCCCTGCCAGGGGCCAGAGGATGCAGATCTTCCCCTTCTTGAAATAGACTAAAAATGCCAAAAACAAGAAAACTGAAACATAAATGTGCTAAACCAGAAAAGGGGGTGGGGAATCCTAGTGGCGCTGACAGGGAGGGTCCCTGGGGACTGAGGTTGGGGGACCTCTTGGTAATCCTTTAGGCTGACCAAGAGAAGCCTAAAGCCCCTGCCCACCGACCCGGGGAACCAGCAAGGCCATGGGCTGGCTACTCGGCCACGGGAGAGATCAAAACCCGGAGCCTAACCCTAGCCGCGGGAGGAGGCCCAAATCCACACCAGGCCCCAGAGGCCCACCAGGATCTGCCTGGGGCCACAGAAACTCCGGGAGCCCCTCAGGAGGCCAATGTTGCTCCCTCTGTAGAGACACTTCCGCAAGCCAGGGTACACCCCACGAACCCCAAAGCCAGATCTGTACCCAGAAAGTACGAGCTCACGAAGAACCGGGCCCAGAGTGTAAGCGCGAGGGAAATCAGAACCGAAAACTGCAGATGGGCGACCCAGGCGACTGCGCAGGAAGTAGGCTGGAAACGCCTGGAACGGAAGCAGCAGAGTGAAGAATAAAGAGGACGGAAGAAAAAGAATGAGAGGACGCCTGGGAAATAGTGAACAATTCCCGGAAGTGAACACTGTGGTCACCACAATGAGCTCAACGGACGGCTACCCTCGCAGGGGAGGGGGACTGCGAAACGCAAGCGTCCGAGGTGTGCACGCCCGAGGAAGGAAGCCCAGGAAAGCGGAGCCCAGGAAGACAGAGGAAAAGCTGCGGAGGACACAGGACGCAGCCGAACGGGATTTTAGGAAAAAGCAGAAGCAGCGAGCAGGCAGCATTCCTGGAGAAGATGCTCTCCAGAAGCAGAAGCCAGCCCGGACAGGGGGTCAGGGGGAACCGCAGCGCCCCTAGGCAGCACTGAAGGTGGGCACACTCGGGGAGAGCCCCCCACATCGCTGAGACCTCGGTTCCAAGAGCCCGGAAAACCCCTCCCCTGAGAGCCCCGAGTCTTGGCGAGCCGTGGTTCTTCCTCTACGTGCGGACCCATGAGAGAGCTTAACTGGTAGGTTAGGCCCAGTCAGAGATGAACGAAAACCCTAATAAAAGACTCTAAAAAAAGTCACCCTGGGGCGCCTGGGGGGCTCAGTGGGTTAAGGCCTCTATCTTCGGCTCAGGTCATGGTCCCGGAGTCCTGGGATCGGGCCCCGCACCGAGCTCTCTGCTCGGCGGTGAGCCTGCTTCCCCCCCTCTCTGCCTACTTGTGATCTCTGTAGGATAAATACATAAAATCTTTTAAAAATTAAAAAAAAAAAAAAAAGTCACCCTGTGCTGTA
The DNA here is from genome assembly GCF_020171115.1 of Neogale vison. Classification (NCBI taxonomy): domain Eukaryota; kingdom Metazoa; phylum Chordata; class Mammalia; order Carnivora; family Mustelidae; genus Neogale; species Neogale vison. The sequence continues at coordinate 165,181,062 of NC_058095.1, read as the reverse complement.
CTCTCCCGGTGCGGCGAGGGCTTGAGGGGACGGACACCCACTAAGGAAGTGAGGCTACGGCTCATCTCCCGCCCCACGTCGCTGCTTGTGGACCTCGGCGGACCGCAGGGAACAAACCGCGAATGCGCGACCGCGAACGAGGGGCGCCCCCGTGCACCACGGCCCTCGGCCCCTCCTCCGTGACAAAGAGACCCAGCAGCCGCAGTCAGCCCTGAGCATGGTGGCTCCCACTTCCTCGTCCTACCTTCCACACGACAGTGGTCACCTCATCTACGAGTCCCCACACCGGGTCACATCACTCGCTCTGTGCGGGTTCATTTTACCGTCAGCAGCTTCCTCGCTACCACAGCACCCTCGACCTGGGTGGTACCTTGCCCCACAGCCTCCCCATTGAGCAACCTCACGCCAGTGTAGACGCTCGGGCACCTCTGCGTCAGGACAACCTGCCCTTGCTCTTCTGCAGCTGAATCTCAGAAACTCCCACAGAAGACAGCAGGACACACACACGCTCTTCCGTAGCTCCAGCAGTTAACCCTGAGATCCCTCCTCCTTTTCTAGAAGCATCATGCAGGGGATCCAGATACTAGCAACTTACCATCAATACTTCACGGTGTCTGTCAGACTCGGACTTTCAAACCCAACCATCAGGCCACTGTCACAGCGGACAAAACGGGCTCCTACCCTCTCAAGCCAGTTGCTGTCGGAGTTCGCTACACTCCGGCCCGCCAGCTTACCGAGCCCAGGGAACCGGGTAAGATCCACGCAGCAGGTCCACGCAGCACGCCCCATTCCACCTCTCAGCCTTTTCTTGAATGCCCAAGGGACACTCGCCTTCTCACCTGTCTAATCCACCTCATCTTCTATTCAGGGAGCCACAGGCTTCCCGATCTCTGGAAGGACACTAGGTCTTCTCACTGCTCCTCTCCTGGTTCCCACAGCAGGGCCTGTGCCGCCTGGGCAGGGCCTGTGGCTGCGAACCGCGCGCCCCGAACAGTCCTGCTGGCGGAGCGCGCAGAGCGCAGGCGACCCGAGGCAGAGCGGACAGGTGGGAAAGGCCCAGGTGGGGGCTTGTGCTACAAAGTGGGCCACAGCTCTCGAGTTCTCCACCGTTGTGAAGCGACAGAGTAAAAACAATTTCCGGTCTGCCCTAAATGCCCGCATCTAAACTCAGACAGGGGGAAGTTTCACTAGAATGTACTCCGATATCTGTGAACGCGGGCGGCGCGGGAGGTAATCCCTTCAGCCCAACTGTCAGCTAAAGAACACTCAGCATGACAGGTCACCAGTAGGAGCGAACATGCTCTTTACACTTTAAATAAACAGAAAGAAAAGAAACTTTCCCAAGTTACTTGTCTCCGTCCAGTACAAAAACCTGGGACTCCGTGTGACCCACTGTGGTGACATGTTTAAAGGGTCTCTCGTGGGCGTGCACAGAGAAACACAGGTGAGATGTAAAAACTGGGGGAACAAACAGCATGCAGTCACCCTGACGGAAGTCAACCAAGACATGTAACGGCTTTCTTTAAAGATTTTGAAATAATATCTGCACCCAATGGCGGGGCTCAAATGCACGACCCCGAGACCAAGAGCCGCACACTTCACTGACCAGGCTAGCCAGCTGCCCCTTCTAAATACTTTTTTTTCCTTAAGTCAACTGCTCCCACCCCCGCCCCCCAGGTAACCGCTAGTTGTTCAGCTGGCGCGGCATTCGTCCCCACCAGCCATCTGGCCCCGCACCCCCAGAACAAGGCCTGGTGCGGCACCACCAGACATATCACGAGGGTGACGGCACGCCGAGAAACCACGGACCCCCAGAAGCAACACCACGCGTGCCCACGTCCTTTGGGACACAACTCCCAAACGCCACCGGAAGAGGACTTTGAGACTCACAGACTATCTTTTCCACGTAACTGTCAAAGGGTGACTCAAAGCTCCACGAGGAGAGAAATAGCTGACAAGGAAAATTTCACCTGCACTCTGCCTGTGGCAACTCAAGGTCAGCCCAAGATTCCCATTAAAATGAGTCATTCATGGGGCACCTGGGGGGTTCAGTGGGTTAAGCCTCTGCCTTCGGTTCAGGTCATGATCTCAGGGTCCTGGGATCAAGTCGCACGTCAGACTCCACACTCAGCAGGGAGTCTGCTTCTCCCGCCCCCTCTGCCACCTGCCCCTGCTCGCTCTCTCTCTCAGATAAGTAGAATCATTAAAAATTAATAAATAGAAAATAAATGAGTCACTCTCAGCAGAATTCAAGGCCCACGTTCAACAGAGATGGCCAGAGCCGGGCTCCACAGTGACGGCTGCCCCAGCACCAGCTCTGCAGCCCCCTGGCCCTCACTGGTAAAGGTAAAGACCACCTTACCCTCCCCGCTCCCTTCCCCAACTCCAGCATCTTCCTGGGAATGGCCCAGGGCAGCACTCTAGGCCCCAGGATGGCCATCAGACGGCAGGACTGGCCAGGAGCACAGTCCCCAGGCCTGACCAGGGACTACCGGCGGCCCAGCCCAGCAGCTGAGTCTGTGAGACTAAGGCGACATTTCCAGCCCAGTCAGCCTGACACCAGTGTTGCAGGCACAGCTGGCCGCACACCTGCGGGGATTAGGAGGCTCTGGGCCCAGAACCGAGGTATCCCAACGGCTTCAGGGGTCACGGTGGGGATGGAATGAGGCCACAATTACAGCACTTCACACGATAACCAGAACAAAAGCAACAAAGACACTATTTACTGTGACCTTTAGTGCAGTGAAGATACTATCTTTGTTATCAACTAGGGGAAAACGGCAACGGTGAAGTACCATTTCACATCCGATAACGACTATCCAGAAACAAAGTATGGTCAAGGACATGGAGAACCTGGAACCATCGTCGGCTGGGAGGAGCAGCAAGGCAGCTCGCCAGGGTCTCACCGGCACCCCGGAGCCAACTGCACCCCAAGGCACACGGCCGAGAGAACGACAGGACTCAAGCAGATCTCACCCAGGTTCACAACAGCACTACTGATGATAGCAAAAGGTGGGAAAAAAAACAAATGTCCAGCAACCAATGAGTGGACAAGCGAAGCGTGGTCTTGAAATAGAGAAAAACACCGGTCGGCCCCTGGTTCAGGACTCGGGAAATGAGCCCGGCTCTGAGAGCTCTGGATCAGGAAATACGCTCAAAGGCCAAGTATGAGAACAAAAGATGCCCCCAGGGCTCTTATCACCAGCGAATTACTAGTGAGTCACGGAGCTGCTCCGACACCACGCGGCTGGTGTCAGAAGGGCTGGGGGGGCACTCAGCTCCACGTCCACAGCGGCCCGAGGGCTTTACACAGCAGGCCTGGGACAGCACAGGCTGGAAGGGCAGAGGCCCGCTTCGGCGCGGACGCTTTCCCTCATGCGGCAGGACTCTAAGTGCACGGGGTCCTCTGCTCTTTCAGCAAGGCCTCCTCTGACTTTACTGTAAGAAGACAGCACCGGAGGACCCACAAAATACATGCTCGTTCACTGTTTGTCTCCCCAGCAAGGCTTCTGCTCAACAGAAGGCTACTGCAGTTAAGTTTCTGGGGTATCAGAGTTACAGAGATCTGGGGCTGCGCCACGGGGTCGGCTCCCCCAAGCCCACAGTGCTCAAGGGTCACCTGTGTGCTCAAGACCTCCGCAGCCGCAGCCACAAAGCCAGCAGTCCTGTACACGGCGCACACGGCGCACACGGACCCCCGAGCTGTGCCACGAAGAGACACGCTCGGAAGGACAGCCGCTGTCCTGGCACAGCCCCAAGCAGGACCGCATGAGCAGAGGACATGCGCTGGACGCAGGGACTGTCACGGCCACACCCCTCTGACAGAAGGCTCGGCCGGAGGCCTCAGAACTTCTAAGTCCTCAAGAATCCCACAACAGAAACGAAGGAAGTGCAACTACTACGACACCCTTTCAAACAGCATCAGCCTCTGAATAAATTTTTAGAAGTCAATGAAACTGATCACAGGAAACATAAACAAAGTGATGCATTTTAAAACACCCTACGAAGAAAAATCATACCTCTTGGCCAAAAGCACCCGTAGTGATACAAATTAACAGCCTGTGTGACACGGCAAACCCCAAGTCCTTATTTTAAACGGATTATAATGACTGAATGAAAGGCTACTTTTAAGGATGGACCCTTCTCGCCGGCACCCCAAGGCGGCTGGAAGAAGCGGTGGGCAAGAGCGGGACTCCTCTGCCCAGGGCCGTCTCCCCAAGTTCCCCCGGGGAGGAGCGCCCCCCGTGCAGCGCCCGCCCCTCTGCCTGCTTCCGGCCCGGAGGACAGGCCTCCGCCGGCGCCGCACTCACCGCTGGGCTTGACCTCGCGCACGTAGTTGCTGGGAAACCAGCCGGTCCTGCCGCTGTGCGTGCCCTCCCACCAGCCGCCTTCCTCCACCCGCGTGACGTGGATGACGTCTCCCTTGGCGAAGGAGAGCTCGTCTTCATTGGTCTGCTGGAAGTTGAACTTGGCTCTCACAACCAGCTGGCTGTTGCTGTTGTCGGTCATGTCCTGGAAAGGGAAGAAGGGGGAGAAACACTTCATGGCGTCGACTTCACATCAAAGTAGATGGTGTTTGACTGGAAGGCCCCGTGCCAAGAGCAGAAAGACCGTCCAAGCACACAAACGGGCTGGGGACCTGCTCCAGTGCCCTGGCCTCCAGCACCGGCTCCCGTCCTGGAGGAAACCCTCTTCATGCCTGAAAGGCTTTATTCTGCCCCGGGTAGGCCTGTGTCCACACTACGCACCTTCACACGTACACGGACATCGAAGCATACGGAGCATCTGTACAACCCCCCGGAGTCAAGAGTGTGGTCACTCCCAGCACGAGAATCACTTCAGTCTTCACGAACCACGTAACTAACCGTACGGCTGTGCCACCAACTCACTCTCCATTACTGGGCTGAAGGCTGCTTCTCCTGTTTTTCTCCCGCGAAACAAGGCTCTGCTGAAACTCCCTGCACATCTCCTCACACACCTCTGAAGAAGCCTGCACATTGAATTCGGGTCAGAAAACACGTATATGACACACTCTAAATTTCAGCTCCGATCTCTCAACTACCCTCCAGAGGCCCCGCTCACCGCCGCGGCAGTCCTGTCAGCGGCACCGAAGGGCCGGCGCAGGACACCGCGCGGTGTTTTTACTCGCACCCAACTGCTGGCAAGAAATGGTATCTCCTTTCCATCTGCATTTTGTCCTCGGAGATTAAGCACGTGTGCCCATCTCTGAAAGGTGGGAAGAGGGAGGCAGACGGGATAGAGTTTCTATTTCCATCTATCCCAAACTCCGTTCTGCAGAGGCTTGCCACTGGGAACTACCAACAGGAGTAAACCAAATACTGCCCCCAAGGAAAGCCTGATCTCCGGGTGGAAGGAGCCAAGGAGGGGCAGCAGGCAGGCCCACTCACCCCGACGGGGCGCACCCTGTCAGCCTGCATCCAGGGGTCCCAGGGGACGGGGAAGGACATCCCGTAGCCCACGGAGCCTCACTCCTCATGAGGCTCCTGAAAGCCGTGCCCCACAACAGGGGAGTCAGCCAGGGAAGAGCAGACGACTCCACCTTCTGCACGGTGGAGGGAGGCACGAGCGGAGCTCAGAGGGAGGGGAGGGTGGGCGCAGGACAGCTCCCACGGCGGCGCGAGACTGCAGGGGTGCTCCCGGGGGAGGAGTGAGAAACGCTCCCCAGTCCGGAAGCACAGGAGACTCTTGGAAACAGGCAGGAGACCAGGGCTGCAGTCAGGAACGGTGCCGAGAAAGCTCCAATGGCAACAATTCCTAGTTCTAGACGACAAAACGTGGTCAGGAAAGGACAAACAGTCACCACACAGGCCCCGGCCACGCTGTGGGTCTGGGGCGTGGTGATGCTATGTGGACCGGACGCAACGGAAACCGCAGGGGAAATCCAGGGCGAAGGTACGGGCCTGGGCGCAGTGTGAGACCCCCACACCCCTAGTCCACGGCAGGTTTAAGCAACCAAGCTTCACACAGGCGTTCACTGAGACAGTGGCAGAGATGGGGCCGCCTGGCTCCTCGCGCCCCAAGTCCTGAAGGACCCGATTCCGAACTAGGTGCAAGAGTCACCAAACAGAGAAAAAGCAGCATAGACAGAGGGACAGGGCTTAAGGAAGGGCAGACAGCTCCCCAAATGTTTAATACTTGCGTATCTCACATCAACATGTTATAAAAATTGACTGTTTAAACACATCCATTAAATGTTTCATCTAGTAAATTAAACACGTCACACGTACGCATATTTAATGCTTCGGACAGGTCTTCCGCATCTGGCAACACTGAAAGACAAAGCTCTGGCCTACCGATCACCTCAAATGTGATGCTTGCTGGCGCACGCCAGCGGTGGGGGAGCAGCTGAAGCCCCCCCAGAAAGAGCACGCATGTCCCCACTCTGGGGAGGGAAGCAGGCAGAGCAGCCACGCTGGGTCGGCTCGTCCGCAAACCACGGCCCTCCCGCACAGGCTGACCGCCACGTCCTCCTCTCGGCGACCACCCGGGGCAAGCTGGCTCGCTGCAAAACCTGCACAGCGCCAATCCTGGTGATCACCTTCCACAGTGGATGCAACACGTACCCAGGCACACGCACAGAGCGGGCCCCTCGGAGGCTGAGCCACTGCCCAGAAACGACCCTACAGTCAGCCTGTCCGCCTCAGCTCAGCAGCCGGTGCTGAGGCCCTCTCCGGGCACCAAGGAGACCGGAACATGACAAGTGAGGTCAAAGACACTCTCCCACCAAGAAGCAAATTCTCTGCAGTCAGGCACACACTAGAGAAACACCACAGAAGCCTCTTCCGCTTCAGAAGTGGCCACTCCACAGGGCAAGAACAGGGGCCCGTGGACAGGCAGGCAGCCAGCCTAGATCCACCTAAATTTCTGATTCCACAGACGTCCCCAGTTCAGAACCTACTAGAAACCTCAATGGAAGACGCTGTCCTAAGGAGTGCTAAGCGAGCAGGACGCCCAAGGCGCCATGCAAGGCGTGCCCGCCCACGATGCCGCACAGGGCCCCCACCCACGCGGACGAGGAGAGCTCCGGTCACTGCCGCCGGGGCCACGGGGCCGCGGGAGGTATTTAACCACTACCTTATTTTGGATTTCTCTTCTTTCCATTTTTAAAAGTGCTCCTGCAACTAAAGCTCGCCCCGTCTCCGGGTTCAAGGGGACAGCCCACGGCAGCCCACAAGGTAACAGGCTGAGCGAGGGCAGCCGCTCACCGAGCGTGTACGCACACCAGCTCCATTTATGCCAACTTCAAAACAGCAAAGCTTGGCTTTGCCGTCAGAGCTCAGGCCAGCAGACGGCTCTGGGAAAGGAAGACCTAACAAAGGTGACGCTGATCTGACCGAGTTCTGCTTCTCGATCTTACACGGGATGTGCGACTTGTAGACATTCATCAGGCCGTTCTCCTCGATGCAGGCTTCAGGTCAGTGAGGGGAGGACACGCGGGGTAGGGGTACAGCACCTCCGCTGGGAGCAGGAACGTTCCCCGCCCCCGGCCACCTCCTGCGGCCTACGGAGGCCTGCCTGTCAATCATACCACGCACACCCAGGTCTGCGTCAAGCAAGTGCTCTGACCCCGCGTTCTGAGGGTAGCCCAGTAACCCGAACCCAGGATGTTCCGGCGCGTGCCGTCACGTGCAGCCCATCCCCTGCTCCCTGCAAGCGCTCAGAACTCCACTGATAGAAGAAGAGCCTGTCAGGGAACACCTAGTTTCTACTCCAACAGCTAGTACTTCCCGGACTCGTGACCGTATGTAAGTGTGACTTCTCTGCGGCCGGTTCCTCAGAACGCACGCGGTCAAGCAGACGCAGCAACCAGACGATGTCCCCTTTGTGTTCCAAACCTGCCGGCCCACACCATCAGCCGGGAGACACTCGCTGCTTTCAGCTGCGTGGGAAGGTTGTCCAGAGCATTCCGAATCGAGGACATCTGGTGCACTGAGTCAGCCCAGTACTCGTATGCTTGCTGGGCAGAGGAACTGGGAAGGTTAAAACCATGAAAAACACACGGATATATGGTCCTACGTGCCTTAGAGACCGTTCTGGGAGCTCAGTGACAGTCCCAGGAGGTAGCAGGGACCACAGGGACCAGGAAGGGCTTTAAGGGCTCCTGTCAGGTGAGTCAAGGGTGACGGGAGCAAGCACGTCCCCTCATCGGACTGTTCTCCCCATCTGTGGAAGGGAAACTCGGGAGCCCACGTCATACTTACCGGGAGTCAGGGGATGAAAACTCAGGGCACGGAGGGACGGGGGGCAACCCAGAAAAGGATAAGGAGGGAGCGACAGGAAAGGGCCAAGGGAGGGAAGTCCGAGCTTCCAGGCCAGCGCAGACAACGCCCTGCGACTGCTCAAGAGCGCCCACCTCCCACGCGGGAGACCGGCCAGGAGCAGACGGAGTCAGAGACCCAGAAGCGAGACTGCGCGGACAGCAAGCTCCGAGGCGGCGGTCGGGCGAGACCTGGCCAACCGGAGCGGCAAGAGCAGAGTCAGGACGTGCGCCCGGGGGGCCCTGAGAGAGCACGGAGAGCACTGACCCTTGCCTTGGCAACGGCCGTGCCGTACACGATCGGGAGATTGCAAAATTCATGTCCAGGAAACCTCCGACTGTTCTCAGCTCACCATGGAACATTTCAAATGAACAGAAAGTGATGGGCAGCTGGGAATCCGCGTGTCACCAAGTCATCCTTCTCCCCCTTCCTCTTGGCCACTTTGCCCATCCCCCAGCCCCCTCTGGCAACCATCAGTTTGTTCTCTATGGGTCTGTTTTTGCTTTTTTTTTCGTTTCTCAGAAACCACCTGCAAGTGGACTAAGGTAGTACTTGTCTTTCTCTGATGTGTGCCGTTCCGCAGCACCCCCCAGGCCCACCCCGCTACACAAATGGCATGACCTTACTCTTCACGGCTGAGTAATAGGCCCTTTTGAGTATACCACACGCCTCACGCAGCTGTCCACGGGGACTCGGGTTGCTTCTACAAATAATGCTGCAGTAAACACAGACGTGCATGGATCTTCTCAAATCAGCGTTTGTTTTCTTCGGGCTCATGCTCAGAGCAGAGTCACGGATCACAGGGCGTCTCTACGTTCAGTCTGAAGACCACGATACTGTTTCCTACAGTGGCTGCAGGAATTGACGCTGGCGCCTGCCAATGGTCTGCCCGAGGCTAGCCATTCCGACTGAGGGAGGGGTTCTCTCACGCCGTGGTTCTGACACAGGTCTGTGATGGTTAGTGACGCTCGGCCTCTCTTCATGGGTCTTCCGGCCTCCTGCAGGTTTTTGGGAAAACGTCTATTCAGGTCCTCTGTCCATTTTTCATCAGATTTTTTGATGTTCATTTCTGTAAATTCTTCACATATTTTACATACAAAGTCTTTATCGAATAGGTCCCTTCCAAGAAACTTCTCCAGTTCAGCAGGTTCATCTGCTGATGGCTTCTTTGACAATAAGGCGTTTCATCCTGGTGCACTCCTCATAGTTGTTTCCCTTGCCGGCGGAGACCTACCAAGAAAAAGGTTTCTGCAGCCGTTGTCAAAATAAGGACTGCCTTTTTTTTCTTCTAGGAGTTTTATGATTTCAGGTCTCACATTCGGATCTTTCGTCTTTTGTGTGTGCTGTACGAAAGCGGCCTGTTTTCCCCACACCACTGTTCGGAGAGAATGTCTTTCCCCGCTGTATATTCTTACCTCCTCTGCCACTGACTGAGACGATGTGTCCTGGTATCAGACACACAGCTGGAGGCTCACTTCTGGCTCCCGGCTCTGTCCCGCCGACCTGTGTCCACTCGGGCACCAGCCCTGCGCCGCGCCCGGAAACTGGGGACTGCGACACCGCCAGCACTGCTCTTCCTCAAAACTGCCTTGTCTACGCTGAGTCTTCTGCGGCTCCACAAAAATTATACCAGGACTTGTTCTAGTTCCGGGATCAACTACTGGGACCCTGACAGGCGCCGCATCATGTGTGCAGACTGCTCAGGGGCGTGTGGGCCCGTGAGTGGCACGGACTATCTCTAACCCAGGAGCACGTCCCCATCGGCCGGCATCGACTTCAAGCTCCTGCACTGTTTTGTAGTGTTCAGAGTACGAGCTGCTCACCCCCTGGATCACGTTTATTCCTTTTTTATTCTTTTTGGCACAATTATAAATGAAATTAAAAAAATAATCTCTCTTTGTGGCGCCCATCACCCAGCTTTAAAAATGTTGCCATCCTGATCCTAATTTTTAATCCAAGAAAGTTACCTCCAAGGACTGTGAACACCTGCGGAGAAACCTAAAGGCAAAGGTCATCCTCACGCAGCATCGAAGAGAAGCCTTGCCCCTGCTCCCCTCACCAGCAGCTAGTGGGGTCTCTTCCAATCACAGATGCCAAACAGGAGACATGGAAGGGGGCTTTTCATTTCTGGTGAGACTTAAAATATCTCCGGCTCATTACAAATTAATTCCGTGGTACCGCGATCCCAGGAACATTCACTATTCAACATTACATTTACCTGCATTTTACTTAAAATTTTACATTTGCAATCAAGTCTTCAGGTACTCAAAACCAAGTAGTTAAAACGGACACAGGTAATGGTGCCTGGGAGCGTCTGACTCTTGGCTTCAGCTCAGGTCGTGGTCTCAGGGTCACAGGACTGGGTGCTGCAAAGCACAGAGCGTGCTTGGGACTCTCTCTGCCCCCGCAGCCCTCCCCACCTCACATGCAGTCAGGCGCTAAAACACTAAAAAGTTAGCAGAGGTAAATGGGTGAGGCAACAGGTATTTCTTTTCTCAGAGTGTGTTGAGTTTGTTTTCTTCAATTTTCCCCCAAGAATTTTATAAAACCTCAATTTAAAATGCTTTTCAAGTAGCTTGTGTATTCTTCCTTAATTTAGAATCAAAATACTCCCAATCGCGCTCTGCAGCATTCACCTAGTGTTACACCCAGTGCCTCGTGGGCTCAGGGCGGGGCCGCCTGAGGGAGTCCAGGGAACAGCACCTGGAACAGCGCGCACAGAGTCCAGGGAACAGCCACGCGGCGCAGCACCTGCAAGAGCAGAGACGGTGATGGCGCCGCTCTAAGGAGAGCCAGCGAGGAGTCAGCCTGGGCTCACAGAGTTCAGGAACACGTAACTATCCCACTGCCTTCCGTAGCTTCCTTTTCAACCCTCCTCCATGAGCTCAAGTCAAATTCCCTCCACAAGATACAACTCTAGCCACTTTCTTTCTTTAGGGTCACCATTAACGTACGTAATCTTCCATTCGTGTCGAAGCTGACATTGTAGCTGTGGTCCCCGGTCACTCGAGAGCCGGGGTCTCCTCAGACTCGTGTGCAAGACCATTTGTCTCTAACACAGGTTTACTGAAGTGGTCCAGAAAACGAAGTCACATGACCAAGTGCACCCACGAGCTCCAAAGAGGGCTGTGAGTGTTTGCACCAGGACAGCGGGAATGGCCTCTCCACACCTGGCCCCCGTCCCGCCGTGCACGGCGTCTCAGCGCAGCTTCACGGCTCCGCCCGATGTTCTCTGCTAACGGCCTGTATCCTAACAACGTAGACGTGGATCTTTCTTCACTTCCCAGGATAACGTTCACTTCAGTTCCTTTTCCACATCACCACCAGCCATCCGAAGGGAGTCCCTCCTTCGCCAACCACGTGCGGACTCAGGAAAGCACTCTAGGTCATGCTTAGAAACACCACATTGTGATTCTTCAGCCGTTGGCCATTTCTTCCTTGCACATCTCAAGTTCTGACTCCCATACTTCTGTACGTTTGCACAAAGCAAATAAAATACAAGGATCCGGGTAACACTTTGAAGCAGCCATCTCCCTACATTAGCACATCAAAGGAATCTTAAAACATAACCCAAACTGCACAAGTTTCTCAGAAGCAGTCCAGGGTAACGTGGATTATGTGGGAGACGCAAACGCCACAGCCCAGCAAAGGCACAACGGGAACAAAGCAAAAGCACCCTCCAGCTGGGCAGTACCCATACAGGGGCACGCGCAACCTTTCTGGACACACCTGCACACACTCATCTCCCCAGCGTCCTCCGATCAGCAACTCAAACTTACCAAGCTTCGATACTGGCCCTGGAACAATTTTGAAGTCCGGCTGTGCGAAGGCTGAGTTCCCAGGGAGTCAAAAGACTTGATCCGATGAGATGACGGCCGGGCACACACGGAGTCACTGCCCAGGCCGATGTCTGAAATGGTGGAGCAGAGAGAGGAGTGAGCGGAGACGCTGGCGGGCACGCACCCTCCCCGCACACCAGGCTCTCAACAGCGGCGACCCCCGGGGGACACACGGCACAGGCAACAGAGCAGCCCACGGATGCAGCAGCGCCGACGGCCCACCCGAGACGGCCTGCACACGCTCCGGAAACTGACCGGACCCAACTACTCATCAGTTCTTCAGTGTAATTTTCAAATGTCTTTCAGGTTTTGTCACTTTTTAATATCTTCCGGTTCACATGGAAAACACAAGCCTCTCGAACTCAGAGCGGCCCCCCAGCACTCCCAACACAGCAGCCCCGCCGTCCCACGACTCCAGACAGAGCCTCGCGCGGTAACCAGCAGGAACTGTGTGCCACAAAGGAAGACTCTTACTTTAAAAAAAAAAAAAGAGAGAGAGAAAAATCCCCTTAGAGCTTTTAGCTAGAGACCCTTCTGAGGACTCCCCAGGAAGGGTCTGGGATCTGAGGAAGCCCAGGGAAGCCTGTGTCTGCCTGTGTGGGGCACGACTGGGGCTGCGCTCCCGGGAGCCGAGCAGGGCGGCGTGTACCGAGAGGGGCCCACTTCCCTGGGCTTCTGTCTGCCCTTCCTGCTGCCCACGTGGCTCGACAGACACTGGGGTCTGCTGGAGGTCCTCAAACAGCCTTGCCAGCCGCGAGCATCTCCAACAGGCCGCTGCCATCGTCAGGTCCTACTTCAGACCTTTCTACCACAGCAAGGCACAGCCTGGGCAACCTCGAGCACAAAACCAGCTCCTCAAGGGCATTTCATGGGGATTCTGCCCGCAGTGGTGACGTGCCGTTTCCTGTTGTCACCGGACTCCACCTTTCAAGGGACCATTACTGCAATGAAGGGTCACAGGACATCCCCTTCCTTCCCACTTTCTGCCCAGTCAAAAGGCAAGTGCTCATCGATATTCCCAAAGAACACAAGCGGAACATGCCTCTCTCGACAAGCCCTACAGGCCAGGAACCAACAGCGGCAACTGTGCTGTTATTCAGTCTTTAAAACAGAGATGGAAAAGGACGGTCACTTTCATCACGCTGACTTGAGTGACAAAATTTAAGAGCACACAGCCCAAAACAAAAGCAAGAAGTTCTTGGGGTGCCTGAGCGGCTCAGTCGGTTAGGTGTCCAACTCCTGATTTCTGTTCAGGTCACGATCGCAGGGTCATGGGATCGAGCCCTGCGTCAGGCTCCACACTCAGCAGAGTCTGCTTGCGATTCTCCCTCCCCCTCCCACTGCCTCCACCCCTCTTGTGCACAGGCACGCTCTCGCTCTAAAAAAGGGGGGGGGGCTTCCCAAGTGAGAGGCTTCCAGTGTCAACACTGAAAGGAGGAGTACCAAGTTTATCAGGTTTATTTTGCAACATTCCAAACAGGTCTTTGTCAAGAACACCTTATATCTTCTAAGTGTCCAGTGCTCTAAAGGGTACGTGAGACACTTGTGCACAAGAGGGGTACAAACAATGGTATTGTGCCCAGGAGACATCAGATCCAGGCCACGTTTGGGACGAGGAGCCCCGACCCGAGGGCATGGACCAAAGCTGCCCCAGGGCACCCCCCTTTCCTAAGCTGGCACCTGGTCTTCAACCGCAGGGAGATCCAGCAAGCAGCAGCAAGGCCAAAGCGGCCCTCCTCCCTCCTGAGCAGCCACCAGAGGCAGAGGCCCCAGGGCCAGAAAGGTCTCTAAAGAAAGACATGCGGATTGCCTCTGTGTCTGCCACTCTCGTTCCTGTCTGCAGGAGATCCCTATCGGTCCCCGGACACAAAACTGGGGCTCGGGTGGTCACTGCAGCAGCTGACAGGCAGGACCCGCACAGCAAAGACACGCAGACGTGCCTGCCCTGCGTCGGCTTCCTCCGTCCGAGTCCAGTGCTCTAAGACTTCCGTCACTGCGTGATGCCTGGTCCACACCTCTCCCTAATCTGGCTGTTCACATTAAAGCTGCCTCTGTTACAGTGTGTGACAAAGGCGGCAGCTTCAATGCCTAATAACCTTTAAAGAATGCCCTGAGGTCCTGTGTGCTAACCATCCAGTGGCTGAATAGTGCTGTGTGTGCGTCTTTGCGTCCTTTCCCTCCTCCATCTGGGTCTCCCCCTCCTCCTGGCCTTAGAACCCCCTTCCCTCCTCCATCCGGGTCTCTCCGTCCTCCTGGCTCAGATGCTCACTGACCTTCCCACACTGGCTCACATAAGGTCTGAACTCATCAGTGGAGCCAATCCCCCAGATACTTCTGCCTCAACGGCCCTAGGTTTTCAACTTTAAACTGCACAGTCAAGCTGGGAAAACAGAGCCATATCAACAGCCCTGCCCGGGGATGGCAAGCAGTGGCAGGGGGTCTGGGTGGCAGCCACACCTCTGCGCAGGGAGGGGGTGGCACCTGGACAGCCATCCCAGCAACCAAGTTCTAGGAAGGGGCACCTGAGTCCCTGAGCACAGTGCACCCCAAGCTGGACTGCAGCCCAGTGTTCTGACTGCTCCCCCCACATCCCATCTGAAGGGCCAGGAAGAAAAGGACAAGAGCCCCTCGCAAAATACACGGGAGGTTTCTTATCAAGAGACCTCAAGCTCTAACTTACTCCAGTAAATCTGAACCTAAAATGTATAAAAATAAATGGATGGGCGCCTGGGGGGCTCAGTGGGTTGAAGCCTCTGCTTTTGGCTCAGGTCATGATCTCAGGGTCCTGGAATCACTGGCTCTCTGCTCAGCGGGGAGCCTGCTTCCCTCTCTCTCTGTCTGCTTGTGATCTCGGTCTCTGTCAAATAAATAAATAAATAAAATAAAAGTAAATGGAAAAAGAAAAAAGGACTTTAAAACACAACAGCCGCTAAGTCCTTTCCGATCCACACAGCTCTCTACAGACAGCTGCTCGGTGCTCAGGGGGCCGGCGGGGCTCCCTCCATGAAATCCGCACAGAAGCTCTCCTGCCCTCACAGTGTCGGGGGCCCAGCTCCACTCAGAGCCCCGGCATCCTCTTCGCCCTCAGGAGGCCTGGCCCAGGCACGGCTTCCCTTCACGAGCCAAGCCAACGGCCACTCCCCTGGTCATGGTCACACCTCAGAAACACCACCGCAGGCGCACTCTAGCCAGCAGCTCCGACCAGCACGAACTTCATCAAGACCCAGAGAAGCGCTTCTAGCTCCAAGCCAGCCCAGGAGTATGCCCGCACCAGGAACATTCCTCCTCCGCTACCGTTTCCGCTAGACATGCTTCTGCCCACAGAAAGGAGAACACCCGCTACCCGCCAGAGGCCCCAAGAGGAAGACTTTGATCGAGTAAGGAAAAAATACCACAGCAAACTTCCGACCGAACATGTAATGTGACAGCTTATTTTTACAAGTCAATAATGCCCATTGTTGCCTCATCAACCACAAAGCAAATGTTTCTGCCCTTTCGCCTTCCCGCCCCCTCAAGTTCAGTAAAAAAGTCTTACCTGCTGTTACTTTGTTTAGAGTCACTAAGGAACTGAGGACCTTGTTAAAATTCTGCCCCTGATACAAATCATTTGCATCAAATGTCTGAAAGGAAAAATTAAACAAGTTAGTAGGGTCTCATAGGTTGGGAGCAGGATAAATGAAGTTCTCACAGCAACGAGACCACCGTGGCAGGAGGGAGCCGCCGAGCAAGTCCTGAGATGCAGGCCAGCCGGGAGGGGCAGACCAGGGGACGCGGCCGCCAGCAGAGGGGCAGGGGTCCGACCGGGTTCCCTCACCCAGGCACGCGCTGATCCCGGACCCAGGCCGTGAGACCAGCTTCGTAACGGCCAACTCCCCACACGGCGCCCACCCTCTGCGAGCTGGGGAGGAGCCCTCCCAGCCAGGGAGCTGCGGCTGGGGGGCTGGGGGCCCTCGGTGGGCCTGAGCTGCCTCCACAAACCCACCCCAGCCACAGCCTGTTCCACAGTGAAGCACGGCAAGAGAAACATGGAACTGGCAGCACGAGGAAGGGAAAAGAGAAGCAGGTTCCAGAAGAGGGACAGCTCGGGGTAGGGGAACAGGACACCTCCACCGTCCAGGCACGGCCCTGAGGCCAGACCAGGACTCTGTAGTCTGCATCTCCTGCGACCCCGGCCGCCTGCAGACCAGGCACGCGGGAGGGTCGGCCTGGCACTCTCACACACGTACACACGGTGGCCTGTCCGGATACCTGCCGGCCGCCGCACGATGGGTGTGCACACGCCAGTGCACGCAGACCTCACTCCCAAATACTGCCTGAACACTACACACAGCTTCTGATCAGGGAGGAACCTCCACAGGAAAACTGTAGTCAAGTCACCCACAAATGCGCCAGGACATTTATGAAAAGCTTTCTTTCTGAGATGTCGATAACAGAAATGTATTTAGATACCCAAACGTAAACCGTGTCAACAGCCTTCCAAGTTTCTCACACTAGGACGAGAATGCGCAAGCATCAGTCATGCCAGGAAGGAGGAGCGGGAGGAAGAGGGCCCCAGCTTCCTCTCCAGGCTGCCTGCCTCTCCCCCCACTTCCTCCACCTCACACGTCCTGCCAGGAACCCTCCACTCCTGCCTCCCGCACCCATCCCTTAACCCTTTCTCGCAGGCCCTCTCCTGGCCACACTTCCCGACCACACTTGGTGAGGTGCCCTTAGCAGCCTCCCCAGTACACCCGTGACCACGAGCAGACACTGCCCTACACTGGAAACTCCAGAGCCCAGATTTCACAACACCGAACGGGGAGCGAAACGGCCAGCACGCAGTAAGAACTCCGCTGTTTGCTGAGGGGAAAATGCGCCAGTCGACGCACCCACCGGCCCAGTGGTGCCGCGCGTCCCCACGAGGGGCGGGCACGGCAAGGGCCGCTAAGATGCGCCGTTCCGACGCTAAGCACCGCCTCCCTCGAAGAACCTCCAGTTAATAGCCTTGTGCATGTAGCTCCAGGAAGGGTAAACATCAGGAGGTCCAGTTTACTTAAACCAGGAAACCAGACCTGGAGGACTGCAAGAAAGGAGGCCCTCACGCCACGGAGTCAAGTGCGGAGCCGGACGCGCGGCTTAGCCTGCCTGTCTCAACGCTGGAAGAGGCTGACCGGGGCCCCAAGCGCAGGAGTGTGGCTGGATCGTCGCCTCCCGTGCAGCTCCCGATGCTGCTTCCCCCACCGCGGACAGACCCAGTCAGGCAGATCTCACACCAGATCCTTCCGGTCAAAGCCCCCTCAGAACACAGCATCTTCAGAATCAGCTTCTACGACACAATATAATTCATTCATTGTATATTCAAGAAATTGAATTGAATATTCATTGTATATTCAAGAAACTGCAAGTCAAATGAGAGCATGATGTAGGCTGACACGTCCATCTACAATTTTCAGTGTGTTGGTTGTTTTGTTTTGTTTTTTAAGGGAATTAAGAGTAAGAACCTCAATAGGTCTCGGCTTCCTAAGTGCAGAACACGAACATCCCCTTAGCCTGTGAAATGCAGGAGAGCTAATCAGGCCCTTCAGCTCTAAAGCTCTCATTTTAGAGACAGAAAAACGAAATGTGGGGCATTCTACGAGAAGAATTCCACTTAAAGTCTACTAACCTTCATTGTGGTGAGACAGCGGCAAGGCAGAAAACCCAGAAAAACAGGATGCTGAAACCGAGGTTTCCTGTTATTCCAGAACTATATATCTCACTTGGACACCGGGAAGCGTCTGGTTGGCTGCCGCCGCCCGCCAATGGGCTTCCCCGTGACATCAGAACTTGCGCGAACTCACATCCGCGCGCCGCTCCTACAGGAAACGACACAATGCGAGACTCGCCACGGAGGAAGCGCTCACATTCCGGCTCGATGAAATGTTCTGACTGAAACCTTTCTCTAGAAAGAGAGAGCCGACTCTTTCCTGAATCAGGAATCCATCCCACAAAACCCAAAAGCAGACAAATCGTTGAGTTCAGTCGGCCACGCGGGAACAAGGGCAAAGCCTCAGGAGGACTTTTACAGAAGGACCTCGGCAAAAGTCGGCGCCCGTGGAGCAGCCCCGGGACACTCAGCACCCGAGGGCACCCTAAGTCCGTTGCCCCAAGCCCAGCACACGTCCACGATGGCTGCGGTCGCGAGCCAGCAGGACGGAAGGAAATGAACACCAAGGTCCGCCTTTCCTCAGGTGGCCCCGGGAGCAGCGGTTCTCAGGGGAGGCCGCGTGCCAGAATCTCCAGGAATTTAGAAAACCAAGATACTCAAGCCAAATCCCAGATAATTAAATCAGCATCTCTGAAGAGCGCCTCCCCCCGCATCAAAATGTTCACAGTCATGAATTAAATGTACAGCAGAATCCAATATTCTCCAAGTAAAATTATTCTACCAGTTCCCCCCCAGAACGGTAAAACATCTGTAAAAAGTCAGTAAGTTTGATGTCAAGGGAAACACAAGAGTGACACACGGCACACACAAAGCACAGGGCAAGGCGGCGAGAAGGGAGCGGGGCTGTGGGTGAGGCATGGGGGGCCTCCCTGCGCTCACCGAGGGAGCCGCCCGCCGCCTCGGCTGGAAGGCTGCGCCCGCCCGTTACAGCCTCCGTCTCCCGGAGGCACCGACAGCGCGGCCCCTCCGGCTCCTCATCCTCGGCCCGGGAAGAACACGCCCCGGCGATGAGGGGGCAGGAAACAGCAACATGCTCGCACCTCCCCTGCTGGAGAAGGAACGCGATTTAAGAACTCAGACTCCTGCGCGCCAAGCCTGTGGTTTCCTGCGAGACGCACCAACCGGTAACTACGTTTTACCCAAGGAAACCGTTTTCTAAAACGCAGTTACCAAGCAGAAAGCGCCCTCGATGACGGGGCTGCCCGGGGCAGAGGCCGCACACAGCAGGTGGAGCAGGCGGCGCGGTTATCCTGCCGGGTGCTGCCCGCCCGCCCCGCGCGGCCCGGCTCCGGCCGGCTCCCGCACGCGCCCCCACGCGAGGTGCCCCCGCGCCATCCGAGGGCTTGGGCTCCGGTCCCGAACTGCCAGCCTTCCAGCCGCGGCTGCCGACAGACTAGCCCTCTCGCTCTCACCTTCCCACCCCGACGGCGCGGACGCCGCAGCACGCCACGGCTCCTGGAGGGAAACACAGCAGCACGGAGCGGGCAGGGCGGCCTCCAGCTGCACTTGGGGCAGCTGCTCACAGCTGGGGCGAGCCGCACCTGCTGCCCGGGCTCGGCACCGCCCAGCAGCCGCCGCTGTGTGCAGATGCTTCCCCGGACGTTGCCTCCCTGCGCTCGACTATCCGAAGCCCTTTCACGCAATTAACTCTCAGGGTGGGACGCACAGCCGACCTCACCCCAAGCCCGTTTTTTCACACACAAAATCCAAGCAGCACAGGAGGCAGAGGCAGGGGGCGGGCAGCGTGAGCCTCGGGGCGGCTGCTGTGAGCGAAGCAGATGCAGGGCAGAGGACGCGGCCAGCAGCGGAGGGCGTGCTGCTCCCCACAGCTGCCGCGGCACCCCTGCCGCAGGGCCTGACGGTGGAGACACACCTCCTTGCAACAGGAGGGAAAGGATAGTCCTTCTGAGATTCTCAGACTGGGGGTCCCATCTCCCCCACCCGGAAGGGGCTGCTAGGAACCTGCCGACACAATCTGCAGCCCAAGGAGGGCCAGCCTGGCCTGCCCCGGACTCCAGCAGAGCAGCGGCGGCAGCCGCAGGCCTGCTGCACACAGCACTCCCCTACGTCGTGGCCCCCAACTCGGGATCAGCTAGATGCCCCAAGGAACATGGGGCTCCCTTACAGCTGCAGCCTCCGGAATGAGCTCTGATATGACCGCAAATCTACCAACTGCCCGTCAAGGAACGACGGCTGTGGCTCTCTCCACCAATCCCTCCACCAAAAATAGCAGGAGATTAAGACAAAATTAAGATGTTCTGAAATTCAAGTTGATGACAGCGTATTCCACAAGCACAACTGCAGGCAGAAAGGTCTAAAAGGAAGCATGCCCGTACAGATATGAGAGAATCACCCCAAAACTAACGACTTCCTTCATTGGGGAAAGATGCCAAATACCAAACAGATTCTGGCCAAGAACATATCCTCGATCCAATCAAAGCAGGGCACTGTCGCCATCTTTCTAAAAGCAGAATACTCTTCCTCCTAGGCTTGGCCAAATGCCCCCAGGCGAGTGGGGGGGGCAGCACAGGACATCACAGACAGCACACACCTCCAGGGACACCTCCCTGCTCCCTGGCCAAGCAGTGAGGTCAGGGCAGAGACTGGGGCTCTCGGCGTGACGCGGCCATGTCCTCCAGCCACGCTCGCAGACCAAGCCCCGACCTCCGCGAGGGGAGCCTGCGGGGGTGACGCTCAGCGTCACCGACAAAAGAAGAATGTCACAAAGGCAGCTGACACCAAATGCTACCAGCGAAGGCTCCAGGCTGTTTCTCTCCCAGCACTGGCTAGTCCTGGATGTCCCCGTTCAAGGTACAGTTTGGACAGAATCTTAAAAGAAAGGGAAGATGGACAAAGTGCTCTGAACAAAGCAGCACAGGCAAGACACGAAGTGCAGACCAGACAGAAGGTGGGCCCGGCGGGCCCGACCGTGGCTGCCACACACACAGCCACCTGACAACGGCGCCGCTCGAAGAGAACAGGAAAGTCAGTCTGCGAGGGCAGATGTAAACCAGCACCGCCCCAGACAAACCAGGCTCGATGGCCCCCCAAATCGAGGCGCCCCCAGATCCCAACAAGTTGGAGGGCAAGGCGGGACGGCAGGCGAGCACGGGCCTGCCGGCCTCTGGAAGCTCGGCACGCGGGCCGGCACTGGCCTCGCTGGAGAGGGGAGACTCCGCTAGCCCACCTGCCAGGGCACCTCTGACACACAATACCACTTTAACGGTGCCACCTGGAGGACAGGCAAACCAGGGTGGAGAGAGTTAGCAGAGGAGAAAATGTGGGGGAGCAGGGTGATGGGGGCAGGTTCAGAAGCTGGTCTGAGCCGTCTGTAAAGGCTGAAGAGGAAATCAGGGTGGGGGGTGCTTCACGACACCTGGAAGGAGTAAGGCACTCCTCTGTAGCGCAAGGTTCCAGGGGAAGGAGGCCCCAGGCTCTGGATGACAGGTCGGGCCACAGCAAAGGGCCACAGGCCTGGCAGGACCCCCTTCCCACCCTCGGGCAAGAGACGCGCACACGTGAGCTGCAGCCTGCCCTCGGAGGAGGCCAGAGGCGCAGGCTTGGTTCAGGAGCACCTGCCACAGGAGAGCAGAAAGGACCTCGGGAAGAAGGGACAGCACGTGTGGCCTCAGATGTGGCGGCGCTCAGTAGCAGATGGGAGGCAGCGGGGAGAAGGTACGTCATCTGTGCCAGAAGGACACCATCTGGCCTGACAGGCCACCTGCCCAGCATCCCTTCCTGATCTGCCTAGCAGAGGCCCAGGGGAACCACCTCCTCAGAGCACCCGCCACCCTGACCACGCCCCCCCAGAAACACTGTCAGTGACATCCCCAGAACGGGCACCACAGGCCACCAAAGACCTGAGTACCTGGCCCAGATTCACGCTCCCAGCCTTAATTCGTGCGAGTCCACAAGCTCACTCTGTACTGCCACAGTCCCCCTCTCTTCGGCCACACCCACTACCAAGTTCAGCTCCTGAACGAACGCCAAGAATCAGGAAGGCTGTATGGGACAGTGGGGTTGTGTTGCACAGGTCAGCCAAGCATCCCAGCATCCACGTGGCAGGGCAGTGGCGGGGGGGTGACCTGTGTGGACCTGCGGGAGCGCCCAGCACGTAAACGGCCCCCGATACCAGAGGGCCGTCCGAGGAGAAGGAGGCACCGGGGTTTTCAGGAAAGCCTTAGCCAAGAGAATATTGTTGCAAAGTAAACGGGTTTCAAAGGCACAAGTTCTAAGAGCAGACGCTGACCCGATCCAGAACGGTCACACCCATCACACTATTTCCGGACTTCTCTAACTCAAGGTCAGTGCAGCTCCCCATGCCCGCCCACCCACCACCATGCCTTCCCATGGGCTCCGGCCAACGAGCTGGGAGCCCAGGGACGTGCGCCCGCTCTGAGCAGGACAATGCAGGCCAGCCAGCCCCGAGCAGACGCCGGGGCCCTCAGGCTGTTCCAACCCGCCTCCCCGGCCTCTCCCTCCGCGGACAGCAGCAGCAGCTCCCGCTGGGGCCTCGCATCAGCCTGGATGGAGAAAGCAGAGCCTGGGGCACAGCAACACCCTCTGTGCAGCTAACACAGAGCCCGAAGGCTGGACCTCTGGGGCTGCTGCTGAACACATCTGGCGAGAACGGGCGAGAACTGGCGAGAACGGGCTGCACTTCCCCAGCAGAAGGGATTCCTGGCAGGGAGAGAGTCGGTCTTCAAAATACAGACAGTAAGCGAAGCGGCCGGGCCACTCCAGCCACGCTGACATGAAGGATGAGCGGAAACCTCTCTGGCTGAGACACGGACGTGGCTGTTACTGCAAACAGGGACAGCTGTGCCTGCGGAGTCCTGCTCACTCCAGAACACAGTGTCCCTTCCCTTCGCAAGCTCCGGCCACATCATCACGCCAGGGGTGAAGGCAGAGGCTCGGCAGCAGCCTCCGACAAGGGGTCTGCCCG
The DNA here is from genome assembly GCF_020171115.1 of Neogale vison. Lineage (NCBI taxonomy): Eukaryota > Metazoa > Chordata > Mammalia > Carnivora > Mustelidae > Neogale > Neogale vison. Next base: position 165,158,313 of record NC_058095.1, on the reverse strand, counting down.
ACAGCCTGACCTCGTTCCTGCTCCTGCCCGTCCCCGGGAGCCTTGGCCTGTGCCCGGGGCCCTACGAGCCACCAGAGGGCATCACCATCCTCACCTCTGAACGCCCTAGTTGTGTCTACACACGTCAGTCACACCCCGCGGCTTAAACCAGCTCCCTTACAGGTGGCGGCTGTCGGGAGCTCCAAGCAGCCCCACTGGGGGAGCACGGCCCCAGGCCCTCAGACAAGGGGCCTGAAGGCGTCCCCAGGGCTGAGTCTGGCCCAGAGCTGTGGAGGGAGGCCGCTCGAGTCCCCACAGCAGTGAGGCCAACTTTAAAAGGAGGGGTGCCGGCACGCGACGGGAAGGACACTGCGACGCCTGCGCTCAGGAACGGCCGTGGAGCCGCAGGGCCGTGCCGATCGCGAGGTGGCCCCGGTGACGCACCACCTTGAGGAGGGAGGACAGGGCTCGAGCACCCCCGCACGTCCTCCCGCTGCGGGAGTCCTGCCCGCGGCACACCAGCTCAGCTGGCTCCACGTTCACGGACAGTCCTGGGTATCAGAACGACCCCCACAGAATACAAAAGCGAGCATCAGAGCACAAAGCAGATGGTGTTACCGTCACACAGCGACGAGGTCGTCCGTCAGACCTTCCGCTCCTGACAGCGCCGGCTGCTGTAACTAACGAGTCCGGACAGCACGGAAGCCGGAACCTGGGGGCCCTCCTGGCACCACCCTCCCTATGTGCGGGCTGCAGATTCGGGAATGCTCTTCCCGGCGAGGCAGCACAGCCAGGGGCCACAGCCGACAAGCCTGCCATCTGAGCAGCGCATGGCTGGCCTGGAGTCACACGTCACAAGGCCACAGCTGCCGAGGCAGAGCAGCACGGAGAGCCGAGGGCAAACCCGCGAGGACCCCGCCAGCACCCCGGCTGCAGACGCGGCCCGGAAGACGCGGCAGTGGCGGTCTTCAGGATCCCTCGGCCGCTGTCCGCACGCTCCCCGGAGGCTCAACCTCCACGGCTACTCAGCCGACCCCCGACCGCCCCCCACGACCGCCTCTGGCCGCCGGGGCCCTCCCGAGGAAGGAAAGAGGCCACGGGCAGAGGACACCCCAGGCCAGACGCAAGAAGAGAACAGCGGGGAGTGGAAGGAAACACGTGGACACGGTCAGGGCCGGCGCCGAGAGCCCCCAGGTGCGGCCGGCCGGGCCCTTCTGCCTCACCGGGCACGAGTCAGCGCCTCCAGGGAGTTTCTGAGAAAGCTATTTTTGAGGCAAGAAACTTACTTTTGGCACAGTTCTGGAGTGTGGCTCGCAAAGTTTAAAAATACAGTTCTGTCCTACCACATTGTCAAAAGGAACCTGATTTTGTACGAGACGACTGGAGAGGAATCTTGAAGTCGGGCTATTTAAGTGTAATGCAAGCGGTCCGGACCCACCGGGTGCGTGCAGAACAGGGCCCAGCACGGATTTCGCCTCCTTGGCTTCTGTAGGGTTTCTTCATTCTGCCTACTCCTACGCTCCAGGGATAAAATTAGTCCGACGACGGATTCTATCAATACATACGCGGTCACCCAACATGGCCCCAAGCGATTCCGCGCTGTAAAATGAGAATGAGAGCTCATCTGGGTTTGTGGTTTCCACTGTAGCAACGCCCAAACACGAAAAAGGACAGGGACCACCCATGTAAAAAGAACCCCAGACACATCTTTTAGGGAGCTTCCAGGAATAGGGGGTACAAAACCCTGCGGAGGGCGGGAAGATGAGCAACACAATGGAAGCATCCGTCACCCTCCACGGAGGAGCAACCACCGGAAAGGCTGAAGCACCATCAGGCAGGGAGGCCCCTGGGTGCTGTGAAGACTTCGAGACAGCTTTGTTTTACTAAGGAGAACCGGGCTCCCAGGCTCCAGAAGACTGTGTGACAAAGTTCCCAGGAGAACAAAGACGGGAAGCAGCTCAGTCACTGCATTTTTCCTCAGCCACGTGCGCGCCTGTGCACAGGTCCGCAGCAAGCAGGCCCGTGGGAAGCGGCCGTGACCTCAGATGCGCCCACCCAGATGCAGCACGTCACCGGCCTGCACCAGGCCCTTAGTCTGCCTGCCAGCGCCAAGGAGGCAGCCTGCAAAGAAAAGCCATCCGCCAGTTGTCACACAGGGGTCTGGGCAGATGCACGACCTGCTAGAGCTTACATTAAGGTAGCGGTGAACCTTTAGAGCCCAAAAGGTACTGAGTACATTGCATTAAAAACTTAGAGCTGGGGCGCCTGGGTGGCTCAGTGGGTTAAAGCCTCTGCCTTCGGCTCAGGTCATGATCTCAGGGTCCTGGGATCGAGCCCCGTATCGGGCTCTCTGCTCAGCGGGGAGCCTGCTTCTCCCTCCCTCTCTGCCTGCCTCTCTGCCTAACTTCTGACCTCTACCAAATAAATAAATAAAATCTTTAAAAAAAAGACAAAAAACCTTAGAGCCTATAGTTAACAAAACGCAAACCTGGATAAAGGGCTCAGAAGTGGCAGAGTAAACACACGTTACTCTCATCCCTCTCGAGGTTCCACCAAAATGACAGAAGCAGCTTTAATAATAAAGCGATCTATCCCGGTGCTACAGGCCCTATGGCTAAGGCCCTAAGCGATCCGGAGGCAGCTTCAGGAATTCTTGAGACCAGAAAGCAGATGGGTTCCTAAAGGCCCAGCATTCTAACCAAGGTGGGACAGCATCCCCAGCCCTGCCGCAGGGCGCCTCAGCCCTGCCCCAGGACACGGCAGCATCAGGACTGGAGCACCTGCTGCGCCACAGCAGCCCCTTCCCCAGAAGCTACTAGAAGGAAAGACCCCAGTAAGGAAAGCCAGCTGCCTGCACTGGGCCCTAACAAGTGACTAGTTCCAGGTGCTACTAGACCCACGAAACAGACACAGAAAAGGAGAAAGTAGGTGGTTCTTCCCAAAATGAAACAGCCTAAGAGTTCCAGCACCAATGTCAAACCCAGATCACCCCTCACTGGCGACAAGAGAACTGGGATACACAGAGGCATCCGTCTACCTGCCCACAGAGGGCATCCAGACCCTCCCCCCAGATCTCGCCCACCTGCTCCCAGCCTCAGCCCTGCAGTGAAGCCATCCGCCCCCCTCAGCTCCACAGCTGTGCATGCAGGTAAGCTACCGGGTCTTTAATCCATGGTCAGAAATAGGAGCCCACAGACAGCCAACAGCAAGGAGTTGAAAGACACTGCCCTATTCCTCCAGCAAAGTGCAGCTGGAGGCCCCGGGCACGCCACACAAAAGCGATGCTAAGATGACCCACAGCTGGAGGGAAGCAGACGCTTTATTCAGGGCCCAAGAAACATGGCAGCGGGCTGTCTGGGTTTTGTGAGGTTTTTGTTTTGTTTTACTTCAAAAGCCCCAGACTGAGTGAAACCCACAGCCCAGATGCACCGAAGAGGACAAAAAACCAGCCCCAAGAAAAGCTTGCCTTCTCTGGCCAGAGGGCCAGAATAGGGTCACTGCAGCAGACAGGAAACTTGTAGACACTAACCCTGCCCACTGAACACCAAGGGGGAACACGGCCAATCCCCCAACGCACGGCCATAACAAAGTGCCCCTCTCTCCGCCCTGCTCCCAAACCCCATGGAGTAAAACGGGTTCTTCCTCTTCCACACAGGAGCAGGCTCGAAGATTTGGACAAACGGAGAAATACAGGCTTCCGGCGTGTTATTTACATTTTTTAAAGTACTGAAAAATTAAAAATCACCAGCCAGCACGACCAGCGAAAACCGGGATCCAGAGCTGCTGCAAGGGGCCAGGAGGCAGGGCGAGTGCACTAAGCATCTCCTTCCTGTGAGGATCCCAAGGAAGGCAGCCCCAGGGGGATAGAGGAGGAAGTGGATCAGAAGCCCACCATGTGGTGAAAATCCAAAGGGCTTCGCGACAATCAGCTATTACAAGGACAAACGGAAGAGTCTCTCTAAACGGCTCAGTGCCATGCAGAAGAACTTCCCACCAGGTAGGAGAAATTTTAAGTGGTCAGAAAAGACAGCGGTTGGTGGTTAACATGAGACTTGAATAGATGCCATCAAAACACTCAGACAGACGTCAGATGAGGAGGATCTCAAGGGAAGTCCCATTTGCCAGAGCGGCCCGCGTGAGCACGAAGACAGAACAGGGCGACAGTGACCTTGCCGGCACACTCCCCGCCGGAGTGCTCCATCCTTGACTGGCCGCCATTCTCAATGTGTTCTAGAATGCTTGGGCACCCGTCAAGACCAAGCACCCTTCCCTGCCTATTATAATCCCCAACACTAAAACTTCCTCAAGTTCAAGGGTATCACATATCCCAAGAAAGGAGGACCCAGAAAGCCGCAACTCAGACCCTCCTGCATTCCTGTTCAGGACAGTTCATCAGAGCCAGGCGGTATCGTTGGCTCAACCGAGCCGGGGCCAGCTAGGAAGCTGAGGCCGGCTCTCCCACCCCAGCCTCTGCCCGCGCACCTTCCAAGCCTGGCCACCGGAAGGGCCTCTCTCTGCAGCCCAGCCCCACGCAGCTGCCCCTCTTGCAGGACTTACAGCCTCTCTCAGATCTCAGGTACACGTATCTGCTTTTCCTGCCACGCCAGGCTCCTGAGGCCGCCCTAGAGGCATGCTGTGCAGGTGTTCGTCCCTCCGGGCAAAGCAGAGTTGAGGGACATCCTCATCAACTGTCTGCGGACTAGTTATCGTGGGGGAAACGCTTCGCCATCCTCCACATGCCACGAGATACAAACCGGCCGTTACCGCGCAGCCGCAGTGCGCAGCTCTGAACTTAGCTCTACCTCTCTGCACGTCTGTCACTCTTCCTCATACACACCACTGCCTGCTCCGTTTGAATCAACCTTCCTGTTCACTCCCAAAGTCCACCCAGACAGAGCGCAGCTCGTGGTGTCCACAGCAGCCGGGGGCTGACTCCGGCCGGCTGCACGGACAGCAGCACCGAGGGAACGGCGAGCCCAGAACTGATGGCCCAGCCCACAAACGGCCCCGGGTCATCTTCAGATGCGTGAAAGCAGAGGTGCTCTCTTCCGCAGACGGAAATACACACCACTGTCCTAGATGCCAGACACCGCCCTCGGAACCGGAGTCCCCAGTGCAGTGCACGCCAAAAGGCCCCACGACCACCTGCTGCCACCACGACAGCAATTAGCTCAGGTAGGATCGTCACGGGATGCTAAGAGCATCAGGTGGAAGGCTCTGGGCACCCCCCTCACAGCTTACACGGCAGGCACAAAGGCGAAGGGCACCCTCGCGGTGCACAGACCTGCAGGCGTCCGCTTAAGCCAAGGGTCAGAACGGAGCCCCAGCAGTATGACGGGTCACATAAGCACTTCCCGACAGGCTCCGTGGAAGTTCGGATCACCACCGGGGTGGAATCCTTACCTCCGCCGTTTAACTTGATCCCGATCCCACCCAGACCCCAGGGCACGCTACGGGAAACCACTCCGGCCTCCTCAAAAACACCGAAGTCCTAATCAATGACAAAGGTGGAAGAAGGTTCTGGAAACTAAAGAAGAAGGTTGTCATTTTAAAGACGGACATGCCAGGTACTCAGAGGCCAGTATCCTGAGGTCTACTACACAGTTTAATGCCCAGCAAAACAGAAGCACCTAAATACTTAACGGGACCAAGTGTCCAGACGGGAAGCGGAGTGAAGGCACGGGGCCTCGCACATGTCCTCCACACGGTCAGCTTCAGCAGTCCCAAGGCAAGGGCAGAAGGCAGATTAGGAGGGCAGGTTAGAATCTTTTAAGTAGAAAAATAAAAGCATTCCCTCGCCACCCACAGAAGGCCTCAGAAGGAATGATCCCAACAGGCCACGCGTCACTTTAGGGTTCCCCGAGGCTGTCCCGCCCACCTCCTCCCACCCCCATGCACTGCGTTGGCCGCACCCTGCAAGGAGAAGGCTGGAGGAAGGTGCCCTTCCCACCCTGCCCGTCCAAGCTGGGCAGGACCCTTGGCTCCCGGCAAGCGTGGGCAAAATCACCACAGTCCCCTCTCCCAGCCAGAGCTCTCCTGACCTCACCAAACCCAGATCTGACGGACTCAACTGCGTGACCTTTAGAAACCCCACTACGGGAGTCAAAACTTCTCCAGGAGGACCCTGGAATCCATATTTTACAAGCTCCACACTCCACAACCTCAGTGGACACTACCTGCCAGTCCCCCCTGAAGGGCAGGGGCCACGCTCTCAGCCGCGAGAAAGTGGGAACACTAATGCCCCAGCAAGTTCTGTCTGCACCTCAAGGACAGACCCGGGAGTTTCTCTAAACTACTTGAGAAAACACTCAGCACACGCGGATACAAAGTAGGCTGGAAATACAATTTCTGGCTAGAAAATCCCTTTTGAAAAAAATCATGCTAAGGGCAAATTTCCTATCCAAATGTGGTCTGAGAGGCCTTGGGTCTGGTTTTGCTTCGTCATCACTCCCTGGGAACTGGTCATCTCGCCGGTTCCCAGGACCTAAGGTTGAGTTCCTCAGGGACGCAATCCGCTTCAGGGCAACTACCTGCCAGGAAGGGGGGCTCCCCTTCCCAGAAGGTCAGCAGGGATTTTGTCTGTTTCTAAAACCGCAGTAGCGCGGTGAGGACCAAGACATTCAGAGCAGCCTCAAGCAAGGGGGGAGAAAGGAGAAGCGGTCAGAAGGCACCACCCTAAGCGACTAGCATCTTCCCTGGGCAGAGACGTCTCTCCGACCATACACGCCTCAGCTCCCGATTCAGCTGCTCCCACTCATCAGTCCCGACTGGTGGTTTTCCCACAAGGCCGTAGGGGAAAATAAGAAATAGAGCCTCGATAAACCATTTTCCCACCCGTTGGCCGACACTGGCCATCCTAGTCAACTGCAAAGCAGAAACTACACATATAACCTGGTAGTGTTCAGGAGAACGCGTGTTTCGTACACAGAAACCCCTTTCCCAGGGGTCTAGGCTAGCGAGAAGCCTTCCCAGCGACACTGCGGACAGGCGGACAGGTGCGGGTCAGCCGAGCCAGCCCAGGCAAGCCCCAAACCCCCAGAGCAGCAGCCCCACAAGGGACAAGGACAAGCACGGCGCACGCCCGCCCTCACGGAGCACAGCCCTGCCGGCACCCCGCATGCGCAAAGGCGCGTCCGAGCCGACTCCTCTCCACCCGACCTGTTTCCGAAAACACCAACGGACTAGGGCCGGCTTGCAACAAGCATCTGGACCCCTTCTAGATTAGGGAACAGAGAGCTTCTTCCATACACACAGGCCCAGCCCTGCCGGGATCGTCCCAGGGTCCCCACAGCTGCGGAGGAGGCAGGAGGAACCCCCCGGCCGTGCCCCCAAGCCTCTCCAGCCTCCCTAGCCCCGGCTCTCAGCACACAGCACTCGTGACGGGACCCACGCCGCTCCGTGCCGTGAGCCGGTCAGCACCCACTCCTCGGGACACCGCAAGCGCTTCAGCACCCCTGGGGCAGGACGGCCAAGCGCAGGGGGAGCGACAGGCGGAGCGGACACGGCTCAAGTCCTGGGAGGGGCCGCCCTCGCCCTTCTGGACGCAAGCCTCTGGGTAACGGGTGCCCGACCAGAGCTACTTTTCAGCAGGATGGTGGCACGAACGGTGACAAGGACAGGCCGGCGGACCACTGGGCCGGAGGCCACCTGGGGCGTCCCCACACGGCAGCACAGCGCGAGAACGAGGACTCGCCAAACTCCAGGCGGAGTCCAGGTCTTCCTTGAACGCGAGCAGCCAACGGCAGCGCAACAGCAGGGCCCTGGCCACCGCCACGCTCCTGCCCGTAGACGAGAGAAGCATTTCTGCCCACTGGCCCCACGCGGGACCGCAGCCCTGACCGCAGCACGCCTGGCTGGGGCATTCCGAGGAGAAGGACCGACCCGTGGTGCTCTGGGTCGAGTGCCGTGGGTCTAGCTGGCCGGACGATGAGCCGCCCTCACGGAAGGCAGCCACACCGGCTCGGTCAGAAATGGGGGACACCACTGGGCATGCTCGGGACTACGCCCTCACTCTCCTGCCACACGAAGACCACCTCTTCTGTCTCACAGACATGACCATCTCCCTGCCGCTTCCACCCGTGCTCACGTCCCCACAGAGCCGGCGCTGCCCCCGTCATGCTCACGCAGCACGAAGACACCCCGGAACTGTGGAAGGACCCCAGTTATCTCAGGCACCCTGTGTCAATTACTCCCTTAGCGTAGCTGGGGCAGGAGGTACTAGTCGGTTCTCCCCACTTGCTTTCACGTGGCTCAGTTACAGGTGGAAAGGAGGCAGGGGCCACCAATCTGTCAGTGCGGAGCCAGGACGAACCTGGTCACCGGACACCACGGCCTCACTCCCAATACTCCCCGGCAGGATTCCAACAGGTCTTCCCAATCCACCCCAAAGCCCGGGCTCGGAACGTGCGAGGACACCACCGAGGGAGCGCGGGTACCCGCCGCAGCAAATGGGACTCTGCAGGTGTACCTCGGGACAGGCATCCGCTGAACCTGAGCGAGTTCGAGCGGACACGGGCCAGGGAGGCCCCAGCCCCGTCTACTTATGAGTCCTTCGGAACAGCCTCCCGCCGCTGGGAGCAGAGAGTAGAGCCAGACGTGTGCAGCAGGACCGGACACAGGTGCACTGCTGCTGGGAGGAAGATGAAGGGCCTGTGACGCAGACCCGAGCGGCTCCCAGGGTGAGGGGCGACACCCCGCCAACAGCACCAGGAAACAGGGCCCCCCGTCCCAAGCACTAGTAGTGAGTTCCCCCAACCACCTCGGAGCACCCAGCGGCCGCCTGTCCGTGAGACCCTGCACACAGCGCCCAGGCAAGCTCCCCAGACCCTAGGCCCTGCCGTGGCACCGCTGAGCGGCCCCATCTGTGCTGACTGGTTACGCTGGCTGTCTTCCAAGGACAATGCAAGGACAAAGATCAACCTTACCGAACAGCTATACACCTGCTGAAACCAAAAATTCTCTAAGAGATCTATACACTCAAGTTACTTCTCCCTTTGGCAGAAACAGGAATTTCTCACTCAGCTGACAGATCTGGGGTAACACAGGAGACTCTAATGAATAGAATTTAATTTTATTGATCATGAGAAAATACAACTTGTTCTTAAAAAGCTCGTATGAGCAGCCTTTTGCTGTTCCGGAAGCAATACTTCAGGGCTCAGTTCTCCCGGCTGAGCTTAGGAAGGTCAGCAGTGAGCTCTGATGCCCTAGGACGGGGCTGGCCGCAGCAGTGCTCCCTGGGGCACACAGCACAGTGGGGGAGACACATTTCCAAACGATGCAGGACAAACATTATGGACCAGAACCCATCTGCACATGCAACTGAAGTCAGCAAATGAAAGGTAACAGGGTCTTCTGCTACGCCACTACCCCGCGGCTCCCACTCAACTAAGCACGTCCTCACGAAACAGCCCCATGTCCGAAACGACCGGGCCGCCTCCCTGGACAGTCGCTAACGACCAGGCCACCTCCCCGGACAGTCGCTAACGACCGGGCCGCCTCCCCGGACAGTCGCTAGCCCCCCTTCTTACAGAAGCACCTTTCACGAGGAAGCTCCAAGAGGGAGCTCTGACAAAACCCAACGCCTACAAACAGATCAAACAACTACAATTTCGAAAATAAATGCCTTTTGAGAGCAAGAAGCTAAGATTATCAACAAAAACAAATGTAAAAATACCGCAATATCCCACCTTGTGCCTCTGCGACCACAGATTCCAAAACACAGGGTATCGCCCTTTCCCAACCCTGTATTTTGCCAAAGAAAACAAATCCCAAAGGGCCTGAGTGTCTCCCATTGCCGCGGACCCTCCCACACTCCATCAGGCGGCCACCATCATTCACACCCAATTCCCTGGCACGCACGCTGAGGTCTGGCCTGGGATGAGAGACGTCCACCCTCAAAGCACAACTGCGCACAACGAAGTCATCAGTCCTGCACGTGGTCACGGTCCTGCACATGGACCTGCTCCAGCTCACCGTGGCCAAGCGCGCGGGCCCCAGAAGCACAGGCCACCCCGAGGAAGCACAGCCACGCGGCCCCGCGGCCACCACGACAGGAGCCGCAGAGATGGAGGCCGCAGCCATGTGGGTGCACAAAGCGGCACGCCAGTGACTGAAGCTGAATCACCACCCGCCACTCCTCCTGGTCTCACGTGCTCGGCACGAAGCCAGAGCCAGCACTGGGGACAGAAGTACAAGACAACCACCCGTGTGCGGGGACCGCCCTCACACTCACGGGGTACACACGCGGGCACCCACCGCACACCGTGCTGCCCGCCGCCACAGACCCCTCCCCGGCCCCGTCAGCGGCCCCCAGAAACCGGTGCGAGAGCAGGGGCTTCCCGCGGGCAAGCAGCGTGTGCACACACGAGAGGCAGGCGCACATCCCGGCCCAGGCCGCGTTGGAGTCGGGCCTCGCCGACCTCCACCGCCGCAGGCCTGACGCAGCAGCACACGGGACCCAGCAGACTCCCGGACTCAAAGACAAACGGCCTCTCCTGCTCAGGCCGGAGCCTGGTCCTCCACGACTCTGCTTCCACACCCCACGCAGCCCACATGGAGGTCACCCCCACCTTCTGCGTGGAACGGGAACACACACTTCCAACCACGGATGCTGTCCTCGCTGGGGCTCAAGGGCCATCACCCCTTTCCTGCCATCGCCTCTTCGGGTCCTCTTGCTTTTGCCCTTGACTCCCTGTACAGTCTGCACCCCAAATGACAGCCAAGATGGTTCAGAGACTCTGGTCAGACCACCTCGCCGGTCTGCCCCGGCAGCCCCCACATCACCGAGCACAGGCCCGCATGCACGGGTGACGGCAAGGACCGCTCCATCCTCTGGCCCAGCACCGCCCTAGTCTCCTGCCCTGCTCCCCCTCGCTTCCAGGGAGTCTGGATTTCAGCCTAAGACCGGAGCAGACTCGGAGTCAGAGCAAGACGCCAGAAGTCAGATTTGCATTTGAGGGAGAGCAGCCTGGAAAAGAACAAGAGAGGCTAGACTGCCACGGGGCCGCTGTGGGTGCCGGCGGCCAGGCCAGACAGCTGGCGTGGGACAAGAGGCAGCGAAGAATACGGCGGCATTCGGTGAGAGCGGGGTAGGGAAAGGAGAAGGCGGGAGCCGCTCACTGTGGAGGCTCTGGGGCCTGCCCGCCACCCCCATCTCAGCCCTGGGCCCTCCCCTCCACCCAGCAGCCCGCCAGGCCAACCTAACGGAGGCACAGACGACCACCTTCCGGCAGCATCTCCTGGGAACACAGGCGTGTCCCACACACACCTCTGGGTCTCCGTCTGCTCTAGAACAGGAGACGAGGCCACAGTGAGCTCCGCCCGTCCCTCCCGCCCCCACCCCTGCTGTGCTCAAGACCCGGCCTTCTGCCCCAACCCGGGCTACAGCCAGGACCACAGACCCCAGCCAATGAAGGCCAAATGCCACACACCCCCACCCCCACCCTGCCAAGGGGAAGCGGATGGGCGGCCGCAGCCGCAGCAGGGGCAGCGGACGTGCAGGGAAGCAGAGCCGCCTTCTCGTTGTCCCGCCGCACACGGGAAGCCACGCCAGTACCTGGCGACGAGTCAGGATGCAGTTCTAACAGGTAAGCCGGGCTGAAACGACGGTCAACAGCTGTCCCAGGAGGCACCCCAGGCAGACCTCAGGCAACTGTCCCCCCAGACAAAAGCCCAAAAAGGGAGAGGAGAATCCTGGGCTCAGTCCTGGTGCTGCACTGGCAGTTGGCTGGGGCGGCAGACTATGCCCTGGAAACGACCATCCCGACCTGGCAGGAACCTTCCAAATATCCGGCCCAACGCCCTGCGTCTGGCCCAGTCCCCTTGGTGGAGGCAGCGAAAACGGACACACACAGCCGAGACTCCTCCTCCCAAGGGGACACGCAAGCCCACCCCCACCCCCTCATGTACCCCAAGACCGCAGGACTGCCTTCTCCACAGGATCCCGCAGAAAAACAGAGCCCTGGGTCTCTATCTTGGGTCCTGCCGAGACCACAGACAGGGAAGGTGGCACCTTGGACAGCGGGACAGGTCCTAGTGCCCCAGAGAGGACACGATCCTGACTTTGCCGGAGAAGCAGCACCTCACGGCAGTTCGCTCACAGCGTGGCGGACAGGGGCCGAGGTCGGGAACTGGGTTTCACTACGCCACCTCCCCTCAGTGGGTCAGGGATGCAGCGCTCCGGGATCACCCAGCCCACCAGGCCTGTGCTAGAGACTCTACTTGGCCTCAGGCCAACAGCACACAGGACAGGAATTCACAGCCTGTGAGCCCCCTTTGTACCCCTTTTCACCTCTCCCTTTTTACACTCGGCTCCAGGTCCCAGCACTCGCCTCTCCTCGGGGAGGGGCACACGGACTGTCACTGTTCAGCAGGCCTCTGGCAAGCTAGGCCAGTGGGGGGGGCCCACCATCACTAGCCCTGGACCTCGGGCAGGTGCCTCTCTCCCAGCGCCTTGGGTTTCTAACCCCAATGTGGGGACACTATAGATACAACCTCATAGGGGTGCCCTAAGATCGAGTGGGTCGGTAAACACAACAGGGTCCCAAACAAAACGGGCACTCAGCGAACACCTTACTCCTGTGATCTCTCATACGCCTCTAAGAACCATACCAGCAGGGAAGACCAACCCCCCAATACGTATGGGCCAGCACACATGAAATGCAGACCTCCTGAAAACGCCTTAGAATTTCACATGCTGCGAGCAGAACACTAAGCCAAGTACAGAGCCCTACATGACTGCACGGGGCCACCCACAAGGCCTCCCCTGCCACCAGCTAAACTCAGAACTTACCTCTGGCCCCTGCCAGAAACAGTCCAACAGTGCGGCTTTGCCATCATTGCACAGCTCAGCTTCCTGCTCTCCAGGCAGCAGCACGCATGCGAGAGCCTGCCCAGGGGAACCACCAGACCCGAGGACAGACTCTGCACACGCGCCTGCCGGGCTGCGCCCCGAAACCCACAAACCACCCCAGATCCTTATCTGCAGAACACCTGTGAGTAAACCAAACAGTACGTATGAAATGCACGGGATTGTTGCTTGTGTTCGATTAATGTCAGTGCACTGAATTTCAAGGATGACAGCCTGTCAACCCATCTTTAGACTCAGGCCATCCAACACAGAGACCGCCCCCCACACAGGCTGCTGAGCACTCGAAACGCGGCTGATCCCAGAATGCGAAGAGCTGTGAGTGTGACAGAAACAAACCGAATTTCAAAGACTTAACATGCAAACAGTATCTCAAAGCTTTTATATTAAGTACATGTTGGAACATTAAGGATGCTTCATGTTTTTCATTTCACGGAGGTACCGAAAGCATGAGAACGGTGAGCGCGGGTCACATCACACTCGCGGGACAGCACCACCGAGACGACGAGCCACAGCGCAGACCGGAAGTGGAGGGAAAGCCTCGTTATTTACTCTGGAAAATCAGCCTAGATACCGAGGTGACGAAGAGCTCACCCCATGAAATAATTTGGCAAGACACAAAGATGTAAGACAGAGGGTCAAACTGGGACACTTTTTGCCAGTAAACTAAACAGAACCAGAATATCTAAACAGAATTCAGCTTTCTTCACTTCTGAGCACCTACAAAATGTGCAGAGAATACGCACCTTCCGAACTGAACTCCACCCCCTCACACAAGAGGCAAGTTCTGACAAAGGCATGGTGAGTAAACCTCAAGAGCTTTATCGATAACAGCCAAACCCTGCGGCATGACCAACCATTTCCAGCTTACCACTGTGCCACCAGCGAAGAGGACCAGCCAAGGAAAATACCGCCCCGCGGCCTCGACACACCTCCGCGCCAAGTTGTAGTAAGCAGCTCCACGATGCATCTGCCTCAATCCAAGACAGAAGTCACACCTGCTGGGGGACTGGTCACTTTTGGGCATTCCATCCGTAGGAAAAGGACTACGAATGCACTTGGGATTTCGTTTCAATTAATTCTAAAACCTCTGTCAATAAACTGTTTGAAGTTTCATGTAAACATGTTTTAATTATGACCCTATTTTTAAATATTCTTTTGGACAAAATTTCAATCACAACCTGGACTAAAAATCTCAAAGAGCATCAAGCATTATACATACTATCATAAAATAGTCTGTCCTTCCCTGCATTTTTGAAGAGTTTTCGGAAACACGTGTAAGACAATGTTTTCCAAGACCTCCCCACGAACTACATCAGCCCAGCTGACTCCAATGCTGGAGCGCCCACCTGGGCTCCTTTGCCTTCCCCGGATCTCAGAGAAAGCGCCTCCCTTGCGCGCAGAGGGAGGCGCTCCTGGAGCCGGAGCACTGGGCCGCACAGCGCCGCCCGGACCTCATGCAGAGCTGCAGGAGCGGAGCATGGAAAGGCCGGGAGGCAACACGAGACCCGTCTGAGGTCTGCAACCTCTGTCCTCCAGTGCCAGCGTGCAGTGCAGGACATCTGGAATGTCCCCCAGCTCCATGACCACCTACCCAGAAACGGGGGCACCATGGAGGATACTGAGGAAAAAAAACCCAAATGTTTATCCCAACAGGCTTCTTTATGCCCCAGAGCTCAAGAAAACACACGGCAGGTACAAAGAGTGTCTGCCCACTGCTGCTGGCAAGGTGGAGGAGGACAACTCGGGGGAGAGCTGGGCCAGGGTTCAAAGTGTTTAAAAGCCCTATACCTTGAACTTCATAGTGCCCCATCCAAGGATTAATACCGATGCAAGGCCCCAACAGTGGCTCGAGGTTAAGTGCTGAAAACGCGGACGCACTGGGCTAGGCTTCCTCACTGCCAGACCATGGCTGTGCTAAGTCGTGGTCAAGACAGAGGAGCAGAACATGCGACATGTGGAGTCCCTTAGAAAAGGGGCGCCTGGGTGGTTCA